>NC_053450.1:108716692-109411063 GCF_015227805.2 Hirundo rustica
TCAAAAGGAATCTGCAAACAGAAGTTATCAGCCTTTATATAGCCAGCTGCAAGATCCTTCTTTCCTTAAAGCACCATCACAGACACTGTCTCTGTCCATTGGATTACAGCCCACTACTTGGAAAAATTGCTCTTGATAACCAGTTATTTAATGCTATTTCTTCCAGCAGTTCCAAGCAACATTGGTATCTGCTACTTGATGCAATGTCAGCTTGGAAATGCAGCTTCTTTCGAGGCTGCTTGAAAATGCTTTAGGCATTTGATGCTTCAAAAAGAAATCAGACTGCTTATTTAGGCACTACATCAGAAATCTTGTAACCACTGAGAGCAGCTCATAACTTCATTTGCTCTTTGTGGCTTTTTTGTTCACCGAGGATTTCAAAGTAGAGGGGAATACAGTCAGTAACTGGGTGGGGGAATGGAAGGGGGAGGAAGTCTCCTATTAAAAAATAATCTTAGATGAAATGCAAATAGAGTTACCAAAAGCCAATGCTGAAGCTCAAGCTCTTGCAGTCTACAATACAACACTTAAGAAGACTGTTTAGATATATATCCTTGGCATTATTTCTTTCATCCTCACCCATGTTGTGCAACCACTAACTCAGGAATAAAGTCATAGAAAAATCATATTTCCTGAAGAAACCTTATGGTTCCTGGAGAGCCTGCTCTACCCTACCAGCTTTAAAATATACTGGTTGAGAAAGTTTGTAATAAGAGTAGCTATACTGAAAAGGGCTCTGCTTGAATCTGAAACTCTATTAAAAATACTCACTGACTGAATTACTTATGTGATCTATTTAAACAAAGCTATTGAAATTAATATCCTGGCACTCCAGGCGCACTCAAAATACTTGAAAACATGCAGTGATCAGGATGAAGGATTCTTCTCCAACACTGAAAATATGCAAACATGATGTGCTGTCAAGGAAACACATGACTCGCTCTTTTTTTGGCCATGGGTGACGCACAGCATTCTCCACAAAGGGAATTCCTTTAGGTTTCCAGAAGATTAGTCACAGTGCTGAGCAAATGCCTATAGCTACAGCACATTTCTATGCCTCAGGGTATCATTGCAATCCTTTCCTCAAAGTCTTCCTACTCATAAACAAGTAGCATTGGGTTTCTCTTTCTAATCCCACAAACGCAGGAGTAATTTAAGTCTCTTTGGCAGTCTTTTGCAATGCTGCAAACTTGCAGATAGGTCCCTTACTGGCTGGTGCATTCCTGTTTACCATGAGCCATCACGACCGCGTTTAGCATGCACTGAGCTTCACTTCCCAACTTGAATTCACGTTGCCCACAAAATCCTACCTGCTCTTGCCATGGGGAACGTGGAACGTTGGGGCTTTCCTAAGAACTGCTACAGGGTCATCTGTCTGCAAACCAGTGAACCTGTGGCTCTGCAAACAAGGCAGAGGCTGAGGTAGACTGGGACAGCCCAGATCCATCCATGCAGAATGCACCTCAGGTCTTCACCTGAGGAAGAGAAGCTGCTTCCTTCAAAACCAGCTTGAAGGGTGCTTTAGGGGTAGAAAGGTTTTTAGAATTACAGTTTCTGGACCATCCCTGTATAGAACTAGAACTGCAGCCGTTACAGACACAGGTCACCTGGCTACCTCTGTGAAGAGAGAGGGTCCCCAGCATCAATGAGCACAGTGAGCTATTTCTGCTGAGCTGAGTACAGCGTTGATCTGAGGCTTCCATTTAGTGCAGAACCTGGTTATTTTGAGAAAAAGGGAAAGAGGAGAAAGTAAGGAGAATATGGAGCATTAAGCTCAGCAGAGACCCAGTGAAGTGTTTAAGCAAACATTTGGCCTCATGACGGTGCCCTACGAAAGCTCAATTACATACCTTTGCTCAAGGCCTGAATTTTTCCAAAAGCCTCATGCTTTCTGTCAGCCAGTGCATAAGCCTAAAGTTAACAACATTGAGAAATGCCATTTGACTTCTCTTGATTTTCTGCCTCCTTCTTTAGCATACAGCTATACCAAATCTTGCTTCAGCTAGACCCAGAGACATTACTATAAATAGCCCATGCAAAAACCACTCAATCCCAAACCAATTAGAGCAACATTAAATAATTCCTTTCTCCCTTCCTTTTAGTCCACAAACTCTTCCTCTTTGTTCTTAAGATAAGATCCCACAAACATTATGGCCTGCGGTGAAGTTCTATGGATCACTTTCATATCTAAGGGTAGAACATGGATGCGTGTAACTGAAGTGCTTACTGACAGATGCATGTGTGAGTTAGTTAACAAAAAGAACAGGACAAAACCACTCGGGTCACCAAATTTGTAGGTCAAAATTGTGTTTGCAAACCTATCCAAACCAGCCTTACTTGTAAATCTATTTTGTCCTAGGAGATAGGCATGAAACATGAGAGTTGAACTAAAAAAAAAAGAAAAAACAAATGCAGCAGAGCTGTGCTAATGGTACCTGGGAGGGAGCACTCCCCATCAGCTGCCAGCCTTCCCTACCCCTCACCTCAGTGTCCAGTTCTGCTGCTGAAAGGGCACGCTCATCACCATTCACACTGCAGCCCTGTTTTTCCTTTGGCATTTGCAGGATGACAGGGCGAGTAACAGTAAGGATGGGGAAGCTACCCACGCGTGTCTGTGTTCCTTGTGAGGGCTGTCGTGGTCCCCACTGCCCCAGCTGGAAACAGCCTGAGGTTAAGGGCTGTGATTAACTGTTTTCTAATTGATTTAAGCATAGCCAGATGCTTACAGAAACACATATTGAGCAGGGAAAGATAACAGCCCAAAAGTGACGAACAGATAAAAACACAAATCTTGTGGTTTAAACAAATGGGGAGGGGGGAGGTGGTGGGGGTGGTGTGTATAGAGGGAGTGGGGGTGAGGGTTTTTTTGCTGTTTGGCTGTTTGTTTAAATGTAGACCTGCTGCTGGAGTTGTCCCTTGCTGCTAATGCCTAATGGGACCCAAGGCTCCTCTTCCTGTCTCTGTCTGCCCCTGTGATGATTACATTGCACGAGGGTAGGTGAAAGAACAGTAGGCTCCCATGAAATAGCATGACAGACTATGTTTATCGTGGTGAGATGATGGGGGAGCAAGTCTGAGCACCCTGAGGCTGCAAAGGGATCTGTGCCACTCCTTTTTCAGGGCTGCCCACACTGACCAGGGCAATGGGCCACCTAAGTGGGGTGCCTTTACAGAGAAGGAGCAAACTTTAAGACTTCCATCAATGCATGCACTGTAAAAAGACATCTTATTTTTGCTGGCATTTCCCATTTACGAAGTTGCCTTTTCACCCTCAAGACCCTGTTCACTCACACCCCCATAAAAACAAAAGCAGAAGGAGGAGGGAAAAAAAAAAAAAAAAAAAGCATGCTCAATGACTTTCAACCTTGTACACTTCCTTCATCTACCCCTGTGAAGTTGGATGAGGAAAAAAAACCAGTTTCCCTTTTTTCCAATAAAAGCATCTGCATCTTTTCAATCACTCCTTAAATGGAAGGAAAAACTGTGTCCACTGCCACATCTTAACGGCTGCTGGAGGCCACCAGAGGGTTTCTGAAGTAAGCTGATGGGCTTGGATGGGAATACCATGCCATAATGCTTTGGGACTAACTGCCAGCTAATGACACAACAAAATATGTTGGAAGATTCTGAGGAAAAAATGTATCTACAGTAAGAAGAAAGTATGATAAAATCAGGGAGCTGCATTTGCATATTAAATGTATTTATATCTATTTACACTATAGATACACATAAAACAGATCATAAACACGTTTATATAATTTCCTAAACATTCATATGTATATATATATACACAACTATATACAGGTGAATTTATTCAAGGTTACTTTTTTTGCAGCTTCCTCATTGGAATGAAAGCAGACATTCTTCAATGTCTAGTCATTGCTGATTTGCCTGCAGCATGGTCTGAAACCAACAGGCACCGCAGCTGGAAAAGGAACCAGGAGTAAATGGAAGGAGCAGAGAAGCTGAAATCCATCAGGCAAATTGGCAATGTAGTGCAGGCTACACAAACACTCCCAACCCCGATGTTTGCATTCATGGATCCTATTACATTATGTGAGTGATTGGAGTATTTGTCATGGGGAGAAAGGAAACTGTAATGGAACTAGAAGAAGGAAAACATGAATTATGGATGGTTACTACTGAGAGCTGAAGGGGAGAAGCACTACAAGGCAGAAGGCAATTGAAATAGTTCATTTCTTTCCTTTCCTATTTCAAAGGTTCCTGGGTTCAGGGATGCTCTCTACTTGCTGTTCTCTGCCCTAAACTTGCAGCAAAGCCGTCACTTTGCAGGACCTATGAACTTTGCACTGAGGATCTGATCTTTATGTTCAGGTGATGTTGTGGTTTCAGTGCAGCTGTATCATTGCAGGAATAGAACGATGATTCATAAACTCTGAGCATTGTGTATTCCCAATGCACGAGAGAAAAACCAAAAAGGCTGCAAGAACAGCAAACTTCTTCCTAGAATTCTGGAAGGAAATAAAACATGCTCACAATGACTCAAACCACAACCAGCTGCAGAAAACATGTGAATGCCCATGTATTATGAGACCTGGAAGCCTTCTTGACCACCTCCTTCGAAACACCCAACCCAAGCTATTTTCAATTGGATGAAATCCATGCTGCTGTGCATACAGACTTTCACTACATCAGTAAGCAGACCAGGTCATACTCAGCAAAATTAAGAGGGGAGCTTTTCAAAACTCAGAGAATCTCTGTGAGGCTAAAGAAACATCACTCTTATCCATGTACCAAGAAACGGTGTCTCCTGAGTTGTGAGGCAGTGATGCTTTTTCAGAACACTTGTGCAAATTCTGGGGGGTTCTATCATAGACAGTGGGTTAGGAGCAACAGGGAAGAGTCCTATTTACCTTTTTCTCCACATAGAGGATCAGATCTTGGGCCTAACTCTTTCCTTTTTTCAGGGAAGGGAGAAGGAGACAGGACATAATTTCTACTTGTATGATGTCTCTCTGAAGATTCCCTCAAACTTCTACACTAGAGGAAGTCACAGAAGGGTCATCCTTTGGGTGCATGCAATGCACACATAAATACTGTCCTTTCTTTCACTATAAGGTTCATAAATCTGCACTTGAGGTACAGGGTACTGAAGACTCAAGCACTGTGCTAACTGTACTTTTCAGAAACACTTGACTAAGTTAGAGGCCATCCTATGACTTTTTCTCTTTATATCCTGTTATTGTTCTTTCCTGTCCTTCTCCAATTCGGTCTCTGCAAACTAGTGCATTGCCAAGAGAGTGGCAGCAGTTAGAAAAGTAAAAGTCAGGGAAGACTTCCAAGGTCCTCAGAAGAAATACTGGTTAATAAGAGCTGGGATACATTGCACTTGATTGAACAGAATCAAAGCTGATTCCTGAGAGGCAAAGGTTAATTAGGCAAATGGCTCAAATGGATCAATCTGTTCTAACCCATTATCTGTTGATTTTTTTTTTTTTTAAGAGTTTAAAATAGATTAGGCAGCTGAAAATATGTCCCAATTTCCCAAAAGCATGAGATGAAACCACAAAAGGCCTGGGACTGCCAGGAACATAATGACTACGCAATAATAGCCTAATGAATAAAGAAACAGTAAATCAAATATCTATATTAAATTATACTAAACACACCAATCTTGTCCATACATAAATACTAACAGGGACCGGGTACATGCAGTGGCAATGCAGCCAAACTCTCAAAATCATTCAAAACTCAGGGTGAAAGTCCATCAGGCTTCTTTGTCACCACTTCCACCTCCACCTTCACTGATTGCTCCTGTGACAAACACTTCACTACATGGTAATTCAAGCAACAGAAGAGAGTACTACTGCAAGTGGCACATGCGTGTATGTGTTATCTTTTTGCACAAAAAATTACACCAGTTGTTGCAACTCACTTCTGACAGACAGCAAACTAAATCAGTTGCCTGCATTAAAAAAAGAGGGAGAAGTCGGCTTTTAGTTTTAATTCCTATAATTCTAAAATGCACTTTTCCTCCTTGGTATTTAATTTCTTATTATATTTAGCTAAGAGAAATGATGGCTTCATCCAAACCAGTTCACCTTATGCTCGATAGTTTGGAAGGTGAGCAAAATCTTCTGTAAAATGTCCACAGTCATAGGATTTTCTTTTTCAAAAGATGACTGTTTCCTTATAATTCTGCAGGAAGAGAAAGACTCACAGATACAGCTGTGTCTGTGGCAACATTGATTTCTTCTGAGTCGTTAAAACTGGACATGAACAGCTCATTTAACTTGCACTGAATTATTCAAATCTGTCCAAGAAGGGAGGAGACCGACAGTGAAAACAAAAATTTAGAAGGTCATAAAAATCAAAGGTGACTTAGAGCTTCCAAATATAGGCATTATGTTATAGTGTACGCAGTCTCTGGCATTTGGCTCTTTTTCTGGATTTTCTGATTCATTCCCTGCTGGGGTAGAGAGTCTTAGTTCCAGAAACAGCACCTTCTCCCACCCAATCCTGCCCTGCTGCAGCAGTGGAAAAACTGAGTAGTCTCTAGTTAAATAAAAGGATATGCTTGGGAAAGGGCAAACCACCACACTGCCACTCTGCCATGAATTACAAAGCTTCCAGCAAAAATATGGGGCCTTGGGAGGCAAAGTGGTTAATAGGGACTCCACTTTAAAAACATATCTCTGTGTCCCTGCAAAATAAAATGTGATTTGAAGTAGCCTGCTTTCTTTTCTCCTATAAGTATGTGAAACATATGCTATGAAGCTCTTACGTGAAAGCTCATCACGGCCGCTTATTCAGCCTCAGAAACTTCAGGCAGTATTATTTGCCATACGTGCACAGCCTTGTCTCAGAGAAATTAGTTTACACAGTTAAAATCATTACAAAGGAATACAGTGAAAGTCAGTTTGTTTTGCAAAATACTTGCTCAAAAGCAATGCTGCTGCTTTATGGTAGTACAACCACGATCAGCTGATGACACCTGATGCCACAAAGATTTAGCCTGGAGTTGTGTGCAGAGTATTGAAGCTTCCTGGCTGAAGCTGGATACAGAACTCTGCATTTTTTTACAGCACACTCTTAAGAAAGAGATTAACCCTCAAGAGCTGGCTCCTACTTCGAAGAGGCTGGCGAAGTGCCACAGCCATTCTGCATTTCATATGCGCATCTTTTGCAGAAGACTTCGTGCCAAACTGGAATTTTTTAAGTGGTGGAAGATGCTAAACACTGGGTATTAAAACAGAAGAATGTCCACAAGAAATGCTCCAAGAGACCCTACAAAATTACTGAGGAGAGGCACTGTGACGAGGGAAAGGAAGCACTACAGAAACCAAGAGCAGTGCTTTGGTTAAGTGCACTTTTCACCATGGCTCTTGCACGAGCAGCTCATGTTGTCTTACAAATTCAAGGACATTTTGACAAAAAGGCTAAAATGAAGTGCATCATTATAACAGGTGGGAAACAGCAGAAACTGTTTTGACAGACTTCCCACTGTGTGGCCAAAAGCCAGTGCACCCGTATTCCTAGAGTGGAGCTTGGGAAGCTGGTGACAAGACCTTGACACCAGTGCTCTGCAAGGGCAAGGGACAAGCATCCAAAGACTTTTTTAGGTGACTGAGACCATGTCACCATGAGAGAGGGGAAAGTGTGGATTTAACAAGATAACACTCATGCATTACTCCTCCAACAAAAGTTTTCAGTGCAGGCCTAGCCTAACGCTATCGAGTCTACATGTCAACAGAGTGGAGCGTCAGTCAGCACAGCCATCTGCTGCTCCACACACAGGAATAGCGTCAGGACCCACTGCCAACAACTGGGGTGCTCTCTTTACAGCTTCTATCCCATATGGTGAAGGAAAGGTCACAAGAGATGAGAATTCCTCAAAACTGTCACTCAGCTAGCCCACTCAAAGGTTACTGAAAACAGAATAATCCAAGCTTTGAATGAATATGAACATTCCATCCTCCTAAAGCAGAGGTCAATTGCACAGTCCAAAACAAAAAGTGAAGAAATGGAAAACTGTGAAAAGAAGCAGGCCAGGGGTAGCAAAGGCAGAAAATCCAAGTTTTGCATACCAGTGAAGATGACACTCCTCCATCTTGCATGCACCCAAGCCTTTAAATGTCAGAAAAGCCACAGAAGATATCTCAGCCTTCTGTCAGTCTTCACTACTATTTACAAGTGCTGTTGATGTTAAGCCATAAAGAATTTTGTTTACACTGATAGTACACTCTCAGGTTGCCAGAAATGAAAATAATATTGTAGTCAGAAAACAACAGTCAGACAATACTGACATTGCATCTGCAAGAACCTATAGAAAACACAAATTAGATAAGAAAACTACCTCTCAAATAAGGGTAGGAAGTTAAAAGTCTTCTTTCCAAGAGCTAATTACAAAAGTATCCTATCAGTTTCATCTACAACATCACATGGTACTGCATTAGAGAAGGGAATTTAGCTTATGGGGCATTTGAAGTGCCATTTATATAACTTCAACCCAAATAACAGACCAGACGGTCTTTCTATCAGTCCAGTTGTTTTGTACTTCGATAATGACTTTGAAGTGTGATGAGGGTTATGTGAAGCTTAAGCCTCCAGTTAGCCAAAAGCCACAACTGCGCATAGCCTTTGCTCTGAGTATCGGAGTAACACAGAAAGGTTTCGATTTAAACCTCCAGTGGATGCATCACATAGCTGTAACTCTAATCCAGGAACAAATGTAATCCGTCCTCAGTTCTCAAAGTCAGAAAAACTGGCTGAGTCGACACTCTCCCAGCCAACAGCTGTCCGCGAACTGGCCTCTGCTCAGTTTGCTGGGAGAGATACACCAAGCAGAAGGGACAGACAACTCAAAAAAAGCATAAGCAAGGTAAAAATGCCGCCAGGCAGACTATGGCCTATTTCCACAGGCTGCTACCATTCACTTTTTCTATTGCATCTCAGAAAATTCCTTGAGACCGTGTGTGGCAAAGAGAAGAATCCTCTACCACCCAAATCCTGTGTGCCTGTCTCTAGCAGTACTGCAGAACCACAAACACAGGAACATTGGTCAAAAGAGACCATTTGATACAGCAGTGTCCTCAACATGGGGCTAGCATGAGGTCAGCTGTAGTCTTGAAACCTCTAAAACACCATGACCTTGAGATAACATCTTCCAGTGCTGCACCAGCTTCTGAGAGAGGAAGCTGCTTTTACTGTCTGTTCTGAAGATCCCAAACCAACCAATTTCCTACTTGTACTAAAGCAGGGAGTTCTTTTACCTGCAGTGCTGGGCTACGGGCTTCCTCTTGAGCTTCACAGGGCTTCGTTGACACAGCTGAGTTTCTTCAGGATTCAAGGGCTCCCATCTGCCACAGTGGCCACTCCCTCAAATTATACACTGTTATAGAGCGTAATAACTTACTACTCATCACAAAGGATAATTCTCCTGCATGGCAAATATCTACTGCCACAAACCATCTTTGTTGACAAAGGAAGAGGCTTATCTGACTAGATACAGGGGTCAAGTAATGTTTTCTTTCCCCTGCCCCAAGAGCAGCTTGTGCCAGATTCTTTAGAGACACATGGCAAGGAAAGCAAAGGGATTCTCCGCTTTCCCTGCTCCTCCCATCTCACATAACAGGATGCCACCACTGTCCATCTTATCTGGTGGTTCCCAGGCTTTCTGGGCTGCTGTCAAGACTGAAGCTGCCCTCCACAGCAAATGACATGCTGCTGTGAAATATTTGACCAAAAGATACACAAAAGGGATGTCTCACCAACGATGAGACCATAGTCAAATCAGTCACACCTCAGGAACGAGGTAGGTGGAGGGCAACTAATCCTTTATTTGAGCTCCTGCCTAGGTCCTAAACTGTATGGAATTTTCTGGCATGGGTTTATTAATGTGCCATGATAAAAGTTTCCTTGCAGTAAGCACAGCAGAAGGGTCTTCCCCTTGTTCTATAATGTGCTTTGCAAATAGCACAGTTGAGTTACTTTACCTTCACTTATCACAGCAGCCTCTTTGTTCTAGTATCTTATGACTTTGAGATCAGGACAAACTCCATCAGTTAAGGAGCCTCATTAAAGTGATTTATTTCTCCTAGAGAAGAGGAAAAATCTTAAGTTTCTGTCATGGAAGTTGTCATTGAGAGTTTTAAATTGTGGAATACTTATATGTGGAATAGCAAGTTACAAATCAAGAGTGTTATATGGGCACACAGAGAGACGTTTATATCGCCTGCAATAATTGGCACTGTTACAAAAGCAGATCTTTTGGTCAATGTCTGCAAAAACACTGTGCACAATGGCCTGCCGAGTAAATGCTTCCCTGCAGCAGAGGTCTGCACACAGAAGCAGACATGACAGCTCACAGTTTCTCCTCAGTCTTAAGGAAAAGCCACGTGCTGGGGAAGCTCTAGAGGAATGCCATCAAAGTGGACCCTCCTGAAACTCCAGGTGAATGGGCAGAACAGCAATGAAGCCAGAACCCCATGTCATTTCTAGAGCAATTCTTGCAATTTCAAGAGCATGCATCATGACTTTATGGCAAACAGAACCCCTGCATTTGCCAGAGTGTTAAAAAAAAAAAAAAAAAAAAAAAAAAAAAAAAAAAAAAAAAAAAAAAAGGCAAACAAATGAGAATTAGTGTCAGTCTCCAAGTGCCCGGATTTGATAGGGAATAGTATGGCAGAGCTGAACAAAGCCAGGCAGAGCAGTGTCATGCTGAAACACAACAGCACTGCCCAGGCACCCTGCTCCCAGTGCCAGCACCATGACCATGCTGGCCACATCCAGCCTCCTGGGACTGCTGTACAGCAGTGCTCTGTCTTATTCAATGGGCAGCAGGACTAACCAAATGCCAGAAGTGGCCAGCTGGAAAACCTCTCCCCATGTCATGTTCCCACCACAAAGCAGCTCTCCTGCCTGTGTAATTTAAAGTTAATGTCTTCATACACTGTTCCCTGTGGACTTCCACATGCTTCCACAGAGGCAGCAAGTGGTGATGCCCCAAACAGCCAGGGCGTAGTCTGGCTGGCTCTTGCAACTGCAGACAGCGTGGTCTGAGCAGTCACCACTCCTGCTCAGCAAGCTGTATTCAGCAGCTGTTTAAGTGAAGCCAATTTACTTGGCAGACAAGAAGCTCCCAGATTAACCTGGATCAGCTCTGGGTGCTGGGAAAGAGTAACAAGCAGCTAGTGGGAGATCTCAGGGACACATGCTTCTTCTTCTTCTTCAGTGATCAGAATGTGCTTGAAGCCACAGAGAAGTGACAGCATTCATCCAGCACCGTGTCAGAGATGGAGGTGGGACAGACCCAGAGTGGCTACAGCTCCCAGCCATAGTCTACTCCACTTAGACCACCTCACGTTTTAATTCCTCATTCAGACATTTTACAGTGCAGGAATGCATACACATTATGTAAGTGCTAATTATATAGTGTACAGGGCTCCTACTTCTGACTTAAGGACAGCATTAATGCATTATTCATTACTTCAGCATTTGCTCTTCACTATTTGGATCATTCTTCTGATTTTTGTAGTAGCCCCTCTTCCTTCTTTCCCCTCCCCGCCCCCCCCCCCCCCCCCCCCCCCCCCCGCTTTATTCAAATAGCTCCTAGCTATAATTTTGATTACAAATTGCAAAGCCTGGTCTTTGGAGGATTAATTAAGGAGGTGGAGGCAGAGGAAAAACGTGGTGGATGACAAGTTGTTGTTTAGAAGCTCAGGACAGCAACAGGAAGTGTCAGAGCCCTCTTCTAAGCAAGGCCCTGTTAAACAACAGAAGTCCGAGGCTGTCTGTTTCTCAAAGGGCATCAAATAAATCCCCAAACTTTGAACAGCTGCAGCTTAATCTTAAACGGCCATATGCTATTTAAAAAATAAGCCAAAATAAACAAAATTTCAAACCAAAAGCAGACACCTAGGAAATCACAAAGGCTGGGGGGGATAGAAAAGTTCATTACTTTTATTTTAAAGCTCTTAATGAACACTGATGCCTGCAAACTGTCACAACTGCTGCAGTGCACGGCCAGCGTGCAGGCATGTAACCGGTTACTATACAAAGTTGTAGAAATGACTATTGCATAAATTGCAGAGGACTGCATCTGTGGAGGAATTCTATTTAGCCAGTCTGCTAGTATCCACTAAGAAAAATAAGGTAGGATTTAAGGTCTAAAGAAAGGAGGACTTGTCATATCTGCTTTAGCAGATGCATAATAGTGGACAATAAACACGATTCTGCTGTGTCAGCTCTGTCACCAAAAGATTTTCTTTAGAGTGGGTACAGGTAAACTTAAAAGCAAAATTCCAAATCCTCCTAATTTTAAAAGACTGTGAGCTTGTTGAGGATTAAAAAAGAAAAAATCTTTTTAAAGCTCTTCAAAGAGCCATGGAAAGGAGATTTTGTTAAACACATGATTCTCAGCATCTTCTTATTTGTGCTACACAGTGTGTGTAGGGCAAAGATTTAAGGCGCTTTGCCTGTGAGTGGATGTAGCCTGCCACGAGCTGCAGCAGTGTGCATTCCCTGAACTGAAATAACCCTGCACAGGCAGGGATCCAGCCAGACATCTTAGGGGTTACTAGGATTCACACTGAAAGAGGAGAAACACTGACTCTCACTCTCTCTCACTAATAAAAATAAAAATTGCCAAAGGCAGATGTCTCCACATGCTTAAATTCAGCTGGATGGTATATGGTTGGGATTGCATTGCCACAAGATTGAATAAGAGGAAGTTCTCTTATCTGCCTTGGTTAAGCAAAAACAGCATGTCTTTTTTGCTTTATAGAGAAAAGAGAAAAATAGCACACACACCACACAGCCTCTGTGCTACTGTAAGGGAAAGAAGTTCCTGATGTTATGCAAGTCCTAGCAGGGTAAGAAAGGTTAATAGCGTTTACTGAACTTTTAATAGGGCATAACTCTAGCATACCTGCACAGCGTCAAAAAGGTGATTTCATTCCTTTCCCTTTTTATTGCTTCATGATTAAAGGCTCAGAAACGAGAAAGGGTTTGGAGGCAGAAGCCGTTTGCCAATTCTCCTTTCCATTCACCTTGGCTAAGCATTCCAGTTTTATGCAGAGGGGCAGCACACGTTAATGGTACTGAAGCTCCCGGACACATTGATCACTTCAGTGGGACCCAGCGAGAAGGAAAGCCTCCACATGTTCTCCTGATGAAGAAAAGTCCATGGAACAGCATCTTGGAAGGCCCAGTCCCCCATCAGGCTGGCTCCTCTCATGCACGATGCCAATCATGCACCTGGGGCTTCCTGAACCTTAATCCACAACTGAACTGCCTGTGGCCCCTTAGAGGATCGCCAGTTTCACTAGCTTAAGCAATAAAATACTAAACAAATGACAACCCTACTGCAGCATATACATATAAGCCAGTAAAGAAAATCACAACCACTTCCCCAATGCCTGAAACCCCAATATTCAGGAAAAGACTGGCCATGTCACAGATGATGGAAAGAAAGCAGGTACAGCCAGCAGCATTCAGTCACTTCACTGAATAAAAAAGCTGAGTACAAGATGGCAATTTTGGCATCTCAGTAAGGTCACCATGAAGCAGCACCATCCTTGGGAATAGGAGCATGAGGAAACAAAAAAAGTGAGGCCTAATGGAGCAAAGAAGTAGGATGGGTCTGTGGGTGACACCATAGATCACAGCCAACCTTTTACCAAGTCCACAGAATGCTCAGCAAGGCAACAATTACAAGATTGGGTGGTCCCACTTGGACAGTGCCAGACGTACAAATGACCATGCAGTGACACAGGAGGATGAGGAAAGACACAGTACCCTTGGGGAAGAAAGGCTGCAGTCGTGCCTTCCTCTTTTAGGAGAACATCAGGAGGAGATGACAACATATGTAACATATCTCATGACGTAAGCACAGAGAAAAATGCTAAGGACAGCTTTCCCAGAAAAGTAAGATAGAAGAAAGGAACAGAAAGGAGAATTTTAAATTGCCCCTCTCCTCTTCAGAGAAAAGCACAAATAGTTCAGGCAAAAAAATGACGCATTTTTCTAGTCAGCATGGGCAGAAAAAGAGGCTGAGCTAACACTGGAAGAGACCTTTAGCAGTAATGATCCTCCCTTCATTTAAAAGGATGGCAGGGTGCTCTTCCCAGAGCCCAGGTCACTACAAAACCTCCCACCAGATGAAGTTTGCTGACCACAACCAGAAGCAGAGACAACCTGTTCTGAGGAGCAAGCAGGGGCAACTTTTGTGTGTACACATACAAAGACAATGTGCAAAAGGGTGTTCGGTTACACCATGAGGGAGAGCCAACACTTTGTTGGGATCAATCTGCCCCCCCCTCTATCAGGAAACATGAATTAGTCAACATTGCCACAAACCACCCCACAACCAACTCTGCACTGAAGAAATCTCTCACGAGGCAAACCATCTTATTTCCTAAGTCAGCAGAGCCAGCCTGCTGGGCTTTTGATTTCCTCTCTGCCCTACCCCCATCCCAAAACACAATAATGCTTTAAAGTCCTCTTTCAAGAAGGGAAATACCCATCATGTCTTCAGGATGTGAGAGGTGAAAGGGATGTGGGCTAGCTGGGGGAGGTGGAGCAATGTGTCTCGGACTGCAGTGCCCTTTATGTCATACCAGGACGTGACCCAAAGCTCACACAGCAGCAACCCATAGAATCACAGAAATATTTAGGTTGGAAAAGACCTGCAAGATCACCAGCTCCATACGTTAACCTGACACCACCAAGTCCACCAATAAACCCTGGTGCTAAGACATCTACACATCTTTTAAATACCTCCAAAGTTGGCAACTCAACCACTTCCCTTGGCAGCCTATTCCAATACTTGACAACCCTTTCAGAGAAGAAATGCTTCCTAATATCCAGCCTAAGATCACGAATATCATTGTGGGGTCTGACTGTGAAGCATCCTACCCACCTCGCACTTTCGCTGTCCTATTTCCCAGGAACACAGCCTTTTCTACAGGACATGGCTCTTAGGGACAAAGAGCAAAAAGTGTGAGATTACAGATAACAACAGATCTGCAAAATTGTTAAGTGTAGCTCTAAGTTAATCCTGCTATTTTTTTGAGAAACTATCTTCTCAATTTTTGAATATCCCTAAGAGGCAAAACTTGAAAGTTAGAGCCTGACACTGCAAAGGAGGCTCCAACATCTGTACACCATTGATTTAGGGATCACAGTCATGCTGGCTGGTGCTCATGGTTATAGATGTTTCCAAGTTCTCATCATTAGCAGAAACCCTGAAAAAAAAACCCATCTTCAATCCCAGCTTCCCTCTCCTAAAATATCTCCCTTAGCATTTCAAATGCACACAGCTAATAACATCGGAAGGAACAGCAGAGCGAACACTAGCACAGCCAGATGTCCCAGAAGCTCTAACTTCACCTGAGCTCCTTACCTGCTAGAAGGCAGGAAAAGGTGATATAACTTAGCTGGAATAAATTTCCTTTACTCCTCTTTCTCTATGGTCCTGCAAATGCCCTGAGAGCTGTGAAAAATCTTCTGGAGCAGCACCTTCAGGTATCAGGTGGGTTGACCTCAAGGCCATCATCTTATAAAGGATGCAATCCAAACCTCCAAGGTCAAATCCCTGCACTGAAAGATGTCCTTGTAAAGACATCTGAATATATCTATTTATTCATTACTTTATACTCTCTCTCTCTACTTGTATCTGGGTTTTGGGAAAAAAAAAAAAAAAAAAAAAAAGCCAGTTCAGTAGAAAGCATCCTCTTCCCTGTCCCATTAACCTGCTTTTATTTCCCCAGGCTACCAGCACACAAAAAGAAGCAGCAAACCAGGTGCGGATCATCCTCTGAGAGGCTGCAAGAACGGGGATGGGGGATGGTGCTTCTTCCTGCTGAAACCCAGCCCCACCACCGGTGCTCAAAATTTGTGCCTCTTGTTGGCAGGCCAGCAAGCAGATAAATGAAGCACAGGCACAAGCCAGCCTGGCTAGCCAGGCATCCTCACTAACACAGCACAGAGCCAAAAGCTCATCCCACCATCACACCACGCAGCCGCCCTCTGCCTTGGCTCATCGCTAATTCAGGGTTACGGTATTCCCAGGAACCGCCGCTTGTGTTCCCGCGTGGAAAGCCAGCACGGGAACATGCTAGCCTTCCGAAAAACCATACTCTGTGAGAAGGAGGGGATTAGGAGGGAACAATGTCAGAGTGTCTTCAGTGAGCTGGAAGCAATCCCAGCTTCTAGCTGCACAATGACATGCAGGAAGGAGTTTTGAAAGCTTCTCAGTCACAGCGGACCCCTGCTTGCCAGGCTCGGAGGCGTCTGGACATAAGAATGGCCTTCACAGCACAAGGATGCAAGGGGACTACAGAGCCCCCTGTGCAGACCAGACCTGGCCAAGCGGGAATCGTGGCTCAGGCTTAGCTTTCCCTTTCTTGGCATCGGGTGCTAACTGTGTAGCCCAGATCCTTAACCTTATTTAGGTCAGGGGCTTCAGCACAAAAAAGTCTTAGAAACACCAGATTTCTGTGGGAATGAGAAAGTCTGCTTTATGCAGAACCAGAGCTCTCCAAATATTGGAACTGAAGTGCAAATGTATCTTGGAAAGGGATGACAGGAGGAAATCGTGCTTGATGGGATGTACATACTGGTGTAAAATTATGTCTCGTGCAGCTTTTGATATGATTTGCATGTTTTGTAACAAACTCCAAGGCAAATTCTTAACAAGCTCCAAGTCAAACGAGCTCTTAACAAACCTCATGCAGGGCATGAAACAGGATTATGTGGATGCTCAGGAAGATCCAAGACACATTCCCCATCAGTTCTCCTTGATGCCCTGGCCACCCACTGCCATGCCACACATGACTCCAGTTTGCCACTGATCTTCTCAAGCTTGAACAGGTGATAACACCCCAAAACCAGTGGAGAAATGGTGAAGCTGGCAGCGCAGATACACCCAGGGAGAAGGAGCAGGAACATCGATTGCTGAGCCTTGGTGACAACTTTATTGGATTCAATAGTGGACATAACGCAATATAAAGAGGGCACCTGTGATTCTTCTCAATGGTGTTTACAACCTGCAGGTCTACAAAGTCCATGCAGGAGAAATAACAAACCTTTTACAATGCTGATCCCACTCTTGTTTCTTGATTATTCTAAGGAGGAAGTAATCATTGCTCCACGGAAAGCATTCCAGATTATTTGAAGAGGTGTGCCTCACACAGACTTTGTTAGCATGACTGACTGCATCCTAAAGTTGTGCTATAAAAACAACCTATAAAAACAATCAAACCAGTAATTTAATACCTATGGGCAATAACACAGTACTAAAATATATCTTGCCATTCATTGCACCCATTAGGCAAAATGCCAGTATGGAAAACAAGACATAAAAATAGGGTGACAGGGAAACCTGCAGAAGTGTTTGACTGGATGAAGCATTCAGGAGGATGAAAAACAAAGGATAATCAAACTGTCCAAAATTTAACCACCAATTCCATGGGAAAAAA
The DNA here is from genome assembly GCF_015227805.2 of Hirundo rustica. Lineage (NCBI taxonomy): Eukaryota > Metazoa > Chordata > Aves > Passeriformes > Hirundinidae > Hirundo > Hirundo rustica. The sequence continues at coordinate 108,734,134 of NC_053450.1, forward strand.
CATCGAGATTTGACAGCATTTCCAAGAATATCCCAGTTTTGAGGAGTAGACCTGGGAGGTGAAACTTGAGCCAAGCACAGGGAGTAATAAAAATGGAAGCAACACTCTCTCTGCTTTTTTTGGATGGTAGATTCATACTGTTGTATGACCCTCGCTCCTTGACAACATGAAATTGGCCTGCAGCAGATAAATACACAAGGAAATCTCATCTCCAGAAGAACTGAAGTTTTCAGACCATTGTAATTACACTCCTAGTGAAAAACACACTTAGGTACGAGTTAAGAGAGTACACACTCTTGGTGCTGGTCTAGCTGTAGACTCCAAAACAATAATCCAAAACATATCACTAAGCACTCAAAAAACTGGGGCACAGGGAACCTTGTGTGGGCAACTCAGGCTTTCTCCTACTAATACAGGGGGGATTAGCCAAATCAAGTTGGCACTGATGACAAACGACACCGCCATGATAAAGCTGATATTCCTCCAGTACTTTCTATTTTTAAGAGATATTCTGAGCAGCGTGCTGTGCTGAAGAGCTGCTAGACAAAAAGATTCTTCTGATATAAATTCATCAGTCTCTCCTCATTGAGCTGACATCTCCAGACACTATCTTCAGGAAGATAAGATGCATATGGAAGAGGAACTGTAAATTGTGAGTGCAGCATGCACCCGCACAGCATAATCAGATAGGAAAAAATACTGAGCACTCACACTGCCAAGTGCCTAAGGTACATACAAACTCCTTTAAAACAACTGCTCTAGGAAGTTAAAAATAATACCACATCCAACACATCAGGAAGCTAACGTTAGTTATTTTTCTGCAGAGCTTTAGTACCTCTGAGGAACAGAAATAGAAAACATAAATACTTTTTTTCCTTTAAAGCAGTGGTACAAGAGCCTCCTCTAATTGTAAGAATTCCTAACACCCCCTGACATAAAAAGTGAGGCTGTAGTTTTCAGGCAGCTTTTGCCTGAAACTTGATCTATCTTAAAAGGCACTGATTTTCAGACTGCCTGGCAAGAGGCCTCAGCAGAGAAAGAAATGCTGCAGCACATCTTGGAGCAAGAAGATGGCATTAGAATGATTTGGGGGAAGTATCACAGATGATCCGAAGAAACTGAAGTCCTCAGCCTTGTAGGTGAGAGATGATATCATTCAACCCTCATGGTGCGAAAGCAAAGAATTGATCAAGTAGCATTTGAGATAACTGGAAGTGCTCAAGGTATGGCAAGACAAAAAGCCAAGTGAAACCAGTGAAAACGTTTTAGATTCAGCAGGGGTGGAAAGAGGACATGGAAGGGGGGATAATGTTCAGGTTGCAAGAGCAAGCTTCAAAGATAGAAGCAAGTTTATGAGGCAATTTCCTTTCCACCTATGGACAACTGATATACAGATATCTTCCCAGTTTCTTTCTGCCAAATTTCAGAGCTCAGCTGGGCAATATCATCCTTGATATTGCCATCATCCTTGCATACAGCTCCTCAAAAAATCTGCTGCACACACATCCAGAAGAAAAGAAAAAAAAAAAAAAAGGAAAAAAACAGATAGAGAAGCAAGTCAAACCACAGCCAAGTCCAAGTGCTCTCAGTTTAAAATAGAAATGGGAAACACCACAAGTTTGAAGGTGGCTTTTGCACAGCTTCCATCCAGCAGTAATGCATTCAGAACTTTTACTGACAACAGCCCAGAGTCCACATTGTTCAAATATCTATCCGTATCTATATCCACGAGCTGATGACTGAAACTTTATCCTGCCCTTTAGGCCATGGCTTCCTTTAGTGCAGCATTGCTTTGCACTAGAGAACTGAGAAGAAATTAAACAAGACATTGTGGGGGTTTCTTGGTAACCAATGGGTAATCTTCACCAAGAGATCCCTCTGAGGTGTGCTGGAAATATCTCTCTGCTATCTGCCAGCAGTACCAACCCCTTTGCCCTCACTCAAGCCACATGCTGCTTGTTGCTCAGTGCCGTGTTTTTGGGAGAGCAGCCAGCATGGAGGGCAGTGGGCAGCACTGGTAGTCTCGATTGATTATGAAAAGGGACTGTAAACACAGCTAGAGATAATGGAAAGAGCTGTACAAAGGACTAGCGGGAAGATATAGACAGATAGCCAAAAATTGCACTGTCATTGCTGCCAGAAGCATAGAAAAACTTGGGCTGGTCAGAACAAAGGCTGCAAAGGGAACCACTGCAGCATTTTCTTGACAATAACATTTATTTTAGCTCTTAATTCACTGGCAGCTCTGGGGTTTTGTGTATGGGGGCAGAATCTCTTCTCACAGACACTGTGTAGTTCCTCTCCTACGTATTGCGGTGCTGGTATGTGCCTCACCACCATCAGCCCCACACATCACAAGAAAGGGGAACAACTCAAAGATTTCCCTAAGACAATCCTTACGGAAAGGGACCCCATTGCTGCATCCGGTGGAAGAGCAGTATTTGCCTATGTTAGCTTAAGATGGGATTAACACTGGAAATTTCCTGACCTATTAGAAAAGCAGAATGTTGTTTTAAAACAAGTCATATGTGTTGTTCCCAGCTAAGACTATCCTCCCTGACAGGGGTTCATGCTATTCCATATTTCTGCCTGCTTAAAAGGAGAAAAAAAGAGGAGTAAGGTAGTCATTTAACATTCTACAGGCAGTAGGTTTGACAGCAAACCCGTAGAACTTGCCTTGCATGTATGAAAGGAAAACTTGCCTGACAGTTCATTTTTCAACACCAAATTAAGACCTGCTTTTGACACAACACCCTGCAATTCAGTGGCATTGAGACAGAACCACACTTAGTCTTATATTTTTAAATAGAATAAATAAAGAAACCAAATATAAGGTTTCTAAGTTAACATCCAGTGTGTATCCAACAGCGCACGCCTTCCAGTTTGGCAGAAAGGTGGCTAACCTTTACTCCAGCCAAGCCTGAGCAAGAGAGGGTGGGCACTGACCGGCAATTACCTCAAGTGAGCCTGGAGCAAGCCCTCGGCAGCTGAGCGCCTGCGCCTCCGCACCCGCAGGGCTGTGACCGACGGAGCGACACGGAAGCGGAGGGGAACAAGGGAGCTAAAAATACCAAGGAGTGGAAGGATAGGTCTGAAGGCAAGAGCAACAGCCTCTTTATTCCGCCCGCCTCGTGAAGCAGAGGGAACGGCGGTGCTGCAGGGCTGGCGTGCAGCAAGCGCAAGGGATTTAGGGCAGGAAGGCTGCCACTGCCTCACGCAGCCAAAGCAGAGTTGATCAATTAGCTGTTCAGTAACCCATTAAAAACCCGTTCAGCCGTGAACGGCTTGGACAGCTGCTGTAGCTAAATTTGCACGGGAGTTCGAGCACGTTACCTCGAACACCTATAAAAACAGGGAGAAAAATAGCCACGCAGAAGGAAAAGGAAATTTTCTGGTTCCTCCTCTTTATCCGTATCTGTAAGCCTCCCGTGAGAGCTGCTCCCAGGTATAGCCATGCCCACAGGGACGTTCACCACAAAGAGCAGAAGGGCATTACTGTGCTCTCCCCCCAGCTCCATGACAGACACAGGGACAGAACAGACAGACAGCCTGCATAGCCGTGAGGCTCCCTTCCAGATGGCCTCGGTCAGAGGGATTCCAATCCATTCTACACAAGCAGGCTGCATTAATTCCACTGCACATCCAGTACCTACATCCCCAGCACACGCGACAGTATAACCCCAGATGTATTTTTCCATAGGAATTAATTGGTTTTTTAAATTATATTTTTATATACGGTTGAACTTCTGAAACATGCATGCACATGGGGCACATGCAAGGTAAACTTATTTCTCTTACTCACTGGCCTCTAATAATTTTACCACAGGCACTAAAAATAACAGCTTGGCGCTGATGCTGGGTTCCTTCCTGCACAAACCCCCAGCAGCAGGGATGGAAAGGAGGTCAGTGGCACTGAGCCTCCTTGACTGCGACCGAGCGGTTTAAAACACTCACGCCATTTGAAAATGCCACATGGTCTGATCAGGACATGGATATGCTCTATACACCAGGGATGAGATGAAACAGTTTATTGACAGGAAATATCCTTTTTTACCACAGCTACATATTTCCTTCATATTTATCTGCCACTGATGTGATGTCCACCCTGCTCTTGGCACCTTACAAGGCATTTTGGAATCCACTTGAGCACCCAGGCCTGAGATGAGGGAGAGGACCAACATGAGAAAGGAGGTCTCTGATAGGTCTCCCCCTCCCCTCAGCAAAGCCATTGTGCACTTTCACCCCCTGATAAATCAGTGGGGATCACCAGCAATTACTCAAACAAAGCACAGTACCTCTGTAAAATAATAATGAAAAAAAAAAAAAAAAATCTGGAAGAGAAGAAGCTACCGCTTTCCTATTTTTAAGCACTGTTATTATTACTGTGCCACAGTTCTTGTCTCCATCACCACACCATATAATAGTGTTGAGAAATTACTGCAGCATATTGTAATTATTTCAGTAAGGACACTGTGCTTCCATCTGTCAGCTTACACTTGTGTTACAATGAAGAACAATGTGACTTAAAAATAAAGTTACATGCACACTGTAATACATGACCTATCACCTCTTCTCAGCTCATCCACCCAAATCTTGAAATCATGACTTGGACAGAACTCCCAGAAAAATACTAATTAGAGACTAAAGAAGCAGGATCCTCCTAATAATGAAGCTCTAGGAAACACACTGAAGCTCAACTCCATCAAGAAGGATGCAGCTAAATTTGAAAAAAACTGATTGTGTCCTAAACGTCCCTGCTTAACATTGCTGGAGACCCATGTTCACAGTGAGCTAGACCAGGTTCTCTTGGTTCCAGACATGTGTTTTCCTCTAGTTAACAGCAACTGACCAAATTTCTGCTTGCACCTCATCAGGAACATAGCAGTCCCTTGGCTCTTCTTTCCCAGTAAGAAATGGGAATGGTTCTATTGCTCTTTTCAAAGACAAAGTTAGAAAAACCATCCTTCCTGCAGCTGTAGGACAAATTCCCAAACCACAGAAAAATCACAAAGCATTAAATATTTCTGTTTAGAGGACGAAGCCCTGTGCCTAGGTACCTAGTCTGTCTGCTACAGTCATGTGGGACAAGCTTTCTGAAAAGTCAAGCAGGATGAGGTTATAGTCTTGTGGCCTCTGCTTGTGATTCAGGAACAGGTAGTACAATATCACTTAATAATTCACGAATTTAGTACCATAAATCAGCCAACCCATTTAATCTTTGCCACATGGAATAAAGCAAATCTTGCAGGATCGGCAGGAAGAAGCTGGCAGCTCCGGTTTACCAAAATACCTGCAATGTGCAACATTAATCCAGTGACACAAAATAACATGTGCAAAACAGTCAAGCAGGCATGGGTTGAAACTATGTGGCCATTAAGTGCTGCCAGATGTATCAACTACACACTTTGGGAGAAAAGAATAATATATGAACAAACTTCTTCCTCACTAATCTGTTTTCATTTTAGTGAAGCTTTATGGCACAAATAGCAGTGGCAGGGCATGGTTATAATTTTAAAAAGGAGAAAAATAATGTTTATTTTATATGGATAAACCAGCCTTTATATTTTTCCAGCCACATTCTCAACTTTAAAGCTGATAAAAATGACTGGTTGGATACAGCTCTTGAATGTTCAGGAAACAGGCTGAAACTGCAGTTGTGAAAAGGTAAAACAATGCCCAGATCTCCATTTAAAACAGAAAATCCCTGGAAAGGCTACTGGGGGTAATTTCAAGGGCCTGTCCTACATTCCTGTGTCATGTCTGAGGAAGGAAAGCTGTGGGGGCTGCAGCAACAGAGACCAAGCAGGATCAAACAGCTCAGTGCATTCACCTCTGAGATCTCCTGCAGAGCATGTGGCTCCAGATGCCTTCTCCAAGTGTCTGGACACAGGGATGACATACACATTTCACAGTCCTTCTGCAAGTCCACCCTCTGCTTTTGATCTCTCCTGCAAAGACCCAGGAGCAGCAAAGCATCTCGAAAAGCAGCCCATCTCCTGCAGAAGGAGCGGGTGATGCCCTTGTAGAGGGGCTCAGTACCACATCCATATGAAGCAGAAATTCGGAAATGGAATTAAATTAATGTATTACTTGATTAATTTGAAACTGACACCACCTATTTCCCCAGCAGGAGTCCTGAAAGGGGCTGGAACCCCTGTCCAGGGCAGGAGCAGTACCTCAGAGGAGCCCTAACCCCCAGCGAGAGGGCAGCACTCTCTAGCATTAAGCTTGGCAGCCTTCATGCGATTTTACACAGGCAGAGGAGGGGCCCAAAACCTGAACAGGAGTAAATCAGTCGAGTTTCATTTCACTGGAAAGCTATATAACTCAGGGTCTGGGCTGCTGCTTTCCCATGCCACATGGTATGCAGAAGGCAGTTTAAGGCTCCCACTAGCCTGCTGTAAGTAAAATATCATTGGTCTCATGCAGGTGGAGGAAAAAGAAAACAACAATAAAACCCAAAAAAAGTCAACCCCCAAAACAACAGCTCTTCCATCACCCCCCTTTTTTTTTTTTTTGTCCTCTGAGGTATCAGAAAGTGCAAATTAATGGTGGCTTTATATGGATCATTTTTTTCTACTACTCATTAAAATCTCTTTGTGAAGTGCACATAAATGATATCATCTAACAATTCCTTTTTTCTCAAGTTTTCTCTGAAGTTGCAGGAGGCAGGATTTCCTCTCTATTACATAAGGAGAAGAGGGAGTATTTGTTCTTTTGCTGTTTAAGACTTATTAGCACGGTCAGGTTACGCGAGCCAGGCCCTCTTTCCTGATCTTTTCTTGCAAGGGAATTATTCTTGGCAAGGCTCCAGCTTAACCCAATGGAGGGAAAACCAAGTAGCTTTACAAAGAAAGAGATATAAAACAGATGCACCTTGGGGCTTTGACCGACCACCGAGAGCTTCAGAAACAGCGTAGAAACAACAAATACAAGCTGGTGATGAGCCTCTGAAGCAGGGAAGTACAACCATCACCGCTACCATGATAAACTATGATGTCTGTTCTGTGGGGTGCTACCGTTTTCCATCACCTTGATGGGAAACATAATACAATCCTGGAGGCAAGGTACCACACCATACCCCTTCCCAAGCAAATTAACAAGCCCCAGTAGCAAAGAACTGGCCCTTGTAAAACCCCACCTCTCAGCCCAGGCTAAGAGACTTGAGTGGGAAGTAAAAGCCCCACCCTGTTATTTAGTGTAGTGGAACAATGGCAAAAGTGGTTCTCCTGCCTCCAGCGCCTAGTGCAGGGGCCTGAGCAAGATTACGTTTTCCTCGTGTCTTAATAGGAAGAGACTGCTTCAGAGGTTGGCTCAGAAACTTCTCTTTTTATTAGGTGACAAAAGGATGCGCTTAAGGTCTCCTGGAGTAGGTAAGGCTAAGAAGAGGAAGTTTCAAGTATGGTGGCACAGCAACGGTTACCCAGGGTTTGCCTATCTACCCACTGCCTCCCAGGAAGCAATTTTGGGCTGAGATTTACCTACTGTTCCCCCAGCTGGAACACTGATTTAAGTCTTAGGCAGAGAAATTGAGATTAACTTCTTGCCTTTGAGAGACCGCCATGCTTCTGTCTAAGCAAACTGAAAACAGCTAACCAGTTACAGACCTTGGGAAGAAAGAAGGACTGACATGTTCCTAAGGTTTGCTCTCCATGTCAAGTAAAAAAAAGAACACCACCAGTGCTAAGTACAAACCTTATACTGATATTTGTATTTGTTACTCTACAGGCATTCAAATAATAACTTATTTTATAGTGAAAGGAGTCAATCATCGGAACAGCCTCCTACAGATGTAGAACCACACTGCTAGAGGTTTTCAAATCTCTAGCCTGTGTGTTTGGACACAGTGATAGATAATTTCATCCAGGCTCTCCTTCCCAGGAAAGGCTGGGTCAGATGATATTCTGAGATCATTTTCAACCTGGGCTCTTCTGTGGTTCTGCAGTTTTTGCAACAAGCGTTAAGGCTTTATTACTTACACTTTTTGCGTGTAGAAGATGTAACTGCACCAAGAAGCTGACCAAAGAAAGGAGCAGAAGGAAACAACAGATTGAACTGCTTGATGTCTGAAAGGAAATGGAGCTGGGCTCTGTGGACCTTTGGACCCACCATTGTCTTGACACACGGTTCCTCTCCTTTAGACAGAGTACAAGTCCTGGCCTTCAAACCCTCTATCAATTTTCATTCAGTCAACTGCAAAGTGTGATGACAAGAAAAAAGAATAGTTAAGAGGTCTTCACAAAGTTGCTGCTCCGTATTATAAAGCATCATGAAAACCAGTAGGAAAACCTCCATGAAAACCAAGCTGGGGAAGGTGCACAACTGGTCACTGCCCTTGGCTACCTGCAGACTTTGAAGCACACAGTCAGACTGGAGTTTGCACCTTTTACAGTGCCCTGTCTGTCAGTCAGTGTTGCACACACCTGCCCCACACTTCTTCCTGGGATCACCCAGCTGGCACCCTGACAGCCAGAGGAAGCAGTCACAGGGCGTCACAGGAGCCACAAGCTCAGTTTATGGCAAGGAGGGACAGCCTGAGGCAGGTATGGATAAGGAGTGGCAAAAGCATCCTTCCCTATGGACCTGGGGTTGTGGGACAATTCTGGGGTACTTCCACCATTTTTGTCCAGAGGAAACATCCTCTGGGGTTGGAAACATGGGGCTACTTATTCTCCACAAAAACACTTGTTGCCTTTGACCTAAACTTGCCCTTTTGATCACACTGCTCTTAGCCAAAGTCTTTATTTTTTTTTTGGTGAGAAGAAACAGTTGGTTCCCTCATTCCCTCTGAGAATAGGAAGGACATGGAAGTCAGATAGAGGAGATGACCTGCATCGCCAGAGACAGGCCAACTCTGACTCTCTGTCAATAAATCCCAGATTTTCTGAACAACACCTGCAAGAAACACCACAGGTTTGGGCAAATTCACCCCAGACTTGATACTTCAATCCAACTATGTGTCATGCTCGCCTCCTCGTTCATCATGTTAAGCTCTTCTAAAATTACCCTCTAGTCCTCTGAATGAAAACACCTCGCTCCTTCAAACACTATGATAAACATAGATCCTTGTAATATGAGAAAAGAAGGTGAGGACCTTGCTGTATTTCATTATTTTTGCACTACAGCAGTGAATTTCAAAATAGCTTAGCAGTAGTAGTCATGCTTACTGATTTAGTGTACATTCCCTTCACTGCTCTTCAGAAATTTAGCACTTCTGAAAACAAGCGTGAAGACTTTGAATTACATTTTTTTTTTCCCCCTCTCCTCCCTTCAGCAGGTTACAATATGACATTTTCTTGCTTCTTGTTTAGTTTGAATGAAAGTCTGGCCCTCTCTCCTTCCTGCACAACTGTTCCCTCAGTGCTAAGGGCTGGAAGACAGGAGGAGCTCAGCCTTGTAGCCTCACCCGGAAAGAAGCAGTACTTTTCCCTGTTGTTAACACCTGAAAGAACAAGCCCAAGGGGTTTTAAAGCTACTTGCTGGGACCGGGTCATTAAAAAACAAACAAACAAACACCCCAACCAACCAAAAAAAAAAATTAAAAAGCAAACCCCAAAGCAAGGCCCAAGGCAAGCCTTTTAACTGGCATAAAAGCACCCAGTATGTAAAATTAAGATTCTTTGCTTCTCTTTACATAGTTTTACTAATCTTCTTGACGTGCTGTGCTTTATTTCTGGACTTAAGAAACCAGGTTAGGCAGCTCAGCTGGAGGAGCTCATTCATGCACATAAGGGCTGCAGCAAGCAGGTGCCCATTAGCACAGCTCACAAGAGCACCTACTGTCAGGCCAAGCAGCCTTCAGATCCACCACCTCCAGCAGCTTGGGTCATAGCTGGAGACTTGAGAAACACATATGGGACACCCCCAGAGCACCTTGAGAACACAGCCCTGGATTTCGTGAGGCTGAAGTGCTGGTGAGCCCCATGCAGTGATATATTCTTGCTTGGAGAAGCAAGAGGCGAATTTCTCCAGCTTACTGTCTACTGAAGTTGATTTACCTGGGCAAAGATTAGTTTGCAAGGCATTCTGTCTATTCCCAGGGTATGTGACCTGAGCTGGCAGGGGGACCATGGAGCTCAAAAGCAGAATGAAGGCAGTTTCTGGCCTCAGCTGAGGCTGTTTTACAGCTGCAAAGCTCCACTGACCCCAGCAATGCTCACGCAAGCAAGAGGAAATTCATCCCCGAGTTGCTGTGTATGGCTTTTCCCAACGTATATTTTTTTCCTGCATAGCGTTGCTTTTTTCTGTTCCCACATTTATTTTCCCAGGAAAGTCTTGTAGGCTTGTCTGTGGATGCACGTTGCTCTCATTTCTTTCCAGTTTCTCACGTTATCACAAATTTGATCAAGTACAGAAAACAATTGCATCGTAGTCACCCTGTGTGATTGATGACACAGATATGTGCAATAAAACACTACAAAAACAAGTACTTCTATCAGGCTCCTTTGGAACTTCAAAGTATCCGGGAGAAATTTCAGAGCACCCAGCACAACTAAGTGCCTGTTGGCTAAGCTGGACAGAAACTAAGCACCATGCAGTCTAAGAGCAAAAGTAAAACAAACTTCCAGGGACACACTCTGCATCCACAGCAGTCAGCTTGGGCTAAGGCAGCTTTATTTTGCAAGCCACTACATCTCCCTGGTTTTTATAATAGGTGGGCCATCTTGTTTGGAGCTTGGTCCCCCAAAATGCTGAAGCTGCAGAAGTGACAGTTAACACTTTACTGTATGAAGTCCTTAAAAATCCTTTACATATACATATAAAAAATAAAAATAAATCACCAAAGTCACTTTCCTTCCAAAACTGGAATATTAGATTTATTTTGAGACTAATGATAATCTCAGTTTCTTTCCCCAGCAGCTCCACTCCAGCCAACCAGATGCTTTAAATATATATATATATATATATATATATATACACACACACAAATATATATACACACCAAGAGAGAGTGGAGACAAAGGGGAAAGCACAGGATACCTGAAGTAGTGAAGCAGAATACTGCTAGATGTTACAGTGTAACATCTCAATTACCCTGCTGGTCTATCATCTTCATTTTGGGTATCAAACAGTGGTGGCTGTGAGATGACAGATGTTTCCTATGCGGGAGAACCAGGCTCCCAAGCAGTGCACAACAGAGGTATCCTTGACCACAAATACTGTACTGCAACACAGGATTTCATATCACTGTCACCATCCTGCTCACACAGCTGACCACTGCAACCACATTGACAAGAGCTGTTATTCAGCATATTATTGGAAAAGGACAGAGATAACAGTTCATCAGCACTTCCCCTTCCCACAACATCTCTTTCACAGAAGCCCAAGAGTCCCTTGCCCCTATTCATTTTCTGCTGGAAGTCTGAGTGGCGGCCAGAGAGAAAAGTTACTCTACCTCTGTTGTACACTAAACGCCAGATCAGCTGGGACAGATTTGACACATGAAAAAGGAAGGGCTGGAGTTATTTCAAAATGCTTATTGCAATCTACATTTCTGTGTCCAGCAGAAAGTTTAGTAAGACAGACATCCCCCAGCACTCTTATCCAATTACAGACAAAAAACAAAACCCAAACTCTCAGCTTTTCATTAGCACCTGAAGTACTATCCTGTTGGCCACACCACCAAGTGACCTTGCTCGGTGCAGTCAGGACACAGAGCCTGGCACAAGGACAGCACAACCTCCCCGGGCAGGTGCTCCATGTCTCATACCCCCAAGGATGAACAGTCCCTCCAGCTCAGAAGGTGCCCCATGACCACTGCTTAACAAGCTGTGTCACCCTTGCGGGATGAGCTGTGGCATTCCACACCTGTTACACTGCCCTTCCCCTGCTACTGCCCCCAGCTTCTGGCAGGAAAGGCAGCTCTCCATGACATGTTCAAAAGGCTCTTAATGGAGAAACAACCCTTGACCAACCATCAGCAGGCCTATGGTGACTGAGTGTAACAAACAGCCCAGTCCCCCCTGCACAGCTGTGTGTACACAGCTCCTCAGGAGCTCCACTGCCTATTGAGGGTTATAGCAGCCTTATCAAGGGACAGCCACTACGGTCCCAGCATTATGACTCAAACAGCGTTTCATGCAAGAATTGGGAAACATTTAGTAATCCTAGGAAGGAGTGAGTCCCAGTAGGATAACAACAAGACTCTACAGCATCCAAACCTCAAAGGTATGAGCCTATAATCCTGCGTGGAGCTGGGCCTACGGGTCAGGTGCTGCCTCTTACCTGTTCTCCAGCAGCGTCATGCACACGACCTCCCGCACGCCTGGGTTGTTGGCCTTCTCGATGGAGCAGCTTTGCAGGTTCCACGTAGCCACCCTAAAGACGGGTCTGCCATCTCTCACCCCCCCAAACATCTCCACAGAGGGCCGAGTGGATATGATCTGGGTTGGACCCCCGGGAGGAAAGTCCAAGTCCTCACTCTGGAGGCTTAGAGAGGTGGGGCTGGGGTGAGGCTTGGCCATGAAGTTGAGGCCACCATTGGTGTTCGTTGAAGGGGGCCTGGAGCGCTCTGCAAAAATCTGGTGCCTGATTTTGTCCAGAAAGGAGGAATTGATGCAGTCCATCCTCACCAGGTCCTCGATACTTTTGAAGGGCCCGTGCTCTTTACGGTAGTCCACGATGCTGTTGGCAATCTTCTCAGTGATGCCACGGATGCTCATGAGCTGTGCCGGGGTGGCCGTATTGATGTTGATCTTGGTGGCGGACAGGTGGTGCTCAGAGGCCGGGTCCTTGCGCGTGGAGCTGGGCGAGTGCTGCGCCGAGCTGCCCTTGCTGCTCACGCAGATTTCGAACTTCACCTGCTCCAGCTTGGCCGCCCCCACTCCGCTCACCAGCGCCAGGTCCTCCACTTTCTTGAAGCCGCCGATGTACTCGCGGTACTCCACGATGTTCTGGGCCACCACTCGGGTGACCCCGGGCAGGGTCATCAGCTCCTCCTCCGTGGCCGTGTTGATGTTGAGCCTCTCCTGGTTGACGAGGATGTTGCTGAAGTTGCACGCCGCGCTGAACTTGCGGCTGTGGCACAGGTCGGCCGGGTCGCGGGGGATGGAGCGGTGGCAGCCCAGGCTGCCCCCCATCTCACCGCCGCCACGGGCCGCTGCCGGAGCCGGGGTAGCGGGCGCGGGGCGCTGCCGGGGCTGCCCGCCCGCGACTCATGGACCTCCGCGGGAGGCCGGCGACGGACCGGGCGGCGGCGGGGCAGCGGCGGACAGACCCGCGCCGCCACACACGCCCGGCCAGCGGAACCCTGCGCCCCGCGAGGGGCCCCCGCACCTTTCCTCCTCCTCCTCCTCGGGCACCGCCGCTCCCCAGCGCCGGAGGAGCCTCCGCAGCCGCTGCCCGCCCGGCTCCGCTCCGGCCCCCGGCGCTCGCAGCCGCCGCTGCCCCGCGCCCCGCCGCGGTAGTAGTAGCTCTGCGGGAGCCCCCGCCCCTCGGCCGGGCGAGGCGGGGCCGCCGCCGCCGCCACCGCCCCCCGGGCGTCACCCGCGCCGCGCCCGCCCCCGCCCGGGCACCGCGGGCACCGGCCCGGCTGGGCGGCACCGGCACCGGCACCGCCACCGCCGCGGCTCCCTGCCCACGGGACCCGGCCCCGGCCCCGCCGAGGGCGAGGAGGAGGGTTGACCGCTTCCTTCCCGCGGGGGCACAGGGGGACTAAGTCCCCAGTGCCGTCGCCTGGCCGCTGAGGGCAGGCTTTTTCCGTCCCCAGGTGAAAAGACACTGAAGTCTCCGGTGTTTAGACGCTCCCTGCAGCATTGCTGTCCCAGAAGTTCCCTGGGCTCGTCTCTGTGCGGCTGGTGGGGCATTGGTGTGTTTTCACACCTCGTGAAAGCCTCATGTTTTGTGCTCCTGCAGGCGCTATGCCTTTATACATCGGGGTAAAGTCTGCACTTTTTTCCTTTCCCTTTTTTTTTTTTTTTTACCTCTCAAGCAATTGTGAGAGTGCTAAACAATCTGAAACTCTCCACAGACTGATGCTTTTGACGCGTTAGGTCTGTATACTAGGTCTGCCTCAGCCGGGGTGATGGTCTGCAGTATGCCTAGCCCTTCCCTGAGAGTAACCTCATCCTGCACCAAAATCGTGGCTGTGTATTTATTGCCCGAGTGCCTCAGCTGGCTTTAACATAGTTTGTTCATGCCCTGAGAGCCACAGCAGTCCACCACTGCCCATTTTGGTGAAGCCACTGAAACATTTAACCAGTTTCTACTGCATCCAGTCCCATGCCGCACAGTCTGCAATGCTATCTGTAGCCAAATTAGCTCATTTGAAACTAGCTTGACTGTGCCCACACAGGAGTGACTGCAATGTCAATGAATCGAAATATAATCGGTGGGTGTAATTGAAAGGAAGGGGGAATTGAAAGAAAGAGCAAACATATGATTGCAGATGTCAGCTATGTGCCCTGATTCTGCCTCGTGCTGACAGGCTCACTCTACGTATTTCTTTTAGTTGCATAGAATATGGTACACGTGTATTTTCGACATCAAGGCTCTTGGTTGGCCCTCTAATGAAAATGAAACCACTTGCAATAGCAGCTTGTATGCATATTTTTCATGGCAAGCTAATGGAAGTTATTTGGGTCCACCTGAAATAAAAAGTTAAATTTATTCAGTTTCTTGGCAAAGGAGAATGTGATGTGCTTAAGGGAGTTCAGGCTGCACCAGGTTTTACCAGGCTTTCGGACTGCACAGGGCACGGGCACTTTAACACTGGCTCTGGATACTCTGCTGGCATCACACATTTCCCTTCTGTTGGCCCAAGCAGAGGAGTTAGCAAATTCTCATTACGGGAATGGCACTGGCTGCATTAGGGCACTGGCTGCATTAGGGCATTGCCTCTCTGCTGACTGCTGGAGCAGAGAAAGTGCTCGCTTAGGTGATTAAATGCTTCCACGGCTGCTGGAGAGTGCTGTGTGCGCTGCGATAGCAGCAGCCAATGCAGCAGGAGTCATGCTGGGCCTATTCCTGCTGGGACGATACCAGCACAGAGCTGGAAACAATTAACCATTGAAATGAGTATTCTTTGCGAGGCAGTATTATTACAGTAATAGCTCCACAAGCTGTTGTCTCAATGGAGAACACACTCTTTTGCTTTCTACAGCAGTTGTTTTGCATTGATCCAGGCTCATAGACTAAGTTCTGAAGCTGAAAAGCCCCAAAAATCCATCTGAGGCATCATCTATGTTGCAGGCAACACTAGGTTTTACATGATTCAGAAAAAAAAGGCAGAAGCATCTTCAGAAAGAAAACAGATGTCCCTTTTGTCCAGCATTTTTTATTGGCAGCAATTACTCAATATTTCTTGAATCTGCAGCACCAAAATAACCTGTGAGACCAGATGCAGCTGAGGAAGCAGAGCTCAGAGGGATGCAACGAGTGTCCCATCACCTAATCCTGAGTATGACCTCGTGCTAATGTGAAATGGGGATATATGGGGGGGGGGGGGTTGGTGACAGAATGAGGGGATTATCATTCCATTAGTCCCATATCTGTATTTTTTGCTGTTGTTGACAGTTACAGGAAGCTCACTGAGATCTGAATCAACCTTTGGCACATTTCAGGAAAGCAACAAAAGGTACAGTGTTGGTTTACAGCTTCAAAAGTTAAACAGAAAACAAATGAAAAAAGACTAATCAACTGGCCTGACATCAGTGTTAGGCAATCCATTCATTTGAGAAAGCTAAAAATGAGGTTCAGTCAGTAAATTATTAAAAACACAATGGCAAAATTATTGACAGCCAGCGTAGGCAACAGAAAATAAATCTCATGAAACCCAGGTAGATACTAGATTTTTACTAGATTTTTTCTTTGATCTAATCCTGAGCTCAGTGTATGTAAATTTATTCAAGAAGAGATGGACAGATCATGGTCTCCTGGTGACCACTGTCTTGCAGGTAGGCTCCCTGGTCGGCTTAGCACCTATCCTGGCAAGGGGCCATGGAGCCAGGATTCCTGAATCTCCATCAGCCCAAACTGGTTTAGAGGGCTCTGAGACACCGTGGGTGGCTTATTCCTTATTGCTGCCTACTGAGCAGCTGGCTGCTGGCCAGGGCTGGCTTAAAAACTTCTCTGTGACAGCAAAATTCAGTTTCACTGCTCTGAGGGTGTGAATCTGGGGAGAACCTCACAGGGCCAGGCAGGCTCCAGCAGTGAGAGGTGTGGGGGGACACCCTCCAAAGGCCCTTGGGAGCAGCCATCACTCTTCCTGTGGAGTCCTTCTGTGCTTCACTGGACAGTGTTTCAAAGCAAGGAGCTGGAGAACAATGGTTTTAGCATTGCCCAGTGGCCATTTGTTATCTTGGGCTTTTTTTGCCACTGTCTACAGCCCTCCTCAACTGAACATCTCACATCCCATCCCCAAAAACTGGTAGTGAAAGAGGTTTCTGGACAGCTGAGTGATGCCAGGGCAAGCAGCTGGCCACATGAAAAACACAGGGGAGGGGTTGTGTCACCTGCTTGCCAGCGCTGGAGGTCTCAAATGCCTCTTCCCTGCAGGGATTCTTCAAAGAGAGAAGAACAAAACAAAACCTTTTCCATCTGAAGGAGGTTCTGCAGTACTTCAGGCCTATAAATGCGATGTTTAAGGATGATATGGAAGTGCTTGAACCCAATGGAGTGGGAACAGGTACTAGTGTACAATGTATTTTGTCATAATCAAAGCAAAAAGCCTACAGGCCAATAGATCCAATAGATTTTAAAGGCTAAATTCTTAGCATTTTAAGATGGTTTAAAAGAATCTATTAATCTATTTTTACACTTTTCAACATCCCTCATCTGCGCTGCAGGGGCTCTAAACAAACAAACTGGGTTTTATGGTGATAGATAGAAGGAGGCAAAATATGTTACTCAACAAAAAAACAGAGTTTGCCTTCCATCCTCAAGCAGCAATTGCAGTTCCTACCAGCCCACCATGTGATAGCAGTGCCTTTTCCAGCTCTCACACAGCCTTGGGGGGCTTGGCAATCACACTTTTAGAGGCTGTGTTTTCAGACCTACTGCACTGGGCTCTAAATGGGCAAGAGCTCGAAAAGGCAGCTGATTAACTGCAGTGCCTATATTCTTATTTAAGGGAGCTATTAAAATAATTGTTTTCTTTCTGCAAGGACATCTTCAGTAACACTTGTAACAGATGCCCGAGGGAGAAGACAGGCAGTGTTTTTATGAAGACAAGTAATAACAAGTAGGAGTTAGCAATTTCATGAGCGGTGGGACTTACAAAATCTGATTCTTGGCGGCTCTTTCCTTTTTCAATTTTCTGGTCTTTATTAATAAAAGTGAGTCTCCATTAGTCTCTCAGTGGGGTCACTAATCTGGATATCTCTCTTCTACATGGCCATCAATATTTGTGGCTCTTTTAGAATCTTTGTAATTTTGAGACATTTAACCTTTACCAAATTTGTTTGAAATTAGCCCATTCTAATAAAAACCCTGGGGTAGGGGTGAGGGGTAGAGTAGCAGAGCACACAATCACATGAGTTTTTTTCTTGGGAGTCCAATGTCTATGATGTGAGTTCTTTTTCCTGTAAGGCATTCTATATAGCTGCCAAACTTGTTGCAAAAAAGTGATGTCACCAGTGCTGTGTTGCCAGGTTACGGGTGTCACATCCTACAGAGAAATACAGTCGGAAGGGTGAGCAGAATTGAGTCATCCTCATACCTTGATTAGGGCTTCACTTGGCTTGGGCTTGAGTCTGAAACTCAGACCTCTCCCTTCCAGAGGAGACCTCCCCCAGTGGCACGCCAGTGCACAGTAGGACAGCTCATCCTAGAGGGAAACAAGAAGAACCCGAGCTAGAGAAGACATTCTCCAACAGAGCATGGGATGCATTTTCCAGTTTCCATAGACAGCACAGGGGATTTGATTCTCATGCCCCACATCTGAGTTGACTCAGATACCCCTTGGGTCACAAGAATAGAAAAGAACTAAAAAATCTAGTCTTTCCTTGACCCCAGGCAGACCCATCAAGGCCACGCTTACAGAAGCTTGCCTACTCCAGGCCCCCAGTGGTGGCATCTCCTCAACTTCCCAGATGAGAAACACGGGATGTAGTGGAGTTGTGACCCAGCTAATGTTTTCTTTGATGCCTAGTCCATCAAGCCTCCAGTAAAAATGCCCACAAATCACTGCTGTGTGAATCTAGCACAGGGGAGAGTCAGAATTGATGACTCGTGAGCCAGGTGCCTAAGTTCTCACCCAGTGCAAGCTTTCTGTGATTCCACCCAAAGTCAAGCATCAAGTGGATTTTTGTGGAGAAGATACAGGCAATGAGATTTTAGGCACCTTGAAAGCCAAGCAAGAGGAGAGGAAAAATAAACCAATATGCTGGGAAGCGTTGTTCAGTATAGCTTTCAGCACTTCACACAGCACTTTGACTGCTAGCCTCTCAACTGAATAAAATACTATTTTGCATAATTTGTAATTTTATCCTTTACTTGTAGTTACTAGGTTACCATAATTAATTTTCTTGTTAACAAATTTTAGAGAAATGTCTAAAAAATCCATTTCGTGTTTGCCTTTTACTTTTCAAAGAGTTTCATGACCATTAGTTAACTCATGCATACAGCTTTTTAACTCAGTGATTCTGGAGTTACTGTAGCAGCCACCGCAATTCTGCCCAAATTATCTATTACTTATAACTTTTGCTGTCTGGGGGGGGCTTGCTTTTGGTTTGCTTCTTGGGTTTGGTGGGGAGTTTTTTTGTTATAAAAACATAAGAGGTTAGTCTCTACTCCTTGAACAGTTGTGTTTCAGACCCTAAAATTATTCAGATGGGCAAAACCTTGACTCTTAGTTCTCCTAATTTTCTCAGATATGAGGACTGGTCAGTCAGGTCTCTGTGTGGTTTACTTGCACCATGTTTGTTTCCTGTCTTTTCTCCTTCATGTATAAAATTCTGTTTGCTAGGAAGAAAATAAACCACAAAGTAGAGTCAAACTTCCCCTTAGTTCCAAATTCTCCGAGGAGTTCTGCAGAGGATAGAGCCCCAGTATAAAACCAGAGCTCTGTTAAGGATCAGGTCATTGGTTTATGAAACAGAAAATGTTTAGGTTAAGACTTTTCACACAAAACATAGCACACTGCGTAGATTAGCATCTCTGCAATGCTCTCCTGAGAAAATCTGTCTCTCACATTTCAAGTCCTGCACCAACAATTAAAATGGTTTAACGGCTTCAGCCACTCCCAGCAGACTTTGAACTTCTCCGAGGAGCCTTCCTGACAAGCAGAATGAGCTGCCTAGTTATTACAACACCTTCAGTGAAGGTTTGATCCAATTCCCATGAAGACAAGCAAAAATGCCCAGAATGTTCAAAAGGCCACTCTGCTGATTTCGGTGAGCGCACTGTTGGTGGAATTGACCCGTGTGATTCTCCATCTGAGAGCCAGGCTTATTTAAAATGAAAGCATGAAGGAGGAAGAACAGCAGGACACTATAGAGGTCTTCCTCTAGGAACAGGTCCTGTAGGATGGCTGCTTGGAGGAGACAGGTGAGCTCAGGTCAGCAGCATCTGGGGAATGGGCAGCAGAACATCTGAGCAGTACTGGACCAGAGGACTCAGAAGACAGGCAAACCACTGAGCACCTGCAATTGAACAGCACTGAGCTAATTAAAACCAAACTGAGGGACCCATTAAACTTAGCTTTGATTTGTGCCTGGAAAGACCCTGGCACAAATAAGGGGTTTAAGTTCCTGGAAGGTAATTAGCTGTTCAAAAAAAACCCCACCAGCATGGCTGTACCAAACTCACTTTTTTCTTTGATGGGATGACTGATTTGAAGGATAGGACAGAAACAGCTGATTAATGACAGAGGGTGTGGAAGAGCATATACTTACAAAGCTTTTGGGTGGAGTCAGAAAGCCTCCAAGGACTTGGGTGGATAGGATCAAAATTCAAAACCATCTACACAGGTCAGAGGAACATTCCAAAATGGACAAGATTAATTTTGGTAGAGACCTAGGGAGGGGAAATCAACATCATTCATGCTAATTAGAATACCTGAGCCTCAGATGGGGCAGGAAAGGCTCAAAAATGTAAATAAGAGTCAGCAGGGTGGCCCATTAAGTAGAGACCAAAGTCTGTTTCTAGCTTATCTCACAAATCCCAACACCATGATTAGGAAGACAGATATGCACTGAGAGAACTGCAGTCAAGAACATGGTGCTTAGAGCCACCATGCCAAAGTATTGGTGAATTGCTGCCAGATGTTATAGATGTTGCAAAAACCACAGAGTTCTCCCAAAACAAATGCCACAGCCCTGAAGTGCTTACTGTTTTAAGGTGAGATCCTAGCCCTTGCTTATGCCAAGTAATACATACTCTAATTCTTGGAAACACAGGAACTATGAAGTTCTGTTGGACAAGAATAAAGCTTGCATAGCCTGGGGTGAGGAGTTTGCTGCCTAAATAAGGGCTTAAAGTATGTAAGATGTTATTCTTTTTACTGTGTGTGAAATTTTGGCTGAGGTTGCATTCACAGCTCCAAACCTTGTTCTAGCCAAATAACACATGTTTTGGAGAGTCTTTTCCAGGATTTGAAGAGACATGAGGAAAAATATCTGTCACCACATTATGCAAGCTTTTGCATTATGTCAGAGCACGAGTTCCCCACGCTCTGCAGGCCCTTCGCTCCTGCTCACCTGGTGTGTTCTCACCACCATGACTCACCACAAAAACAACACAGCACATATTGGTCGGCTGTCATTTCTATGTAAACACGGTTCTGGGTATTGTGGGATGTCTGTTTTTCCTGTGATGGACTTTGCTGTGGTTCAGGAGTGGCTCCATCACCTCCTGCTTCAAAAGTAATCTCACTAGGTATCCTGAAATGAGGTTTTAATCCTTCTCGCAAGCATCCCGAAGCGTGCAGTTGATTAATTCTGATTTCACACCACATATAGCTATGTCACACACACATTCTTGCCAGCCAGTAAACGAGCCACATTCTTCCTGTGTCAGTCACGGAGCATGTGTCCTTTAACCTGTGCACTTGCAATTATGGGGTGCTTCTCCCATGACTCAGGGGATGTTCTTGTCACCTGACACTGCAAGGTGCTGGGCATCCCTATCCCGATACCTACCAAATGACATCAGGGAATGCTGGTAACCCACCAGCATGACTCCTAAGACAGGACAGAAGGAAGACGGGACTCTCAGTGGGGTCAAACTCGGGGAAATGGTTGGATGAATGACTCACTTAAGCTGACTGAGGCCCATCCCAAGAGTGCATGTTGCTAGCTCTGACTGCTTCTGACTGTGCATGTACACATGCAAACTGTGTCAGACAAACACCTTTGGAAAGACAGCTGCTGCTCCTTCGGTTTATGTACCATATTGCCATTCCAAACTGAGAACTCACCCCACACTTGGGATTAACACTTGGGGCTGACTGCATGGTGGTGTTCCATGGGCCTCAGAGCGTCAGGTACCTACTTTGGCTGTGCCAATTCCCTTGGTCTGCCTGACATCAAACATTGCCCTGGCAAAGTCATGAGGCTGCCCACACACAGTTCACCTCTTAGACCATTAGGTTTGTCAGATAGGACTTACCCTAACCAAGCAAGCCGTTGTTGTTAGATGCACAGTCACTTCCATGCTGCACAGGGGTGGGAAGAGTGATTTTCATCAAACCAAGTCATCACTCCTGCTATTCATTTTTTTCTCCTGCAGCTCTTTACACTGCATTTCACTGCTTGCCTATTGTTACTCCTACTAGCATAGGACAGTACGGTTTTAGAAAGGTGGGTTAGAAGAAAACCAACAGGGCTCTCCATGTATTTTAGAGAACTCCAATACAGTAATTATCCATCATACCAATCAGAGTTTGCAGGTTTCTAATGGCTGCTGGTGAAGCTCTGCGAGGTCTTTGGATCTGAGCCTGTCGTTTGCACGCTGTGCGTGAGGATCTGCCATCTGGACTGCCCTCGCTGAGTCCAACCCTCTCTGGTGTGATTACGACTAGCTGGAGAGTGGGGCATTGCCTGCTGTGAGGAAGAGTATCAGCACTTGGCCTTCACAGGGGCTCTTTGAGACAGGCAGCCCTGCACGCTAAGAGTTGGCAAGGACACTAAACTGCATTCACATCAATCGATCGTGACACCACCTGGTTCTGAAAGAGCTGATTCTTCCTAAGACAAACACTCAAGGCTTCTCGCCATCTTTGCAATAGGTTGAAAAGAAATGGGGAAGGAGTCTTGCTGTGTCTGTATTCTCTTGTTCTCAATACTTTTAGATAAGGCGACACAAACTTGCAGATTCCCTTTGGATTTAAGCTAGTCATTGTTTAAGGCACAATGATAACTCTGTATCACAAGAACAACTCATGAAAGAAACATTGTTAGAGAAGAAATCCTTCGAATCAGGAAGGCACTGCGTTTTGTCCTTCATTAAGCTCTGAATTTCATTTGGTTTTTCTGGGTGGAGGCTGTGGCAGGGACAGTGTTGGCTGCACTGCCCAGCAAAAACTTTCCACCAGCTCACTGCAGGATCAGAAGTCAAAGTAGATACCAGAGAAAAAAATCTCTGCAGTGTTTGCAAGTCCCTCAGCAGTGGCAGGGACATTCTTCCCCTTAGATTTCAGGAAGGGTTAGAGATTCCTAAGAGATCAGACCAGGCATGGTTCATGAAAACAAAAAGGCAGACAAGTACTGGTGCTAGCATAAACCAAATGGGGAAGAACCACAACAAAACAAAACCAACCAACCAACCAACCACAAAAAAACCAAAAACAAACCCAAACCCAAAACAACAACAACCAAAAAAAAACCACCAAAAACCAACAACAAAACAAAAAACACTAACACCCCCCACCCCCCCCCCCCCAAAAAAAAAAAAAAAAAAAAAAAAAAAAAAGCCACCCAAAGAGAAAACAATAAAAGCCATCTGGTTATATAAAGGTCAAGACAGGTCTCTTCCACATGATCCAAGAATTTCACAGTTCTTCCTCTAACTCACATTTTTAAATCAAAGTGTTCAAAAACATTGCATCAAGTAGTGTCAAATTCCAGAACTGGAAGATGCAATAAAATAAAATATCATCTTGGTTTTAAAAAGCTTTCAAAAAAATAGAAAATTGGAATATCCCAACAAAAATTCCTTCATTAGCATAGTCACTTTTGATAAAAGTTTTGGACATTTGTGATTTCAAACAATTGCTCTAAGCTCATTGTTTAAAATAAACAGAAACAAACCCTCCACTTTTAAAGAGGTTGTTGTTTTGATTTTTTTTTTTTTCCCAGAATGATGTGAAAGACCTGTAATATTTGACTGATTTATGTTGTTAAAGGAACCAGTGTAAGGGGCTTCACTCATTATAGTGTGTTATTTTGTGTGGTCACATATTTAATGCTCAAATATTTTAATCTCTGGACAAGGCACTGAGGCCGCTCGTAGGTAAGATATCCAGCACTCTCTACTATGTCTTTCCAGTTGCCTGTGACTTCATTTTACAGCTCCTTGACTCACATGATGTCACCACAAGAGACTTATACTCAGGTCCATTTAATATCAAGGACCAAATTATCCCGGAGAAACAATTTGTATTTCTTCCCACCTTCTGTGCCACCAGCTCACGGTTCTCTTGGCACCACCCCCTGATCCTTAGAGCTGTTTATGACCTGGAGCTAGCAGTGGCAGAGAAGCAGCAGCAAAACCCGAGCTGGATCAGGAAGCATGGGATGGCTCAAGGGTTTCTCTGGGCACCCCAGCATGCTCCACTTTTATCTCCTCTTCACAGCTCTGCTCACAAGGCTGTGCCAGCTCACTGCTGCAGTGTTTTTGCTCTCCCTGACAAACAAGAGACTCCTGCCTATGCCTCTGAAACATTAAAGCTGAATCAAGATTCAAATTCAGTGCTCAGATTGCTGAGATGGAGGAGCCCCTTATGCCTGGATGCAAGAGGAGAAAATCCATTACTGCTAACCATGGCCTGGCTATTAAGAGTAATAGACCTAATTTTAATCAAATTAAACTCTTGAAATATATTAAATTTCAGCAGAAAACTTCGAGTGGTCTTTCCCCTGCAAACATGTCCCTGACAGTGGTGCAACTAAAGGGCAGGGGTCCAGAGAACCTGAGGAATTGCCATCCTTGGAGATATTTGAAACACAGCTCTGTGTGGTCCCAAGTCACTTTGACCAGTAGGTCAGACTAGATGAGCTCCCTTTCAACCTAAATTATTCTGCAGCTTTGTAGAAAATGGTGGTCCTGGACTTGTTGCCACGATAAATAGGAGCTGGGGGAGGATTTGGTAAGCTGCAGAGAGCACAGATATTGAGAGAGAGAAAAGAGAATAGAGGAGGGGTTGTAGGGTATTGATAATTTCATATCCATTCCTTGCAGATCCTTGGGGATAACCATCCTATTTAAAACTATAAAGAAGCTTACAGCTGTATGGTTTGGGGTTTGGTTTTGTTTGTTTGTTTGTTTGTTTGTTTGTTTGTTTTGTTGTGGGTTTTTTTTCCTAGCTAAAGAAGATATGTGATCTAAGCTGGATCAAAGGGGAAAAAAAAAAAAAAAGAAACAAGTAAAAAATCCTCATCCATCTGCTCTCAAATAATTAAGATTTGTTTCTGATTCTGCAGGAATGGATATAGTGGTTTGTTAGTATTGCAAGAATAAAATCCTCAAGTTCTGAACCAAAGCTCTGTTGAAATGATCCAGCAGAGACACTCCCTAGACAAAGGAGTGACCTTCTCTGGGAAAGGAGAAACAAGGCAGCTTGCAACCAACAATGTTACAGGGCTCTTATTCTGCTATCACTCTGCATGTTATATGGGGTTAATTTTTAGAGAGGGAAAAAAAAAAAAACAACCAAAAAACCCCCCCCAAAAAAACAGGGCTTCCTCAGCCAAACAGGGAGAAGTTCGATCGCTTCAGAACAATGGAAGCAAAGAGAACTCAAGGGAGTTATTCGTCTTGTAAATGGAATTTGATTTTCTAATGCAAAGAGCAGGCTTTAATTACAGCAAATTGAAACAATAGAACATTTCCTTACTAAAAAGTTGGAGGGCTTTTTGTTGCTGTGATTACTGTGTGAAGGGGATGTTTGTGCTTAGAAGTCCTAGCAATTACAGGAAGGTTTAACTTCAGCCAACTACTTTGTAGAAGTTACCATAATTGACGACGGGAATGTTTTCCCATAACTTACTTCTCTTAAATACCAAACACAAACGCCATGATGTGTGATGTACTACATTGGAACAGAAAGGGACAGATACCCCTGCAACAGGAAAGAAACGCTTCCTATATTGGAGAGCATGGCCCAGAAGAGAAGCAACACAAAAGAATCTCTACCTGCCACAGCAAAAGGGATTTTCCATCCCTAAGAAGAAAGGTATCGAACACTCAAGTCACATTTCAGTTCCACCCAGTACTGCATGAAACTGTCCTTGCTAGCTCATGGTCATTATATTTGTTAGCATCTAAAAAAAAAAAAAAATCATTTAAATTATGTTATTGTATTTATTATGACTAGTTGCATTACTAGGATAGCCCAGGTCTCAGTGCATATGATATGATATGATATGATATGATATATGATTGATATAACACTCTGGTCAGGTGTTGAGGTTTAAAATGTTTATTTTAAAATTTATTCCATAGCCACACTCCCATCATGTTCTGAGGCTGCATGTGCTGGTTCCTGGCATCACTTTTGGAAACAGACATTCTAAAACTTCAGGAAACTGAAGGAAAAGAAGAAATTCCCAAACTGCTGTGAGACTTTTCTGAGTATGACAAAAATGCATGCTGTGTTTCTTAGAGGCAGCAGTGACATTAGAGCTTAATTACATTAACATTTAATGCTTAAAAATGTCAGGAAAGGACTATGGGGAGGAAAAATAAATCAGAACTCAGAGACAGAGACAGATGAGATGCACACAAGTTTAAATGCTGGATTTGTATTTCCAGTGAGGAACTATTACCATTATTTTTGCCTCATGCCAAACTGTAAAAAAAAAAAAAACTTAATGTGTTTAATCTTAAGATACCCACACCTCCAGCTTGCTAAGCTAGTTGAAGATAATCAAATTGAACTACCACTTCAAAATAATTTTGTTCCCTGAAATGTTGTTTCATAATGAAAATCGTGATGAGGATAAAACAGATGATGCTTTTCTGAGGTCTCAGGTCTATCAGCCACACTCCATTTAACCTTAGCAGCCATCTGAGCAGAAACTTCAATCCTTTTGTGGGGAGCAGACGCTCTCAGAGCTGACTTGGCAACTGATGCTGTACCTGCATAACAAGGAGTGAGCCTAGAGAGCTGCTGCTTGTGCTCAGCGCCTTGTTTCTTGAGCCACGTATCTCAGAACCTTGTGCCTGTGGGAGGCTGGTGGCCTGTCAGACTGAGGGGAGACTAATCACACAGTCAGTGCATCCAGCTGAGAGAGCACAGAAGCTGTACATGGGGACAGCCCCTGCTAATGGAACAAGTTCTATGCTGTCATTCTTTTAGCCATGAGATTTCTCATATCAGCAGCTGTACAGAAGACTGGTCCTGGTTATCTACTTCATAAAAGCCAGATGGAGTATTTCTCAAGCTCTTATTAAGGAATAACTTGGGATTTTTTTGTTTGTTGTTCTTTCAGTTTTTTAGTTATCATCCCCTCAATTGCTAGTGAGAATTCCTACAAAGTATAAGTTGCACGGTCCTAGAAAATCCAGTAAAAGCCTGTGCTTTTGTGTTGTTTGCTGAAATATATTCCAGTGGGATCACATTGCCAAGAACTTTGGATTTCATAGCAAAGTGAAATTACATATTAGAAGAGAATGCTCATAAAATATGTCCATTTTTAATGAAGACATTTAGAAACCACTCAGAGCTTTGTCTCCTCTCTTCTACAGTGCCCATCCTACTGCCACTGTAATGATCCCAAGGCTGGGAACCTTGAAGAAGAGAGATGCCTCAGTGTCTTTCTGTTAGTGAGATTTCAAGGTTTGGATCTCTTCATTTAAGAAACTGTTTTACAGTAATGGATAATAATGAAAGTAAAGTGCCTGAAAGATTTGAGCAAAAATGTTTTTGAGTAGGGCCAAGGACTGTATGGCTCATGAGTCTACTCACCATACATAAAACCCTAAGAAGGTTCTCTCTCAGACTGTGGCAAGCAGCGCAGTGGCCAGAGGTCTGAAGCAAATGAAGCAAAGGATCATGAATATAGCCAGACAGGTAGCAGAGCATCACACAGAGCATTTCATCTCCCCTCTCTTCTAACAGCAAGGTTCAGACATAATATGTAGGTATCCTGTATGTCCAGAATGGGACATGCAGGGAGAAACCCTTCAGGAAATTACCAGTGAAGCCATTTTCCTGGAGATTTCTGATGATCCCAAGTCACATTAACAAACTGCTCAGAGGCACTTGCTCGGCATGATCCTAAAGGAGCAGGTCTGAAAAATGAAAAACTAGCCATGTGGGATTGGAAATAATTTGCTGAGGTCCTTTCCCAGTCTTTTTAATCTAAATGTTTCAGGAAAATCACAGAAATCTTTCCTCATAGCACATTCATTACAAATGGAAACACCATTAAGCTCTTTTCACAACTGAAAAACTGGGGAATAAAATAAAATGCCTGAAGTCTCAGAGCTTGATCTGCCCCAGGCTTTCCCCTTGCCCCTGGAACATATGCAACATGCAGACAATCCTCAGAAGTCAAACTGGGCAGGACAGAAAATTCGAACAGCAATTTGTTTTGAGAAACACCATTCAGGCACTGCATTTATCCTGCATGACTAAAAGCAAATATTTTCTTCCTTCAGTACCCTCTCCCGCCAGCTCTCCAAGTTTTCAAGACAATATCCATAGAAAGGTATTTCCGTATGTACGTGAAAATTAAATGCCACTGTACTGTAATGGCTTGTGGCATGGGCATATAATGCATTTGAATCCTTGCTCATGATGGCTTTATTTGTGGAGTGTGAAATCCTGGCCACCTGACTCTTAGATTAATATATTAACAAGATAAAATTATATACCGTAAGGCTCCTTAGATAAAAAGCTTATCTATGCAAGGGTTTATTATTATCCTTTTTATCCTTTGCTATGTCAGAATGAATTGTAGCATCTAACTTCAGCTAAACCCCCTATTCAATACTTAACACTCAACAGAATGGATAACATTTATTTTGTTTTGGAGTTTAACTTTAGACAAGGTGACATGCAACAGAATGGAGCACAGACACTGCAAAACAGTCTCCCACGGTGTGACAAATTATAGAGTACAAAGGAGTAATGCAGAGGCAATTAAAAATGGAATATAACCCTGGAAGCTGGCATGCTGCAACCCCATGATTAAGTAGCCAAGCTGAGTCTTCAGCAATGTGCTCACATCTAACCATACTGCAGAGTGTGAGGGGAAGGGGTCCAAACAAGAACTTCAGTCTGGTTCTGTGGCACTGGTTATTTTTCTGTCCAACAGAAAGGGTCACCCTATACACCGCCCTTCCCTTCCTGTGCCATTATTCATGAAGTCATTCAAAATAATGCAGTACAGCTGAGTAAGCTGGAAGACCTTGCTTGTGCTGAGACCTCCTTTCCATGCAATAAAGTTTCCAAGCAGTTGCTCATCTTGCAGTGTATGCATAACCCTGCTGGCCTTACTGGCCTAATGGTCCTGCGTGCATGCTTGTGTTCCTTTGGCTGGAAGAGGCACCCTTCACATGTCCCATTTGCCTGGCTTCTAAGAGGCTGCTTGACCTCAGCAACATGACCTACAGGCTTGCAGGAGCTGGGGTTGTCAGCAGTGTCCTTTAAGCCGAGCAGTGCATTCAACAGTTGGCCCTGTCCTCTGGAAGAGATGTTCTATGCTGCAGCTACAAAAGGCAGCAGGAGCAGGGGGGACAGGTGGATTTAAAGATATGAATTAAAACTTTAAAATGGCCATGAAACAGAGCAGGAAAAAACGTTATAGCTCCTCCTAGCTTAGACTGCAGAGTGGACAAAACATTTGGCAAAGTCCATTTCAAAAACCTGCTAAGACAAAGAGTTAAGATGGGTCAAACTTAGAGTGTCATATCTGTTACCAAGGCATTGTATAGTCTTAATTATTACAGCAACTAAGTTATCACAGCAAGGCACTGAAATTAGTCACACAACAGAACACTGTAATTCACACTGTCAAAGCTATTTTTATTCACTTGGAGCTGTTTTTACAGACTGACATAATTGGACAACAGGTATGACAAGCCTTTAGTGTGATCTTATCTTCACCGAGGCAGAGATTTTGTTGTAGGAGAGGTTGAAACACAGGGCTCTGACAAACAACCCAGCACAGAGGAAGCCTAGCTCCCCCATGGAAATCAGGGGGGCACATTTTTCTTTCTCTGAAGCTAACACCGGTCCCACCAGGGTTACCTTACTGTACGACAAGAACTGTAGTGATGTTTCATGCTGGACATTTCCTGAAAACCAGTTACAAACAAAAGACATGAGCAAGAGGGAAGAAGAAAGAGGAGAAAAAAAAAAGTAGAGAAAAAATAGTATGATGTATTTTTTATCTAAATATTCACCTTTTTCAAGTTCTTGACCCAGGCAGCTGGCTTTGGTTTCCACATTCACCTCCAAAGTCCTCCTGCAGACCTGACCATACACAGCCACAGATCTTCAGAGCATATGTCGTGTCAGCACAATAGGATTCATTCACTCCTTTACCTCACCACATATATGAGGTTGTCCAGGGAAGTTGTGGATGCCCCAACCCTGGCACTGCTCAAGGCCGGGTTGAAAGGGATTCTGAGCAATTTGGTCTAGTGAAAGGTGTCCCTGTCCTTAGCAGGGGATTGGAATTAGATGACCTTTTAAGTCCCTTTCAACCCAAACGTTCTCTGATTCTATGTTAGCCCACACAGCTCATCTTTACTGAGCCAAACAATACCCCAAAAGAGCAAGAATTTTTCTGTACTTCAACATTATTAGTATGTTTAAATAGTAACTTTTCACTTTTTGGTGCCTCCCAACTTGCAGACAGACTGACTTCTTGTACTGGCCTCATCGTGGAAATTGGTAAGATTTAGCCTCATTTCACTCAATGAGCAATTCTAGCAGAGAAATTAAACAAGAGCTCTGGAGCTCTGCAGCCACACAAGGCTACAAACACTGCGGCTTGGCACAATAGACTGTGCCTCAGCAAAGCAGCATCTACGTGGGCATAAAGTAACCAAAATGAAATTAAATATTTACTTCCTCCTGATTTTTTTCAGACTGCCTGGTCTGAAAAACCAGAAAAGGAAGAATTTGCAAACCATTCCCAGCTCTGCTCTGAGAGGTTCTGCTCAAAAGCCGCTGGCAGCTGAGGCTTAAAACCCACATTGATTAGAGCTGACCTGTGCTGAGTTAGAAAACCCGATGCTTGAAAAAGGCAGCAAGTAGCCGCATCCCATGTCATCAGGAGATGTTTTCCCCGTAGAGAGTTAATGAGCTGGCACAGCTTTGGCTTTCAGTGGGAGCTCCTCATCTTCCTGAGATTGCCTGACAAACTTCCCCAGGCACAGTCTACTTCTTTGTCATCCTTCCTGCGGTGTTTAGCCCTGGCTAGGAATAACATAGGCTGCTATGACATGAGTAGGGAAAAAAAAAAAAAAAAAAATCCCACTGTGCTGCAGACACCGGGAGAGCTCACTGCCTTGTGGCGAGCAAGGCGATAATAATTCTACCAGTCCTGATGGGGATCACCGAAATGTCAAGGCTGATAGCTGCCCTTTCCCTTCTGACACGATCATTAGCCCCTGAGAAGGAAATAAATTACTGAGCCACTTAGCACCTCATTAGGAGTTAGAACTACGTATTCAGCATCTCCAAGTCAAGTTTTAAAGCAGCTTGGGTGTTTAACAGCCAGCTGTGAAGCTAGCTCT
The DNA here is from genome assembly GCF_015227805.2 of Hirundo rustica. Taxonomy (NCBI): domain Eukaryota; kingdom Metazoa; phylum Chordata; class Aves; order Passeriformes; family Hirundinidae; genus Hirundo; species Hirundo rustica. The sequence goes on from NC_053450.1 coordinate 108,764,983, forward strand.
GATAGTATACAGCACTATTTCCTTAAGGGAAGCTTTTCCTTTTAATGCCTCCAAATCCCCGGCAAATAAATTTTTCCATTCTCCCTGCTTAGCTGTACTGGTTTGGGACGTATAATCTGTCGGTATTTATAAATAACCCACTTTGTTTACCAATTATTTTAAGTATTTTCAGGAAAGGGAAGGAAGAAAACTAGGAATATTGCCATTGCCTGTCTGCCCTCATTAACCCAGTAATTATTGCTCTGGGTTAATTCAATTATTCTTGTACGCAGGTCCAGAAAAGAAGACTGCAAAGGCAATAATAGCTTCAGAACTTTCTTCTCTCTCTCTCTCTCTTTTTTTTTTTTTTTTTCCCCTTTGTTCTCGAAGGCTGTTCTTCCCTGCCTCTGCATCATTCCGCCCTCCTAGTTACGATATACGGGGGGCTTGCTGCTGTGCATTGAATCAGAGCTAAAAATAATTAACTTCCTTTCTTTTTTGTAGATTTAGATTGTTTAAAAACCCAGATCGGTTGACATTTGCATGGTGCATAGACTCTGAAAGCTAAATTAGTTTTATCTTATTTTGTCCAAGTTAATAAAACTGGCAAACACGTTGTGACCTATTACTGGAAACTATGATGATAATAGCTTTAATACCCAAATCTGTGATGACTCAAGACTGTGTCAAAGCAAATGCTTTGAACTATAAACCCGCTTTTGATGCTCTTAGCTGTAACAACGGAAGTAGGGGGCACAAACTCAGGCCCCATGTACAGAACTCTTCCTACCAGAAATACGAATGGTGCAAAATACTCACATAAGGCTGGAGTTTCTGGATGGGACCAGGTTCCTTCTGCCTGGGGCAAAAATAATCTGGCAATCTGGGCTGCTCTGTGGAGGTGTTTTAGGCTGAACATCACTTGTCATCTTCATGGGTTTGTTGTGACCAGAGGTGCAACCACAGTGGCACCTCTGAGGGTGAGGGCGCAGAGTTCTTCCTCGCTGTGGTTTCCCTGCAGTGTCTCGTCTTCCCTCTAATATAACCCCAAGGCTTTGGCTTGGTATGGAAACATATTTGTCATCTACCACAGGGTGTTTTTCTGTCACCCACAGCCTTCCCTGGCTTAAGAGGGTGTCCTTTGTTCTCCATTCAACTTCACATGCAAGTTGGATCATATCCAAAGACTGTTCATTTGCTAAGGGGGTCTTCTTTTGCTGACAGATCCAAGAACAGATTTGAGTTGAAGAAAAGTGACTCTATCCTGCTACTGGAAAGGGGGGTGGGATGAGATGTTTAGATACAGCTCCTCCTTTTTGAAAAAGCATGTCTCAGGCTTTACTTGGTTGATGTAATTTCCTCAGTCAGTGTATGTTGGACCAAACTGCTTTAGAATTGTATGTTGAGCTCAGCTGTGGAGCAAAAATGATTAATCCTTCACCTGCTTGACCTAGAACTGCATTTTGGAGCTTAAGAGCTTTCCTTACTTGGGGAAGAGTGGTACATTCCTCCTCCTGACACACGCACTCCCACGTAGCTCGTCAGAGCAAATGTGTGGAGCTGCTGCACCAGAATCCTGCTTTCTAAACCAAATGGCAGCCATCACCCTTCCTCTGCTTGGCATTCAAGTCTGTGTCACTTAGGTTTGGCAAGCTCCAGTGACATCTGTGTGTGCCTAATCCCACCACAACAGCCAGGTGTTGAGATTGGACCTGTGAAGGAACATGCACCAGAGCAGATGAAGCATCATGCTCCACAGATCAGCTCCAAAATGGGGAAAATAGCTCTGGTTTCACCCAGAGGAGCTGCATGTAATGTCTGTGCATTTATCGTGTTTATAAGCATGGCCCTCCTCAGGGAAGCCAGGATGTTTTGGGACCTACGTTAGAGGGGGGAAACTTCCTACCTGATCCCACTGATGTGTCTTGGATGGGAAAAACATACATTTGGATGGCCCATCAGGGCTTTTTGATCAGCCAAATGTCTACTGCCTTACCTCTTGTGAGCACTCCAGATCCAAATGAGTGGAAGAAGAAGAAAAGAATGAAGAAAAATATTTTAAAAATTACCAAAAATAAGCCTGGGAGAACTCTTCAGCTCCCAAGAGCAATCGTTACTGGTTTGTAACAACAGTTCTCAAAGCCAAATCTTCCATTAACCTCCCTCTCCCCAGAGGCTTTTCTGGGGCATTATTTTTGAGTCCCACCACAGCTATGAATGTCCTCACAAGCAGTGTTACCTGCTCCAGTAAGAAGTTATGGGGGAAGCATAACCCAGAACAGGAAGAGGGGGAGGTGGATTCTACTGAGCTTGGCTTAAGTCAGGCTGAGTCACCAGGAGGGATGACCAAAAGTGGATGGAAATGTCTCCTCCTGAAAGTTTTTGGAAACTACCAGGGTCCTCTGAGATAGCCTCAGGCCTAATTCTGTGTCTGAATCCAACATCAAGGTCTGTTTCAGTCGGTGCACATCTCTGGGTGCAATGTGAACTTCTCCTCAGTGTCACGTTTTTTTCTTAAGGGACACACGGGGTCATGTAAGCATACTAATAAATGTCCTTTAACATCGTGTTTCCGGAAGGTTTTAACACCCAGCATCAGGAATGGGAATGGCTTATCTTGCAAAGGAACAAGGGGGACAGATACCTGCTGCTGCCCTTGGGGCTGGGGGAGTCTGTTCAGCTCCTTGTCTTCAGTCCTGCCTTGGCAACAGGGAAGGAAATTATTCTTCATGTTCTGAAACTGCAAACATTGACTTACTTTGCAGATTTTCCTTCATGCTTGGCAGCAAGCACCAAGGCCTGGCGTGAAGAAGAAAAACTAGCTCCAGTGGCAGCAGCCTGAGCCTTTGAAGAGGTGAGAGCTGCTTTTCCCAGAAAGTCACTTATGTCTTTCTAAATGACCTTGGATGTGACAACCATCAAGACCCAGCTGACTGGTTTGCTACAGCGACGTCATTTACAGATTTACTCCAAGGAAACCAGAGAAGTCCAACACAACATTCTTCCCAGAGAAGGGATGGCCAAACAGGACTCCTGCTGATTTTCCTGTGCATGGACTGTCTCCATTTAATATGGCCCCAGCTCTCTTATCAGTCCTGCAAGTGTGTCTGTAGCATTTGCAGTACATCCAGCAATGCTGGGGAGCAGCAGGATTTTCCTGTAGGGATGGGTGAATTTCTCTGACCTCATTTCCAATCTCCTAAGTTATTATGGATTAGAAAATCTGTCTTAGATTCATGCATGTCTCGGGGTGGAATTAAAAAAAAGGTAAATGGGAAGAAAATAATGCAGGGGGGAAAGGTAGTCAGCCTATGAAGCCAACAATATAAAAATTATTATGAAATTAGAAGCTGAGATGGGAAAGAGAAACAGTTTAGTAAGTCCCTAGCAGCCTATGCCTTGTAGAAAATATATTGGCTCTCAGAAAGAAGAGGGAAGATTACTTCATACCCAGATCATCATCTGTTCTCTAGCTCGAGCGTGCTTTCAATCTAGATTAATGGACCACCCTAGAAACATTTAATGTAACATTGTGAAAGGTAGGTAGATTGGCAAACCTATTCAAAAAGCACACTGAGCAGTTTGTAAAGCTCTGTGTTACTCAATATCTACTTTCGGTACCAGAATTTTGGGAAACCACAGTAAATGACACATCATGCTGTCACCATGGAAGACTCACTCCTTTTTTTCTTTTTATTAAATGTTATTTTTTAGAGACCTCCTGAGACTATTGCCCACCAATATCTGCAGTCCTGGGCCATCTTGCTTCCTCAAGGTGCTGGCTGAGCATTGCAGTGCTGGCTGCCTACCTGCTCCAAAGTCACACGTACTTTCTGGGCAGTTCTTCCCCCCGACAAGGGAGTGCAAAACTCAGGCAGATAGGGTTTTTTGCAGGTGGAAAACTGAGTTGTAGGAAACTGAAACATCTTGCTTAAGGATATTCAGCTGGTCAGGGACAGAAGTGGATGTCAAATCCCAGGCTTTTCAAGACCAGGTCAGTGTTTTCTGCTCTGAAATGGAACTTGCTTCAGGAGAGCCAGCTGTGCTCATCCTTCTGCTTGGGACCCTTCAGCAGCACATTCCTTCTGATCCCTTACCAATCCTATGGCCACAGGATGGAGAGAGACCTCAGACCTGCTTCTTTCTCCTAATCTTTCCTCTAGCGAGTCCCTGGCACAAAACCTTTCTCGTCTACCAGAAAAAGAAAAATGCTATTTTATGTTCCTGGATAGCAGGAAATGAGCATGCTGCCAAAATCACTGGTACGGTACAGTACCATCCCAGGAGGCAGCCAGCTCTTGCCAGGGGAAGTGCTCTGCAGACACAGAGGGATGTGCAGCCCAGGGTTGCATGGTGGCTTTTGGCAAGGTTACCAATAATGGGCTTTCCAAAGTGATTACCCAAAACTCCTCCTCTGAGGAGTGAACTGAGAAAACAACTCTCATTCTGTTCAAAGACATCCATTAAATTCCCATTTTAAAATGTCTTTGGATGTAATTCAGCATTAACTGTAAACATGGATTCCTGACTATGTGAATATTTTATTATTTCTATTAGTCATCTGTATTTTTAGAAACAGAGGGTATAAAAGATTGAAGTAATTTTGTTTCAGTTCTTCCATGCCAGAGATCTTTTTCTCCAAAATATATTTTGTTAGAGCCTTGTGTTTCCGACAAAAGAAACTGAAGTTAAAAGGGAGATCTGTGCTCTAACACTTGTCTGAAATATGGGTCTACTTGGGCAGATAGAAATGTGTAAAATTTCATTTAGGCAGGTGGGAAATTCTCCTCTCCAGGTCTCTTCCCAGCAGTGACTGTCCTAAATTCCTCCCTTATCACACAGTTCATTTCTCCAGGGCTTAGCCTTTCCTAGATAAAAGCATACCTTTTAATTTTAAGCCACACAACATTTGTGCACTGCTATATTTAAAGACCTATGTGTGCTTTTCTAGTGACCCATGGTGCTCTGATGGCTAAATCCTGCAGACACCCATATCCTTATGCATACCCAAGGGCTCCTGATGCTGCTTTAGCCCCAAGGATCCTACTCAAATACAATTTATCATGTTATAAAAGATTCTCATTTACAGAGAGTTATAAAATTCGGCGCCTTTTTGCCATCAGTGATCTGCTCAGTGGGATTTTTAAATTCCTTTACCCTCCCCACCCCCCACCCCAGAACCATTCCTCTGTAACTAAGGTTTGGTAATGTATGGCTGTACATTTTCAGTACTTCCTGCTAATTTCCAGCTGGTCCCTGGGTTATGAGATTTTGGAGCTGCTGTAATTCATACCATATCTGTTCAAAAGCACAGTGCCACCACAGGCAGGCTGGAACCCATAAGCCCAGGTTTTTTCTCATATAATATTATTTTTCACAGCTGCTGGGGGAGCACACAAACTCTGACTTCTAAATATAGAGAGCTGGGTATCTTCCACCTCACTCCCATTTCTCCACAGCTTTTATATCTTCCAGACACGGATTCCTCTTTGAGCTTTACATGAGTTTCAGAACCCAACAGAAAGAGCCAGGAGGTCCATGATGGAAAGGCGCCACTTCTTAAGCTCAGCACGTGCAAGGTAAAGGAAGACTCAAACTACTGCCAGTTATTCCCCTGCAGTACTCCTGTTCTTTTTGTTTGGCACTGGTAGTCCAGTGAAAGTGGCTGAAAGGGAAAATAGGGACAAAAGGAAATAAATCTTTGCAGGCGTTGCCCAACTTGGCAAATTCTCTCTGTTTTTAAAACTCTTTCCAGCTTACACTGTTTTAAAGAGAACCTGATCAATAAACTGTGAAATCATTGACCTTAACCTCAGGGTGCAGCATGAGGGGATGGAAGACAGCCTGGAGATACACATAGGTCGAGATTTCCTAGGTCACACATTTCTTCCTCCTGCGCCTCCAAGAACCAGACTCAGAAACCTGCCAAAAGGTGGAAACCTCTACACTACTAAAGTCCGTACAGCCCTTTTTTTATAAAGCTATACCAAGTGACCTCTCAAGGCAGATATTGGTCACTTTGTACTACTACAGCAGCCAGACAAGAAAAGGGAAAGTAATTTCGTCATTGATGTCAACACAGTGGGAGAGATACTGCGTAACCAACCTCACAGCCCTGGGTGCCTATTTCAACCCTCTCCCATGCACATTTTTGTAGTCACAAGAGATACAGGACAAGGAAACTACTCTACTTTTTTGTTTGCTTGTTTTTAATGTCCTTAGTACATTCCCATGTGTCCATGAACTAGATTTTAAAAATTCCCTCACATCTGACAGTAAGTATACAAAAAGCATTCCAGTGCTTAATGAGATGTCTGAATGCTATTAGGACATCAGAACTGAAAAGTACCTGCTGGCTTTGCTGCACTGAAGTTTACTCCCCTAATTGGTGCACAAAATCTAGTTTCAAGCCATTGAGGTTAGCCGGTCAAAGTCATGGGGTCAGTTCTTACAGCTTCTGTCACTCTAAATCTCTGCCAAGAAAGGTCAATTTGATAATGGGGTTTCTCCATGTTGTCCTTCTTTTCATCACAGTTTTGCTGGTGGCCCAAAACACGTGTGTCAGCTTTGAATTAAAAAGAAAACACTACCAAAAAAATCACACACACTAAAAAACCAAAAACTGAGGGGCAGCCTCAGGGAAGAATTACACCAAGGGCTCAGTTCTCCAATTAAGTTTTGCCACTTCTGTTAAATATGCTCAATTTTAATGATAAACATTTTACTTCTGTTCCTGTGAAAGAACACATTCTATGTGTTTCAGAACAGCCACGGTTTATAGACGATCCCATTTGAGGTGATGGAGTGATCCTTCTCCCCAAACATTTTGCTCCTTGAAACACTCTTTCTAAATTACTGGAGACTAAGTTAAAGGACCCAGCCTGCGACGTGGCGAGCTGCTGCTGTTGTGAGGCCGAAATCTCAAAGCTTTTTTCCTCCAAATCTGTTCATTGGAATATTTTGGTGTATGCTGGATGCGTCCCGTGCCCAGAGTCCCCATGTACTATATGGGATCTTGTGTCCTACTTGGCACGAGGTGAGGCTCAGGAGGAACCAGTAAGCCCTGCAGCATCTGGCCCAAGGTTGTATTTTCCAGATGTATGTGATAGTCTTTTTTGTGCCTATGGGACTGTCCTTATTCTTTCCCTTTCTTTCAGAGTCTCAGAAAGCTGCATATGAAGGAAGAAGAATCTAACAGAGCTGTAGCTGCTTTGTGGGCCCCACTAAAATAATCTGGAGGACCTTGGCCAAAATTCATTGCCATATCCTGCTTAAAAGGAGAAAGTATCTGGGAAAACACCTGTTCCCAATTCCTACATCTGCTCCATGACCTTAGCAACGGCATTTCACCTTTTACTGCCGCTGTGTCCACATCTGTGGAGATAAATTGTGAAGACACACATAGCATATGAACAGGGAGAGCTGTAGGAAACTGAAATATCCCATCGGGGAAGCACTAGCAATATCAATCAGCAAATGAAGGCTGAACAAGAACTGACTGTCTCTGCAGGACTGCTATATTTTACAATGCCGCTATACTATTTTTCTTGTCTTTTCCCTGCATTTTCTCTCCCAGGTGGTTCCACTTCTACAAGGGAAGTTTGCAGCCCTCCCCCCTCCTTCCCTCCCCCAGAGAGAAATTACATGTCTCCCCCAGCAGCGCTGCAACAGGGAGGATTTCTCGTGTTTCACCCTGTGCCTGTGTGACCTTTAAGAATATAACCTGCCAGTGATAGGAAAAAGGTAAAGGAGGAATGCGTTCAGCTTGAAGCGCGGGTTTTTACGGCAGTACAGCCTCTTGGGGCACACCTGGTGGTGGCCAAGCATGGAAGGGCTGCCGAGCCAAGTGATAAGGACAGCTGTGGCGTGTGCCCAGAGCTGGAGAGACATCCCGGCACATCCCTGCGGGTGCGGAGTGAAACGCCCTCGGCGCGTTCCCCACGGCGCAGCTCGCTGGCCGGAGCTGCCGTGACGGACGGCCCCGGGATAAAAGGGGATCCGCAGCGGGTGGCGCGGCATTAGACAGAAATTACTGAGCGGGAAGGGGGGACATTCAATCACGTACTGAAGTGGAGCCAGCCCGGGGGCTGAGATTTCCAGTTAATAACACCATGCACTATTAATCCCCTCATTGCACGGGAGAGGTTTTAGCAGGGAAATCCATCATGTTGCAGGATTTTCATCCGATGGCTTCTCCACTGTTTTCAGCTGTGGTGGATAAAAAATAGGAATGAGGGGTAAGAGATAATTAGCACTGATAACTTCAGCTAAAATCAAGTAGGATGAGCAACAACTGCTTCATTCACTTAAAACATGGTTTTTAGGAAAGGAACTTAACTCAAAGACTGCCCAAGAAGGGAAAACAGAAGATTAAGCAGACCGCAATGCTTCTGATGTCCTCCAAGCCACACCCAGGGAATTGGGATAAACATCCACATGACCCTGTGCACAATTCCAGCTGTATCACCTGTTTCAGCAAAAGAAGTTATGGTACTTTTGAGAATCCCAGCAGCCACTGGTGTTTTTTGGAGAAAGATCCTCAAACCTTAGAGAAGCTGTCCTACAATCAGAGACTCCTGGTTTTCTATTGTCACCATTAGATGCCATAGGAATTTATTTGGGGAAGTATGTGCCTGGACAGTGCTCAAGCCGCAAAGAGCCGGGCAGTTGGACATGGACCGGCAATTTTATTCCGATGCATCAGAGGAGAAGGATGTTAAGAAAAATTAATTCCATTTTGCTCTGGCTCAGTACATACCCGTTTACACAAAAATGCTTGAGAAGTTTTATTTCAAGAAGAACAACATTTTCCACATAACAAAAAAATCCAATTTCACTACAGGACAAATTTTGGAAGAAAACTTAACTTGATCATTTTCCCAAATTATTTTGAGAGTTTTGATTTGAAAGGAGACATTTTTAAGAAGCAAGACATTGCATGAAAAATTCAAATTGCCTGTAATTGAATCCAGCAGTGGACTGACATAAAACCCTGGAAAGAGCTTGCCAAATGTTTGTATCCTTTTTTTTTTTTTTTTTTTTTTCCCAGTTTATTGCCAGCACATTTTAGAAATGGGAAGCAAGCAATTACAATGGTTGTATTTGACAAACCACACTTGTAAGATGTAAATTAACAATGCCTGTTTCTGAGATTTTGCATCCTTCTTATGCCCTTTATGATGGAGAGGAAGTGCAGTGCTGGCAATGAAATATTAAGATGCGCCCAGCGGAAAATTGACTCGTCTCATCTTTCAGCTTTGGCTCTGGATTAGACACTGTCAGGAGAAGCTGATTTTCCTGACAGGGCCAGTCTGGAGAGCAAAACTTGGGAACTGACAGCAGAAGGAAGCATTGCTTTGAAACCTGTTGAGCCACAGGATCCTTGCAGACCCTTTGCTACCTTTTATTTTCTGGAAATTAAGTGAAGGTGGCAGGTTTAAAATTAGGAAAAAGAAGCAGCCCTTTATGCAAAACCTCATCAAGCTGCATCACCTCATGCTACCAACACCATCAGTTCACAAGAACTGCAAGGATGGTGAGATAGCCCATAAGACAGAGCACCTGAGAGCCAGGAACTACCCAGAAAACACCAGTGAGTACCCCATCCTTATACTTCTTGACAGGCACTCACACCAGGGTAGGGCGGCACAAAAACGGGGACCACACTGGTAGCCAGCCACTGGTGTGGGCACGAGGAGAGCAAGGCAAGCCCATCCCAGAAATGAACACAGCAAGATGTAAAGAGTTAAACACGTGCTGAAAACGGTGTGAAGTTCAGCTCTGAGCTCATCAGGGGACAAGGGCTGCCAGGCAGCTGTGGCTCCAGCCTCTGTCCGGTCCGCAGTGACACTGGCCAAAAAAACCCTTGATTGAATTTTGCCTTGCTGACCTGATTACCTGGCTGTAGCCCAGCTTTTGGCATCAGTCTTTCAATCCAGAAGGGAAGTGCTGACCCATGGCCAAAAAACAAAACCAGGGGGACGGATTGAGTTGGACAGGCATTAAAAACATTTTTTTTAAAATAGATTAAAAGTCTTAAAGTACAGGATTACAGAGACTGGGGCCTTTCATATTTATTTGAAACTGTTACACATTTTCTCATGATAAACAGGCAGCTGCTGGGTCAGGAGCACCGTGTGATTTCCAGTTTAATTTCAATGTTTTATTGCTGCCTTCAGCTGGTAAAGAGATAAAGGCATCAGCCTTTCCTATCCTACAGAAGTGGGTATTGAACCAGAACTCAGATTTTTAACAAAGCAAAGCAAAAAGAGAAGGTCCTCAATCTGAGTGTTTCTTTGCAAAGAAAGAAAACTGACAAAGCAAAACCAATGCCATTTTTAGTGTAAACCCCACTGCAGATGATACCTCTGCCCCCATACTGGCTTCCCTCTCTGCAGGGGATCTTGCTGTGGGGCATGCCCTGAGCCCCAGTCCTTGCTTCAGGCACTGCTGTGAAACCATTTGGCCAGAACCAAGAATCCACCAAGACCCCAAGATGCATAATTTCTATGCTCCAGAAAGCACATAAGTAAAACTTACAGAAAGGTTTTCCATTTCCTGTAGCATTTACTCTGCACTCGCTGGGATTAAACTTCTTGGGGTTCTCTGCGTGTGACATTGCATATACCAATACATTTTTACCCTCAGATAAGATCTCGATAGAAGGTGTAAGCCATCTTTCCTTTTCTGCTTGCTGAGGGCCCTGGCAGAGTTCCGACATCCTACTGTGACACATGCAATAAATAGTAAACCTTTGAATTTTTAAGGAGTAATTTAGTACTGGCTTGGGAATTTCCTCAGATCCTATGAAAAGGACTCAAATCCTACTGAACTGGCAGTCGTTAGATTATGAATGGATGTCAGTTGCAGTGTAGCGTGCCCATTCCATGGGGGATGCCTTTGCCTCTACTGTAGGGCCCTCTGCAAAATCTGTGCCCCACACCAGTGATGGGGCTCCTTGTTTCACCTTTTTCTAACATAACTCCTTATCAGCAAACACCAAAAAATATCTGAAAAGTGCGTTTAGCCTGGCTAGCACTTCCTTTTTTCCCTTTTTGCTAGTCTCCTCTCCACCCAATGATTTTAATTTCTCTAATTCAAGGGTACTAAGGGTGCTCTGGTGAACAAGGTGTGCTTCTAGAGAACAGCCTTCAACAGGGAGAACTAAAGTGCCCAGCTAATGTCCCAATAGGTCCTTTCCTCACAAAGTGTTCATTGCAATTAGAAATTTCTTCCTTAGAATGTCCAGAGATAAAAAGAGTTGCAAGTGTCAAGTTTCCTCCAGCACATGCCCTGAAGGACACCATTTATCTCCCTTCCTATGCAATTCGCTTCACTTAACATATATTATATTCTGCCTCCTGATTTTTGCAGACCTTATGCAGACTCAAAATAAGAGTCTATTTAGAGAACAATGGATCCGTTGTGCTGGATTTATAGATCAGTACTGATATGAGCAGTGAAGAGTACCAAATTCAGAAGTCAATTGGTGTTAGATGATGTACACACACAGAGCTACGTTTTGCTTAAATAATTTATAACCTCTTGGGAGACATTTTTATCTGTGTGCATCTGCAGGTGTGTCTATATGTAGTTCTCTGCATATATCTGTCTACTTGGCACCTCCTTTTTAGCCTCACCTTAGAAGCAGGGTGTGCAGCTCCAGATTCCCCATTTGTTTATCCTCCTGCCTACATCTCCTTCCCTTTTGCTTCACCTGCCTATCCTCATTCCCCAGTTTCTCTTATTCCTGTCTTCCCCGCATAGGCACCGCTCACACCCCTCTGAACACAGCTCCCAGGGGTGCTGTGTGTCCCAAAGGAGCTCTCTACACCGGTGGCACAGGGAGCAGCCACGGAAGCAAGGGAAAACAAAGATAGTGCCTCCTGCCAGCTCGCTGCAGCAGCTAACCCACTTCTCACTGTGAGGAACAAAACACAGCCTCTTTCACCTGGTTCAGAACCCTTAGGGAAAAATGTATTTTGTTATTATTTTCTCTCCCTATCTACAAAGCATATATTCGCAGAAAGGCCAACACAAGCAGACCAGCAAGCATGAAATTTCTAAGCCAAGCCAAAAATACAGTTGAACCAAATAAACTCACAAATATAACAACAACATAAGGAAGAGTTTTATTATTTTTTTTCAGTCATTATAAGTTTGAAGTGCCTTCCATAAATTTTAATAAAAAACACAGATCAACCTGCGTGGGTGAAGTAAAGGGAAAGAACATATCTATTATTGGCAGACAGCTTTGACTTCAACTATAGAAGAGCTTGTATCTTTTAACATCTCCCTAAACAGTCACCGAGAGTACAGAGAAGGGGGGAGGGCAGTGAAACAGCTCTGGATTTGTTTCAATATGACTCACTTGCCATTGAATCTCCCCCCACCACCTTCCTGCACCAGTGGTGGTGGAGGTACCTGGTCTCCCCTTCTGCCATTGCTCCCCTGTGATCTTCTTCAGACACCCCAAAAGCCACAAGCCAGGAAAAAGCAGGGTGTGTAGGAGGACGCCACAGCTTCAGCCTTTGCTTCTGAAACTAAAACCTGGCAACTAAAACTTGACATCTAAAGGCCCTTGCTGGCAGAGAGCAGCCAGAGCCAGCTGTGTGCTAGGATGAAGTCCTTGCACTTGGTGGTAACAGATAGGGGTAAACCTTCACTGCAGCTCACTGGGAGGCCAGCATAGCTCAGCAGGGCAGGGGGAAAGGTCTGCCTCCTGCCTATAATTAGCAAGTCATTCAGCATGCTAGGAATGGATCAGTGGACCAAAGCAGCCGGTGCCCTTGCGCTATAAGCAGTTCAAAGGTTTTATTTCAGAGGAGGTCTGGTCCCCCCCGCAAGAGTGTCCCTGTCACAAGGACTTAAGACTGGTCTGGGCCACCCCAGATGGAGCCAAACCAGTTTTGATGTGCACATGAAGGCAGTTTCTGGTTTGGCTTCCTTCCCAGGCACCTGGGACGAACAAGCCAAAGCACCCTGCAGGTGCATCCAGCCCTCACATCCCAACACACAACAGTTGCGGCTGAGCGGGAGGCAGGCACAGACTCACTCCGAGACTTGCATCTCTGCGGCGGAGGAAAAGGAGGGTCGAGTACAATGACAGCAGGCCTGGCTCTGTACTGTCTCTAATATGCTGCTTGGGCAGAAATGGTTCCTGCAGGCTTGGATCTACCCTCTCCCTGGAGCTGGTCCCTCAGTCCCATCATCTCCCTGATAGAGCAGGTCTTGTTGGGATGGCTCTGCAGCTCCTTGCATGCCTGAGACCAGCTGCTGTCACTGGTGCAGAGATGTGGGTTGCTACAGACCATCGCATCCTTTCAAGGGAAATGGAAGAACGAGAAAGGAAAAGCAAGCAATTTGCACAGTGTGCTACAACCTCGGGACTTGCTATTGACTTTTACCGGGGAAATGTCACAGCTCTGGATAGCCTCACACCCGAGGTGATAAATGGACACATTCATCACAGCTTGTGGCTTGACCTTTGGGGAAGGCTTCAAGGAATTCTCTTTCTTTTTTTTTTTTTTTTCCCCTTCCTGCTTGGGAAGCGAGCTGTCTGCATGGGAGGGTTTTAATTAGCTCAAAAATGTCACTAAGAAATAAAGCAGACCAAGTTTGTGAAGGGAGTAAGTCTCGTGAAGTCATCCGTATTGTACTCAAGGGGTCAATATTCTCCCTGCACATTTCGTGACTGTGTTATGAAATATTCAGAGCAACAAATAGATGTTTTGACTGGAAATAGATTTCCCCAAAGAAGCACTTCCCCATTTTTGTATCCATTTCACCCAGGACTAAACCAGCAGCAGTTGTGACTCCCCATCAGCTGCAGGGCAAATTCTTGTAGCAGTTTGCACAGCTGAGGCCCCAGATAGCCACTGCCATCCGTGGGCTATTAATAAGGACTGTTTTGGAACAAATTATCATTTCACAAGCAACCAGTCTATTTATTAGCCTTATTATCATTACTGCCAGCTGCAAGGTGTTTCGACTCTGTCATGCATTGCAGACGTGGTCTGACCAAGAGATGCGATGGTGCCAGCATGGGTGACGAGCTGACCTCTGTGTGCAGCTTTGGCCCTTGGAAAGCTGACGGCACCTGTCTGCCTGCTTGGTTCTTTACAGTAACCACCTGTAGCAGCCATTCTTTGCTGCTAGAAACAAAAGAGATGGTGTTGTTCAAATTATCTGGGTTAGTCCCCTCACGTATTGCTCCTTCCCTTCCCAGCACACACTCTGCAAGCCGAGCTTGATAACTCAGAGTGGCAGAGCTGCTCCCAGCTGAGTCAACGCTCCAACTTACTTGTTGCTTTTTATAGACTGAGCTCTTCAAAATAATGTATTCTGCATGTTGGAGAATAAAACCACACGAAACAATAAAAAAAAGAAGGGAAAGCAGGAATGTATGATGAGGCAACATCGGTCCAATGTAGTACCTTAAGAGGAACCCTGCTTTGAACTCATCTTGAAACTTTTATTCTTTCAACTGCCCATCACATGAAAAGGCAGCAATGCATTGGGTGAGTTTTTTTGCTATATGATTTTAGTTAAATGCTAACGCTGTCTTTAACTTCTATTCTCCATTGTCTCCTACAAAAAGCTCTTTTGTCCCACCTGACTCTCAGTCCTCTTCACCAGCATTAGGAGGACAAAGGTAGGAAAAAAAGCTTTGCTAGGACAAAGCCCATGTTTCAGACAAATGTTTCTGCCATCGTGGTTCTGCACAGCGAGGGTGTAACGTGGGACAGGTAAAACCCACCCTTCATTGCAGTGACAGCAAGCTCTTTCCAAGCCAAGGTGGCCAACAGCAGCTGCTTCCCATTCCAGTGGCCACAGGAGAGCACACACCAGGGAGTGATGCTTCCAATAACCAGGCTGCTCCAGACACCCCACTCCAAAATTTGCTGAAGAAAGCAAAGCAACTCCCTTATAACTACCCCTTCATCCTAAAGGCTTCCTACCTATGGATTTTGCATCCTTATATGAAGCCTTTCACAGTTTGGGGGAGAAGCCAAAAGGCAAACTTATAATAGAAACTCAACTGCAGCCTTTGGCATAGTTTGGCAGCTCTAATCCTGTAGCAAACTCCAAGCACACGTGAGTCTGAAAAACAGTGTGGTGAATTCTCTATTCCTGTCCTCAGTATTTTTAGCAACCAGGGTAATTTTTAGCCTGTGCTTTTCTGTTGGTTTTTTTTTCCCCCTCTCTTTTGGTGTAAAAATGTTGTCAAAATACAGGCATTGCTCGCAGTGCAAACTGCAGTCAGTTGATTCAGACAGACACGCCTGACATTTCAAAACACAAAATGCTCAGCAACCAAATTCCTGTCATGCTATGAAATGCAAAAATGTGAAACTGTTACCTATGGCAAACATTTCTCCATTTAATGTATCACAGGACAGCGCTGAGGAAATCAATGGAAGAAAAGGAAAAAAGTCAGAGTTTATGTTTTGCAGATAGCTTTAGAGAAAGGAATCCGAAATCTTGACCAAATGTTTGGTTTTGCATTGTGGCAAAAATGTTTGTTTCCTTAACACGGGGTGATTACAATGCAATCTGCATTTTTGTTTAAAAATACTTCTCCTGCTGTCTGGGCTGCAGTGTAAACAGGATGCACTGAAATGTCAGCCCATCCGTGGGCTCTGCTGTGGCAGACGCACGCAGAGAACCAACGCACTCACACTCAGATCTGACCTGCTTCCCCAAAATAGATCTTCATCACCCTTGCAGGGCCATCATTGTCTAATTACAGTTCCCCAGGCGTGGGGGGGGGACGTGGGGATGGGTAACTCGATGGTTGTAGTTAGTGTGGCCAGAGGGAAAGGCTGGGCAACGAGGTGGGGGACACATCCATAGCCAAGCTGCACAGGAGGGGGTCCTCAGCAAGGAGCCCAAACCTCAGTGTCCATGCCACCTCCTCTCACCATGCCGTTGGAATAAACCCATCCTGGCTGGCTACTAGCAGTTGCCCACCCCTGCAGGGTTAGCTGACATGGGGCTGGATTTGCTCCTTGAACTGAGTTCCTTGAACTCCCCATCACAAATGTCAAGAAGAGATCAAGATGTTTTCTTTGACTGGTTTTCACCTCTGTACAAACTTAAGAAATAGAGATCGTCTTGTTTGTAAATTTTTCTGCTTAAAAAAAAAAAAAAAAAAAAAAAAAAAAAAAAGAGTAAGACAGGAATCCTGCAAACACCTCATGCACAAGTCCTGTCTTTGCCAGCCTCTAGTTGAGGCAAAGTTACAGCACTAATAGTTTCTTAGAATCATGGACACTAAAATTTGCAAAGAGGAGTGCTGCTCATGCTGGAACTAGCCTATCTTTTCTAGGATGAAAGCATCCTGCCCACAACAGCCTTCAGTAATAAAAATGTTTTTTCCTTTGTGTTTTCCTGAACCCTGATCCAAGACAACATTTCAACACAAGGCTACCTTTAAGAATGCCTCTGATGGAGAGACTGTAACCAAGAGGACTGGCCACCCCGTGACAGGGGCTCTGGTTTCCAAAGCTCCATAATCAGGTTTCTTAGAAATAAATGTTGATTGGAGCATTGACTCTAAAAACAACCTTACATATTTTGACTAATAAGGCTTGGATCTATGAGTACACTCAAGTGCTTCAGTACTCCAAGACCTTATTCAGTGCAGGAGTCACACTCAGGTTGAAAACCCCCAAATCTCTTCCTACATCTCAAAGTTCTGACAAGAATAACAGTAGGTAGTTGTGATAGGTGCAGCCATGCTAAATTGACTCACTGTTCCACAAGCTCATGTCTGCAGAGATTCCTAAAACCACGACAACCAAACTTCTGGTCTCCAGCAGTGGTGTCCAACCAAGCTAGAGCTGGAAAAAGGGTTTGGGGAAGCCCATTTAACTCAACTGTCACCTCTTCTCAAAACAAATATTTCCAGAAGACCAGCTGAGTTTTTATGGAAAAGCCATTTGCAGTTTCCTTGGCTGTGGAAAAATACTTGTCAGCATATGACAACTACAAGGGGTAAGGATGAAACTAATTGCTTAGAAAAATACTTCACAAAATTAAATAAGGACATTTGTTTTAACCCAGTGAGCACAAAATGCCTCTTGAATGAACCATCTTCTGTTTTCTTCTTTCTGGTTAATGACTGACCAAATAGGCTTGTTTTTCAGCATGTAGCCAAAAACTGTAATCATCATGGTCCCTTGAACCAAGTCTTTGCTCTCTGTATTTCAGCCCAGAAATCGATGACAACTGTAAGGCTATCACTGATTTTCTTACAGGTGCCTGCAAATCTTTCGAAAAGAGATTTATCACTGAGATATTTTTGGTCTCTCTCTAAAGCAGCCATAGACTCTGGTGTTATGGAGGGTCTGCTTAACAGATCTGTTTTATTGTGTGCTACTTGGTTCCATATGCAAAAGGGGTTTGTAACATGCAAATGCATCTGCTAAAATACAGCACACATTGAAGGAGGTGAAAAGATCCACACAGAAACAGGTATAACATCAAAAAAGTTTTATGTGCAAGTGGGACACATTCCATTTGAAGGCTGAGGGTCCTCCTGACTTGTGTCTGCTGGCAGGGAGTGGGAAAGGGTGATGACAGGCACTGTTAACAACCCCGTGCTGGAGTCACAAATTTGACCATTCATGTCTCTTCCAAATGGGGAGTGCTGCACTGCTAGACTGTTCCTGGAATTACCAAGAAACCCTTTTTCTTCTGGTGGCCAACACAGTTTTAGGGTTTTTTTTCCTAATAATTTTAAGGTGTGCATGATGACCCATATAGACATAGACGCCTTGTCGCCAACAGAAAAAGATTTATCTGATCCGGTAAGCACTGTGTGAAAGTCAAGGAAAGCCAGCTGGGATGGTTAGGATGTTTTGGGTGGGCTGGCAAGTCAGGAAGTGCACTTGGACTTGTGTTGACAGATATTGGCTGAGCTGACAGGTGTCAGCAATGTAAGATGTGGAGGTGACAGCAGCCGGGAACAGTTGATGAAGCTGTGTTTACTGCTTAGGAACAAAACATAATAGGGTAAGTAAGCCTAAACACGTGAAAACCCCAATCCTCTTTAACTTTCATTGAGAACAAAGATAAATTTTATTATTAAAAAAAAACCCACAACCCAGTCAGAATTTATGTTGGTGTTACTAACACAGAAGTGAGGCCACATTTCTCCCACTCAATCCCTGCTTGGAATACATCTATACATGACAGGAGTTTTACCACACCAGACTTTTGGGTTGGGGCCATCCAAACCCAAAACCTCCATACAAAGTGTGAGGGATCTGGACACTGATGGAGCACATACTGCCTGAAATCTCTGCTGCCCCCACAGTTGACAGGCAGCATCCCAGCAGTGGCAGCTCAGTCCCCATGACCACTGTGGGGAGAGCATCTGTTCTCACTCATCACCCCTGCATTTCTGGCCCTCCTGCTTGCAGAGCAGTGCTTGAAAATATGCCCTTACCCCCACCCCAAAAAGAGCCAGGCATTTAGTATTGCTTTCTTGCTGAGGAGATCAGGATGTTTTTATGGTGTAACAACAATGCGTAGTTTGAGGCAAAGGATGGGCTGCCTCACGACTTTGAGCTCCAGGAGCTGGCAAGGTGGTGAGGGTGAAGAAGCTGGCAGCTAACTCCGAGAAATCAGGCTGCCTTTTCCCCTCCTCCCCTCCCACTCATTCCCTGCACCAGATGTCAACTGCTACATGCCGAAATGCCTGCCATCCTCTCAACTCCCTGCCTGCTGGCTTATGGCACAGCCTCACCAGCTTCCCAGCACTACCTGCCAGCAGGTCTTCTCCAGAGACAGCGCTCGGTGCATACTGAAAAGGCATCTGTGCTCGTTCCTCTCCATCCTCCTCCTCCACCTGCCTGATCTTTATTGCAGAGGTGACTTTCAGATGCGATAGCAGATACGCAAAGAGTGCATTAAAAACACGCTAAATGAAAATCCTGAAAGGGAGGAAGAGCCCCAGAGGAGCTTAGCAACACGGGAATATTAATCATTTCCAATTAAATAAAGCCCAGCAAAAGTCTGTCTTCCTTGCAAAGCAGCAGGGTTTCCCCTTTTCTCCTTCCTGCTTTAAACATCGCACAGTTGGGTTGCTTTCCTACCAATAGAAGTGCTGTGCTCAAGGACACCTTCAAACCATCCCCAGCCCACACGAAGGCAGGCATGTTCAACAACTTTATGACAGCCTGATGTTAATTGAAAAGATTTCAGCCAAACAGTGAGCTTTCCATGCTCCTTTGGACACAGAGAGCCTCAGCAGCAGTTTTGTGCAGAGCCCGTTCAGCCGCACCAGCCTTGCAGCATCCAGGGCTGAGCCCTTGGTCCTCTTCATGGAGAGGAACACATAACCCACCAGCCTCAAGCACTCCCATGTCCGTGGGGACCACAGCTTACTCACTGCTCTTAGGCTGGGAAGGCTTGAAGGATTTGTGTTGGACAGAGATGCCCACTACTGAGAGAGTTTTAAAGGAGAGGGATTTTTCAAAACTGCTGGGCACTGGCCGAACAGTCTCCAGAAAGGTCAGCCAGAGTTACATGCCTGACTCTGGTGGAACCAACCAATGGTTTGTGCTTTCCAAACTCTTCCCCTGAGGTTAGAGACATGCTGTCCCCCTGCCTTAACATCCCAAATATGGGGAACTCTGAATAGTGTGGCTCTCAGAGGATGGGATTTATTCCCTCCCTCCAAGGCAGGGAGAAGTTAAACTGCTGAATTCCTCAGGGACTAAAGCCTAGATTGAAGCTTTGGCTTGTGACCCAGCCCAAACCCAGTATTAGAAATACCAGCACGGGACAAGCTGAGTTTGACAGACACTGTACATGGTCTGTGGCTGAGGAACTTTAGTTTCTTTGTCCTTTTGTCTTAAGGAAACAAGCCAGCCTTAGTGCACAGCTCTGAAGGGACAAGGGAAGAAAGCAACCTGAGCATGCTTCGTAACAATTTTCTGCACAGAGGAAGTGCAAAAAAAACCCTCAGCAAGCAGAGCAGGGGGAGAAAGCCCATCTCTGAGCTTACCTGAGATGGGGGTTATGCTAAGGCATCTCTCAGCATTTTGTCTAGATTTCCTGCTCACTCTGAATCAAGTTGGAAGTCCAGCAACACGGGATGAAGAAATAGCTTCCCCACCAGATGTCAGAGGGCGACAGAATTGCAGAGAAGTGTCCAGAACTTTCTCTCCAGCTATCATTACTGGTGCCTGAAAACAAAACTTCCCTGCACTCTACAAACAGTTGTCAGAGTTTACTGCCATACAACCTGTATCTCCACTTCCAGCTTCTTCAGCCTTTCTTGCTATGCAGTTTTATCTGCATAGCAGCATCTCTGCCACTCCATACCAAAGGAGCCAAGGGGCTCCACTCTATGCCACAGCCTCTGCTGCAATGACTTCCCACCAGCACACCACCAGGATGGAATTACTAAGGGACACCTCCTGAACATATGGAGGCTGAATTTAGTCAAGGAGGCCAAGGCAATGATTTAATTGTTCTTATTAGAGATTGATTTTATTTCCCATGGATCGTCAATGAAGGATCATCATTGCTGAAGAAAAAACAGATCAGAATGTGATTTTGAGCAGGAATTATGTTCAGTAAGAAAATTTCTCCATCAGCTACTGAGGTCACCTCAGTATGCCCTGTACCTGAAGGCAGCCTGAGACAAAAATATTTGTCTGGTAAATGCTCACACAGACTGATGAACAGCTCAATTCACTCACACATCTAAGGGGTCAAGATCTGCCAGCCACAAAACGCCATCACACTAAAGGAATACCGTTTATACTGTTTGTTACCTAAATCCCTCACAAGGGAAAAATAACAGAGAGGGAGGGAGAAGGCCTCTCTGTGTTTTGCTGCTCTGTCCAGAAAGAGGTAGCACAGCCTTGCTGGGGTTTCTTTTCCCTACAAGCAGCAGCTTAAGGGTTTTGCATCTCGTGCCTGGCAAAAGCCCAGTTCCAATCATGCTGGGACAGGGTGCAGTGGTGTGGGACAGGTTCATGGTGCATGGACAGAAAGGCCCTGCATTGCACAGCTCTTCCTTTTGCCAGGAGCAAATTGTCACATCAGAGACTCATTTTGAGCAAGGACAAAACATTAAATGGATCACATCCAATTCTGCCTGCCTCCACCCCATCCTGCAACAGCTGGTGGAGAAGAGCAAGGAGAAAGGGGGGGAAGCAGAGGGGCTCTGGAGGGAGGCTGTTACTGGTTACTGTGCCTGCTGTCTCTGCCACCACCACAGCTTGGCCTTCATGTTTCAAAGATAGCTCTGATTTAAGATGATGCCATTTTGAGGGGGTGCCCAGCATAAACACTGCAAAAAGATCAAAGTTTCAGGGGATTCTTAATGTTTTGAGAAAGCCTCCAGATGGCTGCCCAAATGAGAAACTGCAGTGTTTTCTCTTTTCTTACCTCATCTTCACTCCTGGCTACCCAGCAAGATCATGCAAGGAACAGATGCACAGAAAAAAAATGAAAACAGTTGGGAAAACACATATAAAAATAGTAACAGTGTCCATTTTGCAATGCAGAGAGCGCAGCTATGTGAGGAATACATTTTGATGCCAACAAAGAAACTCAGACAATCCTGTTAATTAAGAAGTATCAATACCCAACCCTACTCTCTTGCTCCCATGACAGGCAACAGCTGCTCTGGCTCTCAAGCAGCAGCCAGCAGAGGAGCCCATCCAGCAGAGCAGAGAGACATGGGAGAGATGAGTTTAGTGGCCCTTGAGCACCAGCACTCCTGCCTGCTTCAGCTTTCCCATCTGTGAAACCCTCCACCGTGCTGCAGCACCTCTGAGCTCTGCTGCTGCAGAGCTACACGCAGCTAGTAACTCTGGAGGATCACAATAGTAGCAGTGACAATACAGGTAGGTCTGGGGAGTTCCTAGCTTATTTCTCATACACCATACATTTTTTTGAAATAAAGACTCCTGAAAGACAATCTTGATAAACCTTGCCACATGCATCTGGCTTCTCTCGTAACCTTAAGTCAGCTTAGAAGGGCCTTTGCTTCCCCGCACCATGTTGCAAATCCAGTATGTCATTGCTTCTGGTCCTGTCTGTTGGGAAGCACAAGCTGTCCAAGCTCTGCCAGCTGTGCTCAGAAAGAAACCTCCTACAGGCAGAGCCAGCAGCTCTGCCTTTTGGGTCTGGCTGCCTCTGCACTTTTGGTTATGCCAGTCATGCACCGCCTTCTGCAGGGCTGAGCTTTCCCTACATAAATGGTAAATAACGCTCTGGCCAGTCACCAAATGGCACATTTATCTCCCTAACAGCTCATTCATCAGCTGAAGCTGAGCACTGGCAATGCTCCAGACCAAGGACAACAACCTCCCTGCAAAAGTTACTGCAAGAGCACTCTCTTCACTGTAGGGTACCTCAAGCACGGGTCTGTAGGAGGTAGAAAGCACATCCCTGGCAAGCCCTGGTATGCTGATGATGGCCTGAGCAACCACCTCTATGCTTCCTGCCTCAGCCATTGATGGGGAACAAGGCCCAGCACCTGGAGTCTTTGGTCCTGGAGAGAGGGGACAGCATAGGCTGGCTCTTGCTGCTGTCTCTGCAGGAACCAGACCCCCCCAGACACTGCACTTAACTTCTTTTATTATTCTCTTAAAATCGTGCAAGTTTTTCCTCTCTGAAGCAGCACTTTGGTATGCTGTTCCCTTTCCTACTCTGCAGAGGTATTTAACCACACCATGGGGCTGGCTGGACACGAGCAGCTCTGCTCATGAAGAGGGGTTGCAATACTCCCTTGAGAAATACCTCATTCCTCTTCCCAGGTCACATCATAGCTTGGGTTTGCCTTATCCTTACACACAGAAAAATTCAAAGGATGAAACAACACTTCATTTCGCCACGACGGCCACAGAGGAGGTGACAAGGGGGGCAGGTGGAAGCAAAAGTAGCAAAATTTCCCTAGCACAGCAAGCCTGGTGATGGTTGCTGCTATACCCCACATGATCAAAGCAGCCTTGCTGACAGCGCTGCCAGTGTATTGCCCCATCCATCTCCCCACACTCTCTGCCAGGACTGCCTGGAGGTGTGCCCATGTCCCTGCACGGGGCTGGAGGTGGACAGGTGCGCTCCAGCTCCCTCTCTCTGCTCAAAGAAAAGTTTTTTAGAAGCCCCCAAATCCAGTTTTGTCTGGAACGACTGAGGGCATGATGTGAGCCTACAAGAGTGAAACAAGTAAATGAGATTTGTCAAGGAAAAAACAAGCCAGGAAGACAGGAACAAAGGTCTTGGCAGGAATAAAGAGAAAGCTTCAGATCTGCCAATAAATTGGTAAATGAGGCACAAAGGACAGGGGAGAACAACAACTAGCCTGTTGCTGCTAATCGAGTCATAGTTTTCAAAGCAGGATCATGAGTCACCAGCCCAGTCAAGGCTGGAAGAGAAACTCTGGTTTATCACATGCAAGAGCAGAACATCCTCTCTTTGGCAAAGCCAAGGGCTCCTGTTTGTGGCATGTGGGAAGCTGAAGGTCTGGAGTCAAGTGCTGCAGGTACACGCACATGCTATGGAGACAGAAGGAAAGCTGGCTGGACTCTCTTGCAGGACACTCACTGCATGGAGAGATGCTCAGGGGGATAGGGGCTCCCCTGCCAGTTTAGTGCTGGGCAATGTGCCAGGCTGGGGCTGTGCTATGCATGTTAGGGTTTCAGTCTCGCTAGAAAAAAAATCTGGGACTTTTTCTGGGGTTTTCAATGAGGTGAGTGTTCACGTCACTTCCTTCTTGCCCCAGCAAGGCTCAGCTCAGCCCGAGCTCTCACCCATCCGGTGGTTTGGACTCTGTCCACAGCCCCAAGTCATGGTGGAGGCCCTGATTCTGCCTCTGGTGGCACAGGGAGATCTGTGCACGCCCCAGCGGTGTGAAGGTCCTCCCACAGGAGCCAGCAACACCTCCCAAATTCTTCTTTGCCCATCACAGGCATCTTACAGGCACTTCCAGGGAGCAAAGGGGCCCGTGCAGCTGCTGCCCTGGTTTGTCACATCTTTAAGGAAGTTTTACTGCTGCTTTTGTGTTGCACCATGTGGAAACCCCAAAAATACATAGACCCCATGACACCGCAGATTGTACAAAGAGGTTCCTGCAAAGATGCTGCCATTCCACTGCTTCATGAACCTAAAAGGAAGCTGTGAGCAAAGGGTGGTGGCCAACCAAGAGGGTTTTACAGGTTTTGGGTTTGTTTCTCCCCGGCTGTGCACGGCAGATTTTGGGTGCCGAAGCAGGACAGGGGAGCAAAGTGACAAAAGGGAGCAAAAGGACACAGTACAAAGCAGAAATTTTGGGTTGCTCCAATGAAAGCCAGAGGTCTGGCTCCAGGCCTCAAGAGCCCAGGATGATGGGGTGCTCACTGTTGCAGCAGATGTGTTCGCATGCGTGTGGAAGTATAGGCGTCTGAGAAAGCAGCCACCACAAGGAAATGAAACTTCAGAGATGCACTGAAGATAATTTTGGGAAGCCCAACATCCTCTTGTCATGCAAATCTGTTGAGCAGCCTGGCAATGGTCAGGGCAGGTAATCTTTCACTTCAGCCACAAAGCATAACTCCCAGTTTAGGCTCTGCAGTGTGGCTGGGGTGCACAGAGGCTGCCAACCCAGCAAACACCTCTTGCCAGCCAGCAAGTTGTACTGCACCATCAGAGCCGTGGGGATGGCTGCCCAACAGAGCCTGCTAGCTTCAGGTAGATCCCTCTTATTTTAAGCCCAGAAGTCATCTTCATCAGGGCTCCGCTAGTTATAAACTAGAAGCAAACAGGAGTCTTGACTGTGTGATGGCTCTGAGAGACGCCATTGTGCTGGTTTTGGGGTGAAACAGCTGGACACCTCACCAGTCCTAAAGCTTCCTGAGCTCTCTGAAGTAGTTAAGAGTGCTCAGCAATGTTATACATCTCTAAAAGAGTGAACACCCCCCTGTGCTAGTTGGTGATATTTCCATTGCATGGATAAAGATATTTCATCTGGTCTCTCGTCCTATGTCTCAGAAAAAGCCCTGACCTGAGTATCCCTACACACTTGACAGAGGTTTAATTTCTGTCCTGGAGCATTGATGGGATAAGAGAGACTTCCTCCAGATTTTAAAGGCTGCTGGGTGAGGCAAGGAGAGCCACAAGACCCAGAGGGAATCAGTCTCGGCTGGGGAGCAAGGAGAGAGCAAGAGGAGCTCCGGTCATGGCTCTGGCAAAAGCCTCTCCTGCCTGCAAGTGCCCAATGGTACTCTTTGTCACTGTTTCTAATGCAGCTTTATTTAAGACAAAAAACACCCGGCTGTTACAGAACCTCTGGAGACAGGTCACCACCACAAAACCTTGTCTCTCCCTGGCACCCCAGGGCCAAAGTCTCTGCCTCATTGCAGGGCAGACATGGAGGCACAGCTCCTGCTGCCTGGGGAATGGGCAGGCCAGGGAGACGAGCTTTCTTTTTAGAAGTCACCCCATATGTCAGGAGAGATACAGGGTTCATTGACTCATTAAACAGGGCGAAGCTAAGCTCATCTTGCATCACCCACAGCTGACCAATACCCGGTGGAGGCAAGAGTGGGGAGGCCGATGTTTATTCTCCAACCCCGCAGCTATTCAGCGTTGAACAAATGACCCCTCTGAGCGACACGGCAGTAAATTTCATAAACAAATGCAAAGTTCAGATAGCTGCAAAGAACTTGTCACAGAAGCCAACAAAATTACAAAACACCAGTGTTTTCTGAAAAGCAAGGCTGTGCAGCTTGTTCGTGAGAGAGGCAACAAGATGCCAGGAGCCAGTGAGTGGGGCAGATGCAGAAGAAACCTGGTTCTTGTTCCAGACTTTAGGACAAGGGGCTGGTTTTGCTGTTATTGCACCTAAGAACAGATGCAAGGCCCCCTGGAGCCTGCATGTGTTTGTTGGGAGCAGGGCAGCAGAAGTTCTGTGGGCACAGCAGGTGAGGCAATATTTGGCCAGAGTCTCCCTGAGCATATTTGAGGACAGCTCACTTCATCACCCTCTCAGTCAGGAAGTGACTCACCTCAGCCCAGGGTTTTACACAGTCCCTTGTCCTCAAATCAGTAGCAACTCTCCACACAGTGACCACAAACCACTTGAAGGAAAGGTCCAGTAGCCTGGCCAGCCTCTCCAAACAGTATGAAACAACCTGTATGTGCCCTTGTTTCCAGTGGGCAGGGACATGAGCATCACCTACTGCAGCACCAAGCTTTGCCATTGCAATCTCTGAACAGAGACAAACTGCTGCTCCCTTTTCTTTCCATGAAGACTGGGAAAGGGGGATCCTTTTTCCCCTCCTCTGCACAACACCCCAAGCAGCTGGTAGATGTTGATGTTCTAAAAGCAGTTTAAAACCATCACCACAAGCCAGAGTCTAGGAGCTGTGCTGTGCACAAGCCTAGTAAGTGAAAAATTTGGTAGTCAAAGTTTCAAAGTCACAGTCATCAACACCAGCACAACTGCATATGTTCAAAGGCTCAAATCAGTAAGAGAATTTCACCCCAAAAATCTCGCCCACCCTTCACCATTCAAACCACCATACTGGAAGTTGTTCTTTTACTGGTTTAATGTGACAAAATAAATAAATAATGCAATAATGAAGCCTTGAGAGGCCAGAAGCCACCAACAGTTTGCACAGCTGCCTGAATCAGCTGGGCCAGATTCAGCTGAAGCGGTAGCATCCTGAGTTCAGCTGCACAGAATTAAGCATCCAGGTACAAAGCTCTTGCACACCCCTCACTCAGGAGTGCTGCCTGACCTACTTCAAGTGTTTCTCCAGTCAAACTGTGTTCCTAGGGTTCCATACATCTCCCAAGGCTGTTTTCTGAAAAATTATTTTCAGCCCATTTTGCATGCAGAAAATTGTCACCCTTTACATCTTTCTGAAATGGTTTCCAGGTGAGCCACAAAGCATCTCCCCACACCATCCTGCCCTCCCTCCCAATATCTGCCCAGACAGACTCTTCTAGCTATGTGCCAGTTAACTCATAGCAGAGGAGATTTAAAAACTTAACCCTCACTGCTTCATTTTACCACCAGACTTCATAATCTGCTTCTTTTTTGATTTCCACTGCAGGGATAACAACTCACAGGCATATTTAGAAGGTAAAGCATGCTGTGAGAGGAGCCTTAACACAACAGCATACAGCCCAAATCTTTCACAAAGAAACACCTGCAGTAAAAACATGAGCACCTATATTTTCAGGGTTTAATCTATAGAAAATAAAAATGAGAAGCAGTATGCTTTGTTTAAAACCTTACTTTTTTTTCCTCCCTGGAGCACTACTTACCTGCCATCCCTGCTCTCAGATGCTGAAATGTGTTCTGAGGTCCCTGGTACAACAGCATGTGGAACAGACCAAAAACACAACCACAGCAACAAAACAACTTACCGGGCAAAGGGCCTTCAGGTCCCTTTATAACTTGGCCCCACAACTGGCAGCTGCTGGAGATTAAGCCCCAGGTGAAGAAAGTCAGCAGTAGCTCACTCTTACCACTCCAGGTTGGTGCTGGCATCTATGCCAGGAGGGGATGGATGCACTGAGCCAGAAAGCAGCAGGGGAACATGCTGGCCCCGCCAGGATGGGATGGGGTTGGGTTTCTCTCTGCCTTAAGTCTATGTATTCCCTCTGTAGCCCTTAGAGCAAAGCCCATCAGGAGGCAAGGTCAGCCTGTGTTATCTGATTGGTAAAACCAGGAAGATGGTAAAATGGTGAATCATGACTGATATCATGATACTCTGAAAGATCTGCGTGCTAGGCTGGGAGCCTGTCTGCTCTACTGCTGCCCTCATGAGCTGAGGAGGGATTTGAAAGTCCTGTCACCCCTGGGATAGGTGTGCAGTTGTTTTCTAAGCCCTGCCAGAAAGAGAGAGGGGAAGCAGAAAGCACTGGTAGAGAGGGAAGGCAAAGCTTGCTATTGCCTGCCAATGTAGGGAAAGCAGAATCATCCCGCTGCCTGGTGTGCTCTTTGCCAGCTCTTGGGTCTAAAAGCTTTATGGAGCCCAGAAAAGGTGATGTACAAGGCTTGTGGATGCCATCCTTTTCCCACTGCTGAGCAGGTGGGCTAATTAAACAGGCTGTGCTGCTAAATGGTACTGAAGTTGGATGATCTGGATCAGCGTGACAGACGCCCAGCAGGGCCCAACACATCATAAAACTGTGATTGCTTTTCCACTTCTGCCTGGAGAGAGCATCTTCATGGAGCATCCCCTGTGGCACCTGCCACCAGTGAATGAGAGCCAGAACACGAGCAGCTCCTGCCACCAAGCACTGCTTTAGCTCGCTCCCTCTTACTAGGGATGGAGATTTGCGAACATTCACAGTTTCAGAGGGATGATTTGAACTCTTATCAAGGTCTGACTCAAGGAAAGCATCACCGAGGATCAAGCCATTCAGGCTAAGCATGGGCACACAAAAGATGGAAGCATCCCACACCAGTAACCATGCCAGAACCCCTCATCCCACACCTCCCTGCGGCCAGGCAAGGCCTTGTTGATTGTTTTGCATCTGCTTGTAGGTCATGCTGACTGAAGCTGTAACATCGCCGAGAAAGAAGTCAACAGGAACACAGAGGAAGAGGAGGAAATTCCCAGAAATACCACTGGATACTGTTGCTAAAAATAAATGGGAATGGTGCTGGTTCCCGATTTACTATTCCTTCCTGCGACTTCCCATCCGCCAGGCTCATTCCTGCACTGTGAGAGCTGGGATGGACAACTTTCCGCAGCAGCTGTTCCAAGACAGCAGCCAGCTGACATTGCACAGCATGTAGATGGATATTTTTAAAGTTATTTGGCTTCCCTTGTCCATGCATGTTAGTTAAGATAACCAGGGTGAGCACTGCCGAGAAACCTCATATCTAAGCACAGAGCAAGGTTGTGGTGCTCTCTCCCCCTCCATTATTATCTCTCTCCATTATGGGTATCTCAGCTGCCTCCACTGGGCAAAGAGACCTTTTTCCTTGCATGAGGAGCACAAAGCTGGGCTCCTGAGGAGGTGGTGGGGAGCAGCAGCAGCACTGGTGGGAGCTGGACATCCCACAGCAGTGCCAGCTATGCCCCCAGCTCATTGGAAGGGGAGCTGTGCACCGGCTGGGTGAGGACGAGCAGAGGAGAGCAGCTCTGGTACTCAGCTCAAAGGCAGGTGACTCAAGCTACATCTTGCTTCACCCGATGATTACTAGCAACTGGTTTTCAAAGACATTTTTCACAGGTTGTTTCGTCCCTGAGGTAGTAACTCAAGATCCAGAGTTGCCAAGAATATGGCATTCACCACATTTTTCCCTTGGCTGCAGCCCTGCTGGCGGGGGAAAGGGACACACTCCTCTTCCAGGAGTTGATGAGGAGCTGCCTACTAATAGCTCAACCTTCCAATACTTCTCACTGCTCCGTGCTCCCTGTCAAGCCTGGGAAGTGGCCGCAGCAGGGGTTCAACAGCCGTCAACTGGTGGGGCTGCACTGTCAGGAGGCACCTCTTGTCCATGTCCCAGCCACTGAGATCTCAGCACAACCCATCTGCTTCAGGGCTTATTTGGCTGCCCACCTACCAAATCTGCTTGCATTTCTACTGCGAGGAAGACCAGCTGCAGGGCTCTGAGCCACCACAGGCAGGGTTTGCAGGGCTGTGGAGAGGAACCCGAGCTTTTTCCCCATTATGTTATGTCCTTGAGAATTTGTCTTTGCTGCATGCATGGGGCAAATCTGTTCAGCCCATGGCTGACCATTACAATGCCTCTTCTCGTATGACACTCACTGATGTTCAAAACCACTGTGGGACGGTCCAGCCCTGCCTCTGCTCTGCTCCAGCCAGCCTTATGATTTCAGGGCATCCTTTTTTTGGCCATGAAGGTCTTCTGCCAGGATGTATTAAGACAGAAAGAAAGCTGGGAAAAGGCTGCTCCACCCATGCAACCCCAGGGCAGGGGAGGTTTCACTGCTTTCTCCCAGCCCTAATCTCCCACACCTCCACTTCAGTGCAAAGCCAGGAGGAAGACTAATTACTGACAGCTTTGCCAAGAACCCCAACATGTCCAAAACCATTGTGCTGTTTTTAGCATCTTCCATCCAGGAATCTTGTAAGCATGTGACTGAGGAGGTATTTTTACCTCCTTCCCTCGGCATTCCAGGCAGGACAGCTGGTGCCTCTGCAGTGTGAGCCAGTCACTGGTGGCTGCTGTGAGCCAGGACCAGCAGCTGGGCCCGCTGCCAGGATTGCTGACTTCAGCTCCCAGCAGCCCAGGACCCCACAGCTGAACCAACCATCCCATTTCCCCATGGGGTTTAGTCTTTGGGGTCAGAGACACGGCAGTATGCTTGAAATCCTCCCCCAGTGCTTCTGTAAACAACAGCAGAGAAGATTAGGAGGAACAGCAAATGTGAATTAAGGACAAAAATAGTGCAAAGTTGTGTGGTTTTTTTCAAATAAACAATATGTGAAGGGTGGCCACAGCTCTCCCGTGGTGCAGAGCCCTTTCCCATTCATGTCCGAGCTCCTATACCCAGCACTGGGCTCTTATGGACCCATCCAGATGCAGAGCTGTCCAATAAAACAGCGAACGAGAGGCAGGGGCTCAGACCTCAGCCAGCACTCAGCACTACAAATCCTCCAAATCCAGCCTCTCTGCTCCTACGCTGCTGCCCTTGGTGTGACAGAGAAAACCATGTATTGCAAGGGTGCTTACAAGGCTAATTCCTTACAGAAAAATCGGAATAGTGAGGCCAGCAGAACGAGGGCAGCGATCACCACCTGTACTTGGCACTGGAGATGCCACACCTTGAGAGCTGCGTCCATTTCTAGGCCTCGCACTTTAAAAAGGACACTGAGGTGCTGGAGTGTGTTCAGCAAAGGGCGACAAGGCTCTGAAAGGTTCAGAAAACATGTCTGTGGGGAATAGCTGAGGGAGCTGGGCTTCTTCAGTCTCGAGAAGAGGAGGCTCAGGAGGGATCATCGCTCTCTCCAAGTACCTGAAAGGAGGCTGTGGCCAGGTGGGGTCTCCTCTACTGGGCCTGCGGTGAGAGGGCAGGAGGAAATGGCCTTAGAAGGAGACAGGGGAGATTCAGATTAGAAAAAAAAAAATCACTGTTAGTGTGGTCAGGGGTTGGAGTAGGCTGCCCAGGGGGCTGTGGAGTCACCGTCCCTGGGGTGTTCACAGGGCACCTGGATCTGACTGTGGGTGATGTGGGTTGTGTTACAGTGGCAGTGCTGGATGGACACATGGACTGGATGATCCTAATGGTCTCTTTCAACCTTGATGATGATTCTGTGAGACTCTCTCTGCACACCTATTCCTTGATAGGTGCTGCCCAGCCCAGGCTGGATGATAGTTCATTCAGACTGGTGTGAGGGGGAACAGAGGGGTGTAACTCATTGGCTTTCTTGTGAGGCATCAAAATAAAGCCAAGGTCTGTGAAAACCTCTGGGGTTTCAATCAGCCCAAACCCTTCTTTGACAAATGATCCTGAGGAAAAGGATGCAGCTGACTCTCATCCGGACAAAGCCAAACGCCAGCAAGGCTGTGGCAGGAAGGATGATGCTTGATGCAAGGGTGACTAAAATTTTTCTGGGGAACAAGAACCTTTTCCTCCTTAGGGATATATTAATAAGGATATCTCTATTTTTAAGACATCAGTGAGAGCCACTCGAAGCGCTCAGCTTGAACCAGCAGGGAGTTAATATCCGTGACAGAAATCCTTCCTCTGGGACATCAGCCTTCAATGAAAACCCAGCACGCCATCCTTTCACGGCGCTGGAGACCATGGCGTGTGCTCGTCCTCCAGCGCTCATCCAGGGCTGACCCCGCAGCCAGGACGCTGCCGAAGGCACATTCCAGGGCACAACAGCGGTGCCCCGGGACAAGGTGCTCTGCAGGGGCCTGAGCCTGCGGTGGTTGCTGCTGCTCTGGCAGCCGCTGCTCCAGATGTGCGGCAGGAAGGGCGGGCGCCAGCCCCCAGATGCCGAATTAGGTCAGTGGAGTCGTAACATCTGGCCCCCCGGCTGCCTTGCTGCCGGGATTAGGCGCAGGCGCCACTCAGGCACTGCGACATAAACACCCCGAGAAGCAGCTTGTGGGGCTCTGGACGTCTGCGCTCTCCCTGTGGCCGAGGGGCTCGGGGCTGCTCCGCACGGGAAGGAGACTGCATTCGCCCGTCCCATGGTCCCGTCCCGGCCATGGCTGCTCGGAGGGCACTGCCCTCGCCCGGGCCGCCCGCTGGGTCGGTCACCTGTGAGCCATTGCAGCACCACGGGAGGAGCGGCAAACGAGAGCAAACATTCCCGGGAAACTGGGGGAAACTGCCTGAAAGGAGGCATTATCCGGAAGAGCTACACAGGAGCTCGGGAACCCTGGCATAGTCATGGGACAAGGCCATGGGCAGCGGGGACACCAGCTGCTGAGGGACATTCCCGTTCACCACACAAAAGCAGAGCCAACTTTTTACATCCGGTATATAAACACAGTGTCTCTATATAAACTCACATAAATAAAGACGTACAGGACATTGCTCTTGATTAGCACTTTAAGCAACATCAAAATTCCTTGTTTCTCAGTCATGAGAAGGCAATTAGGGTTTCTATGTTTTGGGTGGGTTTTTTTAGTTTTTTTTATCTGCAGAGCAGCAGCATATCAGGTGGTCCGTTCTTGCCATTTTGCAATGCTCTTGCCAGCCTGGGCTTCTCTAGGTGGCTGTGGATTTCAGGCCAGTTTAGTTCAGGGTTTTGTCTTTTCCCCTCCCATTGGAGCAACCTGAGGGGCACAGGGTAAGACAGGCAGAAAGGTCATGATGGGTGTGTATTTCAACCCTCTGCTCAAAGCTCGGAGCAGGGTACTCAGGATGCTGTGTCCAGCTGGGCTGTAAAACTTCCAGAGATGGAGCCCTCGCCGCCTCCTGGGCACCCGCACGGCCACTGCGGCGCCTCCCCGAACTCAGCTCATTGGCATCCATCAGGTGTCAGCAGGAATGCGGCATCCACGTGTGCTCTAACAGGTGCCGAGCGGGGGCAGAGAACTCCTTCGGGCCGTGCTCCTGCCCACGGGTGGGTGCTCACGCTCAGCTCCTGTCCCACCCCCAGGCCTTCCCACAGGGCTTCCCTGGCCAGTCCCTCCCCAGGTTTGCTCTCGGGAATTAGGCCTTCCCCCTTGCAGCAAGTAGGAAGGAGCAGGTTTTAACACCTTCTCCTGCCTTTTCTGAATGAGAAAATTAAATTTCTGAGTACACAAGACCATTTTTTTTTGCATGCTTTTTCCATGCAACTGCCTTTCTCTAGCTTCATGTGGCTAGGGATTGTTCCTGGAAATGGAAAGACAGGAAGACATATAAACCTGGAATTTAGGAAGAACAATGGTTAGAGGAGGTTTCAAAAAGGAAAAGTTTAAGGCAAATGGAAAAAAGCAGTATGAATCATACACCAGAAATACAACCACAACAGAAGCAGAAGGTGAAATAGAAAGTGGAAGCAGGTCTATTGCCAATGCCCATAGCAATCCTCATTGCTTACAATTGCTTTGTGACTTCATAAGTTGGCCTCCACACCCAGATCAAATTAAATCCCCTGAGCTTCCAGGCATCTATTGCTGATCATCTGTCTTTACAGACAGAAATATTTTAGTATATCTTAAATCAGTGTCATGTGTGTCTCTTCCACAATTTCCAGGAATTTCTGGGCTGCATTTACTGTCTGCACAGTTACAGACATAATCTTTGTTGTACCATGATCTTGTGATCTGACATAATCTTCTGGCTGCTTCTTTCCCCATAATAGACTCACTTCATTTGTTAGTTCTTCTGTGCTTAAGACATTAAATAACCTTACCTCTGGCCCTCAAGATTATCCGTCAATAAGAAGGGTTTGAGAGTAGAGAGCAAGTATGCTTTATAAGAACACAGATGTAAGACGAAGACAGCACATAGAAAAAATTACTGGGGTTCTCTTTGATTCATTTGAAATCATATAATTAAACCACTTTGTCTGGACTCTGGCCCTCCTATGCCAGGAACATCATAATTTTAGGCTTCTTCAAGCAGCATTCATTTAAAAATTAGCTTTAGCCTTCCCCACTTAAAGATAAACCCCAAATGTCTTTCCCCATCCCACCAGACTGAGGCTGAGCAAAGTGGTGGATGAAGCACACAGAAACAAACAGCGAATTGGGTCAGTGGGTCTACAGAAGATTTTTCGAGAAGCTGAGGTTCAAAGATACTTGAGTTAGGCTGTGGACTATTTATGAGTTTGTGGTCCCAAGGATTGTGATAAAGCCACCATTTCTCAGGCCTAACCACTGTGATATCTGAGTGGTGCCAGGATATTTCAAGTTAGGGCTTGAATTCATATTTGCAAGTGTTTTGTTTGTGGCCCACAGAAGACTTCAGGAGCATACTGAGATTTAGCAGTGGGAGCAGAAAGAACACCAGCAGCAACACCCTTTAAACAAGAGACTTGATGCTTCATTAAAGACAGTATGAACAAGACACATGGAATCATGCTTTAAAATGTCATCCAGGATGGGTGCCCATCTTGCAAATCAGATGCATCCCAAACACATGGGACTACAGCTCTACTAGGACTACATCTCAGCTTCAGGACACCTTTCCCTGCAGGCCAGAGCTAGCCTTGGGACAGCTGAGCAGCCCCTGTACCCAACAGCTGGAAAAAGAAGGTGGAGAGCCGGAGCACATGAGGAGCTATGAACAGAAGCACATGAGGGCTGAGCGCTGCTTGCCCAGTACAGCAGTCCATTTCCAAGCGGCTTTCCCTCATTATCCCCTTGCTCACGGGAGCAACAGAACCCTCAGTACAAGGAGTTGTTGCAGGCACAGTGAGGAGAGGAAAGATGAGGTAACGGCAGGAGAGGACAGCGGGGGGTGAAGAAGAGCAGGATGGGTGGGGAGGAGTCAGCTCTGTGGGTTCTTTTTCCACAGACACAGCAGTCACTGTAGGAGCAGAAGAAGAGGTCAGGGCAGGAGGATCAGGACATGACCACAGGGAAGGCAAGCAGGAGGCTGGGGAAACAAGGCCAGGATGAGGATAGTCTTGAGGGCCATGAAGCTGCTCTGCAGAGAAACGCTGGGAGTGTGAAAGCGGAGATGATTTTCTCAACTGTTGATTTGAGAAGCCATTAAAACACACACATCTGAACACATTCTTGTATTTAGAGAAATCTTTTTTCTGCATTTTTCCCAAACGTACTAAAGCCACCATGTAGGGAAATCAAAATCATTTGTTAGTACAAATGGAGGCGTTTCTGTGTGCCCTTGCACACAACTCTGATTGACTTCAGGTTATGCTCAGTGAAAGCCATTCAACCCACAGGGGAAGGAACGCCTTCTCTGAACAGGAACTGCAGCACAACAGTCAAGACTCTTTCCTACTGTGCGTCTGCAGACTTTCCTTTGGAGGCACTGGCAAGGTACCCCAGAGAAAGGCAGAGGCTGCAAACAGAGCCTGAGGTTTCTCTAGTTCCTAAAAAAGGAAAAATAAACCCTTCATAAAAACCTACGATGAATTTTATCAGGCAGAGGATGTTGCCACCTGCTGCTTAAATAAGGGCAGACATCAGTTCCCTGTGGTTTAGGTCATTCCTGGGATCTGAATTTTTGTGCATGTTCCAGGGACTAACATTATTTTTTTTCTGCTCATAACTCAGGTGCCAGCAACTCCTCTTCCACCGTAGTGCTGACAAACACAGCAGACCACAAAACACTCCTTTCTCTGCTCTCTTCACTGTAATCAGGTTTGCTCATCAGGTGGGCTACCACAGCAAGCAAACATCACCTGAGAAGCCTTCTTATCAGCCCAGCTGTGTACTTAGCTGCCACTTTTTCCCTGGTGCCACCCAGCATGATGTGCAAACCTTTGGAGAGAGCCAAATCTTGAGCAGCAAAAAGCAAATTAAAGACAGAAGGGACTGTTAAAATTATTTTCAAAGAACTGTTAAAAAGTGTATGGCCTACACACACTAGGAATAGGAGTGAAACTGCTGCCTTTATTTGCAATTCAAAAAATTAAGTTGTAATGTTGAGAATTAGAGCATACATTCTTTGTGCAGGATTAAATAAAAATGCTGATGTTTCTGTGAGACAGTAGTTTGGCAGACAATGAGAAATGAAATAAAATGAGCCTGGGTTTCTCTGCAGTCAGAGCTGATGAAACAGCAGCATTGGATTGCTATTCCCCCTGGTAAAATGCCTCTGGGAAAAAAATCTATTAATCACAACCATGTGGAAGAGAGCCTCAGATGCAGTTGGGATACTGGGGACAGGGCTGAGCAGCCAGACCAGAGGCTGTGGCCAGGAAGGAACAGCAGGGACTATGCTACACCATCTGTGGGGACAGGGGAGAAACCCCACCAGGGTCAGGTGCACAGGAATGGAAATGCAAAGCCTTGGGAGTCACGCTGATTTAATCTGAATTTAATTTCTGTAAGGTTTCCAGACATGATGAAATTACTCTGCAACTGGTTAGTTTTCTGGGGGCTCAACCAGTTCCATGAAGGGTCTAAAATCACCAACACAGCAGCAGAAAGGGAAGGGAGCTCATGCCATGCCAGGTGGCAGAACACTCAGTCACTGGAGCTGGCCAAATTAGCTTCATCTACTTTGCCAAGACCCATCACCCTGCCTACATCTCCCGCAAGTAAAGAAAGTTTTGCTTTGGCAGGGAGGCATGAATCTCTGTTTCCAGAGGGAAAACTGAAGAAAACTACAATTTTAGGTGATTTTCCGAAGTTCTCAGGAGGCATGTATTAGTAATGCAATGCTGCCAACACAGTTCTCAGGCATGGCACATACAAAGTAAACCTTCCTCTTCACCAGGAACCACAGAATGGTTTGAGCTGGAAGGAAAATTAGTCCATCTAGCTCCACCTCCATTCCACAGAAAGGGCCACCTTCCACTAGGCCAATTTGCTTAGAGCCCCATCCAGCCTGGCCTTGAACGCTTCTGGAAATGGGGCACCCACAGCTTCTCTGGGCAACCTGTTCCAGTGCCTCACCACCCTCACAGCAAAGAATTTCTTCCTAATCTCTCATCTAAACTTATTGTCCGTCAGTTAAAGATGTCAGTTGAATTCCCCCTTGTCCTATCACTTCATGCCCTTGTTAAAAGTCCCTCTCCAGTTCTCTTGTAGGCCCCTACGGGAACTGAAAGGTGCTTTAAGGTCTCCCTGGGGAACCTTCTCTTCTCCAGGCTAAACATCCCCAACTCTCTCAGCCTGTCTTCACAGGAGAGGTGCTCCATGCTTATGACCATCTTTGTGGCATCCTCTGGACTTCTTCCAACAGGTCCATTTCCTTCCTTTGCAGGAATCCCAGAGCTGGATGCAGCACTGCAGGTGGGGTCTCACCAGAGCAAAGGGTCAGAATCCTCTCCCTCTCCCTGCTGGCCATGCTGCTTTGGATGCAGCCTGAGACACTTTTGTTTTCTGGGTTGCAAAGGTACAGTGCTGGATCACACCCAAGCCTCTCATCCACCAGCACCCCAAAATCCTTCTCCTTAGGGCTGCTCCTCTGCCTAGCTTGGGTTTTGCTTGGGACTGCCCCAACACACAGAGGTCCTCAGATAAGTCAAGTCTGGGGAGAAGTGATTCAGCAGCTCCCAAAGGAGAGAAGGAAATTCTTAAGGTTACCAAATGAGAAGGTCTTGAGAGCAGAAAGATTCCTCTTGCCTCTCTGCAATCTTGCTACACTACAAAAATCTGGTCACTGTGACATAACTGCTTTTTCCATTTCCTTTCATTGTGAAGATTATTGCTGGCAGACTGGAGCAGGGGGCGTCCGAGAAGCCAGAGGAATTCTATTCCCTTAGTAAAGCAAAAATGCAAGTTTTATCTTGACCTATGTGTCTAACTGTCCCAGGGCAAGCTGAAATATGATCACCTTCATTAAAAAAACTGCCCTGTCTGCACAAAGCAAGCATCTTGGCTGCCTCAGAAACCTCTGCAGATGACAGTACAGAGGTGATATATTACCGAACAAGAGCTCCTTTTTCAACCAGAAGGGGAATGAATAAAAATTTTGACTTGTTTTCCTGTCAGTCAGCAGTTCCTTATAATATTGCTCAAAAATCTGTTCCACTGGTCATGCTCTTTTAATAGAGCAAGGGAAGAGAACAGAGTGCAGCATGCAGGAATTATTTGCAGCTGCACCCACCACAGCACCACTGCTTGGCACCCCAGGCCACTTGCAGGTCCCCTAGTGCTGCTGTTGGATCCCCATCTGTAGTCTCAGATACCCTCCTGCATCCCCCTCCTGCACACGCCGTGCATTCCCAAAGAGTGGATCAAACTCTCCAGTCTCACAGCTACATACTCCTGGGACCACAGAAAGGGAAGGCTGCCTGTTCACTGGCCCTCTTCTCTTGCCCAGAGTCAAAGACAGCCAATAACCTCCATCAAGGCAAGAGGATGGGAACAGTGCTTTTTTCCAGCACCAGACCATGTTTGGATCCATGTGTGGGGGAGGAATCCCACTGGCACCCCCTGGAGGTGACCTGTGCCATTTTTACAGGATTTAATACACACTTCTAATGCTGAACACCTGTGACTAGTTAGAAGCAAGGGAAGCTGCCAAGAGGAACAAGCTGAGTAGTTCCTGGGAGAAGTAACCATGTGGCAACAGGAAGGCAGGGGTAGGCAAACCCACAGCACAGAACAAAGCTCCAGAAGTGCTCCATCCCTGAAGGTGCTGGCAGCCCATTTTCAGGCACAGCAGAACTTGGTGTGAGAAACAGGCTATTCTGATGGTTAGCCACCAAACCACCAGCCACCCAGCAGAACAGGATACTCACCAGAATGTGGGATGAGGCAGGTGTGGGTTGTGGAGAAGGGAGCAACTACCTTTGCTGAGCCTTAAACAACATAAGGTCAGGAAACAAATGTTGGCAGTGGAGAACTAGATTGAGAGAGGCTTGTAAACGTTAGGGGTTGGAAACCCAAGAACTGTGTGCAAAAGCAACCTCATCAGGTAATCTGCAGGGAAAAGTACATCCTTACCTTGGGCACTAACACAGCCTGCCCTCACTACCCACAGACAAATTGGCCTGACAATACTGCACAAGCAGAAGATGTATTGGCTTGCTCCACAACTTCAGCTACGCTTTCTGCTCATTGTCAAAGCATGAACCAGTGATCCAGCCCAGCTCCTGACTTCCACATTGATTTATCTGCATTGAAACCTTTAAAAGCATTATTTAAAGCCATTTATATTTAAATCAGACCCAGGGCTTTCTTGAATCAATGAAGACAAAAGCAATCCCCAAACAATTAAGAATCTCTTACGCTTACTGTGGAAATGATGAAGAAGTGGAGATTTGCTTCATTCCCTGAGGTGCCCAATTGAGGAATCGTTTTGGCGGATTGACTACAAGAGTACTCTGGTGATACAGTACCATCTGAACCAAAGAGGTCAGGCAGGTAGCCTTTCAACGAGTCAGGGCATCAGCAACTCACTGCCTATTAAATGGGAAAATTGAAGTGAAAGCCAAAAGAACTATATCACTCCCTCAAAACTTTCCTGCTGGAAGCAGCAAGTTCAGCATCCTGATACTCAGGATGCTGAACTTCCATTGTGGTCAGCCAGATAAGCTACCCAGCATGGGAATCTATTTTATAGCAGTTTTTCAGTCTTTATTAGCTTCATATATAAAAATAGAGATGCATTTTCATACCTATCTCTATCTAAAACGAAATACACCTACCACCCATATTTAAGTGCAATTGTACATTCAACAGGGCTGTTTGCAGTGCCATGCTTAGCAGGAGCAGGATTATTTTCTCTCCCTCACTGCCTCTTTCACAGAACATACACTAAGCTGAATGGAGATCTTCATTCTCATACGAAAGGAGCAAAATCTCGAGCCCCACAGCGACCTGGGACTATGTTATTGAAGCAACTCCTGATCAGCAATGCCCAGCAGATGCACAGAATTGCTCCTTACCAGCTCTTGTTCTGCGCCTCTGCAGAGCAGGTGGTGTTCCCCTGCACACCTTAAAATAACAGGAGACTAGTCCAGTACTATCCAGTGACACCTGGATGCAACAGGTTTCTGACCGATCAGCATACACACCGCAAAACCTCTCCTGCATGTGCTCAGAGTTGTGACACTAATTCAGGGAAATTTTAGTACCCAAATATTAGCATATAAAAGGAGTTCTGGCTTTGCAGAAATAACACATTTAAATTATGTTTTATTTGGTGGAAGAAAAAAAAATACAAACCTGGGTTGTCTCATAGTGCTTCATTAGCTTACAGATTTTGTACTACACAGCTACTGTATTGCAGAGGTTCACACATCATTCTCAATTTTACTTTTTTAATACAAAAGCCCTGGTGCAGCCCAAACTCACCATGAAAAGCCAAAGCATTTAAAAAAAAGTTGAGGAAACAGAAGTCTTCCCCAAAAGAGCAACGCTCTGTTTCAGAAGAGAACTCCGAACACATGCTCTGAATTTTTACCCAAATGCAAACCGTGTGGTAGATTATATTGCCCAGAGAAGCTGTGGATGCTCCATCCCTGGCAGTGTTCAAGGCCAGGCTGGATGGGGCTTTGAAGCAACCTGGTCTCATGGAAGGTGTCCCCATCCATGATGTGGGGGCTGAAAGAACCATTCCAACCCAAACCATTCCATGATTAATACAAAAAATCTAATGAGCTTATACAAGTTTCTGATCATCCTGAATGTGTGTGAAAGGCTAGAGAGTAACAATGGGGAGAGTGAAGACAAGCATAGTGAAACCAAGTTTCCTGATAAATGACATCTCTATTTCAGAGCAAATGGGGATGTTAAAGGACCAGCATAT
Source organism: Hirundo rustica (assembly GCF_015227805.2). Lineage (NCBI taxonomy): Eukaryota > Metazoa > Chordata > Aves > Passeriformes > Hirundinidae > Hirundo > Hirundo rustica. The sequence goes on from NC_053450.1 coordinate 108,805,743, forward strand.
ATCCACACAGAGTGCTTCCTCAGTTTCAAAAAGCTGTTCAGAATTCTGTCCTAGATGGTAACTATTACCTGGTTATTAAAATATTCAACTTATTGAATTAAACTGGAACTTGAGGGGCAGATGCAGGCAGTGTACATCCTCTGAGATGGATCACAGACCAGATTTTGCAATTCTATTTACTTGCAAGGGAAAGCAATGTCCACTTACTGATACTCAGTGTCTTCTCTGAAAAAGAGACAGGCATAATACTTGAAATGAGTTACAAGGAGGCCTTTATGCAGACTACTGAAAATGCAGTTTCTTTGAGAAGCTAGCTGAATAAATCATATTTCTGTAATCATAACTCATGTAAAAGAAAAATGAACAGAAACACAGTCACAACAGGGATAGCACAGGGACCATCTGCAAAAAAATTAGATAATCTTAATTATTCCATAAGCAAATAGACATAAGAGATCCCCATCAATTTTTAACAACTTACAAGTGTGCTGTTTCCCATCCATCCACCAGATCCTCCTAGAAGCTTGCAGAAGGCAGTAAGAACAGCAAGAAAAGCAGGACTGCCGGAAGGGGAGCTGGTGACACACAGCACCGGGTGTGCAGGCACTTGGTGCCCTCTCCTGGGCACGACAGAAAGATCCTTGTTTAGCCAATTCAGAGCATGGCCATGGAAATGGGGTCTTCTACACCTTAAACTGATTCCTCAGATGAATCAAAGACACAGGTCAGTTGGAGAGGAAGTTCACACATTTCCAGAGAAGTAGTCAGCTGTTCAACTCCATTACAATTCCTGACACAGCAGCATGTTACATCACAACATTGTTTATTATGTAACTTTTTACAATACAAACAAAAATACAGAAATGCAGTATATGAATACAGCTAAATGCAAAATGGTGATGTTTTTCTTGAGGCCATATTCCCATTTCTAGTAAAATAAAGACTGCACACAGGTAGAAACAGGTTGGTAGTTAACTCCACAATTTTGCCTAGAAATGACCTATAAATGAGTTTTCCTGCTACTTACCATAAAACGTAAAAAGGGAGTTAAAGGAAAGATTTACTCACTGGTTCCTACCATATGAAAGAAGCTATATTCTATTTAGGAGGGCCAATATATGGAAAAGTATCTAAATTAAATGTTATTACAAAAAATGAAGCAGTAATGAGATCCTTCTGGCTAAAGAAGTTACTAAATGAGAATAGCATATATTTAAAGAATCCAAAACATAAAAGGGTTGTTATAAAAAGCTTAGGTGCACTGTAAGCTTACAACTTTTGTTTTTCCATGTGTCCATTTAAACAATGGAAGTGTCAAAAATAGGGTCAACTGTGTTAGACTAAATTACATTATTGTATATGCTGCACTGAATGGAATTCTTGTATTATAATAATAGAGAAGCATTGTTTGCATCATATTATGGCAATTTATCCTTACTAAAAACCGTCTAGAGTCCTGCATTTTTTGATATCCTGTAAACCGTCAAACCACCAGAACATGATTGTACAACAGTAAAATGTTTTCTTTTGCATTAAAATGACACCTGTTTTAAAAAAAAGAATGAAAAAAGGTACTTAGAGCTGTTATTTTTCCAAGTACACAACACCCTAGACAATTCAAGGCATCTCATTCTCCATCAAAATTAACAGAAATTTGTCATGCTGTTAAATCCATTACTATGGATACGACTGGTGCAAAATTGGTCAAACGGATCCAACAAACACTGATGTCCAGGCTGGCATATTGGCAACTAATACATAACTGGTGGTCAAAATGATGCATTTAAAATATCTTCCCTTTCTTCTTATTCTTTTCCAAGGTTCTAAAATGACATTAAAAAAAAAATGTTAAATAATGCATACATGTTTTGATTTTTAAAAGAAATTATATATACCTTTTTAAAAAGTCATTTTAATACGGCTTTCCTGGTTACAAAACAATGGATGAAACTTACTAAGTACACAGTACTTGTACAATGCAGTTATCATCAGATTTCCCCTCCAAAGGACATGGGGAATTAAACATTTTAATTCTCAAAGTTATAATTCTTCAACCCCCAGAATGCAATCCATCAATATAAACGTTTATTTTTTCACGCAGATATACTTATGTGTGGGTACCATGTTTTTTGGCAGGCTAAAATCTGATTTAGAAGCTGATCATCTTCTCACTATTGCTGAAATACGGTCATTTGTAACTAAAAGTAGTTCAAGACTTTTCTTGGCTTTTAAGTGACATCTCCGTAGTGGTCAATGACCATGGATGGACCATTACTGTCTCAGAAACTGCCTTTGAGCAGAAAGCTACAGAACTTTTATTTTGAAATGCAAGACAAGTCTCCAATTTACCTGGAAGAATTCTGTTGTTCCAAAATACGTTGTTGAGCCTCCCAGTTCGCTTTCTCATCCTCAAACTGACGACGCTTCTCCTCCAATTCTTTGTGTTGTGCCTCCAAATTCTTTTTCATTTGCTCATGGCGTCGCTGCAGCTGTAGAAGATTATGAACAGAGTCAGCAGGTGAAGACAAGACAGCAACTTTTGGAACTGTACTAACAAACATCAGCAACTAAACTTACTAATGCAACAAAATTGTGTATTCTATTTTTCTTCAGAGAAGGCAGCTCAGACTAAAAAGTGTATCGTCAGTAACAGAAACCAAAAGGTTATCAATCTCATAGCTTCATTTTACAGTTAACAGAAAATACCCCAAATATTGCCCGATTTACAAACAGGATTTGTAAGCAGCTACGTTTGGCAAATAAAAGGAAATGAAAAAATACTTTGGTATTTGATGCAGACATTAGGCAGCAAGTTGCAGAGCATCTGAAAATCACTAATGTATAAAAGAGCAGCATCTTTGACTTTGGGGTGAAAAAGAAATATTGATTTCATCCTATAGCATTAACTACATTGAAGATCTATTTGGAAAAAAAAATTAAGTGGATTAATTTATTCACTAATTAAATGAATTAGTATTATTGAGGAAGCAAATTGTCTACATTCCAAAACAGAGTAAGAATTCTCTTCTGCAAGTTGATGGGACAGACTGACAATCAAATGTGTTGTATGCGAGTATGGAAAACTCTTGTCAGGAGAAGTGATTCCTTTTGTGTGGTGTAATGCTTTTTTGAACGAAGCTAAATCATAGAATGCTTTGGGTGGGAAGGGACCTTAAAGATCATTTAATTCCAATCCTCCTGCCAAGGGCAGGGACCCCGATGCTCAACCGTGAACATGTCCAGGGTTGGGATACGCACAACTTCTCTGGACAACCTGTTCCAGTGCCTCACCACACTCATAATAAAGAACTTTCTCCTAAATAATAAAGAAATTTCTCCTAAATAGGAGAATTTATATTATCTGATATAAACCTACTTACTTTCTGTTCAGAGCCCTTCCCCCTGTCCTGTCATTCCACATCCCTGTAAATAGCCCCTCTCCATCTTTCTTATTGGGTCCCTTCAATATTGGAAGGCCACAATTAGGCCACCACAAAGCCTCGTCTTTTCCAGACTAAGCAGCTCCAGTTCTCTCAGCCTTCACGCACACAAGAGTGAAGTGCTCCATCCCTCCCTCTGTCTTGGTGGCCTCCTGTGGACTTGCTCCAACAGGTCCATGTCCTTCCTGTGCTGGGACCCCAGAGCTGGATGCAGCACTGCAGGTGGGGTCTCAGCAGAGCAGAGCAGAGGGGCAGAATCACCTCCCTGATGTCCAGACTTCAGAGAAAGCGATATAAAACTTCCTCTTTCCTTGTCTCTTGCAAGAGCCTGTTTTACACAAACCCTTGAAAATCTATTCCCTTTTACACATTTTTACACCGCACTGTCTGTTGCCTACTTTACTACATTTAGACAAAGACAACAGGAGTTTACAAAGCCTTGAATGGTGAAGAAAAAAGAAGAATGAATTGCATGAACATAAAAAACTGGTATGACAAGATACACTCAGTCAAAAAGTCATGAGACAGTACATGAAAACTAGAAATATTTTTGTTTTTCACATAACAAAGAGAATGTGGAGGCCAGAAGTATAAAAGGGTTCAAAAAGATTCAAGATGGAAATTGAAGAAAGGATAAATCAGGTGGCTACAAACCCCATGATCCAGATAAAACATATAGCTTTAAAATCCTCAAAATGCTGACTGGTGTATCTTTCTATGTCTATTCAGTTCTCAAAAAAAAAAAAAAAAAAAAAAAAAAAAAAAAAAAAAAAAAAAAAAAATCTAGATTGATTTTTTTTCCTCTAATCCAGTATGCCAGTATGCCTTGGCACCTCTTACAGTGCCTAGGCTGCCAAGCATTTCAACTACGCTTCCAAGTTTCCTCATTTTTCTTCCAATTTGGAGACAAACCTTTTTTAGGAACTTTGACAGTTCTGAACTTCTCTATTAGGCTTCTTGTGAGAAACTGCTTTCCCAAAACTTAAAAAATTACTTAATTTTTTACTTTTACTTAGGAAGTTTTACTTAAACTTCTAATTATAATAGTCCCTTAAAAAAAAATCACTTTCAGAGCCCCTTGAAGCCTGTAAAAAACCAGATTCACTGCAAGGACTTCACCTGGAGATAACAGGAATTTGACTTAAGTATCCATAAAATTTGTTCAAATGATACCAGAACACTGACAAAAGCAAATCCCTGACTCCTTAGCCTAGTAATCCTCATTTAAGTGATGTCCTATAGGCATTGTGTCAAATTCCTAAAATGCTTTTGCAATACACGCAACAAATGATTATTATTATTGCATTAGCTTATGTAAGCCATGAAAGTCTCAAGAACCTTTAAAATCACATGAAAAAATAAGAACAAAATATTCGAAAGAAAAGGAAGAAGAAGAAGGTAAGGAAGTTAAGGAGTATTTTGACATGCTATGACTGAAAATAAAACACATTTTAATTACATTACATTAAAATTTAATTACATTAAAATTACATTTTAAGTTTAGGCCTATACTATTGCAGTAACAGCAACAAGCTGAGAAATAAGAATGGTGTTGTCTTGACACATACAAACCAACTATGCAATCAATTATGTTGCAAAGTCTTGGCAAAAAGTCCCATGTCTACACTTGTTCAGCCCCAAGTTATATCGGTGTTTAAAACATTTTGATTACCTCAGCTTCAGAGTCCTTCAGTTTCTGAACTTTTTCTTTGACTTTCATCTCAAACACTTGTTCCATTTCCATTTCCATTTTTTTCATTTTGGCTACATGCTCCCTCCTTTCCTCCTCCATCTGTGCCAACGGGCTCCTGCCATAAATCCAGAAGAAGCAGTTAGCTAGTAAAAACTTTTTTCCCTGTCTGTTGCATTAGGGCATCTGGAAAAGGCAAGATAAAAATGCTGAAGCAGTAAGATAAACACATCGCTGTAGGCACTGCTAGCTTCAAGTCAATTTGCATTATTATATTAACTGAGCTTTACTCAAAATGGTATTTCATACAATGTCTTTTCCTCCCCCACAAGTGATTTACACTACATTTAGGTTAACAGAAACTCTTGACTTTCTATCTGTAGAACCACCTGGTCATGGGAAGAGAGGAAATCAATGTTATAACAAGGAAAAGAAAATTAGCACCTTCCAAGTGATCTTCAGGCATCTTTTTCTTCCCCATAATTCAAATATATATAAAAAATTAATGGACATTAGAAAATTAGGAGCACTGCAGACTGAAGTCCTATTTTCATTCTAAATCTTCATTGTTCCCAAGTCAGCCCAAGAGACATTTAACAACTGCGTTGAATGCTCTGGTCATAGTTTTAGAGAGATCAGCTTAGAAAAAAGGGTTTGGGCAACTGAATATCAGTATCTCAAAGTGTTAGTCAGAAGGCTTTCCTTTAGAAAGCTATAAATAAGCATAATGCATAAAAATAATGTACATTATTTTTAATTTTTCCATATACTTTATGGTATATTTTCCTGGATTGTACTTAATTTTCAAAGCTGTATAAGCCTACTATCCATGTTAAGGTGATATGTGTTTTAAATAATAAGTTTCACTGTAAATATCTAATAAAACAGGATGACTGAGATCTAGTGATGACTGCCACGGAGTTTTGTTAAGAACTTTCCTGTTCCACAAAGAGCAATCAAACCAAATCACTGGCCTCTTGTTTCAGTTTTGAGTATCTATGGCTTAAAAGGGCAAAGTTTTAACTATTGTATTGGCAAAAATTAAGAACTGGTTATATTTGGAATCGTTACAATCAATCAGCAGAGGATATCCAATGTATATATTGAACTGAATCGGAATCAATAGCTGCAACGCTTGGACTTGTGAATAAAATGCTGTATAATATACAGAACTGAAACTGATCTGCAGATTAATTTTTACTTTAGTTCTTCAAAAGGCCAACTACTAGCAATCTTCTACAAGGAAAAAATTAATGGTTAAACATAGGTGAGGTACAACAATGCACAAAAATATTAAGGAAGTGAAAGAAGAGGTGAGTAGCAATACTTGTGGAAGCTAAGCAGCTGTCAAAAGACCTTTTCTTCTAGAGATGTAAAGTTCTCAAATGCATCCGCTCTTCCAAAATTAATCTACAAAGTAGAATAAATATCAAGGAATCACTGCTGCAATTTTAACTTGAAAGTGGTGCAGAACTGTCCTTTGATTGAAAATTTAATAATCCAATGGGGATGTCATGTAAGCTGTATTTGAGAAAGTGGTAAAAATCAGTCTGCACAGAAAATCTGATTAACTGATCAGCGAGCATTTACAGCCGAGAGCTTTACAACATAGGTCACAACTGGTTTTACTAGGCCCTAAGTATGTGACACAGGTAAAAGCACATCACTGTGTTTCAAGACACAATTATACAAGGGATTTACACAAACACACACACAAAAAAAGAAAAAAAAAAGAGCTGAAGGGAAAAAAAGCCACAAACCACTAAACAAAGATGTAAAACGTTTAACTGATTTCAGAGGACATGTGCTCTAATAACAGTCCTCTAAGTTATTCTGCAAAAATTAAAATTTGTTCTAGAAATGTGCAAAGTAGAACCTCTGAAAGCAGGTAATAAAATAAAATCATGGTCAAAAATTATTAAAGTTACTAAATTCCCAATTCAATGAAGAATTGTAAATTTACAGGCAAGGATAAAAATTCCACTAATTCTTTATTAGCATCTATATAAAGATGACTGAGCTATGGATAGAAACTTGGGGGAATTCCATAGTTTATGCACTTCTACTGATTTTTGAAATTTGACCAAATTTGACTTGAATCTTAGCCAAAAGGTTTCTAAAGAGGATGGGGTTTTACAGAGGTATTTATCACTGTAAGCATTTATAAATTCCTAAAGTTTACAGTAGCATAGCTTTAGGAAAAAAGAAAAAAAAAACAAACGAACTGCTAGTGGAAAAAACAATGCCAAGAGTGGGATACCAGGAAACTGTTTTAAATTTGAAACATCAAACAGTGAAATCCTTTTTGTGTTTATAGAATTTTTGCCGTAAGTTTTTTGGAAAAATTTAAATGACCACTTACATGCCTTCAACTGTGTCAAATCTAAAAAACAAAAAATACAGAGGCTTAGCTTAGCATGCTTAAATAAAACCACAAAACCAAAAAGCAATAATTAAAAAAGTAAATCCAGTATTATTAGATTCCTAAAGCTAATTATGTGCTCCCCAAAAGCAAATTTTTCACACTCAAAGGAAAAATTGTTAGTTAAAGCTTGTTATATTTATTTCAAATTCAGTTAGTTGATCACTACCGTCATGTCAATATTAACACAGGTTTGATGTGCAGATGCTTTCAGGAATAGTTTTCCTACAACACCTACGCTTTTTAAAAGATCTAAAGTATTTTAGCGACATGAGCCACCGCTTGCTCTAAACAAGTTTTCAGAAACCAATGCCACCTGGAGGCTTATCTCCTCGTTTAGAATCTGTCAGCTAGCAGAGGGCAGCGTATCGAAGGCCCGGCAATGTCCTTTTGCCGCAGGAGGAGCACTCGGCTCCCACGGCCAGCAGAGATCTCAGCGGCGGCTCGGCTGCAGCGTCACCTCCGCGGGCACCGGGATGCTGCACCCAGTGTGCCTGGCCCAACGAAAAACGGGCTGGAAACAAGCTCTGGTCTCACCATCCTCTCACAGGGGCTTCACGGCACATCAGCCGCTCCACAGAACCCGCCAAGAATACAGGCAAAAGGGGCTGGAAGTGGGCCAGGATTAGCAGTCACAGGGACTCGAGCATCGTATATTTTGTTACCCTGAATTGATGACGGACAGCACCCATCTTTATGTCGTACGATAAGACTTTCAATAAAAGTAAGATTTTACTTTTAAATTCATTGAAGATAGCAGCTTCATATAGCAAACCAAAAGGACTTCTCAAATTACAACTTCTGAATTTCAGAGCAAATGCCAATTTTCTTTTCTCACATAGCAAACGTGAAATTACAATTACCACACAATTTAAAGAGACAAGCTACCTACATATGTGAAGACTAACTTGACATTGTATTTTTTTTTAATGGTTAGGATGATACTCAAAATTTGAAAAATCAGACTGAACCTAAAATACAAAAAAAAAAGCTCCATAACCATGGAAAATACATGCTTTGGATTGCTCCTAAGTTAACAAGTTACATACAGAACAATCTCAAGTTTCACCAAATCAAAGGAGGCAAATCAGAGTTAAGATTATTAACTGGACAGAAAAATGTTTCAATCCATCTGCACAGTATTGTTAAAACTTGTAGCACATACTTTCGTTTGTTTTCACATCAGTATTTTTGTCTAAAGAAATATGTTAACAGCTGCATGAAAAACGGAGATCTGCTAGGATCATAAAAATACAGCTGTTTTAAAGGTACAAAAGGTCAATCCTGCCTCCAACAGCTGCCAGCAGGAGATCCTTTTGGAAAAGTACAAGCACCACTGCATGTCTCCTGGTACGTCTGCTCTCCCAGTCTCTCAAAAATCAGCAGCTTAGGAGTTTCCAGAGCCAGGGGGTCTATTCCATCTGTCTTTAACCATATGCTTGTAATACCACCAGACAGCATCAGAGCACGTCTCCATTCTCACACAGATAGAGGATCTGTCTCCCATGCAAGAACCAATATTGCCCCAATTTGAGACACACACTTCTTTCAAAAAGGCTAGCAGGGAAGCATAAAATTCCTAAGGGGAGGCACTGTTAATATCTGATCCTCCCCCTCAGTTTCCAGGAGGCGCATGGCTATTACGAAGATTCCTTCTATGCCGCTTCAACTATACTAGATTAAAAACCCCTAAGTTAAAAAAAACACACTGAAGCCACAAAGCATGTTAAAGTTTTTGGAAAAATAAAAAAAAAATAAAAAAAAAACAAAAAAAACAAAAAAAAAAAAAAAAAAAAAAAAAGCTGCAACTCAACATATGGTTAAAGTAAAAACAGAAAAATAGCATCAGCTGCTTCATAACCAGCACATACATTCAAGAATTTCATGTATTTACTTATTAAGTCACCCTATCTTCTGAGGAACAAACTCTTCCAAAATGTTTAAGATAGTCTTTGTAAGTTTGCAATAGACTTTGCCATCTTACAGATGGCTGACTCAAACTGCAATTATTTACTCATTCTCTTGAACAAAAAAAGAAAAAAAAAAAATTAAAAAACCACCTTGACAGAAAAGAGCACCAATTGTATTTATTAATCTCTGAGCTGCAGTACTGCAGTGTTCCAAGCAACAGATTTCTAATGGAAAAATAGTTCCAGAAGGTACATTCACCTGGAAACGTTCAGGTGGGACAGCAAAGTGATCTGAAGTGACAGGAGATGCAAAGTGAGCATGCTTCAGAAAACAAAGTAATTCGTAGTGTAGGTTCTGGCTCAAAAAGAAGTATCAGGAATGCTAGCAGAAACTGAGTGGGGTGGAGGGGTGCATGAAGGTCACAAAGTTTTGAAATCTACTCATAGATATATTTTTGTATAAAATAACATCTTATTGTGTCTGCAATATGGGAATAAAAAATAACTTTAAACAGTCACTCTCTCGTTATTTTTAAGAATGCAGAATAACCAGTCCTTACATAGATGAGGTGCAGATTAACACAAATCTAAGCAGGCACAAGACGAAAATGGTCAAAGTGTTGACACTAAAATTCAGATTTTCCAAAATCTAAGGAAAACATACTAAGATTTTGGAAGGTATATAAGAAACCCCAGTATTTAACAACACACAGAGAAAAATGTAAACAACTTCCTATCTCAAATAACAATGGGGAAAAAACTTTCACTTTTCAGTACAGTAATAGCAAACAATAGTACAGTAAAAAGCATAGTAACAGCAAGTTAGAAGTCCTGGAGAAAATGCAGAATTTTCTCTTCTGCACTCCTATTGCTACATTTCCACCTGACATATTTGTTATGTGCACTCAGAAGCCTTCAGATACGAGTCAGGGATAACATGATGGGAGAAACGTGACAGTGAGAAGAAGCAACCACAGTGTTATGGATATATATTTGAAAACTAGTATTTTTAAGACCTCATTAGAAGTTCTACTTAAATGCAAGTACACTTCTGAAGAGATGCTATAACTGACATAAACCATTACAATTTTTGTCAGTGCTGAGCAGGGAAGTCTCATGTAGACTCACACTAGATGAAACTAAATCACATCCACTTAAATCATTCCCTCTCAACTTTTAAAGCATTAAGAGAGTATAGAATACACATCTCTTTAGTGAAAAATGGCTTTGTAGCTGTCATATGGATACTAACAGCAAGTATTTCCAATTGATTTCAGGGATCTTTTTTCATGAAGAACAGCTATAAATTTGCATACCATTAGCTGAAAAGAATAGTACCCTGTATTTTTATTGAGCAATTTGTATTTAAATACAGTACAAAATAAGAGCACTGTTAACTATTAATTATTTAATCACCAATTGCTGCTGACGCAGTTACTACATGCAGAGCAGGATATTTGAGTGTAGCTATTCTCAAATAGCATTACACAATTCAGAAAGCAGTAGAGACTACTTTTAAATCTTTCAATAACTTCATCAGGTGGGCAAATAACTTCTTGTCAGAGGTAATAAAATTGACGTATCGGAGTTTGAAAAAACAGCTACAGAAGCCCCCAAACACTGCATTGCAACTCGCCTCTCACAAAAGATAATGATGTTGTAATAATTCCCCTGCCATGATAAGCAGCCACATGAGTAGCCAGAGCAGTATGTCAAAGATGACCGTAGCAGGTCTGCTTTTTCAGAGTTTCTAAACAAGTATTAACCCATTCCTCTCAAAAACATCCCCGATCATTCACGCAGAAGAACCAATAATTCCACAAGTAACATATAAACCAAAATAGAAACTAATGCATAAAAACTTTGCAGTACCAGTGAAACAAAACTCTGAGTAAATGCACCAATTCTCTTCAAAACTGCATCTATTATTTAACATGTTCAGTGAAACTAGTGTAATCCTTGGTGAGAGAGGAAAAAACTCCAAGTAAACCAGAGGCATATAGTTTCAGACACAGCAAAGGGACAACTGACTGAAGGCTATTTACGTACAAACCCACCACCACCTCTCCCCAAAAAACCCAAAACCAAAAATACCACCACACATTCACAAAACCAGTCAACCAAACAAAAGGAGAGTAAAAAGATTAAAATGCAGTACAGCCTTAACAGGAACTTACTTTGTTAGCTGCCCTTTATTTTTGTTGTTGTCAACACCGTTGTATGTAACAGCTGCCAGTTTTCTGCTTCTGTAGTTCTCATAATGTACATTGTTAGTGACATCCTTCAGGTCCTGCATATGAGTTCTGTCAATAAGTGTAATTTATCAGCTTAGTGCACAAATACAAAATACTGTCTGAAAAATCAGTCCCTGTTCATTTTGCAGATTGACTTGAATTAAACTATATCCCTCCATTAATGTCCCATTCCCCACAGTGTTGTTACTCTACCATTTAAATCAGAGCTGTCAAGAGAGCAAAGGCCCAGAAATACCAGATTATTTTGTATCAAACTGTCTAAAGCTTGTAATATTCCAAACACTAACTTACAGGACCAGTCTTTGGCAAGTTTGAGTTCTGTGGATAAACTTGCAAGTATTTGATAGGCAGATAAGAAAACTGTGTGTTACTATTGTAGTAGGTGAGAAAAAGCATGTCAGGCAAGAAACAACAAGCCAAAACTTCCTAGTTTTTATCTTTTAATTCTACAAAAGCTAAACGTTAAGTTCAAGACTAAGCTAAAAGCATTCACTTCTTTTCACAATTTTCCATTGTCAGCTGGGAGAAAAGCAAAGCTTAGGAATCAAACTAATAGTTTTTACAGCAGATGTCACCTAGTGGACTGCTGGAAACACAGGACTCAGCACTTAACACAACAAAGCACAGGCAGTCTTGCTTTAGGTAAATTTTCAGCGCTGAAGTTTTTAGAAAATGCCTACAACTAAGTACACATTCAGCACTAACAGATAACTCAGGTTCCTATGCACTAGTAACAAGTAATAGAACAAGTAATCACAAAAAATTCACTACCAATACCATTTCTTGCTAAGCTAAATAAGTGGTTAAACAAGTTAGCATAAAATGTAAGGTAACTGTTTACAATTAAAAGGAAGGAAATTCATATGAATTCATGATCTCAAATTCTTTTTTCCCCAATATATGACTTCCTAATCTCTCAGGCATACCAGAAAACTTAAACATTACCTGTCAATTACTTACCTTATCAACATGTTCCTCAGAATTGTGAAGTCACAGTGTTCACCATTTTCAACTGCAAGAAGAAGTAAGCTTTTGTTGTCAACCAAAATCTGTGCCTTACACTGAGGTAAGATGTCACCCATCTACATTCATTCCAACAACAAATTACTCCCACAGCCTTTTCCTTACTCGAACAACATGAGCGTTAACAGAAGGAAAGCATTAACATAACTATATTAATACGTCTTACCAGCAGAGTTCTTATGGTCCCCTAAGCCATACTGGCAAACTGTACTCTGAGTCAGTGCACCAGAATAAGCTACCACAACAGAAGCACAGTTTTGCCAGTTTAACTAAGTGTTTGATCCTTTGGCTGCCTGCAAGTACAGTTGTGTAAGGATCAGACACTAAGTGCAGACCTCAGTCTAGATACAACTATATCCAAAAACCTTTGAAAGACAGACTCAACCTGTTTGTCCCTGCCCAGTAAGTTGCAGAATTCTTCATTTTAATATGGATTTAGTTCTTTATTAATGAAGCAAAGGGAGGCTGTGTACTGAACTTGATGCACCCACCTACATATCAAGAGAGAACTGGCAGCTGGCATTACATGCCACCTATTCCACCGTGCCTACCACCCCACTAAAGTAGGAGAGGCTGATGCTATGAGTGGCATTTCCCTGTGAGATCATGAAATGACACTAGAGAAAAATGCACACTCCAGAACTCCCTGATGTACAGACAGAAAAGGCAACACACAAAGCTCTTAGCACGCACAAAAGAAAGGTATTGGGCAGGTTCCAATATGCCTCTGAAGTAAAGACAGACATTTTCATGGCAAGGAGCGAAAAAAAAATAGGATGAAGGAATTAAAATAGCCCAAGTAAATTCAGTGAATCCTATAGAAAAATGCAGAACAATGCCACTTTGTGTGCTCATTCTTGTATCTATACTCCCGCATTATTTTATTCCATGGTTTTACAAAGAATGGTAAATTCCGCTCAGATGGTACATGAAGTCATACTCTCAAAAAAGCATCATCTCTGTCCTTAGCTGACAGACTGAAAACCACTCCAAGAGGTTCCTTTTAGTCAGGCTAGCTTTTCCCTTCCAAAAGCCATAGAATCATGAACATGAAACTTTTCAGAAATTTGTTTTAAAATAAAGAAAAGCAGCACTATTTTGCACATTTCCAAATGCCAACAGAAGAGCCTGAAATAAAGCTTGATCTTCTCTGATGCAGCTGGTTTTCACTTTCTGCCAAACCTCATTTCCTGCCAGACATGCACTTCAAAGTGTTACAGCATTCTTTTCTAAAGTATTGGTCCATACAGTGCCTGTTGGCTGGGGGTTTTACACTGCATCCAATTTATAGTCCATCACCATTGGAAGGCAGAAACAGTGAAGGAAAAAAAAAAATTTCTCTTTATTCAATATATGCACACCAAAGGAAAAAACTCAATGATCATGGAAAACAAGTCTAATAGTGATTTCTTTACCACAGAGCATGGTGCAAGTCATGCCATGTGGCATTTGAAATATAAGAATGGCATTAAAGCACAAGAAATGGCTTCCAGAAGAACATGCAGTTATTTTCAAGTCTCTACAGCAGTAGAAAGTAAGTTTTAAACAAAGGAAAAAAAAAATTAAAAATTTAAAATTTTAAAAAATATTAAAAAGTACTCTATTTATTACCAGGTACCCTTTTGTTGCTACACCCTAGTACTTAGACTCAGATGTTTTGGGAAAAATTGCATTTATGACAATTGAACTGATCAAATTAATATTTAGAAAGTGAATGCTCTAGAAATAAGAATTTAATAGAGTTTTTAGATTAAGATAATTAAGGTAAAAAAGCTAGAAAACAACTGTAATTTAAGTCACAACATTACCTGCAATAAATATTACAGATTTTACAATTTCTTACTGACGCTTTAACAGAAATCTGCTTGCAAAGCTACACGTTGCCGAAACCTTTACCTTGTTCCAGTATTGTCAGAATAACAAAATGGCATATTCAATTAATTTCCAGACCAAAGACCATTCAAATCAAGCATTTCAAACATTTCAAATACAGACTCACTTCTAGTAAGTTTTAAATGGATTAAAAAAAAAAAAATCACAAGAAAGCCTTACCTTCTGCAACACCCCATGGGTACTGCCTTCCTCTAACTCTCTTGCCATTGACTTCAATGATCGTATTACTACCTACCACAGCAAGAGGTAAACGGTCCTACAAGATAAAGTATGACTTTAAAAATCAAAATCTGCTGCCAAAAGATACTGAAAGCATGTCCATGTTTCAACTTGATGTAAGCTAGGTCAGTGCTGTAACACTGCAATGCAGCTAAGCCAAAAGTGCCAGAATAGTGATGTTTATTGACCTCTGCCCAGTTTAATAACCTACACACACACAGATTCCTTCTGAATTCCTTATGCTGCTGGATTCTGTAAACCTAGTTAAGGAACAGATATTATTGTTACTTAGTAAGCTAAGCAAGAAGCAAACCATTTCTTATTTACTCAACTACACAATTATTTACCAAGTCATATACCCACTGGCTACAGGGGCTGTTACTATGACTGGATCTTGTACCCAGTTTTCAAAGGTTTGGCAAAGAACTATGTCAAGTTCTTGTTTTCAGCTGAACTGAGAATGCCTCCAGTGTAACAAGCTACAAAGGAGCCAAGAGCAGCTTCAAGGGGCAGAAAGGGACAGAGTACAAAGCTCAGTATTTTTCATTTTTGTCTTTGCTTTTATTCTGCTCTTCTCTAGGCTTAGTCCCAGAATATCTTCCATTTTTTGTCCTATTTGTGTTTATCGATCCCAGGAGATTTCCCCAGTAACAAAAAAATTTAAAAGCTCTTACAAGCTGTTATAGCTACTGAACAAACAGAAGCAAGGCTCAAGAAACATACACAACATGGACTCCAACATGAAGGAACAAATTGAAAACATAAGTAAACTAAGAAAAAGCCTTTCAACAGCCTGACAGTCCTTTTGATTTTCTTTAGTCATTTACCGCCATTAAGGTTTCAGTATATCAATCAGCCAGAGAGCTATTAGCTGTAATGCACACACTTCATGCCACTGCATATCTCTGTCTGAAAGACAACCCTTGCCTCCTTCAAAGCTCAAAACAACAACAAAAAAAGTGCTAGGCTGTGAAGGGTGAATACAAGTCAAATACGGATGAATTTTTAAAAGTGATCTTTAGGAGTTCATTAATGAACATGTCATCTAGTGTTCTCATTCTGAATTTTAGCCTTTGAAGAATTTAGATGACTTAATGTCATTCATTGCTTCTGATAAGGAACACTGACCCTCAGGATAGTTTTACATCTGATTTCTATCTTCTAAACATTGGTGGGCCCTTCATTAAAGACAGAACACATTTCAAACTCAACCCCCTTGCCCTTCCATAAGCACTTTTTCAAAAGAAAATTAATTTACCTTTATCTTTTTAACAATCTTATTTTCTTCTTCATCATCTGTTTCTGGAAATTCATATATTTTAATTTTGTGTTCTTGGATTTCTTTCATTATCTAGAAACAAAATTATTATTTGTTTGAGGATTTCATACTTTGAAACAGTCTGATTTTTTTACTGCAGTCTGATTCTCCTTTTGTTAGATAAGTTAAATCCTTTAGATTAAGTTGACTTAATCTACAACATAAAACTTGCATGTTTAACACCCTCAGGTGACCCCCAAGGGGTTCATAATGTAACCACCTCTCCTTAGCCAGGAGAAGACACAATCAGAGCTAGAGTCTCCCAGCTACCAAAATGTTATCCACCAACGCAAGACAGCAAAAATTAATACCAGTTTTCTATAAAAGGACAAACGAGGTTTGCCTTCTCATACTCATTCCCATACTCTAATGGGAATTCTACCTGCATAGGATTAGGTGCAAAGCCTAACACAACAAACTGTCAGACCAGTCTCATAATTGGGTCCCTCAAAAAAACAGATACGTGAATAGATAACTGCAGACACACTTTATCCCTTTGAGTTCCCACAATGGCTACACTGCTGTCACTCCTATTCTTTTCTGTTTCTAGCATACCTGAGCAGCAGTTGCTTGAAGCAGGATCACTTGCCTATTTTAACAGAGCATGTGACTGATGGACTAACTGTGGCAGTCAGTACTGTTGAAAAACTTTGCAAGCAATAATGAAAATTTAAAAATAATTGAGAGCGTCATCAAAAAAGTGACTGTCCTGTTTTGATGCTTTATTTGTCTGATGAGTTTTTTTCAAAACAAGCAGATTAGTTTTGCAGAATTTTAGGATGGAAAAATATTAGACCATTTAGCTGACAGCTGCACTGCAGAGCCCTGGGGAATATTTCTGGCTCATGGGTTTACAGTCTTAAGAGAATTTAAGTTTCCAAATCATGCAAGGACTTATTTTCAAAGTTTGGTTTGGGAAAGTCTCCTCTACTTAACATCCACTCATTGATAAAGCTGCATATGTATTTAGAAATATTCTGTGTTCTACCATTTTTCCTTTCATTTTGTAATCTAAATTTTAATCTTATCTAATTAAACCATGAGTTTTACACACAACACCTCTTAATGCCACCCTATTTTCAGAACTCTTGTGTCTTCTAAACTAGAACTAGACAGAGTTCAATAAAACAAACTTTATGTCTGTCTTGTTCTGGGCCCTCCTTGTCCTCTTCACACAATACTACAAAGCTTAACTGTTCTACTCAGATCCTGTAGCTGAAAATAAAACATAAACCACTTGTAGACACAGCAAATATATTCTACAAATACAGACATTATATCAGCTATATCAATGTCACATTTATCTCACCATCTTTAAAATGCATTACCGCACCCAAGAGTGAACAGGTTTACTGATCCTCATCTAATACCTGATGTGTCTTTAATAATTACAGTGCATCAACATGGAAGTGAATACCATAATGCAATCAGTAATACTGTGATACTGTTGAATACCTTCTTTTTTTTTAACACATTTCTGTTAGGCACCTAAATCTTGAAAGCTTCTTTCTTCCCTTACTGATTTTTATCTCAGCAGTGAACTATTTCACTCGCCAAGAAACATACTATACTTGAAACATCTTCCCCTGAGGACAGAAACAAGATTATTTCACCAAGAATTATAATTAAATCTAGAGATATAAATTACTTAGCTTTGCTGTCTCAAGTTATTGCTTCAGGGTTTAAACTTTGCATGTAAGTTAAATGTCTCCATTTCCATAGGGATCAACTTACTAAATTATCCTATGTTGTAAATATGAATTTTTCAACTCACCTGTTTTTTAAATTGTTGGCATTCCTCAGGTGTAAGTGTGTCTGCTTTGGCAATAAGTGGAATGATATTCACTTTTTCATGCAGGCGTTTCATAAACTCTATATCCAAAGGCTTAAGTCTGAAATACAGCATTAGAGCTTTGCAATTTATATTAATTAAACAAGATTGTACAAATGATGAGATTTGTTCTGACAACTGCTCTTAAGACACTGATTTATGAGTGACAGACAACTGAAAATGAAAAGGCTACCTGCAATTATTACAGGAAATCCCCAATATTGTATAATACAAGAGGAATAAGTAGTAAGTTAGTATTACTAGCAGTCATGGGTCTTCTGCTAGCTGAAAGTACACTCATTTAAGCAAGAGATTAAGAACTCTCCTATGAAGGTAGTAAAGTTTGTGTTATTAGCTGGAAGATAATCCCACTTAAAGCCTGACTGATAAGAGCTCACAGTTGTGAATTATGTTCTGTTCACACATGAAGTTGCAGGTTCTGAAAGCCATGTCTCAGTATGCTTCTTCTGTAGAGTGGGCTAGGAGACTTTTTAAGACTTTATGATTGCTCAAAATGGTAACCTCTGTGGCCTATGTACAAATGGATTAGAAGCAGCTCATCTCTAAATTGGTATGTAAAACAAAAAGAGAGTTATGAAAGTGGATGACAGTGAGAAAAACTAAACCATCCTGTGGGTATAGGGTGGCTGTGCGGTAGTATATTACCGTCTCTGTGGATCAAAGTGGTCAGTATTTCCTGTTTCCTGAAGTAAAACTACAGAGGTTTTGACACATTAACGAGAACAAGTTTAGTCAAGCTCAAAGAATTCACTTAGAGGATTTAACAAGATTATTCTTCATCTAAAACAAATTAGTATTAGGAACATTAAAACCAGATTCATTTGGTATTGAAATTTCTGAAAACCATGCGCAAAAGAATGAAGAATTTAAAAAATAATTTCACTTCATTTTAACATTTTCTACCTGCCACTGATTTCACCAGTTCTCAGCACATGTCCATTAAATACGTAACATTAAAGTACATCTATATACATCTAAGCACTTTTTTGGTTACCCATTCACCTTACTATGCTTTCCCTCTGCTTGCTTCAAAAAGCTACCTAGGGCAGCAACACTGGGTTGAAGGGCAGCTGCCAAAGCAGAGTTGTTCACAAGGTCTGCTCATCTATGGCCTTGAGAGTTTACAGTGGAGAATGAAGCAGGAAAGCTTTAAATAAAGAAACCAAAATTGTGGAAAGATGGTGAATTCCATCATCACCCCATCCCACTTACCTGGAAGGCTCCTCCTGCCCCTGCACTCTCTCCCCCTGCTTCCACAGAAACCAATTCAATCATTTCAAGTGTTTATGGGAATACTAGCTAAAATTGGTGGGTTGTGTTAAATGGAAGGACTTTAACTTAGTTTTTTTTAATTTCTAAAGCAGGCTTTTACAAATGCATTAAAAGGACAAGAAGTAGTTCACCTAGAAATGCTTTCATTCAAGCAAATATAATCATGCATTAAGAGTGAGGAGGACACTATGTGGTGGGTCAGACGTACTGCTGTCTGAACAGGAAACAGGACCAAAGACTGCATCACCACAAAAACCAGGTAGGAAGCGAGCTCTGTCCTTTCAGAGAGAGCAGCATCTTAAAAGAGGAAATGAATGCTACAAGCAGCACCAATTTTCTTCATTAACTTCCTTACTTAGATGACAATTCTAAGCACTTTTTCCAGGAATTGAAAAACAGTATGCAAACCTAGCATAATTTTATACCTTTTTCTCCTCTAAAAACATGAAATAACTGTACAAGGAATATACTTTTACAACTTTTAGCGTCACAAATTTAGTGACTAAATCTTAATCCATCAGAAACACTACTTTTCTTTTTCCTTACAATTTGTACCCTCCACTGATTTAGGAAGTTCTAACAGACATGGGGGTGTGGAGGGAATACATGCCTTTTGAAGAATCTGAAAATTAGCTCCGAAATGATTGACTAACACAAGGAATCATCTTCCCTTCTTTTAATTACATTTTGGATTTTGCACACTAGTAAAACAGCATGTCAAGAATTCAACATTTGCATTTAAAACTGACATGCATGCTGATCAAAACCGGCATTACAAAGGTACCTGTTGAACAACAACAAAATACTTAATAAAGTCAAGTCTACATAAGAAAAGATCCACCCTCTGACATTTCTTTCCATATTTGGAAGTATCTGTACACTTCAGAACTATCAGACCCATTCCAATTCTAGCTACAGAAGCTGAGTATAATAGCTGGCATTTTTTTAGTGCCTGAGGAATACTCTTTAAATTCCTTCGTCACTCCCTTCAACAAGTTTTACTACTTTTGACCTACACAACAGAATAGGCTTATACTTCATTTCACCTCCATCTCGTTTTGAAGGTATAACTCAAGAGTCTCTGACAAATTTAATCATGATACCATGATAAAAAGATACACAATCAGTTTCAGAGAGTTCACCTGTATCTAAGACACCCTGGAAATGCAGTTCTCCCTGTCTACCACTAGATAGAAGTCTGGTCAAATGAAAACTAAGCAGGGGCGGAAGATAACATAGTTGAAAAAAATCCGCAATGCCTATACTTTGAATTGCCACTAGACAAAATACTACACACCCAGTGAATTATGGCATGCTTACAAGGATGCATGAAATTTCCCATCTTCAATTTACATTGATGGGAGGAAGGAAGAATGGAAAGGAAAAATCCTGTTGCTTGACATGTGAACCAGTTTCTACTAATGTGATCTAAAGACATACAGCTCACAAACAGACCTGGCACTTGTGAACGTCATTGTATTTTTCTTTGCTAGAATTCCATTTGTCTTCTTGTGCAATCAATGTGCAATTATATTTTCTGTTGTTTGTCCTGCTAATGTTTGACAAGCCAAAGTAAACTCATCTTTGAAATGAAGCATGATCGGCAGGCCTTTAAGAAAATCCAATTTGGAACTTAGATTGACAAATTTGGATATTTATCTGAGATAAGAGAGAACGAAAACATAAAATACACAAATACAAACCCATGTCCTGAAGGAGCAATGAAGTATAAACAACACTGCACTCTATTATCTGGCATCTGGCGTCTGTTCACTCGAGATTCTGCATTCAGGTAGTCCTCAAATTTACTGTCAATGTAGTCAATAACTGGCTGCCAGCTGCAGAGATTACATGAATAAAAACCTGTAAGTTTCATTATTTATATAAAGAAACTCAGTTTTGCTAAGAAATAGGTGTTCACAATCTCCCCACAGCTTGGAGTGGGGTATTTTTGCTTTTCATTTGCCTTTTTTTTAAATTAAGATACTTCAATACTACGATTGACCAACTCCTCAACCTAAAATTGAGTTACATAGTTCTGAAGATACAATGTGTGAGTCCACTGAAAAATCCTTTCAAACACAATCATCTTCATTGTAAAAGCATTAAACAGAATACATAAGAGCAGTAGCTTAAGGAATATGCTTCACTGATCACATCTTACGACAGCACACAAGATGGTTCTGCGCACTGCATGTGTGGATAAAGAGTCAAATGCACCATTCAGTTTAAGGGGAAAGGCTAACAGCACTTCAATCAAGTTATAAAGGTACTTGGAACTACAGTAGTTATAAGTTTTCAGCTAAATTAAGTGTTTAAAAGTGTTAATATTTTAACTGAATATTGAAGCCTGCATTTTAAAATACGTCACAAGGTATTATATCTCACACACACACAAAACGCAATGCAGAATTATCATGGGAGAACATACAAAGAATGTCTTACCAATTACTATTATCCACAGCATCTCCAAATCCTGGCGTGTCAACTATTGTAAGTAGTAACTGAACTCCACCCTCCTTGATTAAAACTTTCGACTGCTCAACCTGTAAAATGAATACAGCAAGATTAAATTTTTAGCAGTTTAGTCACCCATCTTAAACACTGGGAAAAGAATTCAATGAATAAGAAGTCTGACAAAGAACTGCTAACTTTTTTGCTTCAGAGGTGCACTGTGTCTGTGTTTTGCTCATAAAATCCCAATAATTTTACAATAATTAATAGTTTTTTTAAAGAAAAAGGTCATTATTTAAATAAAGTCAGTGATAAAAGAGCCCTCTAAGTATATGAGATATCTTAATATTAAATTCCTTGTTAAACAGGAAAAACCTTAACCAGGCATTAAACTTGATAAAGTTGCAAACTTTGGTCACTTCAAAGAAAATGACACTTTTCAAAACTAATCCTCCCCACAAGCACCTTACACACTTCTAGTCCTGTTAATATATTTTTAAGAATACATTTATTCTTCAGCTAGCATAATGGTTGGGAATGAAATCACAAACCGATCATTTCCTATTACAAACAGAATTATATTGGAAAGTAATACAATCTGGCTCCAATCTGCTGAGCTAGACCTCACGTGACTGTAAATGGATTGGGTTCCCATTAACTCAAGTCACTGATGGAAACCAGCCTCAGAAGGCAACAGCATCAGCACAGGGAATGATGCAAGAGCTGGGTGTGGGAGTTCATGCCTCCAGTTGTGACCACCCATCCAGAGCTCAGGCAGCTTGCAGGGAACATGTCATCAAACAGATTAAGCATGTCATGACAGAGAAGATCTAGGCTACTCAGCACATGGACTGCTACTACCTTCTTCCTACTAGTATTTCAGTAATTATTGATACAGTCAATGTCAGGTCCATCTGCCTGAGAAAGTGCTGTACACCACTGTCCTATCAGTGAGATGCACAGCAGTATGAAATGACAAACTCATGTTGGCCTCTTTCCAATTGCTCAGACATTTAATCATCCATTTTCCCCCGATATTAAAACAATTCCTATTAAATCACTAGTGACACTATTTTCTGGATATGGATTCAAGAAATCAGCCATGTAAGCCATTTATCCAGAACCACACGAGAGCTGGCAGACTCAAGGTGATGCCACCTTGTTGCTCATTGCTTAACATTCCTTAAGCCTCACAAACCCTAACTGGGGAGAGAAAAGGAAGTTCTACTTAGAATAAACCCCATCTGGATGGTCTCTTGATCAGTTTAAGATTTGAGAAATATCATATTAATGCTTAAGATCTTGCACATCCCTAATTGCTATATAAGTGAAACAGACTCTCACAGCCACACCTGAACATTGTTGAAAACACTCTGCAATCACCGCTTATGTATGTGATGCAATGTAAATCCACAAGATAAACTAACGCTGCAGAAAGTCAAACTAAATCCCTCTTGCACAAGCAAACACTGATTCCAATTCAGAAGAGAATATCCAGAATCACAGAAAACAGTAACTACCTACAAAGAAAGCTTCCTATTTAACCTCTGAGTATGCAAGATGTTTTTTTATCTACTCAGCAGCAGAGATCCTACCCAAGCCGGATCAGTCCCTTTCACTGCTAGTTCTCAAAGAGTTACTGGCTACTAGCATACTAGTCACAGAAGTATCCAGGTTGGGCTTTGGGCTGGACTTCAAGACCACCCAATTCAAACTCCAAAATGAACAGGCCTCACTGCAAGGTTAGGAAGGTGTAAGAAACCAGGAATTAAAACCAACCAACCAAAACTGTACACACACCAGCCTACGCCATCACCTAGCTACTCTTTCACAAATTATACAACTCTCATTCTTCTGAAAGTGTGCAGCTGAAAGCCATGAGAACCTAGGAATACATGCACTGCTTTAGAAATGTATGCTTTAATTATGGTGAGTGTATTTCCTCCCATCCTCAAGAGATCTATCAAGAAATGTTATTGTACACAATTGATACCAGAACTCAAGACAGTAATCCCCTGCCACAGTCAACTCAGCCAAAAGTTTACTACTCACAAGCTTTAGCACACAAGAGATTAACTTCTGATTCCTTGCATTCTTTTGGCTATCTCGCATATAGTAACCACACAGACCTCCTATCACCAAGCTCTCTGCGAGTATAAGAAACCCACAACACTCACAAAATACTAGAGATGATAATGTTAGGAGACGTACTCTTGCCAAGAGCTACAAGGTATCAGCTTTATTCTCCAGCACAAAAATTCCCAGCAAGAACCATTAAATTATTATGGGCTCACGGTGGAATGCTTTTACAAAAGAAACAATTAATAAAACATTATTTTGAACATATGTTTGTAACAACGGAAAAGAAAGGTCAGGAGCTCCTCAGAAATGTCACGCCAAACATTTTCCTTGATTGTGCATGCTTGTAAAATCTAAGTGTGGCTGAATTTGTGAAGTCACCTTCTGACAAATGGTCTGCAGCAACTGGATCTCTGCAGACAGTGCTAATACATTACTGGATGGTGAGGATTTCAGTTTTTTTCTTACTTCTCATAAATTCATGTAGGTATCTTGTTATCAGAGCAGGGTTTCCACAAACTTACAGAACAAGAAACATTAGCTGATGAATTCAATGTCCTACACTTGTGCTGTGGACAATTAGACCACATCCAGGACATTGTAAGCAATAGGTTTTACTGGTAGGAAAAAGTAGGTGAAGACCCTGCAACAAAGCCTCTTCAAAGCTGCATTTTTCTAACCTAAATGGATGTGTCCATACATGGTCAAAGGCACAGAAAGCAGCAACATCTGGAAAAGAGCCAGAAAATCACTGGAAACTAGTGTCATTCACAGTTAAGCATCCAACTGCATCTCATCATCTGATTTACAAGTATTCCCAAGAGATTCATAGACAACATTAGTTCAAGTCTTGGAATTTAAGACTTTTTAAGAAAAGTCTCCTTCAAACAGCCATTTTCCCATGCACTCCAGTCAGCTGGGTCACAAGGGTCTCCTTGGCAATTACCACACAGCGTTCATCACTTGGTGCTCGTTATAGCTCAACTGCTTTTTATTGGATGAAACATACCCTGCCATCCTGCATTTAAGGCAGTCAGATAATGATCAAAAAAAACACATTTAATACCCTCTCATTTCTGAGTATGTTTACTTTGAATTCATCTGACACCAAATTACTTACTCTTAATCGTTTTCCTGCATTTTCTGAGATTAATGCAAAGGACCTGCCTCACAAAACAACTCCAAACTGCCATGGTTTTCAAGCCCAAACCACAGTTTGTGTTTATCTATGCAAGAGCCTCTTACATAATTCCTGATCAGTAAGTTATTCCCACCATTTAAGAACAGGTGATTATTAGAACCAAGATTTGAGGATGCTCAAGTGAGGAGGTTTCTCTCAACCCTGCCCTACAAAACCGTTTCATCAATCCTCAACTTAGAAAGGTTTTAACTGGCAGAGTACAAAACCAGTGGATCCAAACAGCAACTCCCACTGCTTATTCTTTCATATTTGACAGGAAACACCTCCACATCATACAGAGTTGCTACCACACACAATTTTCAAGCTTGTAGGGGTGAACAATTTTATCCTCACTTACACTGACAATGAAATATGATAGTTTCAATTTCTTTCTTAAAATGCTACATTCAGTTTTCATTCATCCCAAGGAATTGAAAGCCAAGTTGCATTGCAAATATACTAAAAAAAGAGGTACTTATTAGATAGAAATAAACAGTCATTTCTAGAGGGGATGATAGTATTTAAATTTATTTAATTCCCACCATATTATTTTCTAAGTCATGTCAGACCCCAATTCACTATTGAAAATAGTTTTGGCAAGCCCTTGGCCTCAAGCTTTAGCCCACAGAGTGGAAGAAAGAAGAAAATGCAATGACTTTTCATCCTGAGCTCTGTTCAAGCCCTTCCCCTCCCCTCCCCCCCAGGGTTTACATAGGAAAAAAAAAATCATTAAGTGAGGCTTTCTGAAAAGTACATGTCCTTTTCTTAAATCACTAAATCAATATAAATCGAACCACCCCTGATAGTCAGAATGACCAACAGATAACAGATCATCTAACCTTGGGGTCTAACAGATCAAAGTACTTAACTCAAATTCCAGAAATTCCACAGAGTTTCATATTATTTTTTCTTACACTGATGCACCTTTAACTAGGGGGCGGGAGTGAGTTATCTTTGAAACATTTCTTGGCTTGGGTTTTTTTCTTGTTTGCTTGTGTACAAATTATTCCCACGATTTTTCCCAATTGAAAAATCCTCCAATGACAGGGAATCCATCCCAGTTATTTTAACTAAAATTCAATGAGCATAACCTGAATTAGTTTAGCTTCTGCTAAACGAAAATGTAATCATCAGTAATGAAATCACGCTACATAACTCTTCCAATAAAAAAAAGTCACCCATCTATTTGGTTTTTCAACAGTCACTGATTGGCTCAATAATAACTATGAGAGTTTAACTCTCTGCACACATCTTCCATCCTCCACTTAACATCTCTTTCAAACAGATAAGCTTAACCCTTATTCAAATAATGGTCTGATGCCCATGATAACAAGCTTTCAAGTCCATTTTGTCAGTCACTTTGGTTTTACACTAAACAGATTAAATAGCCTAACAGATATGAACAAAGCTTACAAACTATTAATATATTGTTAAATCAAATTCTGGATGTTCAAAAGCTTTCTCCCAATTAAGAATAATCTATATTCTGCAATGAATTTGTTTTGTAATAGTATTCAAGCTTTCACGTTGAGCTGATAAGCAATGCAATTTAAACTTCTCAATATGGACATAATAACTAACTTTTCCTTCGACTGTGGTAATTATTCTGTGTTCTGACATTGGATTAAGAAATGTTTTACCCAAAACCCCAACCAAAAAAACCCCTGAGGTCCCACAAAGCAATAAGGACAGTGGTTCATGGCACTGGAGCTTAATCACTAGATTCAATGAGTAAAAAAGCACTCTGTTTTACAGTTTCTGTTTAACACCTTGCATACCCTCCTAATTCAACACAGGGCTTAATCACTTCGTGACAACTCTGCAATTGCCCAGTCACTTCAGCCACAGTTGAATTTTGCAGCTGGAGGAACTCTGTTGGACAACAGCAGCAATGATGAGTATCCTTGTTCCTCACCTGTACAAAGTTAGATTATCACAACCTATCTTCACCAAAGTCTTAAGCAAGTGCACAAGAGGTAAGCAGATCTCATGTATCCTTATTCAGCTGCTCAGCTGTGGAGGCAGAAAGTACCTCACAAAAATAATGATTTCCTAAACTACCCATAGCATTATTATTTCTTAGCATTAGGTAACAGTTATTAGTACTAATCTTTTTACAACACAGAAAACATGTTCCTTTTCTTGAGAAAAAATATAATTCATCAGTAGCAAGTTATTACACAAAACAAATGTATCAACTTCAGTTTCCCACTCTTTGACAAAATATTTCAGTTGCATCATGCACTTGCAGGAACATTGTCTTTGCCGAAGTCTAGTGCCCTTAGGCAGGATTACCTTAGTCGCTGATGTCTCAGAATAACAATTTGTAACAGGTAAACAAGGAACCACGAAGGATACTGTCTGCAGAAGACTCACAGATACTTTTATCTGGAGGTCCCTGCACTTCTGTCAAATCTTTAAATATTTGGTCTCTAAAAGCCTGCCTTAAACGCACAGGTTTTACTTCGCATCTATGTATTTCTATAGATTTACTCACTATTTTAATTGATAATAAATATGACATTTTCAAAAAATTCTGCACATATATGTGCTTCTTAATCTACAGTAAAAACACAAAACACTCCATAGCACTCACATTTCTACAGGCTACAGGTTTGAGAACCTAAAAGCTTTGTTGTTCAGATACACTGAAAGACACACTGAATATTTCTTAGTGATTCACATCATGACTGACTGCATCTTGAAAGTCAGGTGCTTATGTGACAACTGTACATCACCTGGACATTACTAAATTGCAAGTTACAATATTCAAGTTGTACCTTTTTTTCCCGACATACCTGTACAGTCTTTTTAATTCTGTGTGAAGGACCTGGATACTCTGGGGAATACAATTCTGTTAAGAATAATGAGTTGATTAATGTTGATTTTCCCAGTCCAGATTCACCTAGAAGAAAACAAAACCATTTCAGTAAGATCAGGAGTTATCACATCAAATATAAATATTTAGAACTACATTTCAAAAGCTCTTTAAACATAGTACCTGAAAACATGCATTCTAAGACTTTTCCAGTTTCAAGGAAAACTTTTCAAATCCAACTGTCACTGTTGGGCTCCACAGACATTATTTTTTCTGATCATATTAAGTATTGAGTGCATTCAGCACTTTTGTCCACTGCTCCCATTACAACCCATAAAGATGATACTGCATTAAATTTTATACACAAGCTATCTTCCTGGTATAACTCATCATAATGCCAAAGCAGATTAAGTTGTCTCCTTTATTTCAAATATTGTTTATTTGAGAGTCTTTATTATCAGGAAGAGAAAAAAGAAGTGAGGGTGGGAAAGGGGGGCTGGAGGGGGAAAGGAGAAAGACAGAGATTAGTTTGCTATAACTATTAAAGCCAGAAGAGATAAAATGAAGTTTCAAACTGTGTGGTTTGCCTGGGAATTTTGTTGTTGTTGAGGCCCAGAAGGGGGCTGGATTTTATCTGGGGTTTTTTGCTAATTTTTTCATGAGCAACAGTCAAGCCTTGCTAAAGAATCTGGAGAAACTACAGCTAAACACCCCACAGCAAAGATTACTCTCCTTTTACAGCTCTACAGAGACAAGAGCATGAATTTCAGATCAATTACTTATTATAGTATTTTAAAAGAAAAGTGTTTTGCTTAGCTTTTTGTTGTTGTTGTTAAGAAACTACTTCAACACAATTCATACAGCAAGTGAACTAAAGGTAAAAAAATAAAGAAAAAAAAAGAAAAAAAGAAAAAAAAAAAAGTTGCTTTCTTTAAGTTCCATATGCAGTCTGTCAGCACACTGACCTAACCAGAAACAGACAAACAGAAATTTGCTTCAAGTTAACAAATTTGAGGGCAAACTATGTACTTTCACTGACGGAGGAAAATGAGCTGAACTGGGCCCATAATTGAAAGGTAAAATTTAACTAAAGCACTAATCACTCCAACCCTAACAGATATTGTGTTGATTTAGAGACTGAACTGAGAAAACTTCCAACCGTGTCTTGAGATACCTATCCTGGGTTAAAGCAAGAGTTACACAACACAAAGTAGTTAGGAACTGTCTCCCTTGTAAGAGGTATCTGGGTTTCCTACACCAGCTGGCTCACACACAGCAGCCATCTCGATTACAGCGGTGTAGCACAGAGCGCAGCACCGAGCAGAGCAATCTCATTAGCTACACTGTAAACGGATTAGCAGCTGATGAAACACTGCCACCAGAGCTCCTGCCGGCTGTCTGCGCTCTCAGTAGCGCTTGTTCCTCAGCCCCCACCCTCCTGGACAGATGAGCCAACCCGCGCTGCGAGCAGCGGCTGCCCACGGCCAGGCCGATGGACTGCGGCAGCCAAGGCAAAGGGAGATGCTCAAGGTATGGGGTCAAGATAGCAATGAGCACAACCCCCACCAGGACAGGTTTATGCAAGCCAGCAGGGACACGCTTGCTGATAAGATTTCATCACTGCCCTGCAAATTTTGCCTTTTTCCATGCTCAAATGCATGACACACTTACATACTACGCACTAAACACGGTGCCTCTGAGTCTGGTCATAAAGGACACAGGTTTTCTACTCTGCATTGGCAAGACTTTAGGGGCAGGGTCAGCTGCAGCCAAGAAGCCTCCCCACCAATTCTGCAACAGAAAGAAGCTTCTGGAATGCACAACTTTCCAACCTCACAGATGCATCCCAGTTAAAGCTTAACCTCCATCTCACAAACCTGCTCAAGAGATACATATCACTCCAGCTAAACTGAAGGCTTTCATCCACCCTACTAAAGCCCTCAAGAGTGTGGCTCTGATTTTGAAATGTACAATTCATATCAGTGACCTTTGCTTTTTAACTCAACCTTAATCTTGCAAAAGGCACCCTACTAGAGTGTTGAAGAAAGATTTCAGCATCAGATTCTACTTCAGCATACAGAAAGTGTTGCCCCTTCTACTTTCTATTAATTTCAGGTGAAAAACGCTGAAAATAACCACTTCTCCTGAAAATCAGTGCCTGTCAAGTTGTCATTAAAATTCAATACATGGAAATAAGATTTTCAACTTCAAAAGAATGTGTTGGAAAACCAGCCGTTTGCCCTAGATGGCTTGGACAGCTCTGACACTCCATACCAAGAAGTTCCTGAATTGCTGAAGCACTACACCCTAAGAGATCTGAGGTTTGTTCCCCTCCTCACCCTTCAACCCCCTCACAACTGCAAGGATGTGAAGACAATTTTGAGCTGCAATTAATGAAAAGAAAGTATGCTAAGGATATTCATGCTCAATCTTGTTCTCAAAGGTGCCCAGCATCCTAGATATCATTACCGACCACGCTAACTTTAATCAGCCAATGCAGATTATAACAGTTTGAACTGCTTATCTGCTACCAGTAATTGAGGTATTACATGCAAGAGTCTGCATCAATGCACCAGTCCTGGATGCAGTTGTACCTTAGACCGTGTAAGGGTCAACATCTGCAACAGCAGTAAGAGGCTATAATATCACATAAAACAATTGCACTGAAATTGTAGGTAAAAACTCTAACTGGAACACTTAATATTGTACTACAGGAAGTCATGCTGCTTCCACGGTAATAAAACAAGAGTTTCTCTGATGACTACAGTGAAAGCAGAATTAGAGAGATCAACTGTAATTGAATATTCTAGCAGCCTTTCTGGACACACTAAAATATTCGGATCTTCATTAGAAATATGGTTAAAAAAAAAAATCAAATGCCAACCAAAACAACACCCCCAAATCCCCCAAACACACACAAAACACCCTTAAATCCACAGCCAAACAAAACCCTCTGTTCCTTCCCAAAATCACCTAAAAGGATTGCCTACTGGAAAGGGTGGGAAATCAGATTCCACGGATGCAACAGGCTATGAATATGACTAACAAAACCACAAGGGAGAAGGGAAAACAAAGGAAATTTAATTTGCCTTTACAGAAACAAAAAGATATAACTGAAATAAAATGCATCTTTCCACTTTTAGTAAGCACTTCTGATAAGATTTTGCCCTTTGATCATTGTATGAACTGGCAAAAGGATGCAATGTAATAGAACCTTTTCAACAGCAATAACTTCCAATCATTTAATGAATTATGATGCGGTTTAGACCTAGGTGCCTAATTTAGAGTGAGTAATTTTTAGAAATTTGTTTTATAAAGAAGAAGAAAAAAGGGAAACATTTATTTTGAATCTAAAAGGTCAATTATTTCTGGTATCCAGGTATCGCTTTTCCTCACCCTCACTCTCCCACTATATATTTCACATAGGCTTCAAATTCTCCTGATTATTGTTCTTTTTCTTCATTATTTTATGTCTCATGTTTATCAGTAACTTAGTGTTTCCAAATGTTAACATTTTATCAAGCTGTTTTTATAGTCATATTCAAGCACATGGACCTGGGCACTCTTGTTGGTAGAAAATAAGCACATACTTTTACTAATATACTTTTGTGAAGTAAGACCTTTTGTGAGCCCTCACATGACTAGCAGAAGTTTCAACTCTTTCCAAGTCCACAAATTTCTAAACAGCTGTCTTGGGTTGCAATGTTAGATGTATTCTATTCTCATCTGCTGAAACCAGTTGAAGAGATGATTTTCTTTATATCATAACTCGGGAAGGGAGGGGGCGAGTGTCTCTCTGTTAACAAGCCAGCTGTTAAACCCATGTGTGGCAGTATTTCTTCATCTCTTCCAGGACCCATCCTCCGGAAGGGGGGGGAGGAGAAAAGAAGATATCTTCTGTAAATGGGCCATTAAGGGTCACGACATGACTGATAAAATTACATCATCTCATTGTGAGATGCTCCACCCAGCGGGAGGAGCCAAGCATTCCTACCTGGATAAAACCTGCGATTCAGAACAGCAGGACAGCCTGTTTTCCACTGGATTCCCAGAGGAAGACCCATCTCACCACCACTGGACCCTGCTATAGGATCATCTCTACTCCAACAGAATCACATCTATCATGCCTTTTTTTTTTTTTTTTTTTTTTTTTTTACTACTACATTTTAAATATTCCTAGTAAAGAACTGTTATTCCCATATCTTTGCCTGAAAGCCCCTTAATTTCAAAATTATAATAATTCAGACGGAGGGGGTTTACATTCTCCATTCCAAGGGAAGCTCCGGCTTTTCCCTGGCAGACACCTATCTTTCCAAGCTAAGACAATGGCTGTACAAATAGTGGAACTCCTATTGTACACTTGGGTTTCACAATTACCTCTTGACCATTAGCATCTTTATAAAGATGACCCATAGCACATCACTTTAAATTAACCTTGGACAGCAAATTTTTTTCTGTGAACATAACACTGATCAGGTACTTTCTTTTTTCCCCTACACATACAAGACTAGCTGTAACAAGAGAAGGAAGACCAAGAAAAAAACCTCAAAAAACAACACATTCAGTCTCCTCTTTTATATCTCAAGCATATATATCTCAAACACACTTCTGGGGGTCAGAGGAGACCACTGGAAACCACTAGGATGGTTTGCAAGCCATGTAAATAGTCTCCAGAATAGTACTAAAGCAAGTAAGGAAAGGAAATGAACAATTTAAAAATTGGAACAATGGTGTGGAGTCCACGTGAATGGGGGAAAGCAGTGCTCAGGTAAAAAATTAAGTATCTAACTCAACTGAGCTACATAAATCTTTCATCTTCATTTCCAAATCCCTTCCCATAAATGAACCAGAAATCCCCATCTGTGATTATCAGCTGGATATTGACTCACAGCTAACTTGTTTCCATCAGTTCTTGCTATGACTTCATTACTACAAAAAGCCTCCAATTGCCAGCATCTGCTCCCTGTGATAACAGAAGTGAATTGTTACCCTTAATGACACTTTTTTCACCATTCATTACTGTAGTACATAGAGAATGTGGCACATTTCCAACCTCCACCACTTTCCAGCCTCTGCCATTCATACTCAAATATCTATTAGAAAAATGAACAAGAACTCCAGT
The DNA here is from genome assembly GCF_015227805.2 of Hirundo rustica. Classification (NCBI taxonomy): domain Eukaryota; kingdom Metazoa; phylum Chordata; class Aves; order Passeriformes; family Hirundinidae; genus Hirundo; species Hirundo rustica. Next base: position 108,838,690 of record NC_053450.1, read on the forward strand.
CCAACCTTGCTTTCTTCCAGCTTTATTTGTAACTTCTGGTAGAGACCACAGTTTTCTCATTCATATATTGCCCCTCTCAATAATGCATCACACTACATCTTCTAGATACCACATCATTCTGAAAATCCAGGATCAGTGCTCTTCTATATTTTAAGGATCTTGTTTTCTAAAACTCAAGCCCTAAAAAAACATGACTTGCATTCTTAGATTTATGACCTCATGTGAGAGCTCATTAAACATATCAAGTGATCAAGGTGAGGAACCAATCTTGAACATTCTCAGCGTGCTCTCTGCATGACTTCCTACCTCTTCATTATAAGTCATTCTTGAAGAAATAACCCGAAGCTTTCTACTCTTCACTAACAATTACTTGACTATCTACCCAGTGGAACAGTATTTCATGCTTATGCCCTGCGACAGTCAACTGCACCACTGGGAACAGGACCACAAGTGCACTTAGGAATTTCAAGTTGTTTTCCCAAGCTCCAGGTGGGACTACAAGACTGCCAAGGAACCATCCATCAGCAAGAAAAATGCTTTGCAGCACTGGAAAGCAAGACTTCCGTTAAATTGCTCGAAGTGATTTGCTTCGTGTATAATGATAACAGAAGATGGCCCAGTCTCTCTGTCACTGTCTCTATTAACCAGACACAGCAAGAACTGCAGATTCAAAAGATGCATTAACTGCTAATTCTGATGCCTGAGAGAAGGTAACTCATCCCAGTGGGACTTGCAGCTCATCAGAGAGAAGCCACCAATAAGTCCCATGGTTAGCAGGTTTCTACAAATTGCACAGGGTTTTTGGAAGCTTCCACCGCATTTTAAGTAGGCATCTGTACTAAACGTAGACATTTAGAGTTCCATGATACAGCCAAGCATAAGCTGAAGTTGCTTCACTGCTTTTTCAGAATGAAGATATCCAACAATATGTTTCTTCTGTGATGAAGTGCATTTGATAGCGCATTTCATAGCCACAAAAAGTTATTACGAGGCGATCAAATTCAACAGAAAAATTATGTACTTCTCCACAACCTACTTATACAGCATGTTTACATCAAAGCGTATTTTATTTTTAGCTGGTGAGCAAGTTTTTTTCATAGAATTTTCCATTTTATAAATTCTAATTGTAACAGTTTTTGCTTAAAACATAATCCCATTAGTTTGATGCTGGTGACTCAAAGAAGGGTAAAAATCTTGTCAGAAGGCATAAAAAATAATGCATTTCATCTTCTTTCATCCTTGTACAATTCAGAGTTTATGTGCACAACGGCACCTACAGCTTTATGCAAATGTGCAATGGCTTTGATGGCACTGTAACATGCAGGTTTTTGCTTTTATACAGAAGGGAAGCTACAAGAATAATCAGAGATCCTAAACTATGGCGAGTGGTATGATGGAACCGTTCTCTTGCCGAGGGGGAATGATGCTCTACCATGTCATTATAGACAACCACAAAAATGGAGACTAAAAGATGCTTTTAATTTCAAGTCTGATTTTAGAAGATCTTCTAAAGGCTAGTTCCTGTATTCAGTGCTCTACAAAATACAAACTAACATTCCAATAAATGTGTAAGAATATCCAAATGAAACCCGTCAGAAGGAGGATGGAAGAACCATGCTGCTGCCATATATCTACTTTTCTATTTAGGATGGTGTCATGTGAAATCTTGCAAATTATCAACTTTGTCTTTTATAGACATTTATAAGCAGATGAAACCCAAAGCTCCACCATTTCACACTTGAATGTAAAGTATCAGTTATGGAAGCAACATATGTTGGAGTCACAAAGACGCTCTTAGCAAAACAGAGCAACAGGGAAATCTAGCAGCAATAAATTAGTTTCTGCCTGTCAGCAATTGCATCAACAGCAACATAATTTCAGCATTCAGGATACAGTAAGACAATTTAATCAATTTTCTTAGAGCAGAATTTTAAGTGCAATAACTGAGGGCAGACTTCTGGAATATTGTTGTCACAGACAACATTTAAATAATTCAGAAAAGCCATTAGCAAGGATGGGAAATACCTCAGAAGAATATTGCAACAGATTCTACACAGCATTTTCCAAGTACTATTGTTTCCTCTCAAAGCAGAAGCAGGTCTAGTTTTCTACAACTGACAGATTAAAACTGCCATGAAACAACGGTTTAACTTCCAGGTGAAATTCTGGCTACTGCCAAGAGAAATGGTCCCCTACTCCTAATCCAACACTTGCACTACAACTCACAATGCAGCATATATGAGGCAAGAAGCAACCCAGCAAACTAAGGCACAAAGGGCTTCAGGATGGGAAAATGAGCGGGAGATGACACCAGACAGATAAGCTACACCAAGTACTCTCCTCTCTTTTTGGAAACAAGGGTAAGTGCAAAAATCTGCGTTCAAAACTAGATCTCTTCTGTGTATCTAAAGAATCACCAACAATTCACAAGTCAAAGAATTTGTGGCACTTCCTGAAGAAAGTGGTATTTCCTCTAATTGCATATACAGGCCTTGCTGCTGATAAACAGCACGTCTGCAAAGTAGCCATTATAATAGGACACATTACCTAATTTAACATGAGGCACAGGAAGCAATCTTTCAGCATTTTGGGAAAAAAAACCCAACTTGCAGTTCAGTAAAATCAAGGAACCAAAACCACGAGTTTCTCTTCACTTTTAGTTCTTCAACATTACTCCAGATGATAAAAACACTCCATGGCATTGGTCCACTCATATCTAGGACCAAGAACAGCTAAAATGCAACAATCTGAGCTTCAGAATTACAAGCCCAGCATTAGCAGCTGCAATCCAGGCTCACCAAAGCTTACCTTGCTTTGTTTTCTGTGCTAGATGAAATAAAACTCCTATGTCTGACTAAGCTGTAATCATACTGCAATACAGCTTTAGAGACATACAAGCAACAAGAAGTTGTCAAAACTGACCTACATGGAAAATCTGAATGCACAAGCTCTCTGTGAAGTAACTGGGTTAAAGAATTCAACTGGAAATGACAGAAGCTGAAGAGCCCCGGGACAAATCTTCAAACCTCATAACCAGGATATACCTTTAATTGTCACAGGATTTGACAAAGCCAAAATAAAGAGCTTTCACAAGAAACAAAATTATTGTTTCAAAAATCAAAGCAACAGGAACAGAAACTGTTGTGAAAAATGATAAAGCAGGATGCTCTTTTTAAGGCAAGAAAGCAAACATCTGAGACTGCCACTGCTTAGCCTGAAAGAATTATACATCTAGAGAAAGCTGCAGAACTGGACTTACTCTCTGGAGGCAAATATAGGGGATAAACAGAATTGAATTCCCTGATTATATTAATTATCTAAAAAACCACCACCACCCCCCCCCCAAAAAACAACAACACCAACAAACCACCAACCAAAAAAAAACAAACCAAACAAAACAAAAACGGGAAAGATGAATAGGAACATGAAATTTGTCATCTCTACATTACCGCTGACAACCAATTGTACAGCATTTCCAGAACATAATTGCTAACATTTGCTAGCTAAAGAATGAAAGGTGTATTAATGAACGGAGATCAAAGATTAGTCACAGAAAGCTCTTTCATTACTTGGACAGAAACAAAACTGACGCAGCTATCAAAATGCTAATGAAAAAATAAAGAGTGATGTAGTTTATTTAATCTTGAAGATTAAAACTCTTGGTACAGATACAGGGTCAACATCCCAAACAGTGTGGCATGCATGCAACTTAAGAACAAGAAGCTCTACACATCAACTTGAGTAAAAGGAGAGAAAGGTGAAGCACTTTATGTAGCATCTTCCTCAAAATGCCACCCAATTGATACACCTAAGGCATGAGTATCACAGAAAATTTCAGGACAAAAACCAAAATATATTTATTTACATGGAACCTAATGAGTCTCTACAGAAGAGTACAAAGAGTACTTAGACTGACCTACTCAACACTTCATCAGTTCTTCCCTTGAAAATTTACACTAGAACAGAATAAAAGCTACTGGAAGTATATTGAATGCTCTCAAAATATCCCAGATGGGACACTATGTTATTAAGCAAAACCACAAAACTTTGTCAGAGGACTTAACTTAGAACATTTCTTGTGGTAGTAAAAATTTCTTCCAATACCTTATACCCTCCTTCTTGATGCCTTCTCTCTTTAATATCCTTGGAATCACTTTTTATAGCAGGAAACTATGTTATGACAAACCCCTTAACTGGCACAAGTGGCAAGAGGAATATGGTAATAGCTAGATAGAATTGTGAAAATTTACCCCAGTGATAAAGATTTTTGTGGCAATAAGGAACAAGAAAATAGGGCAATGGTGGTTGCAAGTTAGGATAATTCTGCTTCTTTGGCCCAGTGTTAGCCAACCAAGGAGCAAGATGATCATAGAGATGTGCTCTCCTGGATAAATCGCTGCCACTTTTAAACAACCTTGGTAAAATGTGCTTTTGTTTCCATAAGACAGCCTCTACTGGAATTGTTAATATGGGTATTCTAGCTCTAAAATAGGGCGAGGAAAGTTGGAATAAGCTTGTGTTGTCAAGACTACACCCTTTTTAATATGGTAACAACTGTTTTGCTGAAGTGCTAAGCCACTGTTTTGGTTTATGAATTGCTGCCACCACTGTTCAGTTTATGAGAAAGAATGACTTAGAAGAAATCTGAGCTGCTTTTGTAGCCAACAGAAGCATCTGTTTATAAAGTGGAAAGGAAAACGGATGGGCCTGATAAGGTCATAGCCTAAGACTTGTCTAGAGTGCTTGCTATGCTTTGCACTGCCTAAGTCTGAAGGACAGACACAGGAGGTGGACCAGGACTCCTGGAATTCCTGCCAGCTACAGAGGACACAGCCCAGAGCCAAGGATGCTGAGTCTGGTAAGTCACAGGCTTGTCCGTTACAGAAGGTTGGTATGATACACAATGAGTTTAGTCAAAAGAGATACAAAACATAATTCTTAAAATATTTTTTCACACAAATTCTTAATTCATTCAGTCAAATACAATGCAACCCCCCCCCCCCCCCAACATCTAAGTAAGTGTGAAAATCTGACATGCTCTTTTCTGTCTCAATGCCTGTTAAGTTGCAGTTATTGTTTTCTGCTCTGCCTGGAACTGATGTAGCAGAAAAGCAGTGAACAAATACCTGACAATAGTCAATTTCCTTTAAGTTAGCAACTCGATATATATATTACACACTTTTACCAGCAACATATGCCTCCAAGACCTAAAAATAAAGAAATCTTGCAATTTCTTCTCCACTACAATACAATGGTATCCCTCTAAATTAACCTTTTTAATACAAAACATCACAGTTCGATCTCTTCTTTTATTTCAATATTTATGCTATGCTAAGGCTGAATTTCACTGTGGATTTCAGAGTTATTTGCCTCTATAGGGCTAGAAGAACATGAAACAGTTCAATAATTTCTATATTCATTAAATTAATATACAAGGATACTACCTTTGCAGTACTACGCATTTTTGTTTTATTCAAACTACAACGTATGAATTGAAGAGGTCTAATGTTGCTCTCCCATAGCAAAAATCTTCCCATGCCTCATGTGCCATCCTTAAAAATTCATTTGAGCAATTATCATATTCCTATTCAAGTTTTTTACCCAAAATGATATATCAGACACACATTTCTCCTGAAATAGTCATTTTAGTAATGAGACTTAAAAAAAAAAAAAGGAAATTAATTTAAACTTCAGTGATGCATGGAGGTCCAGGTGAGATAGACCTGATTAACATGTAGTTATTTATTGACAGTTTATATGTGAAAGCTCCCCATTTCGGAAGCCACCTGAAAATGCATACTAGCAAGATTTCCATGCTCCACAAACGTTTCATTTGGAAACACACATCCTGATCTAACTAATTTAAAGCCAAGACTGCACTAAGCTAAAGGACGTGTCATTTACAAACATTTAAGTTGTACTTTTAAACCCAGGAACAAATATTTGCCTTCATCCTACACCACACCAGGCAGCAGCTGCAACAACCAGTGCTTAAAGAAGTGTCAACACGTAAGCATGTTACCAAAGTACAGAGTTAAATACATCCACTAATATCAACTGATCTGATGAGTGACTCAAGCTGAGCAGTGCTACCGGTTGTGTGATCTTCCTGAGCTCTCAAAAATTTCAGATGCATACAGAACTCACAAAATAGAGTCTTTAAACACTGATCTAGGAATATTTTTTAATTCCACCCTACAAGACTGACTTATGCATAGCCTCATTTAGTATTTTCAGTAGGAATTTCTCCATAGGATAAGCTGCTCTTTCAATCAGAGAAATTAAAATTCTTCAAGGCAAAATACCTCAGATGTAATCACAGATCCTTCATTACAACCACAACATTACATAATGCTCAAAGATTTTTAGTTAAGACATTAGTTCAATCTAACCAAGACTCAGTTTGACAACTTTCTGAAACAAATGCCTCACGACTGTCACATCAACCAGGACTGCAACCGAAAAAAAAAATTAAATCCTAGCCTCCAAGCCATCCCTCCTTTGTGCTGACACAAGATATTCCTTTGCTGTGCTGCAAGCAGACTGAAGCTGCTAACCTTCCTTGCAGCTCCCAGAAAACACTCCAGCTGGATTTGCACACTAATCCAATTCGGGCCAAGTGCTATTGGTTCTTTCAGCAGGAGCACAGACTTCGGCCAGGTTAAAATCTGAACTTCAGCCTAGAGGAGCAGCTGCTATTGCTGGATCACAGTTTTTCCAATTAAGCCAGAAGGATACTTCATGAACGCCACTGAGGATATTATGATTTTTCAAGTACTTAAAAAATATGAAGAATCATTTCCATTCTCTTACTCATGATACTGACACCCTATACATCAACTACATTTTCCCATCCAAGCATCTTTAAAGGGTTGTCCACTACATTAATGAACAGCATGAAAAGAGAATTCCAGCATCTGTAAAAAACATCAGGGACTTACAGAAAAAAAAAAGTTCTGCAGAAAAACTAGTGAAAAGGAGGCTGACCACATATGGAATGCTAGTATAATTTTTTCCCCCTTCACTTTGTTCTGTTTTTCATTAAACAAGCAAACCTTTTATGTTTTCGGGGGTTTTTTGTGGGTTTGTTTGCTTTGTATGTGCTTGTATTTTTCCTGTGTTTGTGTTTTGTAGTTTTTTTGGCAATGGAAAGTACTCAAGTCTCATTTTCCTAAAAGCCACCATAACCTAGTCTAGGAAAAGCAGCTGACAAGTGCAAGATACTTAAATGAAAATATGCATCCAGGTTTTATATTTTTTAAAGATGTGCAATAATTGAAAAGCTAGAAGAAAACGAGAAGAACATGGACCTTAAAATAAACAAGTCTAATAGTGAGCCCAGTGCCACACTAAAAAAGTACTTTTCTTTCTGCACAGTGTTTTATCCATTAACATCTGTGATGCTCATCAGCCTTGCCATGTTTTGATGGGAAACCTCTCAAAGGACCCAGCAGTCCTGGAGACATCAGCTCTGGTTATTTTCCAGTGGTAACTTCATGCTGGTCGCATCACAGATCTACCAATATTAAAGTGATCAAAGGAAGCCTAGAAAAAGACAGTTTGCCACCATCACACTGGTTGGTGGAAAAAACAGCCATGTCAAAGAAATCCACTGGTATTGATATGAAATAAAAAAAGCAGCCAGATGATGTACAGAACTCCAAAACAGAGTTGTGTCTAAGGCACTGACTAACAAGGACTTTCCACTGATTCTAAAAGTTTTGAAAAAGAAGATCCAAGTCTGGGTTTTTCCTAGCCATTTCCAAATGCTAAGACTAGTAGTATAACAGCCTTATAAAAAGAGTGGGAAATAAGAGGACTTTTACCATTTCAATAACATCAGTTACTGTTCAAACTTACCATGACAAAAAAATAAGGCAGTTTTTTGGACTTGAATACCTATAGTGTTATTGGGAACTCCATTCTCAAAAGTACAGGCAACAAAGTACAGCCAAGTCGGCACCACAAAAATGAAGCTGTAACTAAGCTGCCTAAGGGATAGGGAATTAAAAGGATGACGCCAGCAGATTATTATGCTGCACTGTAAGGTGTCCCAAACATCAATACCCACCCAAAGGTAAACCAGCATGCAGGCAAACACCAGAATCAACAGAAAACCCGGGGCTGGAATCAGAACTGTGAGAGAGCTGGTAAATGTTCAAAAAGTACAAGACAGTTTGAATAAAACTGAAAAATAAACTGCTAACTATATCTGAAAACAGCAATTACACATAGGCAGCCCAAATCTATGCTGCTTCTGAACAAGACTTCTCAACAGTGAAGTGAACTTAAGTCCTGCTCAGTGGTCACAGAAGATACAAGGAGAGTTCCAAATAAAGTATAATACTGGGAGATCAGCACCAGTCACCCCTGCATCCAGTTATATTGCTGCAGTGAAACAGTCCTGCAGAAAAATCAATTGGAAAGCTGTGGAAAATGGTTCTAGGCAAGATTCAAACTTCAGCAAAAATATATTGGCCTGAGCTTTGTTACAGTGTACGTCAATAAGCCCTCCGCTCCCAATAGCATTCTTTCCAAAAATAAACTCACCATAAGCAACCACAACAAACTTCCTCTTCCTATAATGTGTTTCAAGTTAACTACTTGTTACAGTTTTATCTTAATTCTTCTATTCTGTAATATAAAGACCACAGCTGGTACTATCACCCCTTCAAAACATGACCTTTTCTTCCAAAATTCCATTAGGATTTATTTTTTCCTCCCCACTCATCTGTAATAACGCTTCATTTGAATTACAGACCTAAATTGATCCAGAACTAATTCAGGTACTGAAGTGACCAACAGAAATTATTTGTAACTGGACCCAGCTTGCTACTTGTACAGCAGAGTTACATTTCACACATTCTACCCCCTCAACTGGACCTGCAGGGCTGTAATCTCTTATCTAGATGCTGTACTCTTTCTTCCAACCATATCAGTGAATTCAAAAAGAAGTAAAAATTATCATTCTCTGTAACCTGACTGCCTGATTACTGGAAAAGGAGTATCCAGAGGGTCTCTAGCCCCTGCAAAAAGAATATAAGGTCTGTATTCCTGAACTCCCCATCATGACCACAAGTTGTGCCTTTTTTTGCTGCTTGAAACCCTGAATGACTGGATGCAAAGCTGGCATACTTCTGCATCAAAATTTCTCCTAAAACTTACCAAGCTCTGATTCTGAAAGGAGCCATTTAAAAGATAAACAATGAAGATTTAAATGGAAATGTTTATTGACAACAAAAATGCTTCAACTACCACTCCTGAAGTCCTTGTACCAAGTGTACTAAAGGTGCTCCAACAAAATATATCTTCCCAGGTTGGGTATTTTGGGTTTGTTTTTATTTGGTGGAAGGGGTCCACAGTGTTTTTTAACTTGAAATCTTAATGTCAATGATTAAAAGATAATTACCATGACTGGGAGAAACCACAAAGTGACCTGGATGGCATCTTTCAGTACCGAAGTATGGCTTTTTTAAACTTCTTGAAGTATACATAGCCTACAAAGAGCTACATTAAGATCTCTAATGTGATAAACAGTGATGTCTGCAGCACAGCAAGAAATAGAAAAGCCATTTCCTGTTATAGTGACTCTGATACAAGATACTCTTTGCATTAAATTTGTTATTTCAAATCAGGTCAGATCTGCTTCATGCTACATTCATTTCACAGCATTTGTACAGTAGCACAAAAAAAAAATTGGTCACATTTTTAATACCAACTGGAGTTTTAAGAGCTTTTCACTGGCTTCTTTTTGCTGTCAAAATCAATTTCCTTATCTTAAAGATTATGACTATAGGCCTTTACTTAACAAATATTTGTAAGTTCCTCAAGTCTACTACAGACATACCACACCTATGTTCCCGCATCCATCTTCATGCTTACTCAACCATCTTGAAATGCTACAAATGGGAACAAATTGGGATCAGGGAATCATTAAAATTCCATCATCCAAGGAAACAAAACTATCTGCTAATTTCCTCATTAGGATAAGCAAAGGCAGCACACCCATAGCAAACCTTGAAGTATTACCTGTTTATGCTAAGCACCTTGATGTTTATTGAATCACGATGAACAAGCTTGAAGCTTTTACCACTGAGAAGTTTGCAACACTTGACAAAGCACTCTATCAATAAAATGCAGTCAGAATTGCTTCAGCTAATTCAATCCAACTTGAAATGTTAAAGTTACAACTTACACTCTACATGTTCAACATGTTATGGACTTCTATGGTTTCTCTGAATTTTTACACATAAAAATCCCCCAGACTTCTAAAGCTTGTACAAGACACCTTGCTTCCTTTTATCCTTTCAAAGTAATCAGTCTCCCCTAACAGAATATATGAACTACTTCCTGCATACAAGAAAAGCCAAACACTGCAGAATTTGCATAAAAAGTTGTACTACAGGAACTAAGACTTTACTACTACACCTAAGGCCACACTCACACTTTTACTGGAAACAGCTATGCTCAGAAAAATTGCCCTCATTTGTAAGCAGTTATTACGGGCTTACTTGCAAGCACAGACTTATAAAAATGTATATAAATTCTATTATTGCACACATTGTTCCATAACAGGCAAAACCAAGTTTGGTTTTCTATACACCAGTGGCCATCCTTTTCTTTAGCACAGGTTCCTCTTCTAGCTTTCTTGACTCTTCCTGGATGAAAGCCTCAAGGCAGATGGACTGAATGTTAATCAGCAAATGGACCCTATTACCTGTAATCCTTGATAGGACCTTCTGATTTAGAATTTTTTCTGAAAGAAATCAAGTTCACATGCTGCCAGACTGCCCTATGCTATGAATGAAAGCCCAGTAAATGGAATAAATTGGAGATCTACTTAAAAAATAAATTAAATCGTAGCTAAAACTGAATTGCACATGCAACCACCTAACACACAAATAAGACTTCCTAGCCAGTAAAACTTGTGCTAGCTAATTGTCCAACTAACAGCAAATGTAGATTAGAAAATGTTTATTTATATTCTCTCCCAGGGAGAGAAAGTCACACAAGTCTACAAAAAAAGTATAGTAAGAGAAACTATATAATTACCTGACATTTTTAGTCTTCGGCACCTTTTTAAATACTATGAGAGTCATCGAGAAGTGGTAGAATAGAAGGGATCTGAGAACAGGCAGCTTGATCACTGTGACTTCTATCCACAAGGAATAACAAGTATTCTGGTACCAGACAAAAGGTATAGGGAGAAAACAGCTCCAAAACTTCATACAAACACCTAGAATCCTGACCTAGGCTATCAAAGCAGTAATTTTAAAACCTGAATGCAGAATACTTCCCCAGTCTCAAGAAGCTGTTTTGCATGACCACTGTTGCTGGCCTTATTTATCTCAAAGCTTTTTTTGTAGACAAAGTATCTAATTATAGGGATATAATTAATATTCCAGCCAGAAAGGAAACAAACCTCCCTTCTCCCCTTTTCCTCAAAACTTTAGGGTCTGTCTTCCCACACCCAAAACTGGGAGTGAGGAAGTAAACTTTATTCAACCAAACAGGAACACACCCAAAACAGTTTTTTCCTTATATTCTGTTTCATATATATCTGTATTAATGCTTTTGACGCTAGCTTCCTTACATGGAGCCTTGCTGTTGCCGTTTACTCCTTTTTCCCTTCAGGTGCAAAAGCATTGTTTCATCTACAACATGACAGCACTTGTTAGTCCTCAACTCCTCAGACAGCCTAAAGCAGCCACCAGTGAGTCAAGAGGTACTTCACTGTCCCCATCAAAACAGTGCTGGTTTGCCAACCAAAGCAGCAGCATTCACACAAAATAGCAGAGATGCTCCCCCTTCCAGAGCCAAAGCTGAGAACTCTAATAATAGTGCCTTGGAATATAATCACTGGGAGCAACCCAACTCTGCTAGGGAGGGACGAGAAATTAGTTCTATTCAATTCTATTAACGAATCCCACTCAAGAAAATAAACCTGTAAGAGTCTGTGTAAAATTACTCAATTTTTGCAACTACACGTCTGCCCCCAGAGATTTCATGGCCCACTGAATACATTTTATTTACAACACTAACATTGGTCCACTGACACAGGCAGCAATATGCTGCAGAATATGGTTGGGCTATTTTGAGTAGCATTTTGGCAAGTATACATGAATGTCTTAAAAGAAACTGAATTTACTATCTCTGGATCTTAAAATTCTGAAAATGAAGGATGACATAGTATATAGCAAACATACTCCTGCATGAAATGCATCATAATATAACAGATCTCATGAGACCTCATAAAAAACCCAACATATTTGAACACCCTTTTGAATACAAGTTTTATAGAGAAGTAAATATATCGGTACTACTGAAAAAATTTTAAAAATCCCCACAACATTGCAGCTTTTAAGTCATCTTTATCTTTTTCACTTGCTTCTTTCCATAATCACTGTTGTACCTAGGGCATAGGAGAAACATTGTTTTACAACTTCAGTGCATTTAACTGCAAAGGATCAACAGAAGATAACCACTACATTTTGTATATCCTCAAGTAAGTGCCAAGAAAAACATGCCTGTGATGAGGCAAAAAGCTTTTTTTTAATTCATCTTGTTCAGAGCATACACAATAGTACTTAGTTTTGATTTATGGTCAAGGCTGACTACTAATTAGCAGGATTAGAACTGAGATATTAAGAAGCCTGTTTGGAAAGGCAAGCTAGAGTAGTTTCAACAAGCTTGAGTAGATAAATTATCAACACAGTACAAATCATACTCATTACACATAAGCTCAAATATGGCCAAGAGCAAACAGAGACATGCTGAAAAAAGTCCTAAAAAACACCCAAAAACCTTTCAAAAACAAATTACACAACAACTTATATAAGCAAATAAAAAAGGGAAGGTTTTACTGCATTTTGGCAAAACTTATACTCTATATTAAAAAGGTTACCAACATATTACTCAATTTTTTTTCTGTTACTTTGAAAGATTCTTAAAAACCACCCAAAACACAGAACCGTAATTTCCATATCCAGATTTTGTTTATTAAAAAATACAAACCCCAGCTCTTGCTCTGAAGGTCTGTATAACTAAATGAGATTGGGATTATATGTCTCAAAAGAGGTAATGAGGGCTTCAGAATAGCTTCCATATATTCCTTTGCATTCTTTTCAGCATCTGTAGTTTTAGACTGAGACTTTGGAGTTAAGCACCCTTTGAAAGCAGCAAACTGAACCAACTTCTTAGTGAGGTAAAAATGAGAAAACCCTTCAGAACAGCAGAGGTCAACATATCCACAGAATGACCGTGAGCCAAGGGATCACTACATCTGTGCAAGAATCAAGTCCACACTTTATCTTTTACCGTGCCTTTGTAAGACATGAATCACACCAGTCAGATGAAGTTACCCAAGGATTACTGTATGCATTTAGTGTTACTTGACAACAGAAAGGGCAGGACCAAAACACATGTAAGGCTTCAACAGCAAACACCCAGTGAGCTCAGAGATAACAAAAGCAGCAAAAAAACCCCAAACTTTTGATGAAAGAGGTAGAGAGAATTCATGCTTTCAAAAAGTCATGAGACAATATTCAGAGCATTCCCAAAACACTTAAGCAGAATATAAGGAATTGTATTAATTCTGAACGGTGTCTATGCACAGCGTCCCAGGCACACCTGACTCAAGACAGGCAACAAGTCTCCCCTAACAAATCCGCTTCGTAACAACCTGTTAAGTGGCAACTCATTCATCCTAATCTTTCAGGGAAACCATGGAACATACCACCTCTACTTCACAAAATTTTGCGATTCCAAAGCAATCTCTAAGTTTGATAAAAAATGCTGTGGTATTCAGCACATCTAAGATAAGAGAAATTCTTGTGGGGTACCATCTGACAACCTCTTCTGGCATATTGCAATAGGCTGAACAGAAATTCACCTGTTAGCAGATCCAACCAAGGAAGAAGGTTCTCCATGAGCCACAGCTCCCTCCTGCTCCTGCCCACCTTATCACCAGCCAGTCACAAGGTTTCCAGTTCTTCAGCAGCACCCAGAGCTAAATCTGAATCATGGGATTCAAACCAAGAGGGCAGAACACAGCAGGTATTTCTGTCCCAGTCATATTTTCCCACTTTTTATCCACGGAAATTCAATTACTAATTATTTTTGCAAATCAAAATTTACATCTCAACACTAAGAACAATACAAGAAGTTTCCTTTGTCTCCTGTTTTCACCTTCCCCTTCGGTACTTTCCCACCTTCCCACCCAGCATATCAAGTCCTCACATTCTCTAAGAATAGCTCAAAGAACCACAGCTTTTGCTGCTAGAAGCAGATAACTCTGAAGCTATACATATGTTTTGACATATGCAGTCACTTTGCCAGAGTATGTGGAAAGAGCTAAAAATGGTTTTTGAACAGTAAGTAATAAAAAGCCTTCCGGAAAAGGTTCAGAGTGCATCAACAAAAAAGCTGCAGCCAGAAACATCATAAACAAGAGCACGACAATTTACTGGGCATGAAAGAATGCTAAATACACTCAACAGTACTGCTATGACACAGCAGCTTGAACTAAACAGGTAGAAAGGCATGCGAGACACAGTCCTCGATCTTCTCAGAAGCATAAACATATTCAAGATATAATTTAACCAAGTCACATGTGAGTATCTCCAGAAACAAACATAGTCTTTCTAGTTATCTTAGTCTTAGCTGAAAAATAAAACCTCTTTTTTTTGGTTTATTTTTAATAATTATTTTCATGACACTTAATTTAGAGCTTCTCACCCTATCAAGAAAACCCAGCTTTACATCTTTCTACATCTCCATGTAACAGATTTTACCACAGACCTTCATTTACAAAGATGTTTTATACAGAACAGAAAGAGGGGGATCAGCCAATTGAGGCTGCAGATTATTACAAGAGAAACTGCACATTTATGCTTCTTTGCAATAAATAGGTAACATTAACAGAGTTGTCCATGCCACTCAGACAATACTATTAGTATATGTGACAGCAATATTTGACATGAAAAAACCCAGGTGTTTCAGTAGGATAGATACTTTACGGAGAAACATACGGCAATTAATGCCAATCTATATTGTGCATATACCCACCTCTTCAAAGGACACTGCAACCCGAAATATTTCTGTGTCAAAGTTGATCTCTTATCTTTCTGTTGAGTTACAGGTGCTAAGAGGCTCTCTCTTCTTGCCCAAGAAGAGCCAGCTTCAAGCTTCATCAAAAGTGCATGGTTAGTAGGTTTGTTAGAACAGTAGGTTTGGGTTTTTTTTAAATGAGCAAAAACAAGCAGCTTAAGATGTGACACTTCTCTACAATGTGACTCTTCTACTTAACCTGCAACGGTGTAGTTATCAGCAGCTGGAGAATTAGGAAGCAGTATCCTGCTCCATAAATAACGATATGAAAAAAGCAAAGCAAAAAAAAACCTCCCATCACTTTATTAATGTTTTGATATAGGCATTTCTCAAGAAGGAGCACAATCTATAAAAGTGTTCCACAAAGCACAAATATGAAGAGCACATAGGTGTTATGAAAAGTCTCCTCAAATTGAATTGAATTGAATTGAATACATTGAATACAGTAAGAAAACAATCGTCTTTACTGAGGCTAGAGCTCTAACCAGAGTGCTTATTTTTGCACTCAGAAAGTTGAGGATATCCTAATCTTAGTGTAATACATGTACACCAAACCACTTAGAAATATGCAAAAAAGTAAAAACCATAACATGTTTTGTAAAGTAGTGAAGCATGGGGTTTTCTTTATATTGTTTCATTGTAATAATTTATTTATTTAAATATTAATCACATTCAACATGCATTAAATCGATTTGCCTTTGTAAGCTGACAGCAAGAGTTCTAAGGAAACTGCTAAGTACACATATTGACAAACACAGCCTTATTTGAGTAAGCAGAAGTTCTCTGTATCTGCCAGCAGTTCATCTTGTTAGTAACAGGGAAGCATTTGTCTCCCTGCTTTTCAGTGACACGAAAAAAATCCAACAAAAGATACAATAACATGCCAGTTTTAAGATGCTAGAGGAATAAGATAATCAACTATGGATTTACTCATTAACTGCATTATCTTTTCTGTAGCAGTTTATTAAAAAGACAAACACCAAAAAAGGTCTTAACGTTCTGCATATTCAAAGTAGTGTAATTCAAATAAGAACTGTCATTTTATGCCATTTAATCAAATGCTTTTTCCTATTTCTTTCCATCTATTTTGAGGCAACTCAATTTCATCTTTGGCTAAAAAAAAAAAAAAATCTACTTTTGGCTAAAATATTTCCACTTTCTCACTAACCTGACATTGTGAGTGGCCTAACTTCACCTGATTAGCAACTGCAAAGCATGCCAGGACACAAATTTAACCACAGACAGATTCTAAAAG
The DNA here is from genome assembly GCF_015227805.2 of Hirundo rustica. Taxonomy (NCBI): domain Eukaryota; kingdom Metazoa; phylum Chordata; class Aves; order Passeriformes; family Hirundinidae; genus Hirundo; species Hirundo rustica. Next base: position 108,855,053 of record NC_053450.1, read on the forward strand.
GTATTAGATTCACAAAGATTTTGCAGTCCTATCAAACAAGCAACATTTTCCATCCTCCTGAGCTCTACTTCTGGATGAAACGGTATAAAAGCATTTCTGCAGTTCAGCTTTTCTTGAGGCAAAACAAACCAACTCAATGGTAAAATGAGAAATCTGAATGGCAAAGATACATTCGCAACATCTCATCCATGTGATGAATCTCTACATGACAATGCTGTCTCTGTAAAGGTTTGGACTACTGAGTCCGAAAACTGATTTGACAGAAACATTTGTCAAATAATTTTAATAATCGGACTGGAGAGCCTATGTTTCATCGCATGTTGAAGAATGAAACTGACACCAGACCACTACTATCAAGTGTGACTCCAAAATAAGACCTTGCTTGTTTTACCTAACCCAGCAACCCCCTCCCGAAAGAGGACAAAAGCAGATGTTCAAGAGGAACCACATGCAAGGGCTTTGAACACGGGCTGGACCAGATGACTTCTGAGAGATTCCATATAAACTATTCCATGATTCTGTAAAAATGTAAGTAAGCAAACATGCTTCTTGAAATATCACTTACCTCCCCAAAGTTTATGGTGTTAGTTGACAGTAAACTTCATTTTGACCTCTTTACAATGTGTTTTTGAAAAGTTATAAATAGTAAACAAGAAACTATCAACATCCAGGCCCACACACTATTAAACTCAAAAATTTATTTCTCAAAAACCAAAGGCACAGACTTCAGCGAGGCACAAACTCAAAGCAAGAAATGGCTGCTTAACATTTATATGCAGGAGGGCTATTTTGAAGCCTTTTAAAAGAGCTCTATGGATGAAGAGTCAAGAAACTGCAGGAGGTACAAGACTGGAGACCTCTTCATCCATCTTCACAGAGAGCTGTTTTCTTCAAATGAGTACCATGACATGATTTCAGCTACTGTCATTATGATGATCTCCTTCTGATTTCCTGCTTTATCCTGCTGTCTGTATCTTTGCCTGGTCTTAGTCAGCCACTCAACACCATTTAATAGGCACTAGAAACACAATCAGAGCACTCTACACTGTGCCCTAAAAGCATATTACTTCTTATAAATGAAGTTTATTTATAGAAAAAAGACCAAATAGAAAACTTCAGATGAGCGCCAAAACAGGGCACAAGAGTGAATATATATATACACACACAACGCCTAGAAGTTTGCCTGTTGATTACATAGCACAGCTGCTGCCTTGAACGGTAGGTTTCAACTCCTTTCTAATTAGACAGGTATATAAAAATGTTATGTAACTAGTTGTAGAATAAATGCATTTACTGTTACTTAAGCAGAAACTGTTTTTGAGCAGAACCTCAAACAGTCCAAGTATTTGCAAGGCTCATAAAATACTTCCTCTGAGTCAGTTTTATTTTATTCAGCTATCCGAATGCTTGCCATTTGACATAAATCAACTAAAGCAGATAAATTCACAGTAAAAAAAAATTTTGGACACTGTCCGCAGTTCAAACCACAGCCAAAGAGTGTAAAAAAATCACATCCTTTTACTTATTGTAGACTGGAATAGTGTGATAATTCAAGCCAAACTGTTTTAATTTGACAAATATTTCAAGGTAAAATCTGGTCCAATCATCCATGTCTCAACTCATTTCCCTGCATTCACTCACTAAAAGGTGTCTGATTATAGAATGACTTCACTGTTAAACAACAATGGCTAAAAGGATCAAATTGTACAGAGCAAGAAAAATATTTCAGAAACACAGCATGTTTTTCTTCTTAATAGCATGGATTCAGTTTTTCAACCACTAGACAGTGTTCGTCTATTAAGTGGATTAGTAAGCACTGTGCATTACTGGATTAAGGTCTACCTGTCTTGTAGCAGAAGTGGGTATTGATCTTGCAAAATCACTGAGAGAAAACATTGCCCTGCAGAGGCAATTGGTTTAGTTTTTAGTTTCAGCTGCTCAGGAAGAAACAGGAGACAATAAATACCTTTGAAATAATTAGAATAAAAATTTTACAGACTCAAAGATACTAATACAATAAAAACTGAAAAATTCCAGCACAACTTCACAGAAGAAGCAAATGTAAAATACCATTTTTATTGATACAGTAACCTACATATAGGAGGAGATTTGATAAGGCAACCAAGATCATGCTCTTCAAGGTTTAAATTTGCTGGAGTTTCACTCAGGTTAATCAATGTGCCACAAATGGTGCTGCCATGGAACATAGGTGGGGTGTGGGACAAGTGGTTTCTTTGGCCCTGCTCAAACCAACCCCCGCACCAGTTCTCTCACAGGCTTCAGGGTACAAGGAAACTAAGTGGCTGTGATTTTGTTCAAAGCTGCTTCTTTCTGCAACAGAAGACTCATACGAACAAGCTTACCTCTGACTTTTTCAGAGGTATGAAAAACCAGTCCATACACTGGATCTATTACATGATTTCTTTTCATAACTACCATTGCTGAGAACACTGAAGAATGATTAGTCACAAACCTATGCAAATATCAAAAATGTCCTTAAATTTAAATGTCCCTTAAAAGAAGGGACATCCCCTTAAAAATAATTACAATAAACTTGAACATGACTTTACGTTGCTAACTTATCAAGCAAAGCACCATCAAACTTCATCCAAAAGCCAAGAAACTCTTCAGGTCCTTAAAAATCCCCGTGTTATTTCTGTTATTCAGTCTTACATGAAAAGAGGGTATTTTTACTGCAGGGTATTACATTAATTCCTCAAAGGCCTCTGACAGACATACCAATATCATGTAAAGCATTTGCTGGGATGACAAAAAGAAAATAAACCAAATCATCTTCATCAATGTCATATGAAAATAGCTAATAAGGAAAATGGCAGAGCAAAAAATAACCAGAAACTGACAATAAACAATAAATGATGAATGTCTCATTTGTCAAACCAAGGAAGAACAGATGGTAAAAGAGAATTGCTGACTTTTGGGACAAAGTTTACTCTCAGAAAACCTACAGCTTCCTTTAAACTCTGCAGCGTGGGACAGAAACTTTAACAGTATCTTGTCATCAGAAAAATCATGTAGACATGAAGGCTAATTAATGGATCACAGTTTAACACAGAGAAAGTAAATGTTTTACAGATTTACATCGTAGGGTTCAAGGAGACAGTTATAGCTGAAATATCAATTAGCCCTTTACCAGCTTATTATATCACAGGTGAACCACTCATATCTTCATGAGCCAAACTTGGAATATTCCTGCGATTCCTCCCTACCATTTTTGTAAATACAACATTTAATATTTCTATCTTGAAAGACAGAAGACACAGGCAATGTGCATGAAGGGAAAAAACACTGATGGATGTGAGCAGCAAATGCCCTTTTTCACTCCATGCCATTCAATCTTATCGAGCATCAGCAACTGCTCATCTGATAATTACGTACTTCAGCAGTGGTTTGTTTCACAGTCATTCAGTTTAACACAATGCTCATGATACTGTACTGAAAAGTGTTCCACAGACATCCAACAACCTTCCACTTCAGACCACTGAACTACTATTTTTTCCACTATCTGAGCAACAGAAAAGGAACCCACAATTCTGGATTAGCCCATAAATTCAAAATTCAACATGTAATGACCTCAGACTACAAAATTGCTATTTTAAGTCACTGCTGTTTGCAGTTTGAAATGTCACCTGGGAATGCTCCAGATTCTTTTCAAAAATGCAAGCTGTCACCTCATAGAGAAAGCCAACACCACTTCACATATCCCAAGCAGTAAAACAGCACAGCCAGATGCTGTTAGAACTGACACTTGATGTTTTTATCCAGCCCACATTTATCTGTGTCCTTCCACTGCACTGCTTCACTCCATGGAAGGCTGAGTTTAATTCCTTTGAATCACAGGCCATTTTTGCCCTCCTGAGGAAGCCTCTGCCCCATGAAACAAAGTTGTTTAGCCTTCGCAGGAGAAGTTTCATAAGAAGGACCAGAATGATGCACTTTGCATTAACTTTGACAGACGCATGTTTCCATTCATAAGATATCAGCACAATTCTGGCTTAAGGTTCCATCTGTGACCAAAACCAAAGTTTCACTCATAAAAAGCTACAAGCAACTGTGAAATTGGGAAACCAGGACCCTCAAAAGAAACTTTCACTTCAAGTTTAACAGAGGGAAGGAGCTACACCAAATGGCATTACTACAAACTTAAAATCTCTTAAATTGACACTGTCAGGAACTTAGCACTATTCCAAGACAGAGTGTAAAAGTACCAAGAGCACAGATTTGAGAAAACTACCTACAGAGAAAAATCAGGGCGAAAGTAAAGCATGACAAGAACTGAAACAGAAAAAAGTAATTTGATGAGACAGCTTCAGCAACCTTTCTCCCCTCCAACTACTGCTGAGGCTTAAGTTTTCCTGTAGAATTTTCCCCCCTCATAAATTGCTAGCAGACTACATACTGATAGTTAAAGGGTGCTCAACCCAGACAAAGGAAGTTGATCACTTAGTTTTGGGGGAGGGAAAAGGCTCCCAAGAGCTGAGGGTGGTAGACTCAGCTGCTCTCAGTTTGCCGGGGAGGACGGTCGGGCGACTGGTAGCTGCGTGGAACCCACGGTTAACGGAGGAGTCTGGTCCTGAGAATTCCATCATCTGTTGGAGCGCCCAAGAATTCGGAGTTTCTCCGCTGCCCTGCTGGATTTTGGGTCAGCCCGGGTCCAGCCACTGCGGCTTCTCCGGCACTGCCCACTTTGTCTGCCAGGACACCCCCTGCCTGCCGAGGACAGTCCACCGCGCCCGGCTTCCAGCCATCAGCGCCGGAGCTTCCACCGTTTGCCCTCAGGGTTCTTGGTTCTGTTTCACTATTATTGTAATTGCTGTTGTTGTTGTTTGTCTGTCCTGTTATAGTTACTAGTAAAGACTGTTATTCCTTTCCCCATAGCTCTGACTGAAAAGTTTTTTTTTTAATCTTCCAAATTATAATAACACGGAGAGAAGGATTTGAATTCCTCGTTCCTAGGGAGGCCTGCCTCTCCCTAGCAGACACCTGTCTTTTCAAACCGAGACAACCACTGATAAATCTAAACAGCCTACCTTATGTATTGTATTATGGTAAAAATTACTGGAAAATACCATCAGATACACCATAAGAAGTGAGAAAAAGTATTATCAGAAGATGCTCATTGTCTTTAGTAAGAGAAATTCAGGCAAGAGTACGGTATAAACTCCAATTTGTCAGTAAATTTGCTCAGAACCTCAATGGAAAAATATCCAAAATGAAACAGTTGCATAAAACAGCCATACTACATAAAGAAAAATACTAGAAAAGGAAGTAAAACTGTTTCAAATGGATTGACAAGGAAGATCTGAGCTGACTGTTGGAAAATCAGCCAGAGGGAAAACAATCAGATTGAATCACATTTAATGGGTCACATGGGCTTTACTATAACTGGATATTTAGACCACAAATACTCCACCCAAGAATATCACTTTGGTTACAATATGAACCTATTCCTTAAAAAAGTTGTCAGCATTTCTTAATACGGCAAGCAAGACTAACATTTTCAGCCAACAAGAAATGAGAAGCAGTTTTAAACTTATACAGTATATTTATCTATACAAAAAACTGGCTCCTACTTTGAATCTCACTCTGGGCTTGTAGCACTGATGGCTTCAAAAACCAGTGCTTCAGTATTCTGGAACCGGGCTAAGGAACTGGAAACAGTATTAATGTGATTTCTAACACGTCACTGTTTACAAAACATGCAACCTTTAGTTCACACCCTGCTTATGCACATGACAGCTCAGGACAATCTGTGGAGTAGCATCAAAACAAGTGCTGGCCAGCTGATAATTTAAGAAATAAAACATCCATTAGTTTGGTACCTTCTCTAGGATGTGTTCAAGTTCACACATTACTAATTATCCTTATTCTAATATCAAAATGCCAGATGCATTCATTTCAGCTAAATTGTGAACTACAAACCTGACATCAAAGGAACAAGGACCAGGTTCAAATGCTGATCTCACCATAATGAACAAGCTTACTACAAAAGAATTAAATATCAACGGAGTAACTGTGTGTTTGTGTGCATGTGTGCACACACCTGGATGTGTAAAAGCAGCAAGCACATTTTTATTTAGAAATAAAACAAATAAATGGTAAGGTAAGAGAAGAAAAAACCACCAGGAATAAAATATTAATGTAGTTAGAAACGCAGCAAAGATGGCCTGAAGAGAGCTAGTACTGTGACAGGATTGATTTTGTAAGGAACCACCAAAAACATCCACCCATCTTCGAAAGTGAAAATGACACCTAAACAATGCAGAGCATAGTCTCTCATTAGATGGTTTTTATGAAATTTCCTGAATTCATCTATTAGAGATCCCCGTAAAATAATTCACAGCACTTGTTATGAGACTGACAAGAAAAGAATTTATGGAATAGAAGAAAAATCTTATTTGCAACAGAATCCTCACTTAAAAAAAAAAAAAAAGGCGCCATTTCAATTATAGGCAGAAGCCATTTCGATTACAGGCAGATTTTTGCCAAATTATAAGTTCACATCCACACACTTGAAAATATACGTCTCTTCCCATAAAAACCCTTGCCAGTAAACAAAGATTTTTTTTAGATAAATTAAGACCTGACCAAAATACTGCCACATGAGAAACTCATCAGTTATGTTTACAATCACCAAAGCTTTACAAAAATATCGTCTTTATTTTTCCAAGCAGTATTTTAATAAATTAATACTTGGTACTTAAGGTTAGCTGTCAGAACTTGAGTCATGTAACAGCAAACATCCACTAAGAAGTACCTTACTGCAGCTGGCTTCTACATAATCTACTCAAGAAGCTTTGCATCCGAACACTTAATAACAAAAATCCAAAGACTCTTTAGAAGTCATCCAGTAAGCACTACAATTCCAATTAATGTTGTAATTGCAAACAATTAAAAAATGAGAATTGAAGATCAATCCTATTAAATGCCAACTTTAGTTCTGTTCATTAGAAACTTTAAGCTACTGCACAGAGAGGAAAATGTTTAAAATGAGCTTAACAAAAATTAAGACTTTTTTCCCCCTATTGAGTGATTAAAAACCACTATGCTATAAACAACTTGTGAAAGTATTTGAAAAGCTATGGTTTCTAGATAAGCTCAAATAGACAGATAAACTGAATTTCCCTAACAATATGTTTCAACAGTAACCCACTGTAAAAAGTTTCTCATTTTCATCAGGTTGGAGACTTTGTGCAAGTTTCTTTCCCCAACAATAAAAAAAGGAACAGCAAAATACTACGAAAGAGGCAAGAGTAGCAAATACGTTGCCAACTGTAGCTCACTGCATTACAAAAGAAAGAGGAGGGGGAAAAAAGGAAAGAAAAAAAATCTATCCATAAACCAACTAAAAAAGTATGAGAGAAGATTTTCTAACTGAAGCCAAGTACTCACAAAAACATGTACTTCAAGCTCCTATCTGAAAATAACTCACTGGAAAATCATGCAGGCCAGTAAACTCACTGCTGAGTTACTGATCCTTCACATCTTGGAGAGGTACTTATTTCTTCATTAAAGACTTTCAGAATTCATCTATTCAACCCTCTCAAAAAATTTTTATCAACCTTTTCCCACAAGAGGAGTGACAGGCCATTGATGAGGCATTACTCCAAAACAGAGATTATTCCAGACGAGCATGTCATCTAGGCATACACTGGCTCCATTCTGAGTTCTACCAGTTTCCAATTTCCTTTGGTTTTACCTCTGCCAATTCTCCTACGTTCAACGTATTTTGCTTTGGCATCCCCATCAGGTGCATGTTAAAGTATCCAGCCATCAATTTTTATACTTTGTAGGCATCATCAATGGAATATAATAAATTACTTCTTTAAAGAATTCTGTAACCTTAGAAACAACCTTTTTTATACCTATATTTAATGGAAACCTCATAATCCTGTGAACAGGATCCCTGCAACTTAATATTATTTTTTATCTAGCTTTCTAAAGGAGCTATTTCTGCTATACCACAACAGCTGAACCCAGACTTCAACATTTCTCTACGGGAAAAGTACCCTGAGAACTGGAAAAGTGCTGTCAAACCCAGCCCACTGGCACAGCAGTACCAGACAGGCAGTCACAATGCAAGTAGCCCAAAACAGATTGCAGCCAAAGAGGTACAATAGCACACTGAGCAGCTTTCAGAGGATGAGAGAACCAGAGGAATTCAGGTATTCTGAAGAAGTGAACTTACAGGGGAATGGAGGCAGGATACCTGCAAGAAATCTTGCTAGTTCTTTTCCTCCATCATGTGCTTTTTTCTTTGCAAAAACAAGAGGACTCTACTCCAGTCCTGTACATGAGACTGGACTCTCCTGACTGTATGCACAAGGCACTGTAAACTCAGCAATGGCAGGGCAAGATCCTAGGCAGCCAGATAATGAATGTCACACCAAAGGCCAAACACCTACTCAGATACTATGTCGGTCAACACACAACTGAAACTTTAATTTTGTGATTTCAAATCACAGCAGATCAGCAAGAACTGGAAACATCCCAAAACTGTTCCTACTTAGTTGTACTACCCACACACAGGTTACTTTTCATTTAATTATTTTTTCTATCCTGTGAAAAATGATTTTGTTCCTGGCATTAAAATTGACAGCAATGAAAGAATAAGTAACTGTGAGTAGCTCAATGTCTTGGTGCCACTGGTTGGCTTGATAAATAAATTGCTTCAGAAAGGGAACAAGTGAAGGGGGAAATTTTAATCAGAACATGATCCATCACCAGAAGATACAAGTATTAAACCAGTGCAAGCTTTCTTAGCGAACAATAAAAGCATATTAAAATCAGGGTGTGCTGCTTCTTTAATGTAACTTCAAGTCTTGCAAAATACAGTCCTTTTCTTTGCCTCCATGCCAAAAAACCATGTTTAAACCAAAACACTTGAGCGTGCATATAATTACAAATGAAGCACTCCAACAATATTGCATGGCATTTTCCTTTCAGTTGTAATCTACAGGTGATCTACAAGGCTAAAGGAACAATTTGGAAACAAAACAGGTAATTTACTATAGGAGAGGTTTCAAAACAGCTTTCAAAGTCAAAGCTACCAAACAGTTGCTCAAGAACTAGGAATTGCGTAGAAGGTCCTGTGGAAAGCCACTCAACTCTAAGTGTTCTGTACTTTGGAAATCTGATGACTTAAAAAAACCCTTGATCTTAAAAGTCCAACTTCTAATGCGACTCATGAAGCTTGAACACTTTGAAACATACAGCTCTGGGAAAAGTCACCACAAACACATATTCTTAAGTACATAAGGTGTACAGAATAAAGGAATTTTTAAGAATTATGACTTTGCATCTACTTGGGTGTTGGTTCAAATCCCGTTACCAGCGTCATTTCAATAAAAGAACAACAAAAGAGGGATTTCCTGACTCAGTGTTTAGAAGGAAGACACACTGAAAAATAACTATTTGTTCCACACTTCATATAGACTAAAGCAAAAACACACACCCACTACTTAAGCAAGTGTAATTATATTAACAGACAGAACTACAATTCCACAATTAAGACTTTCTTTAATTGTGAGTTATTAACCACAGCGGTATTTCTTCTGGAAGTTTTCTTTTCTTAAGCATCTGCCTTAAACATGTCCTTTCCTCCAAAAAACCCGTACAGCAGAGAAATACAGAGAATACTCTTTGGATTTCAGACAGACTAAATATTTATGTCGGGTTCTCAAGTGTTTCAACAATCATCTGATACTGGAAGAGATTACACAAAATTATGACGGAAACAGGCTACCAAGGCAAACTTGACATTTTTTCCCCTGCTGAGATTTAATGCTTCAGATGTAGAATCAGTTGCTTTAAATCACTACTTAAATGTCTTATTTTGAAAGCATCAGGAATGGAGCTCAGTTAAATGTATATTTCTGCTCATTTTGTCAAGTCCTCAGAGGAGGTGCTTGTGAGTTTTTATTCTGCAAAACCAACTTGTTGCAAAAGCAGCATGATGAAAACTATTGCTTAGCCTTTGAGAATATAAGTAATATGAAGTTGTCTCAAAGATTAAAGACAAATCAATGAAAACTGATTAATAAGGAAAACAAAGTCTTAGTCTTCAGTTTCTCAAGAAAAGTTTATAAACGCTAACAAAAGAATCAATACAATTTAGAGAAAAAAAAAGAAATGACAAAATGTTTATTATGGCTAAATACTGTAGAGTAACACCAGTTTCTATTAAGGTTTACTATCCAATGATCCTTAAAACAGTTGATATAAAAAAGGTATTTTGACATCCCCTTTTTATACTTGTACGCGCATAGTTCACGATCACTTCACCCCTTAGTTATATTTCATGTAAACACCCTAACACCTGGAAATCAGCAACTACACTTATAGAAAAGAGCTCATTACCATTACAAGCCTCAAATACACAATCCTACCAAGTCCTGACTCAAAAGAGCAAGAACATTGTCTACATGGGTTCAAAGCAATGTCACCAACCAATTTAGCTCAGGAGGAGAAAATCTGCTTCAGAAACCATTCTGCAGGCTGCTCAAAAACTACCTGGCCTTATGCATGCCCACATTTAAAAGCCCACTCTCCAACTTCACTGGTACAAAGAAGAGCATGAAGCCACCACACACCGCTATGTGCAGGTCCATCATTCCAGGGCAATGACAGTAACTGGGGAAATATACGTTTTATGGAGTATATTCATAGTTTAAGAAATGTTCTGCAAAATGAATCTACTTCTCTGCAAAAATTCTTACTGGAAACATCAGATCTATTTGATGCCGTCCTTACTACTTGCTCAGTCACAAAAATCTAACATTCTTAAATTAAAACAGAATTGTTTCTACAGCAGTAGGAACAACACACAATAGTACAACCATACCGACAAATTTCCCCCAAACACTGCTCTGGTGAATTCTCATACTACACATTCCAAAGACAAAAAAGCTAGATATAACACTATGCACATCTACTAAGTTTAACTGATAATTCTAGACTAAATATACAACAGGAAAAGTTTCTATACAACTGCATTAGCTGCAATGTTAAGTCTCAGACATCGTAAGAGAGCTGGACACAGAGATCACAGATCCCAAACATGATCTGTTTTCTTCATTGTACCTGTTTAGCAACCACAAGCATTGTTTTCCTCTTTTTTTCCTTTCAGAACAAACAGGTAACATATTGACACTGACTACCTCCAAATAAAGCAGAGCCAGCAGATCAGTAGTTGTGCAATCTGCAGGAAAAGGTAGCCATGCACACGTGATTCCTACTAGCAGAAAGAGCAATAATATTTCAGATAATCTCCAAGAGATAATACATCCAGTAGTCTCATTTTCCCAGCACTGACCATACACAGATAAGCACTATATTCTAACTTTAAACTTTACCAAGTAGATTATAGGTAATTCCATCTATACTGACTACTGACCTCAAATAAAGTCAGAGTACACTACCTTACAGGATGAACACAGCAACAAATAATTACAATTCTAACAACCTACCTGCAGAATACATCACAGTGTTTACCAACACAAGTGAACAGTAATACACAAACTATTTCATCTTTATATTTAAGAACAAATACATTTTTTCAGGGCATACTATTACCAGGCACTTAACTGAAACAAAATAATTTCTCTACCCCACCCCTTCCCAAACGTCCCCAGACTACTAAAAGATCAGCCATCATTTTATTTAAACACTCACTTTCAAGTGTCTGATTTCTATACCTGGGGCTCAAAAGAAAAGAATTAGTGGCATTTTTAATTTAGGAAAAGACTGCCACCTCTCCGAGTAAGCTTCCAGACAGTGGCACAAATTTCCATGCAAACAAATTAAGTCTTAGTAGTAAGCACAAAAATAACAAAACTAGTCAACATGTCATTTTCAATTCTTGAGGGTCTTCATCTTCTACAGTTTTCCTAAATGTAATTGCTTTAAACTATACTACACAAAAACAAGGTAATTTTGCAGACTTTCTCCAGTTCTAACACATCCCTACAGCTACCACTTAGGAGGACAATTTCATCTCTCACTCCTTTTTATTACCTATAGGTAGCAGAAAACCAAATTTTACTTTAGACTTAACAGCTTTGTACCAAATAATGAATTATGTACTTGGATGCTAGACTATGAAGAAACCTGTCATCAAGTTCCAAAAGAAGAAAGCAATCCTCAAATTTTAAAATTCTAGCTCACTTTTTGATGGGGGTTAGGTTTGTTCCTTTTTGTCTTAAAGAATTTTTCCCCATAAGTTGCTAAGAGACAAAGTACTAGTGCTTAGATGATACTTGACTAACACAAAGGAGGGGGAAGATCATGGGAGTTTTGGGGCAGGAAAAGGACAGGGCTGGGGGGAGCCGGGGGTTTTTTTTCTTGCTCTCGGCATTGGAGAAGACGGTCAGGCTGTGGTTTGCCGCGGGAGATGTCCACGGTCAGCAGAAAGTCCGGTCCTGGGAGATTACCATCATCTGCTCAGGCGCCCAGGAATTCTGAGCTCCTTTGCCTGCCCTGCTGGAGCTGCGCAAGCCCTGCCCGGGAGTCACAGCTTCTCCAGCGCTGCTCTTCGTGCTACGCTGTAGCCCCGCACACCCCTGCCTGCCGTTCCAGCCACCAGCCCTGGAGTTTCCACCATTCCAGCTTGGTGCTCTTGGGGTCCCAAGAGATCAGACTGCCCCGGGCTTTGTGAAACAAAGCCCCTCGAGGTTCCTGGCTCTGTTTGTTATTAATGCTGTAGCTGTTGTTTGTTTGCCTTGTTATACTTACTAGTAAAGAACTGTTTTTTCCTTTACCCATACCTCTGCCTGAAAAGCCCCTTTAATTTTCTAAATTCTAGTACTTACAGGGAGGGGAATGGAATTCCCCATTCCTAGGGAGGCCCCGCCCCTCCCTAGCAGATACCGCTCTCTCAAACCAAGACACTTTTGTAATCCAAAGAAAAAATGTACATGAAATATACAGTGTGTTTGCACCCATTTGTCCTTGATTTCTAACTCTGTCAATAGTACTATCATTACATGATACATGCACATAAAGTCTACACAAGGTATCCATTGTGTCTATGACAAAATAAAGCACTATCAAGCTAGCCAAATTACAAAAGATAAAGCTAGATAACAAAGAGACAGATCGCTATTATAAAACACTTTCTAAACTACTATTATTATTTTGCTGATTAGCATGCCAAAACAGGGTCACATATGTAGCAGCATCAGTTACACACAAATGTGCCCAACTTTACTAAGTCTGTTATCAGAAAAGTACTCAAAAGAGCAAGAAAAAAGAACGAAATTAGATTTCCTAACAGGAAAGATGACAAATTTGGGTCACCACTGAAGCCTAAATAAGTTGTTCTAAATGGTACTATTCATTAAAACCAAATATAATTTCCCATTTTCTGTAGTCCATAGGGAACAACTGTTTACATTTGGTTTTCTCTGCAGCCATACAACTAGAAAGATTTGTTTAAATTAAAGCTTTGACTTTGTAGCATAGTTTTGTGGCCACAGAAGTGCAGGATAGACAGGATCCTACTGCCTGGTTATGCACAAGGTTTGCCGTGTTGCACTCAACCATAAAAAACAGTTCATTTTTATTTTTTTTTCAAATGAAAATCAAGTTCAAATTACTTCTGTCATATTGCAAGCAGCATTTTAGACCAGATCCAGATCAAACTGTTTTCTTATGACTGTATGAACCATACAGTCCTCATAATTTATCTCTTCATCAACTTGCAGACCCGACATGCTCTTTGTAACCAACCTAGATTTATCAGTCTAGCAGGGGAAGATCCATGTTTTCTCCTGAGATCATGCAAAACATACTAACATCATCACAGATTTTAAGAACTGTGTCAAAATAGTTGTATCCATCAACATTCAAAACAAAGAAAGAAACTTACCTACTACCATGAGAGTGAATTCAAATCCTCTCTTCACAGACTTTCGGTAAACTTGATTTGGAAGATTTGCAAACCCCACATATCCTTCAAGGTTCTTCTGTTGCTAAAGCAAGAGATAGTTAGGAAAAAAAAAGTTAAAAAGAAAGCATGGAATTTCTAAGTTGGCTTGTATTCTTAGTTATTGAAGTGTTCACTTTATTCTCACATTTGTAGAAAAGTGCTATCTACTCAACCTCTCAACAACCCAAGCTGTCCACATTCAAGACAGTGGAATGAACTGCAACAAAAAAATACAAAAAAATTTTTTTGACTGGATAGCAAAAAAACCCTGGCACAGCAAGTCAGCTATACTAAGAGTATTTTGAGCAAATGCAACTGCCATATTATGACTGTTAGTACAAGCACAGAAGTGTGCAAGTGCAAACAAATTAAAACATTATTAACTTAGTACCAATGCCAGCTTGAAATACAGGCCCACAGTATGAATGCACCTTTCCTGTACTTGCAAGTCATGGTGGTACTGCCTCAACATGATGGGAACCAACCTGGCACCTCTGCTTCTGCGTCACACAACTGGAGGCCTTCACATTAAACACAGACTTACGCTAATGCAGCAGGCCTTGCAACAAACTCTCCACACAGGCAAAACTCCAGTTGCCTTGTACTCTGAAAATCTTACCCAAAATAATGCCTACTGGGAAACAAGGGAAGAACTCTGGATGTTAGCCATCACTTCTCACCACATTAATGAAAATGCTGAAGATGCTTAAAATGCCTCCTCCCACTGTACTAGACACAGCAATCTTTCAAAGCACAACTGTGCTACCTTGACACTAGTCTTCCAGCACAATCCTACAACTGTTTATTAATGCAGGAGCTCTGAGGATGGCCTTATGAGACAGGACAGTTTAGTTATTTTACAAATATATCTGAAAAACTAAAAACAGTCTTGAGACAACTGTCTACTTAAAGAAACATAAGGCACTGTTTGTCACAGAGCAATGATTTCAGCCTTTAGGCTTTATGTCCATGCAAAGTTGAAAGGATGTCATGTGATGGTGGTACTGTCTCAGTTTCAGGGTGTAAGAGAGCTGTATATATCCACACAACTGAACTGCTGTCTACAGGTTTCAGTCCCACTCCCTAAAAATATCTTCAAGAGCATAGGGGAATACTAAAAAATTATTTGTAAAAAAATTTTCTATTACAGGCACTTGTGCCTGAGAACTTCTTCGTATGAGATACAGTATGGTTAACTTAAGTTTGGTATGAGGTTGACTTGATTATTTTGAATTTTTTTTCTAAAACTGACAGAATAGGTTCAATGCAGTAATAATTCACAGAATTTTTAAATTAAAAATATTTCTTTAATTAAAGCAAGAATATAAAACCACTATCACCTTTAAAGTATTGAATGCAAGAAGAACTAACCTCTTGGCAGTCCAACAGCACTTGTCAATAAATGGACTCTCTGCTTTAAGACACCCAACTGATTTCTCCATCTGGCAAATGAACGATTAATCTCAAACAACGCTATACCATTGCAAAGACTAAGTTAGAGTCTCAAGTTTAAATACTCATAATGCAACAAATGTTATTACTTCCCTAAATGTAGGAATTTTTGTGTCAAGTCATCAAGGAACTTTTTAAAAGAAGTTTTTTGTTGCAATACAGCCTTTGATGCAGCTATAACCTCACCTCAAAAGTTTTGAAATATTTTAAAAATCAGCCAGGAATTTAAAATCCAAATATTTGTTTTAATTTTCCAATCCATTACTACATGTAAGGAATGGAATTTATCACAATCTAAAAATCTGAACAAAAGCCAGTGCTTTAGAGGTATTACATGACATGCAGGTCAGTGCTTTTCAAGATATTAAAGAGCTCCTTAACAGTGCAGGTCTTTAATAACCATTAAAGATGTGGAACTCCTATTCATCCTACCAGATACGAAATATCTAATCAGAGTCAGACACTCCTAATAGCTCTACTTGTCAACCACCTGCATTTTTTAGTATCTACATACCTTTTAATGTGTGTCATGTTGACCAGAAACAGCTCACTCCCTCATCAGCTAATTCTTTTGCTTAAAAGAATGCAGTTCCATCTAATTTTCATTTTGAACTAAAGTTATTTCTTTTCCCTTCCCTTTTATAAAGAGCTCTACACTTAGGATAGTTCTACCCCTATAAACTTTTAGATCACTGAGTATGAAACACTAAAAATAATAGATAGCAATTTTTGTGTTGTTTGCTCTATTGAGTGGATCTACATTAATCACACCCACAATTTTAGATAATGAAATATAAATGGCAGTAACGAGAAAGATAAAGATGTATGAAATGTCACACTGGCCATTAATGCTGCGTTTAATGTAGGCATTTGCCGTCAATAGGGAAGTTTAAAAAACTGCAGCTGGATGCCAGATTCAGATTTCTGGTATACCAATTAAAACTGAAGATTTCAACATAACTGGTTTTTAAATGGTTGTCTTTGTTCATAACTTGCAACTTCTAAAGAGACCAAAACAAATTAGGAATTAAGTTTAATTCCTGCAATAGTTTTAAAAGAATTTAGCACTTTTTTATAAAAGAATTGACTTCCACTTGAACACGGTGCCAAATGAGATCTCAGGCTTCTAATACTTACACTACCTTCCCATCAACTTTTATCCCTTCCTGATTCTCATTGAGCTGCTACCTAAGCTCAATTTTAGTTCTTCTACTAAAAACCTAATGCTGGTTATATTCCCACATCAGATGTAAAACATCTGCATCAAAGCAATACTTACAGCTACTTTGTAAACAACACGTTTCCATCATTTTCAGGATTGAAGATATCAAGAGAATACATCAAGAGAAGTAGTCCAGTAAAATGATGAATTTGAACCATTGCAGCAATGAATCCATACAGGTGCAGCCACAATCCAGAGAGGAACAGGGGCAATGTGAGAAAGAAAAGAAGAAAAAGTTACTTACATTTGATCAAAGTAACCCACAGTATTTTCCATCCAGTATGCTCAGTATGCAGCATTTTAATCAGAATCACAGAATGGTTTGGGATGGAAGGGAACTTGAGGAACATCTACTTCTACATCCCCTCTCAGGAGCATGGACATCCTTCCACTAGGTCAGTTTGCCCTAAGCCCCATCAAACCTAACCTTGAACAATTCCAGGGATGGGGCATCCACGACTTCTCTGGACAATCAGTTGCAGTGCCTCACCACCCTCACGACAAAGAATTTCTTTCCAATAGCTAATCTGAACCTATCCTCTGTCAGTTCAAGGCCATTTCCCCTTGTCCTCTCACTCATACCCCTGTTAAAGTTCCCTCTTCAGCTTTCTTGCAGGCCTCCTTAATTTACTTTGTTAGTAACCTTAAGTTAGTTTGGATTATACACAAAACAACTTAATTATATGGTAACATATTACATGAACTCCAGCCATTTAATGATCAATACAATAACTATACAATAGCTCTTTTTACTTCAGTTATTCAGTGTAGTTTTTGTTTGCCATATGCTACCTGAACCTGTAATGTGCTCAGGGTGTTTTCTTCTGAAGTGTTCATTGGAATATGCAATCTAATTTCACCACACTACTGCATAGTATCTTTATTTTAGTGTGGAAAAGGTACACAGATCAAAGCTATCATCACAGCAAACGACTCCCAGGATTCTGTATTTCTAAGTCACTTTATACATTCAGTGAACAATGTCAATTCACTTCATTTGCAACACTGAGCACCAGAGCACTGCTGCAACCTTGGGCACAATTATCATGGTTCAACAGCCAGAAAATAAAGAACAAAGTAGGGAGCACAAGTTAAGTGTCTGTTCAACAACATCTATCTCTGTGTATGAAAAGAGGTCTACAACAGTTCTCCAACATACCACTTACAATACCTTAAATACAAAGCTGTAACACAAAGATCCTTTAAGTTTGTTTGTCACTAAACATCTTCCCATGCTTGATTACTTCAAGACATTGATACCAAAAAAGTAAAATAAAACCTTAATAGCAAATTCTAGGCCAGCAGTTAAGATGCTTCTGCACCTCCATATCTAATTTTTAATCAATCCCATACCCTGAATCCATTTTTAGAAACTTTACACTGCGGTGGAAACTGCAGTTCCAAGTGGCACTTAAGACCCCTTCTACTTTTCTATCTAATGCAACACAAGCTTTCTGTTTTTACAGTCCCCTTGATCTTTCAGCATCCAGAGCCATAACAGATCAGCACTGAGTACATCGCTGCTGTACTCTTAGGAGAGAACAAAAAAGCAAAGCACTGCTGATCAATGCCAGTTCTTCTCTGCACCTTGCAGAAAGATGGCATAAGATGCTCTGGGAGGAAGACAGATGCGTATGCAGCAGAACTGGAGCAAGCTGTACGGGCTAGAATACAACTAATACTGCAGATCCTGCAGCAGTCCCAGTACTCAAAGATTTTAATATCAACCACCTTAAGTACTTTATTATGATCAGGTTTCATGTTGCACATCACTACTTTCAACAGCAAAACAAGGTAAGATCATCAAGCACTAGTTCACCAAGTGCATGCAAGGGCCTCCTTCCCTGGACAAAAGCAATACTATTTCAAAACCTATCATCCAGCAAGAAGAACCACATGGGTCACACCAAAGTTCCTGCCTTCAACAGTGGCCAGAAACATATATCTAAGGTAGCACATACAGCAGAATAAACAGAGCAGTGTTTCTCTTAACACCTCCACAGCCACCAAAGATCTACCTTGCAAGCATTTAGGATGGGGTATTTCATCACTTAGATAGCATTTGACCAATTTCTCTTCCACACATTCTTCTTATAATCACAAAAACAGCACCCACAGAAGTCCCTATAGCACAAACTCTCTCTGTACATTGTTAAGAGGAGGACTCTGTCAATTTCAAAATTACCTCCTGTTACCTTAATTGTTGCACACTAGTATCTTCACTGGAAAACAGCCCTAATGGTATAATATACTGTATTCAAAAAAAGCCATTTCATGTCTCTGACTGCTCCTGCTGCCCTTACATAACTCTGCTCTAGATCTGTATTCTTCTGAAGAGGCCAGGGCAAGAACTACACACAGTATCCAAGAGGCAAAACACAGATCCAAAGTCTGATCATGTGCTATCTCTTACTCTCTGACCCATTTACCGATTCCCAACATGTAACTTATTTGACTCCTTCAGCACTGAGCAGAAGACACTGAACGGTACACAAGACCTCACTCCCGAGCTTTAAAAAATGTTCACAGCTTGTCATTGAGCATACGCGCAGCAGTTCACGCGTATCACTTCACATTCACCTGTGACGCATTTCAGGTATCATTTTATATCAAGTCTTCTAATATTTTTATGTTCTTGTAGTTGTTATCCATTGCCAATCTAAATTAGCACAAATGAAGACAAGCCATACAATTATAAATTTGGCCTTAGATGACTTTCAGTGCATCTACTCTGTGTACTCAATGCTGCTTTAATGCACATCTCCCTCAAGCAAAATGTCACAGCCCACATAAACCGAGCTGCTGTCTTTGGATTCATCATCTGAATCAATGAATTAATAGAGCAAACTGCTCTAACAATGCAAATGAGTGAAAAGAGAAACAAGGTATCAGTGGCTTCCCAAGCAGCTCTAAGGGAGATCACTGATTTAAAAAAAAAACAAAAACAAACCTTTTCTTTTTTTAAGTAAATTATTGCCCAGACACTGTAATTTACTTTTCTCCTCTATTTTGAGATAACTGTGTCCAGGAATGATAAATTTAAAGCCATTCTTCAGGTATTACCACCTGGGCCAGAAAATGAGTGTCTGGCCTAAGGTCCAGTGCCTGACAAAAGAGTATACCTGATCTCTCTGACCAAAAGGAGATGAAGTCCAAGGTGAGCTAAAGGCATTTTTTTAATTCTATGATGTGCAGCCTGGGAGTTCAGCTCACACGCAACATGGGTAAGTGCAGCTGTTGTGCACTGGTAGCAACCAACAGCCTGTAATACGATGTTATGAAAACTCTGAGGATTTATGACATAGCCAAACTAGCAGCAAATATCAATGAAGACAGCTGGAGAGAAAATAGAAGACTGAACAGAAAAGCAGTGTGACATCAGGGAGTCACTGTCCTTTCCAATCCAAGTTGGCTTTAGCACTTCTCAAACTTACTCTAAGAGAGAGAAATTCTTATTTTTCCTCTGGTCACCTCCTAGGAAATACTGCTTCTAGAAGTACCCAAGAGTATCACAGAAAACCCCAAAACTGCTGAAATCTGACCACAACACAAACTGATATTAGAAAGAGCGGATACCCTCTGCATTTGGCATATGATAACAATGTTTGCTGTCATCAACCATGAAAAAAAAGCTGATCATTCTTCATGCATTTCACACAGCTGGAACCAGGAGCACTCTCTGAACACAGTATTTTTTTCCTATAATTTGCATTTGCTATGGTGTCAATTTATTCTGGTAAGGTAATGAGACATCTGGCAAGTTTTCTTTATACAAAATTTACTTTGAAAATATGTCAGTGCTGCTAAAACACAAGATTTTGTACCTGCTCTAACAATGCTTTCAATAATTAAAATAGGTTTTTTAGAACTTTTAGTTGAATTTCTTAAAACTCTTTAGCCACAGTATTTCTATGCAATATCCCACCACCATGCTGTGAGTATGACCAGTTTGACAGTTTCTGGTTCTATGCATAAAGACCGGTCTATAAACACTGCTTATTTCTATTTCCTTCATTATCCCAGACAAGGTAACTTTTTATTTTCTTTCTAACATTGCTAGTTACTTGAAGTCTCCACATCAATACAGAGAAGCCTCCAAAACTTGCAAGAAGGCCTTGCCAGTATCTTCAAAACCCCTTTAAATTTTCTATTTATTAAACTTTGCATTTTTTTAATGGAGGCAATACATAAAGAAAACAAGTGAGACCATCTCCCCATCCTGTCCTCCCACATCTCAGACAGCGACTGCACATCTTGCAACTTACAATTTTTGTTACTGCATTCTTAAAATAGAGGCTTCAGGTAGCAGTATTTAATGTAATAATGCTTCTACAATCCATGAGCTTTTGTAAGATAGTATGTAGTACCTCAGCATTGGCTTTTTTCTTGGCAAAACCCCTTAAGATAAATACAATCCATATTAAGAAAACCAACAGAAAAAAACCAAACAACAAAAGAACAAAGTATGGAAATAACAATATAAAAGAAACTCATCACATCTATTTGCGGAATTAAACTTAAACTGAACATTTATGAACACATTTGTCCTTTCACTATTCAAAGTAAAGTAAAAATATTTGCTGGGTCAGTAACATCTGCTGTAATCTGCATGGCAGAAGTCTAGTACTGATGGAAAGGAAATGAGCACTTCCAGTCCCTCAAACAGGCATCAGCTGCAGCCTTTCTTTGTAAGACAACAACTTGATTTCCAAGCGTGAACTGAGGATATGGCCTACATTAGAAAAAATTTCAAAAAAATTCTCATAAAGGATTGAAAAAAAGAAAATCCTTTCAATGCATAGTCACAATTAAGGAATGAGGATCTCTTTCAGTCTCTAGCAGCAAGCTGAGTAAGTTAGTAAGTAATAACTTCAAGCACTGATCCACTGAATGCACTAATTCAACTGCTCCTCAAAATCTCACTAGGCATAGTGTGTGAGTAGAGGTGAAGAATGAGCTTTAGGCTTCCCTCTTTTTTTCCATACCAGACACTATCACCTGGCTTATTAAAAATAGTGCTGAAACACATGCGATGTCTAAGAGCACTCTGCACTCTAAAGAAAGAGCAGACAGCATAATCTAGGTGCTGAGCTACAGGCAGCATGTCCAGAAGGAAAGCAGAAAACGCCAAAGAAAAACAAACAGGATGTAGCAGGCACACTACTAAACCTTAAGTTGTCTAGTAAAAAGAAATCTGAGAGACTTCAGAGCCAGTGTACAATAAATATGCACATCAGCTATAGCCAACACACCCAGTACTGGACTTCTTTGGCAGCCAAAGTGCAAGAAGGCAGACAACTACAGGAAAATGAAGCCAGTTAAGTATGTAGAAAAACAAAACTAATTATAGATAAATGGGGTGAATGAAGGGCCAGTGAGGGAGGAAGGTTATCAAACTATGAAAGCAGGCCTGTATAACTAAAGCATACAATATTATAAAGTTCTACCCATGATGAGTCAACAGAATAATTCAAGCCAGCCACACATGTTGACAATTTTTTTGTAATAGCTCAAGCTCCACTAGAATTAGCTAGGCAATTAATTCCTTGAAAATAAAGTACAGCTTTTTTGCATTTTAGATGAAATTCTAAAGTACAAGAATATTATTTTAAAGCTTCTTGAGTATTTGTGCATTTTCCCCTTTATTCTGGCTTAAAAAATCCCTTACTCTGCCTGCAGAGAGCAGCACACAAACCATCACACAGCAACTTGCATCCAACTGAAACGACCAACTTGAAATCACATTTGACAATGAAGTGACCCATTATCTTCCAGTCTATAAAGTCAGGGTCGAAATGAAATGGCAGCTGGGGACCTCGTGTCAAGAACGGCATCAGATCACGCAGCACCAACCACATATCACTTGGTGCGTCAATCACCAAACTCTCCCTCCTCAGTTCGGCTGTCCTTGAATGTTTATTCCAATACAAACACTGAACCAAGGGCTGAAGATGAAAGATACAAAGGAAAAAGATAATATTAAAAAAACACCCAAAAAACCAAACCTAACTATGGAAGATCCCTGGATACAAAGCCTCCAAGGAAAAAAAAAAACACTAAATACAAACAAACAATTCCAACAAGAATGAAAACAAACTGTTATTACACTTCATATTTAAAATGTCTCATGTCTATTTAGCATGTGGATATTTCCCAAAAGACATGCAAATAAAAGATTTTAAAATAATTTTTAAAAAATATTTTTAAATATTTTAAAAAACCCGACCAACCAATACCAAAATGTTGGCATCTTTCAGACAGTATTATCTCACACTATTTTCATCTCACACAACATCAACTAAACTACGGTTTTGAAAAGAAACATTTTTAAGGAAATGGAAATTGTCCCCCAAGTAGGTCAGTGCCTCTACATGGAGACCATTTCGAGAGTCTCACTTAGCACTGGAAACATGGAAGGAAATAAGGAACAAACCACAGTAAGTATCAAGAAACTAACAAGTCATGCTGCAATGTATCATTTAGTTCCTTGGTCATACTCTCTTTCAATTTCTTCAGGCTCACCCTAACATTGCATTTTCCTTCAAAATTTGCATACAGATTCATCAGTTAACTGAAAGATTCAGCAGGTGATGATCAAAAAAATAAAATGGGGGAAAAAAAAGAAACAAAAACAAAAAAATAAACACCAACCCAAGAACAAACCCAAACCAACTGGTTCCCACATTAAATCTCTGGATGAAGCAGCAGCAACAGCACAGGCATCTCATATAAGCCCAAGCACAGAAGTGAGTCTCTCAGGAAGAGTAGATTGCTGCAATCCAGCTGGCAGTATTTCAACCAAGCGACTCCAAAAAAGGCATTTGTAGGTGTGCACTTCGCACTTCCTTCTGTTTGATGCCTGAAATCCCTACAGAAGTGAACTCCCCAGCAGCACATCCCATTCTCCCTCCTCATCAAGCAGCTGTAAAGATGGCAGGACAAGAAACAGCATTATTACAGTTCTAGCCCAAAGGGTTACTATCAGATCTAGTAAAATTTCTTGAACATGTAGGTGCAGAAATGCTAATGAGAGGTGAATCATTCATGCTAAAATACTCAAGTACATTCAGCATAGTCTAAATGAAGTGTGTTCCCCTTAAGGAGAGAAATTACAGTGTTTCATCCTGATTCTTCTGTTAACATGGACAATTCTCATTTAAGAAGTAACTAGGGTGAAGGGGTCTTAC
This sequence comes from Hirundo rustica, assembly GCF_015227805.2. Taxonomy (NCBI): domain Eukaryota; kingdom Metazoa; phylum Chordata; class Aves; order Passeriformes; family Hirundinidae; genus Hirundo; species Hirundo rustica. The sequence continues at coordinate 108,878,859 of NC_053450.1, forward strand.
CACACATTTCTGTATGGTGGATGTAACTAATTCTAACATGGAAGTAATCTGGTTTTCTGTATATTCATATTTTACTATACTAGTTTCTATGCTGAACTCCTCACCCACTGCCACAGAGAAGCTTTCAAAGTCCTGCTGGTTTCACCAGCAGACATTTTTGACAGACATTTTGAGCTAAAATTTTAAGGCACATGCCCCTGTTCCCCCGTAAGAGTGTATTTTAATGATACCAAAACACAGAATTTTTAATTATAATATTCATTATATGCTGAAATCATGTTTTTGTGTTTCAAGACTTCTACCACCAGGTTCATCAAACCTTGAGAGAGGTCCGTAGGGACATTACATTACTAATACTTAGAGAATTTTCCCTTTTAACTATTTCTGCACTGAGTTCCCTGTTTAGAATACAAAGAATTCTAATCTGACCAAAATGATTAAAAAAAGACCCAGGTGTCATTTCAAAGACTTATGCCAAGTCAAGTATTAAAAACCACTCCATGTGTTAGATTAACTCCATGTGTTATGAAACACAGCTGGCTGGCTGCATTGTTTTTAATTATCTTTATTTTTAAGCTAGAGAGATACCACAAAGATAGCTCCCATTATAATTACTGTGTAAGGAAGATAGTAAGTAAAAGTTAAGCCTGTTTCCCTGTGAGATGCAATGGCACATGATACAAAGAATGGTCCACATCTACAGTAGAATTTACAATCCAGGTTTAATATTAAGACTATTACAATACAGATTCGGTAAAACTACCATTCATCAGTAAAATAGATTGGCATTTAGAAATCCTAAAGTTTTATTCCATTTACTGTATGTCAAAGATTTGATTTTTAACTTGGTGTTTACTGCACTTGTTTTTCAAAGAGGACAGCAACCAAACTACCAGCAGTCAAACTGTTTTGGATGACAAAACTAAAGACTGTAAGGAGTGAAGCCATAGCTGGATTGCAAAGCATCCTGGTGATTAGCAGCACCAAAGCCGTTGGTTTCTCAACTTCCCAAATCCTTTTGCTTTTGGCTTTAGTGAGGAAGCTGGCTGTGAAGAGCATGCATTACATGGTCCAACATGTACACCAGCTGAGCAGTTATCCTGCATGATTAGCCTTGCCAAATTTTCAGGTGGGAGTTAAATCCTCTCCACACCTCGCTGCCACACCAGAGTACTCAGCAGGGAAGATTCACAACCAGAAACACAATTCAAAGCAACAGGAAACCCAGGATCATTGTTGATGCCCACAGTGACAAAGAACTGAACATAGCAAAAAAAGAGTCAAGTTTACCTAGGGGGACACTGGATGCCCCACACACAGATGACAAGGCCAGAGCCAAGTGAAAATCATTCAGCAACCAGGTTAGAGGCCATCCATTAACACTCCTTTGCAGAAGCTGTGTCTTAACCACTATCAAAGTCTTTTCCAAATCAATTCCTGCATGTGTTTGGACAAACAACACATGACCCACATTCTGGCATTCAAATAACTTAACTTGGTCTGCATAAAATACTGAACTCCCAAGCTGAAAATTTTAACTGTTCAAGAATTCTGAACACGACAAACCTCAAAAGACCTTCTACAGAGTCCCTGTTATTAAAGACATGAAAAGAAACACCACCCAGCTGAAAAACTAACTTGCTAAATTTGAAACTGCTGGTAAGGAAAAACTCCCTGCTGAAATTCCCAGCTTTCCTTGCCAAATTTTTATGGGATGGGAGCTCATTACACCTACCTTCTCCTCCCTTCAAGCATCTAGTCTTCAGCATAGTTTTGAACTTACAACATTTAGCCATTTTTTCTTTGACTGTAAAGGACATTCCTTTTATTCACAATTCTCAACTGTACAACAAACAACTGCATGCTATGGTTTTTTGCCTCATTCTCTCTATAAGGTCTTGTTCCTCATTGCTTCAGTCTCTCACATAGAAACTGCAGGTTCTTTCCACTGCTCTGAGAACTTACCGGTTTGCAGATGCCAACAGAATTGCAAATAAGAGCACTGAAGGTCAATATTTGGCACAGCTGAACAGTAGGAGATGACTGCAAACTTCAGTACCATACTGCAGCAGTTCGCAGTAAATAAAGAACACAGAAGGCAACAGGATGGCTTTCCTTCACCCATCATCAAGGGATTACTCAGACCTTGATTTCACACCATCTGGCAAAGCCTCCCAAGAAGAAACCAAGATAATCTTGAATCTCTTGGTTTGTTAATACACCTTTACACTACAATTAGGACATGTTTGTTCCCAGAAGCAAGGAATGGGGAGAAATAAGAGGATGGGTTTCTTGACATCAATCTACTTTGGAAATTTTCCAAAGTGAAAATGCATAAGGATTGACAATCTGTCCCAAATGTGAAAGCATTAAATTATATTTAAGCCAGCATCTGGAATTTTACTACAGTGCATATTGGTAAGGTTGAACATTCAGAAAAGCCCCTGCTGTCAGAAAGCTTCCAGAGAATTACACATTACATTTCTCCAACAACAGCTTTTAATGCCTCAAAACTGCCTTCTTCTTTTTTTTTTTTTTTGTTTTTTTTTTTAAATAACAGGAAGTCAGCTAAAACTGGTATCTCAAGAGACCACCACAGTCAGGATCTGGTCACAACTACAAGACCCTCTGCACTGTGAGATTTCTGCAGCCATCATTAATGAGGGCCTTAGTTTTGCAAACCACTGTAGAAAAGTCCTAATGTTATTATAATATTACCATAAACATCACAGGCAATTATTCAACAGCCTGTAATGAAAAGCCTTACCTCACCCATTCAGTGATCAAGGAATAAGCGATAGGAGCTGAAACAAAAGCCATTAAACTTTGCCCAGTTGTGTTTATCCTCAGATAAGTTACCGGCTCTCACCAAGGGGAAAGTTCTACATTCTCAACCACTAGCACTAATTCCTCCAACAGGATACTGTCTTCCTCCTTCCCTATCTCAACCTCTGGTAGAGTGGAAATAAACAAGTTGTACAACTAGATCAACTACCACATATCTCTGAGGCCTTGGGCACACCAACACAGCAACTGCCAGCCCACGTTAAGATTCAGTATTTGGGTGGGAACAGAAAATCAAGCTCTCTTCCCTTTGCAGCAGCGCAGTGTTACCAGTCTAAAGCACATCCTAGACCAAGGCTGCATGTACCTCTCTACTGTCCAAGTGGTCAGCTGACGTTACATCTCTTACATCCAGCCCACTTGCATTTCTTTTTCCACACCAACACTTCTGTGATCACATGGCATGAAAGGTTCAGGGCGCTCAACTAATAGAAAGAAAAATCATCTTGGGGAAAGAAAAAACAGGCAGACCTTGTGAGCTGAGCTCCATGAACTGATTCACTACTGGTTAAAGAGGCACCAGGGTGGGCAGAGCAACAGAATTACCTCCTTTCAAGCAGCTGGCCAACATATTCGCCCAGGAGTTTGCTGATGTAATGGAAAGTTAACCTTACAGTAGTTTTCAGCTGGGCGTGTGAGCTAATCTCACTTGCTCGATGTGCAATTATCAGAACTGATAGGGCAGCCTGAGCTCACCCTGGTGGGGCAGCTCCTGGGTGAATCCAGGCTGCCCTCCTGAGCTCACCCTGGTGGGGCAGCTCCTGGGTGAATCCAGGCTGCCCTCCTGAGCTCACCCTGGTGGGGCAGCTCCTGGGTGAATCCAGGCTGCCCTCCTATCAGCTCTGATAACTCCACATCGAACAAGTGAGATTAATTCACACGCCCAGCTGAGAACTACTGTAAGGTTAACTTTCCATTACATCAGCAAGCTCATCTAATCGTACCACTATATGAACACTGGAAGTTTTTCTACACTGTGCACAGAAAACATCAAGTCAGGATTTTTCAACTGCAGTCCAGTTATAAAAATAGGCAATATTTAAGAATAATATTCTAATAAACTACCTGCCTATAATTCAGTGACAATCACTGGCAGCAGTACCAACCTTCATGCCATCTTACATTTTTCTCAACATCAACTCCAGTGACCTACAATGCTTTTTCAGATAAATGTCACTCCAGAAATTCAGCCATCAAGGACTTCAGCTGCCTTTCTGAAAGGTTTCTTTGTAATAACATCAGTGTATGACAGTGATGTGTATGATAATATATGATTTCTGCATATTTGAGACTATTTTGATTGGAATTTGATAAACTAATACTTCATAGCTCAACATTCACCAGCAATGTTGAAGAGCACACCTCATATACCTAGTTTGTATTTCTATTTTTCTGGTCATTTCCTGCAATGCTTTACCCCACAGCATTGGTAAGAAGCCTCATAATGGGGAATTCGCTGCTTTCAAATCACACTTCGAAAGACCACTGTAATCTTTTGATCTTTTTTGTCAAACAAAAGAGCAGTCTAAAGTAATTTTTATTTTCTTCAGGTCCCACATATTTTGTGAGTATGATACAACCTTTCCATTTAGAAAGCTCTATTTTAAGGGTCAGACCAAAACAACGAGCTGTATCTTAAAACTGATCCCCCTAGAGCTATAATAGGTCATGGGAGGAAGCAATCTACCTAATGTTTTCATCAATCCTCCCCCTGGTTTTAAGCAACACCTTAAGTATTCAGATTAAAAAATAAAAAATAAGCACACAACTGTTAATGGCTTTAAGTAATAAGACTAATAATAGTAATAATTAAAAAAAAAGGGCAATTAAGAAAAGCTGGAGGTGTTATTTTCAATGATGACCAAAAAATTTTCTAAATCTTCTGTGCCACTAAGAAATAATTCAGTTCTATTTTAGTTAAACTGCTTCTGAATGTAACACCCAGAGTGATATTGTTTGGCAATTCTGCTTCCAAAATTATTTTCAAATGCATACTGAACTATCACTGTGTTACATGACAGAAATGTGGTGTGAAAACAGCCACACAAAGAGCCATTTGAAAATAAGATACAGAAGTATTCTGTTCCCCATGAGTGGCTTTAAGAAGGGCTGCCGGGCAGTGACTCTGAGCAGCAGCCCTGCCAGCGACCAGCAGGTTCCTGTAAGGCACATCTGAAACATGGAACACCACGGATGCACAAAAAGCAGAAGATTAAGTGGCTTTTTGGGGAAAGAAGTCAAGGGCATACATCAGAACAAGGTTTAGTCAGGCATGTGTTTTACACTGCTCTTACTCAAACTCTGTCAAAAGGAAAGTGGATACATATTGGCTTCTGAAGTGCTTATGAACCTCTTGGCTACTTTTTGATTTTTAATGCGAAGTAAGGATGCCATGGCTTACAGGAGTTTCACAGCCATGTTTACACTATGAAGCCAATGCTTGGTTTTACAGGGTTGCTGCATTAAACTAAAGTTTTGAAGGTAAATACTGACTTCATTCTTTCCTATTTAAAAGCCCCACAGAAGAGAAAAGAGATATCTGATGACATTACAGAGCTATCAGCATGCAGCCATTAAACTAGGGCTGCAAAAAAAATTGACTCATCCCTGATATACATGAAACTCACTCTGGCAAGGTGAACAGGAAATCACTGGTTTCTGTGACCTGAGTTCCTGGCCCTCGCAGTTGAGAAATGCCTTTACCTCGCTTGTGCCACCATCCCCACTTCTGCAGGATGTCTATTCCACACACATCAGCTCAAGACGTTCAAAACCTCCTAGGGAATAGTTTGCGACCGCCTACAGTTTAACACTACCCCAAATGTGAATTAGTAATTTAAACGAGGCTTAACTAAACTACTTAAATGGTGACTAAATGCCATTCTAATTACAGAGCACACATTTGCAATTAACTAGCTCATTTCAGGAGCTGGAGCACTAACTTACAGAAAACAGAACGCTCATACATACACATCTCTGGTCTAGACAGGTTAAGTGAATAGTCTGGCAATAGACATAAGCTAAAAATGTGTGTCATACTACAGTCCTCTCTCCTACACCTTCTCTGAGGCAAACTTTCTTTCACTGACTTTATGTTTAAAATAAGGCTTTGAATCTGCAGACATTGTATTTGGTAACTATTTGTTGTCTTAACGGGCATTTTAAGGTAGTAATAAAAACACCACCACAGCACTGAGATACTAGAACTGAAGAAAATAAAGCACACAAAGTATGAGCCTGCCCCATAAAAGAGACTAAATACCACTAAGTTGATAGCCAGTAAAAGAAAAAAAATCTGCTGTGCACATTTAGACATTTCTATGCAAGAAAAAAAGCAAAACCTTTTGTATTTCAGCTTACAAAGCAGACAAAACTGACTTCTCATTTCTGCACAAGATAAACAATCAAGTTTTTATCCATACACACAGAAACACACATGCACTGAGTAGGTATCTGAAGCACTGTTTTAACTGTGACCAGTTACTTGTCCTTATGGGTAAACAGAAGGAAATGCTCTGAGTTATTATCAGTGCATGGATGATATGCACAGTTCTTGTCACATCTGCTTCAGTTTCAAAACGACTTAAGTAACAACCCTTTCTTCCATAGTAGCAAACACAGAACAGGTGACACTCTTGGATTCCAATTCAGGTTTCAACACAGACAAGACAGCAATTAATCTTTAAAGCAATGGCTTCCTGAAACCCACTCTTCTAAGGCAAAAATTTTTCTATTTATTGGGTATTTTTATTCACGAGTCAGCTTAAAAAAAAAATGTAGTCATCCAAAATCAGACTGAATTACTGTTCTTATTTTTGCAAATCAACAGCTAAAGATGCTAGTAATACCACAAACTAAGCAGCTGTCAAGGGAAAGATGTTAAACACTACACAAAAATACATCTTCCCTTATCTCCTAACATTTCAGCAGGTAAAACTTTATTATATAGAGAATTATAAAGAATAATCTTAGTTTGATATCTCAGTTCTAGTCATAAATTAAATTAACTTTTAGCACTGAGAAGCTATTGCTACAAAAAGCCTCACTTTCATAAGAAGGTACGGCCTACCTTTTAAGCCTAGATATACAGCAGTGGCCCACCTAACTCTCACGGGAACTAAACCTGCATATTTTACACAAACTGACATTTTTTTGGTCATGATATTAATACAGACCATAGGTATTTCTGCACGCAGAAACATTTCTTTCACTGAGCACAACCTGAAGCCACTGCCAGTCAGAGGGAGATTACAATGGCCAGGAAAAAACATTCAGTGAATGGGTAGTTCTGACAGTCTTCTGCTCAGGGATATTACATCTACAGGAGGCGGCACAAAAACTGCACACAGAAGATTCCTGAATGCTGTCTTTTCTTGGAATTACATTTGCACATAACTGGTTCGGCGTGAAACCAACAACTTCAAGCTAAAATAAGTTTCGCTGCTTTTCCTTAAGTCACCCATTAAAAAAATCTTCGTGCATAATCGCCCCTTTTCCCAGCCACCCTCCTAAAACACTAAGCACCCCTCCAATTTATTCTGCAAGACTGCTTCGCTAAGCGAGTGGATCAAACAGAAACTGCTCAAAAAGGCGTTTCACCCAGACTCCCGGGGCTGCTGTTCGAAAATTGTAATTTCTACTTTCTCCTTTTTTCACAAATGACCGGCCGAGGCCCCCTCGGGCTGCAGCGGCACGGGCCGGGCCGGCGGGGCAGCGCGGGCAGGCACCCGGGCAGGGGCTAATAAAAAGGCAGACTCAAGCGAGATACACCCCCCAAAAAACGCTCTAGAGAGGAAGGGGAAAAAAAAAAAAAAAAAAAAAAAAAAGGCAAAAAAGAAGAAGGAAAAAAAAAAAAAAAAAAGGCAGAGGGCAGGAGAAGGCAGCAAGCGAGGCGGGCAGGCGGCTGGCGGGCTCCCGCTGCCACACACGCTCCCACCCGTGCACGGGCGCCCCCTTCCTTCCCCCTCCTCCCGCGATTCCAGTCCCACCCGCTCCTCTCCCGCATATTTGAAAGGCTGCTTTAATTCCTGCAGCAGCAAATTCCTCCCTCCCAAATTTGGGCGCAAAAGGAGAAAAAGGGGAGGAGGGACTGGGATGGAGGGGGAAGGGGAGAAAAGCGAGGGAGAAGAAATATCTTCGGCATTCTCGCCGCCCGGCTCCCCAAGCCCCGCGCAGGCATTATACAATTTCGGCGAGGCAGGAAGTGATGGGGGGGGGGGGGGTGGAGAGGCGGCGGCGAGGGGGGCTGGAGCCGCATCTGAGGAGAGGACGAGGAAGGCGGGGGTCGGCCAAAGGGACGGGGGGCCCCGCGGCGGGGCCGCCGGCATGGGAGCCTCGGCGATGCCCGCTGTACCCCCCTCCCCCGCCGCCTCTCAGCCCACCCATCGCGGAGACCCCACGGCCGCAGGCTCGCACTGTCACGGGCCCCCCGCCGCGCCTCGGCCCCGGGCTGGAGACTCACCCATGGCGCTGGCCGGCGGCGGTGCGGCTGCCGCTGCTGACGCTGGGCTCCGGCTGGCTGCTCGTCCTCCCGCCCTGCCTCACTCAGCCGCGGCGGCACCGAGCGGGCCGCCCCCTCCTCCCCGAGCGCCTCCCGCCAGCCAACCCGGCGGCGATTCTCCAACGCCCCCTACGCCGATTCCGCCGAGGGGCCGCGGCCCTTCCGCACACAGCGCCTACGCGCTCCCGCGGCCGGACGGACTTAGCGGCTCCGCTCCCGCCGCCGCCTCCGCCCGCTCCTCCTCTTTCTCCCTCGTCGCCTCCGCCCAGCTCCTCACACTATCCCCGCCCGCCTCTCCGAGCACGCAGCGGCTTCCGGCTCAGCCCCTCCGCCCGGCGCGATCCCCACGTTTCTCCCCCGCCCCTCCCAGCCCGGGGTCGGGCTCGCTGTTATTTCCTCGCGCGCCCCGACGGAGAACAGAGGGACCGCTCGGAGGCCATTTTGGAACCGGGCGCACGCTGCGGGAGCGCCAAGGCCGCACGGCGGGCGGGCCGGGCTGTGCCCGGAACAAAGATGTCCGCCGGGCTTGACGCGCGGGGCGAGGCGGCCGCGCCGCCCCCGCCTGGTGCCGGGGCCGTGCTCGGAGCGGCGCTGCTCCGTGCGCGCCCGGCGGGGCCCGCGGCTGGCCCGGGCCCCTGCGCCACCTGCGGCCGCCCACGCTGGCGGCGGAGGGAGAGGCCGGCTGGAGAGCGGCACCGGGATGGGCAGAGCGAGCCGAGGCCCTCAGCCGCCCTTACTCCCGGGAGCCTCGGGCTGCGTCACTGCGGCGCTCGAGTCGCTACCCTCCCCACATAGTCATGATTGGGTGCCCAAGTCCCCCGTAATGAATGAGAACTCAGTGGGGAAAGAAAAAAAAAAAATAACCAAAACACAGCCAAACCGTTTGAAGGCAGCTGTTGGCAGGCATTGGGTAAAATCGTTCTAGGGGTCCGAAGGGGTGCTTGGGTGCCCTGGGAATCCCACTGCCAGCCCCTACTGCCTGGGCCGGTCTAGTAGGTCCTGAGACCCTGAACTGACTCCTTGGAAAAGCTGCTGCCAGCCGAGATAAATGTCCACTGCAGTACAGAAGTGCCAGGGAAAAACATGGATTTCAAGAGAGGCAGAAACATGCCTTTTGCCTTTCCTATTCCAATAGAGCTCTCAATGTTGTGTTCCCGTTCTACGTTTTGGATAGGTATCTGTCCAAAGGCTCCAAGAGCCTTTTAAAATCTGGGGTATTTTATGCCCAAACCAGAATACTGGAGACCTGTATTTATGATGTGCAATTTGAAACTTAGCACACTTTCTTTTGTGTCAAGTATTTTCAAGTATGGTCCTTTCCTGGCCTTTTCTTTCACAAGCAGCACAATGCATTTCTCTAATAGGGAAAGGTGGTTGGCAAAAAGGTAAGAAAGCATTAATTTACTGTTTATTATATAATTTGTTGCTGACATGATTTAGAAGTACATCTTAACAGAATGTCCTGGTACTGGGAGGATGAAAATAGCAATTTTCATTTCAGCAGCAAAAGGAAATTTTTCAATAATGCAATATTTCTGTAGGCAGTCATAGCCAGGTGTGCAGGAGCAACAATGAAGATACTAAGTTTGCCTTTGTTTCTCACGGAGTTCATGTCTAATGTACTTTCCTCTTTTTTTTTATTTCTTTTTTGGGGGGATGCAGTTGATAAACAAATACTTTGTGTAATGACAAGGAAAATGCATAATCTCTTCAGAAAGGTATGCAGCCCTTCAAGATGTGGTTCAGCACTGTTTAAGAACTGGAAGTGTTACAATATACTGTGGTTCTTGGGTGCCCAAGGGAAAGAGATTTTTATTATCATTGGTCACAGGACTGCCAAATGTTATCTCATAAATTCGTGTCTTTCACAATGGATGAGGTAAGAAATAACCTTTTTTTCATTCTGGTTGGTTTAGGTGGTAATGTCCATGGCAATGAGATAGAGCTACATTGCTTTTGTGGTTATTTGAATAACAAAGAGAGACATTTTACACCACAGAAGTTGTTCACTGAATGCAAAATATGGTCCCCACAGCTCTCCCATAAAAATACATTGTGGGAAAACAAACAATATGAATAGTACTTGTTTTTTGTCTTGTAGTAAGGGCTTCACATTGCTTAAAGACATTTATCTTGGTTTCAGATATGTAATGTTGAGAAAATAGCATGTAACTGATGGGGATATCTTCAAGTGGGAAATCATGATTTTGGAGAATTCCATTTTAAGTAAAACATTACTTTGTGGATTGATTGTTGGAAAAACAAAAGTGAGATTGCACCTTTGAAACCTGCAAAACTGGCACAGGCTTAATGAGGAAGCAAGATGCAAGCCAATGGGTTTTATGTGAGGTTAATGTCCCATTTTTCTAGGTTCTGAATAGCGGGGGGGGGGGGGGGGAGTGTTTTCTTTTCATACAGCAATTCACAGGCTTCAGAAGATTCTGCAAAATTATGTTCATTTTGAGAAATAAAGCAAATGCAAATGGATCCCTGAGGTTTGAAAAATACTGTGTTCTGTGTACAATATAATATATCCAAACTTTTTTCATTCCTGTAGTGATCTGCTTCTCCTCTTCAAAAGCAAAGGCTTCAATTAAATATGGCATTGGACTTGAAAAAACTGAACTCAACAAATAAATTTCAGGATTCTGTAGATTCTATTTATTTGATTCAAATATGGAAGATAACAATTTTGTGATTTCCTTTCTGTGAAATTAATAAAAAGCTTTGCAAACTTAAATGCTACCTGCCATAACTCAACCTCCATTTCTGTCCCTCTTGTCTTCAGATACAGAAACAAAACCCAAATCTGCTAACTAGGGTTGCCTCCAGGTTGGCTCCCAACCAGCCTAGCCAGTTTCAGTGTCTCTTTGCCAGTGAGACATAGGAAGACTATTTTGTTTTTGTATTTCTTTTAATGCAAGCAGACATGACTCACTAGGTGAATTTGCACGCAGCGTCAGCTCCAGCATGAGATATGGTGGAATTACTGTGCTTGTAGTCTGCTGACCTGCTCCTGCATGATAACTCCAATTCCTCCTGGGTTTGTAGGGCACATGGTGCATCTCCAGACTGAGTCTTGCCTGCTCAGCCAGTCCAAAGTATGCACCGTCCTTTGGAGCTGCTGTGCAAGTGTGACGGAACTTTGTGCACCAAGCAATGTCTTGCCAAAACAACCAGGTTTTTTACACCAACTGGGTTAAGTCCTAAATTCCTACTCCTGTCTACAGTCTAACTCTTGCAAGATAGGAGGCTGAGGTTGCTCAGTGGGGAATAATGAGCACAGCATCCTTCTTCAAACCAAGTCTTAAATTTCAGATTTGTAATAATGCCTACCGGCAGCTTGACCAGTCTTAGACTCCTGCTTGTCATGTTACCAGAAGTGTCTTTTGTCCTTGTGCTATGTTGCCTCTTGGACACCTGTTGCCCCTTACATTGGATGATCTCTTTGTAAATGCTGCCATTTTGCAAGAAACAGGAGTAATACAAATGCTAGCAGTAATGTGAGGAATCAGGTGTCACATCTGTCTTGTTCATCGACCCTGTGCTTTGGGGACATACCAAGTCAGTACATTCATTTGTCTGAATAAATTTTTCCAGGGTCAGGCCTGTATTTATGGCACTTTCCTGTTCTCAGAGGAGGAGGGCTGTCATGAAACAGCCCTCATCATTGCAAACTCACAAGCAGCACAAGTAGCCAGCTAGAGGGATGGAGCACCTCTCCTGTGAGGAAAGGCTGAGAGAATTGGTTTTTTCAGCCTGGAGAAGAGAAGGGTTTAGGGTGACCTGATTGCAGCCTTCAGTACCTGAGAGGAGCCTACAAGGGAGAAGATGAACTTTTCACTGAAGCCTGTAGTGACAGGACGAGGGGGAATGGCTTCAAACTGAAAGTAGGTTTAGATTAGATATATGAAAAAAAATACTTACTGTGAGGAACAGGAACAGGCTGCCTGGGAAAATCGTGGCTGCCCCATCCCTGGAAGTGTTCAAAGCCAGATTGGATGGTGTTCTAAACAATCCAGTCTAGTGGAAGATGTCCCTGCTCATGGCGGGCAGTATAGACCTCGCTGATCTTTAAAAGCCTCTTCTAACCCAGGCCATTCTGTTATTCTATCCTAACTATCATTACTGCAGCATCATGACTGTTGTCTTTGGCTGCCACCTACAAGATTATTCTGCAGATACACAAATGAAGCAAGATAAAATCTTCACCTCTTGGCCCCCTTTTAAGTTTTGCCATTTGCTTTTTATAAAAAATGCTCTGCAGCAATAAGAAAGCCACATTCACCAGCAAGTGAATGCTGTAAAAATTATGAATACAGGCTTCTATTGAACAATTGCAACAGGAAAAATACAGCATCTCTTGTTTTGTAGTGTGTTTACTGTATCGTTCTGGTATACATCCATTACTTCAATTATCTAAAGAAAGAGGCTTTGATAGATTACAACCCAATGATGTGATCCTTGTGAGAGGCACACACATGCACTTATTGTTTAAGGTAGAAAATGGTTGCTTTGTGCAGTTGTAGTGGTGTAGCAGGGACTATAGCTCAGTAGAAGCAGGAAGGCAGCCTAACCTTTAGCCCCACACTCATGCCAACAGTGATTACTTCCTTAAGTGAGATGAGATACAACCTTCATGGCAGTTTCCTTCATCCATGTGAAAGACTCGCGTCTTGGGAGACATAGGAGGTTTCCAGTAGTGTTAAGCTATTTGAAAAATGCACTATCTAATGCGTTGTTTGTACAAGAGTCACAGATGCAAGCTGGTGAGCTGACAGATTGAAAAATACATTTCCTACGCCAGGGAATCAGAGCCTTGAGCAAGGCTCCTCTCACCCTTCCACCCCTCTGCTTGCAGGCAGCAACTGCTGGTGTGACCAGGAGCAAGAAGATTGTGTGTGCCACGTGTCCTGTAATTCCAGTTCTCCGTTTGATTATTTGTTAATAAGTAAACCCCACTGAGGTTGGGCAGGTCTCGGTAGATCCTTACGAGGCTTCCCCTATAGCCAGATGTGTAATCTTTACGGAGCAGCGCTGCAGCCGAGCACGCACTGATGGGCTGTTGTGTCTGAGCAGGGCACCAAGGGGCTGCTCAGGCTGCCACTGCTCTGAGAGCGAGGCCTTTGGGCAACTGGGCTCGCTGCCTATTTACATTAGCAAGTGCTTCCTAGCCTAGAATAAGGTTCTGCTATCATACTTTGCATATTAGATTAGGGGAAAAAAATACTTAGACCGGTAATGCAATGTGACATTTTATTGCCTTTTTTTTTTTTACTTTTCTTTAATTCAGGAAAGCGGTTATGCTTTCCCCCCCAAAAAAGTGGTTTTTTCTTAAAATTAATGAGCTAAAAATTAGTTTCCTGCATAAACACTAGACAGTGGGTTTCTTTTAATTCCAGAAGGAAAATATTAGAGAATAAATCAAATATTACAGAATTAATTAAAACATTGATTCTGTATGTACAGTAGTCAGCTCTTTATTCTCTTTATTCATATCAGGACATTGTTTCAATAAAGAGTAAAATGAATGACAGGTTCTGATGGGAAACAAGTACTGCCTACCCTGTGCCACTGTGACCCTAGCAGTCTGCCTTTGTATTTTGCAGTTGTCCCCTTTTGATTAAAGGACATCTACATCAGCTTAGGAGCATTGAATTGGGCTTTGTCTTTGCACATACTAAAGCAGCGGTACATCTAGTACTTGACACTAGACTTGAGGTAGCAGTATGCACATCCAAGGCCTTGGGTACAAATGCTGAACAGCTGAAGCCAAATGTTGCAGATTGTGCCATTACTGGCATTTTAATCTCTTTGTCACTTTGTTCTGTTTCCTTTACCTGTAAAAATGTGACTGTAGCTTCTGTTATAGCTACTGGCATGCCTACAATCTGGAATCCTCTCCAAATTCATTCCAAAGTGACGAGTCTCTCCCTTTGTGCCTCAAGTTGGGCCAGCCTGGACTCTGCTCACTCTGGGTAGGCAGGTCCTGAGTCCACCAGTGCACTTACCCTTGTGCCACTGTTCTTGCTAGCACATGACTTGGCTCCCAGATCTGCTCTTGGAGGCTGCACTTGGCACTTAAATGAATTGATTAACCAAAATTAATTGCTTGGCACAACCTTGAGGAGCAAAGGGTTTCACACAGAGAAGGACTTGTACCACCACTCCTGTCTAATCTACCACACAAACACATGTAATTTGTCCAAAGTGGTCATACCATCCTTCCTGGTTTTTCTGAGTAGCTGCTCTGTATGAACAAAATTATTGGTGTCTCAGCACCAGACCATCAAACATACAAAATCTCCTGAAAGTCACTTTTCGGACACTCAGTTGCAAATTTCAGTTTCAGGTACTCCTTATGCATTTGATCTCTAGGTTCCAGCCTAAACCAGCTGTTGAACCCCTGGGCTAGAATCAATGAATAGAAGCTTGTATAGTTCACTGCTTGGTTTTGTCTCCTGCTTTTGTCAGAGGATGACTTGTTTGTCCCAGTCTTTTGGGCTTTGCTGATAGTTTATCTAGTGGCAGTCATTAAGCTGAACGCACCTATGCATATAGCTCCAGTTAATCCAGTACAGCTACTCACTTGTCTTTTGCAACAAAAGGTGATATGAAATACTTCTCAGTAAGTAAAAAGCAAACTTTTTTTTTTTTTTTTTTTTTTTAACTTAAACCATGTGCGACAGTTGGCATCTGATTACCCATAGGTCTGACTGAATGCTACTGCCATTGGTGAGAGTGGGAATTTTCCAATTTAAGAGTTATCCAATCTTGAACAATCAAAGCTCTCTATTAAAGAAAAAAAATCTCAAAACTATATTTTGTAAGAAAACCATAAACTGCTAAGATATGAATATGACAGTATAGAAATGCTCAAAATACATTATGGTTCAATCCACTTAGTTAAATTATTGGTGCATGTGGAAAAAACCTCTAGAAACATAGAACAAGGAAAATGCTGAAACTTAACTCAGATTACTTCTTTGTATTTATATTCTGAATTGCAATATTCTGAACTTCTATTTTACATAAGGAGAAAAGTTGTTAGTGATTTTGCTGTGATGACAGAGCAATACTAGAAATAGGGCACAGTTCTGAAAGAACCAGTTATAACGACATTTGGGATTCATAATGGAAGATAATGGTCTTTTTGATGATGAATCCCCTATATAAGCCAAGAATATTTCAAGAGCTTGTTTCAAACTAGACCCATTAGCATAACTCAAAACTTATCCTTAGTTTCCAGATAAGGAAAATTCTTGTGTTGTTGTAATAACAGAAAGTTAGAGTGTTACAGAGTTTTTGAAGAAATTATGTGTTTGTTACAGAGCCAGATTTCAGACACAATCCTTACATTGTGTAAATTTTAATGCAAAATACAGAATCTGCATGGAAGTGTGGAAAAATAAGGGTTGGGGTTATTTGCATAATATTATAAATATATTTTTGAAACAACTTCTGGCTCCTGAGCTCATTAAGTGTACTTCTTGGATAAACTGGCAGCATGGACTATTCCTACACAGGATGTTTCTAAACTCCTTGCCAACACTATTTTTTTTTTTTTTTCCCCTTAACAATCCAATGTAATGCCCAAAGTCCTGTAAACACCATGGTAAAAAACTGTGATCAAAAATATGGGTAGCGTGTACTTTATGGTTTGATATTGATAGCACTTTTTGATAGTTAATCGTGTGCCCTTGGAGCGCATGGGAACACCTCTGTTATATAATATACTAAATAAACGATAGATAGATAGATAGACGGATAGATAGATAGATCTGAAATGCTTAGATGTATGACTTCATGTTTTATGAATGTAGTAGTATTTGTAATGGCCATGCCTGTCTTCAGATATTACTCATCTTCACCAAAGATACTGTGATAATAAGAGTCTATTGGACATGACGCTTACATGCCAGTTCCTGTGTGTTCTTTATTTCCTAGCTGGAAAATTGAATGTTATCAAAAGAGGATTCAGTTGTGTAGGAAGCAAATACTTGTCCATATTACCTTTCTTTAAAAAGTGTTTTGGCTACTTTGTTGCAGAAAGAATGTAGTATTGTTCTACCTCTAGTGCATTATTAAGCAACTTGTGCAGTTACTGTTGAGTTGGCTAGCTGGTTCATAAATGCAGTGTATTTCATTCCAGTTCATAAGTCAGTGATCTCCCATTTCATATCAATTTATTTCTTTGTGTTTTTTCTAGTTTACTGTATGTATCTCAATATTTAAAATGTCTGCAAATGTCCCCATGGTAATGGAATTCACTTGGCAGCACTGTATAGTTATATGAATCATTACAAGACAAGTAAATAAATAAGGCATAACTAAATACCAAATGGAAGTCGATAGGTTTGGTAACAACAGAAAGAGTTTATTGTGAAGATAACACCATTAATATTTTTTCCTGGAAACCCCTACTTCTTGAAAAAGTTGGTTTGGACAGACTTGAAAGTTTGATCCTGATATTTTGGGGGATGTCCCCCAAAAGAAAACCTTTTCCTGCAGATGGATGGATCACCCCATAACTCTGTTGTGCCTGAGTCCAGATAGCAAAGGTGGCTGTTGGAACCTGTATGAAAGAATTAATTTTGGGATCATGCATCTACTAGTGCTATGGTCTGTCCATAGTGGACAAATGGAGAAGTAATCCTTTAGAAAGGTTCTTAGCTTGAACCTGTGCCTTTGACAGAAAGCAGGCTAAAGCAGTATTTATGAACTGTCAAAAGATGTAGTGTATGTGCATGAACTTCCAATGAATAAACAAGTCACTGTTTTTTGTATTGGCATGTAATGGAATAAGATGGCTGAATACTTGCAGAGCATTTGTTGCAACAGAATAGTATTCAATTTTCTTGGGCTACCACTGGCAAAGCAGCCTTTTTCAGAATATTCATGATTACCACAGCTATGAAAAGATTGTCCATTCAACTCAATGTCTTAGATGGACCCATTAGCTACTGTTGTCTTCTTGCATAAATGCAGTTGCAAAAGTGACAGGGTTTTAATGTAGGACGTCTTAATCCATTGTGATAGCTACATGGCTTCTTCTTTGAATATAAAGGAAGACTGTGCAGTCAAGCATATTTTAATTCCATTTCTAAAGTTCAGCAAATGGAAGAGAGAGCTTTGAAAGCCTTAAATAAACCACAATGTGATAAATCATAACAAAGTATAAAATGAAAACATTCGGTTTATTTAGAGAATGTTCTCAAAGAATGGAATACATCCATCTTGAACCAAAGCATACATTTATGCAGACTGTTGTTAATTCACAGTTTATTTATAAAATGATTTCATTTTTGATAACATCTGTATATGGCAAGGTGCCTAACCTCTGGGGCACAATGGGGAGAAGTTATAAAGTTAGCATCCTCCTTCCTCTTGATGTACAAGCAAAGAAGCTGGAAGGAATCACAGTGTTACTCTGCTGACTGAACTCAGGCAGCAGCATCTGCTGGGTCTTACTAACCTCCACTCATCAGAGAAAAGACAGAACTGTTCTAAAATGGAGGCAACAGGAAATCTTGGTAGGAGGCTCTCAGAACAGCCAACTAAGGCAAGGTAGGTACAAGGCTGTAGACCTGTTGTGGTTCAGAGTCAACACTGACTTCACTCATGGTGCAAATTAGACAAAATCACACAAAGAGGCAAAAATAAATCAGAAATTACCTAACTCTAGCTGTTTACACAAAGCACAAAACTCATGGCTATTATAATTCTCCTTTTCTCTCTAGTTACTTGACTGGGAAGCTACTAAAATTTAATTTTTATTTGAGAAAATTTTTGACAGAGCAGTGAGTACTTTTGAATAGTGCACGCATTAGGTAAAGCTGTGATCTGTATGGAAACAAAGCTCCTAAAACATATCTTTGTGTACAGAAATTCCACTTGCAGTACATCACTGAAAAATTTAATATGGCAGAAAAAAAAAATCTGATTGGCCATAAGATGTTTTTTATGTAATAGTTATGACCTAAAATATATTTTTAATGTTGGAAAAAGTAACATATTGTTCATTTTGTCTGATGGATTTTACCACTTCCTGCCTGATTATCAAGGAATTCAGAATGCATTTTGGCCAACAAGAAGTATGTCCACACTAGGGACATTTCTTACTCACTTTTCAGGAAACAGAGCTCCATTATTGCTATTAATGCAAGCTTTCTCACCACCATTTATCTAATGCTGTCTGGCCTCTAGATCCCTTTTATCTCTTCTGCAGTGGGCCTCTATCCTGCAATTCATTCCACTTGGTGCAGAGGTTGGCAGTGCTCGCCCTGGGGTCCCAGCCATTACAAATACCTGTAGCAAACACAGAGGAGATTGCAGTACCTGTGCAGGCAAATACCAAGCCAGCAACTGTCTCACATTGGTCTGGAAATCAGACTGAACTCCTTCAGACAGTTACACAAAGTGACCATTCACCCCTCATCTGAGCCTTTGGAGCAGGGACCATACGCTTCCAGGGCAACGCGGGGCCCTGTCCCTGGTAAGGCAAGTAATTAGAAACAAGAAGAGAGACCTGGCTGGCTTGCTTTCCATTGCCTGCTCCCATCTTCTCTCAGCTTGAGCTCTCCACCCTCACTTGCTCGTTTCCTTTTTTTTTTTTTTTTTTTTTAATGAAGCTTAAATCATCTAAAACAAACAAAAAATTTATTTAATAAGAGAAATACATTAGCAAATGGAAGGGTGTTTTTAAAACTTTTCTCCTCAGCCAATTGGCTTCCATTGAGTATTACATGCATCTCTGGTAAATAAATTAGAAGATAAATAGCATTAAACCCATAAAACAATTGCTGTATTTTGCTGATGGTTGGCATCTCTGCAGTACAGCTGCTCCTCCCAGTCTCAAGGGAGTAGAAAAAGGGACAATAGTGAGCTATGCAGTGTGACTGGCATCTCTTCCACACCAC
This sequence comes from Hirundo rustica, assembly GCF_015227805.2. Classification (NCBI taxonomy): domain Eukaryota; kingdom Metazoa; phylum Chordata; class Aves; order Passeriformes; family Hirundinidae; genus Hirundo; species Hirundo rustica. The sequence continues at coordinate 108,898,122 of NC_053450.1, forward strand.
CAGTCTAAAGGCACACACACATATATTTACCGATACTCACCATCAGATCAGAGAAAATTCTGTAGGCTTGGTAGCATCTTGAAAGCCTTTCTGTCACCCAAGCAGGAGCCAGCAGATGGGCAATGCAGGAGGTCACACAGGATGGTCTTAACAAACTCTTTTGCCCATGCAATCCATCACGGGTCAGACAATGCCTTTGTATCTCCCAGAACACATCTCTTTTCTTCGCATGTATTCTAGCAGGTGCAGCTCTGCATGTCAGCCACCCCAAAGAGCCAGCTGTGCTTGCAGTGAAACATTACAGTCTGCAGTCATCAGAGGAGAGGAGTCGTCACCGAAGGCTGTAAATAAAAGGACAAGAATGTAGTGGCTTTGGGACTTCTGCCCAAACAGATAAACCTTGACTGCTGTTGTGCCTTTGCTTTCTTAAGAAGCCCCAAGTGCTATTTCTGATCAGAGAAGAAAGAAGTCCTCTGCCATGACCCTTATCAGGGTCAGCTGTTCCAAGCTGGAGTTCACACTCCAGCATTGCCAGAACTATGTTGCTCAACTCCAAGTGCAATCCCCCATGCTGTATTCCACATGGTTCCCCTGATTCCTCTAGTGTGTCCTACATTTTGGCACCTCCTTTGCTGATTTATGAAAGTTTTTCATTATTTCCCTGTTCCCCAGTGCTTGTGTCCAATGAGGAGTCCTCTGCATTAAAGTAGGTGTTGAAAATGCAGGAGGGAACAGGAAGGTTATCAGTAACTGGGTAAGGGGTAATTCAGTTAGTTTTCCAGGGGCTAGGAGACAAGAAGACTTAATCTAAGGAGAAGTCACTCCTCAGGAAATCCTTATGGATCATTGTTCCTATGGAGCAGGAAAACAAGCCTCTCACAATAGAAAATATCTTCCCTGCAGTAGCATTAGAAAATGATAGAGCAACTAAGCTCTGGTAAAGTGAGTCATCACTCAGCAATTTTTCTTCAGTGCTTTCCCACTGATAGCTAGCAAAGGTCATGGGTTGTTAAGCCAGAGTCTGGAGGCTGTAGGATGGGAAGGGCCATCAGGAAGCCCTGATGCTGACAAAGATGTTTACTTCTAAATTTCAGTCAAGCTCAGAATTAAGAGTGTTGGGGGAAGATCCAATCCTTCTTTCATCTAAATTTCAGACTTGCATTTTAGCATATCTGAAGGAAGTGTTGTGGTTGCTATGGATAAGATACACGTAGGGTCCAAAACTCAGAATTCATTCTTTTAGTAGACAGAGAACAAAGAAGACAGGAGAAATTAAAAGTGTATAGTGCTGTAACGTCCCCTGCTGAGACATCCATTTCAGGGTTAGCTTCAGATTATGACACAGAAAGTAGCTTTGACTGCAGTGTTCCCCTGCCTGTTGTGATAGAAGCCACTTGCCTCTGAGTGACTTCAGGCCATCATTCAGCTTCTTCTCCATTCCTTATTTGTACTGCCCAAGTAATTAATTTTTCACCTGTAAATCTGTGATGAAGGAATTACATTCAAAAAAGGAAAATCATTGCTTTCTGCTTCATTTATCTTAAAACTAAATCTGTAACGAGGTGTCACATTCCCTTCCTTCCTGCATATGTAGGCTTGTCTAAAATAGCCACCCTTCCCTAACATGCAGTTATCTCTGGTGTAGCACGATTGCCTGTAGCAACACTGAGAACAGTTAAGATAAGACTTCAGTGTTTTATCACTGTTTGGTCTAACCTTACTTAATGCACGACTGGGTGATGGAATAATAATAAAAATACCAACACCTTAAAGGACCTCTCCTGCCCTAAAGCTATTATTTCTATCAACAATTCAGCCACAGGAGTAGTCCCAGCAATGGAAGACGTGGAGGAAGGACCCAGGTTTTAGGGTCACATTGGGGCAGCAGGTATAAGGAGAGGTAAAAAACTGGAGCCAGATTTCATGTTCATTGTATTCTCATGTTTCTGCAATATCACTGTGAAAAATGAGAGAAAAGTGCTTCAGTAGTGTTAATCAACCATTAGTGACCTCCTGAGTTCTACAAAATTTATGGCCTTCATGGAGGTCTCTGGCTCTTTTTTTCAAGATTGCAGGGAGACTATTTAATTTTTGCATTTTGTGGTGGTTTGGTTCGCTGTGATTTCCCCTGGTGAGGGTAAAGCAACAGGCTGTGCTTGGGTAGAGTTTCTATCCTGAGAATGTCCAGATGTGCCCCATTCCCCTAATGAGATTTTTTTTACTCTGTCTTAAGAGTATTTTAGGTCTTCACAGAAATTAGCTTTTATCTGCATACCTTACGGGCATATAGACTGATGTTGGCTGCATACAGTACCGCTCAAGGTATGTCAGAAATACGTAATGTATGATAAACAGAAAGATGTTCTTGGGGTTTCAGTCATCTTTCTTCTAAGTGAGGTATTTTTAGGACTTCAGCAAAATGCACGTCTTGCATTAGAGAAGCTTAGCAGGCTCAGAATATGTATATCCCCATTTCCCTTCAGCCTGTGAAGCTGCCTTACTACCAAAGCTGAGTAAAGTATCTTTACTGAGTCAGTGTAAACAGCTCCTATTCAGCTCTCAGCCCTGCAATCACATACTGGCTGATTTTTTATTGGTTTTTTTTGGTTGTTGTTGTTTGGTGGTTTGTTGTTGTTGTTTTCTCAGCAGCATTTTTCTTTTTCAGAAATAAGAACTTTCTCATGCCTGTTGATTTCATCATACAGGAATTTAATTCAGCAGCCACCTTAAAAGGCCATTCATTTAGATTTAGGGAGGAGCACATTTGCTTCCTTTGCAAAATGTGATGTCAAGGCTAATATTTTTTTGCCCCCTCGATTCATCTTAAAATAGGAGATGCAGAAAGAGGAGGGTCCACAGTAGAACACAGCGCACATTTATATGATCACCTAAATGAGCAGAGCTGAAAGGCTCATTCACTGAACGTGAGTACACTGATTGTTCTTTCTGAGGGTCGCAGGTATGGAAAAAAGGCACAAACTCTTTTGGGAGGGTGCTGACTCAAGCTTCTTAATTAGCCAGCTAAGAGATCAAAGAGCAGAAAGAAGTCAGATGAAAGCTGGTGTTGTTGCAATTCCTTTCGTAACTATCTGTTTCCCAGATTACAATGATGTCAGGCTGTATCTGTCACAATTAACATGAGGAGGAGAAAGATAAAACAAAAGCTTGTTTACTGTAGCCTGTACCAAAACAGTTTTTGTATAGATTTCTCCAAATGAAATCAGTTATTGTAGGTGAGTCTGGTGGCTCCAGGTATTATTAAATTGTCTGCACATCTCACAAAGCCCTGTTTACAGCCAGTTATAATTTTTTCTGAATTCAGCTCCTAGAATTGAGCTGTTCAGAGCTGTCTGGCTCTACTAGGTACACCTACGGACGCATGGCTGTAATTTTCAGATACAGCCTAAAAGGCTTGTTCAGGTCAAAGTCTGGAGTGAAGATTTGGCCTTTGCAGTCAGGAGGGCTGAGTGGAGGAGGGAGAGTTGGTCTTGTTGAAAGAGCTCTCTCTTTTACACTCCTTAAGCAAATGCAGCCACAGTTCGCTCAGTCAGAGGGAGGCCCTTGAAGGTTCGTCATTCACAAATGTTCAACAGAAACCGTCACAGCTAACCTCCCTGATGACTTGTCTTCCCTGAGCACACTCCAATACAAATTTAAGCTAACTTTCCCCCTGTATAGTTGTTAAAAGGCTGACTCTGTGGCAGGTCACACCTAAGGTTGAGATCTGAACTGAGAGAGGAGTACAGCCTGGTTTTCAGCCAGCTTCCCCTGACTAGTACTGTGGAAGAAAGGGGAAGCTGCTGTACAGCAGAAGCCTCAGAATAGTGGAAATTGGTCCTGGAGGTGGCAGGAGGAAGGATGAAAGTTTTAAACCAGAATCAGAGATGAGGGAGAACACTGATGATGAAGTAAAGTGCAAGGAAGAATCTGGAAGGGACCATCAGAGCTTGGGAACGCCCACAAAGAGGACTTGTGGTTGAACCTGGCTGAGTTGACACAGGAGAAAAGGAGAAAGGCAATGGGAACACTGATGCTGGGACAAGGAGAGGGGGTACAGTGCTGGTCGAAGAAAAAAGCTGTACATGGGGCTGTTGTCTGTGGTCCATTATCTTAGATTTACGAAGGCCTGGGTTTTGCTGTGCAAGACGATTTGGACTGGGTGGAAAGTTTACAGAGTGGAGGTAAGGACTGGATCAATCAGAAGTACAGGACTTAAAGCTGAGGGCAAAGAGAAGATGTGGTATGGATAAATGGCCCCTGGGATTTAAATGCTGCCTTGGACTCTGTCCCACTGCTTCAGAGCTCCATGCATTCCAGGCAAACTTTGTATATATTTATCCAGAAGCTCCTTATTTCCCTGGTGGTCACTGTGACTCCTGATGTGAGAAAGTGCTGTATTCAGAACTGTAACTAAAGTCAATGGAAGCTATGTTTTTCATATATGGAAAAAAAAAAAAAAAAAATCCCAAACATTAAGTGCTTAAAGGATCAGGTTTTACTATCTCACATTGGTTGCCAAGATTATTTTATTCCCCACCCCCCACCCCACCCCACCCCACCCCACTCCCATTTTTTATCCACTCACCTCGCAGGTTTTCTTAAAAAAATATATGTGAAATACTCAGATTTTATACTGTTAAATGTCAAAAAACAGGTATCTTGGGGAACAAAAAATCCTTTTGTCATTACAAAAGAATACAGCAAAGTAAATTCTGAAGCCCCAATAAACAACCAGTAGAACACAAATCATTGAACAGTTGCTAATTACATAATCAGGTCTTGTTCTGTGTACTGGTTGAAGCAAAGATACTCTGAAAATATAGTTGTGTATCATGCTAGTAGGAGCTGAATCATCCATGGAAGTACTAATTGGAAAAATATCATCCATTTCTTCTCATGTTATAGTAATAGAGTAAATGCGAAGATTTTAAGCTTTCTTCACCTCTAGACCCCTGTAAATGTTACTGGAGAGATGCAGATCCTTGAATAGTGACTAGACAACAGCTTGTTCTTTAGTTATTTCTGCTGCAGTCCTTGGAAGTTATCTGTCTGGAAGTCACCCTGGGAGTCTGCAGACCACGCTTTAGACTGCTGTCTGTGACTGTATAGCTCACACAGGCAAAAAAAAAAAAAAAAAAAAAAAGGTGTTAAACCAAGAACTGTATTTTCAGTCTGTCCGGTAACATGCTCTGTGTTGTAAGAAAGAGTATGAAACATTCAACACTCTTGCTGCTAGCAGTCATCTTGAAAGAAGGGAACAACTTTGTTCTCATTATGCCATATCAGATGTTCTGCCTAAGACTTGTCTGCTGGTTTTCTTTTTTTTCTCCTTCTCCAGTGCCACTGAAAAAATCTTGCATTTCTCTAGTTGGCCACTGTTATCATACCCAAGCCTGAGTTAAGATCCCAGCACACTAACTCACCTCTGCCAATGCAGTCCAGCTCCTAACATGTATCACGTACGGCTGAAATCCAGTTTTAAGGATCCCATACTTGAGTGTTTCCATTCCACTGCAAACTGAGAATGATATTTGATTCTGCAAAAACAAACATTATGAAGGTGTTTCCCCTTGGAGTTTGGGAACTTCTGTCATTGATGTGTAAGGATCTGTAATTACAGCAGTGTTCCCTTCCATCCACCACAGCTGTCTCTGGCAATGTTCCCCCTCATTAGGAAACTATCCTATAATTTAAGATTAGAGCTCGAGCATAAGGCAGTAATTGTCCCTTTCTGTTCGAGTCCTTACAGAATTCATGTTGTCAGGCTGAGGCGTCTGTTTTGTTTAGACATTTCCACCTTTCAGAAACCTTTCAGAAACAGGTCTTTACTTGACCTTCATTTTGTTTTGCCTGGTTTGCACCAGCAGTTCCCCCAGTGCAAATGCTATGAGAGCTGGTTGTAGATAGCCCTGGCTTCAGGAAAGTCAAGCCTCTGATACTCTTGATAGCGTTAAAACCACTGAGGATTTTTTCTCACCATCTGACATTCAGCTTTTTTATTACATCGGTGACCTGTGTCACTTTCTTATTAAGTTATTCTGTCTGTGAAAATTATGGTAGAAGTATTGAAAGTGATGTGAAACGATAGGTTTATTCAGTTCCCCATTCTGAATAGCTGCTCATTTCTGGAGTATGGAACAAGACACATTTATCTTTATTCATTACCCTTTAAAGTGACACATATTTTAGAATTTTGCTATTTCCATCTGTGTGATATATGAGATCTTCCTGAGCTCATAATTTGTCACTGCTGCCTTTGTATGACTTAGTAATAAAAATCTTAGTAATGGATGCCAGGCTGGTGGCAAAGGATGTAGCTCCTTGCTCCCTTGTTCTGATTTTTGATCTTTTAAGCCATGAACCCTGGATGTTCTCCTCTGAAAATCTTGGTGTTTGCTAGCTGAATTACAACAACACACAGATAAAATAAATTTGCCAGCAAGCTCCTTTTAGCTCTTTATTTATTTTTAATTCAATTTGCAAAACATAAAAAAGGACGAATTCTGAGCTGCAATCATATTTAACAAAGGATTAAAAAAGCAGACCAGCCCATAAGAGCTTTAGCAAACCGCTGTTTTTTCCCACATGCCAGAGCTCTTTGTCACATTTTTCAAGACTAGCAAAATGAACAAAAAGGACTCGGTGTGGGTGGGCTTGGGACAGAGGTCTAACATGTGTGAACATGGGTTCAGAGTACTTAAGCTGTTTTCTGCTTCAGCCTTTCTGCCTCTTGCCTCATGTCTGCATGGCGGAGGGGTGTGTGTGTGTATACACACGTGAGTACACGTGCACATCTTGCTCCAGGTACGTGTGTAACTTCCATGTATTGTAAATTATACCGTGAGTAGCTACTCACTGGCTTTGCTTTTCCTGATGTTTCCTGTTCCAGCTTTTTCCTGAACCGCCAGCATTAACTTACTTTCACTTTACTGCCAGAACATGACACGATGCAAGAGATAAATTTCAAAGTTCAACAGATAATTTATAATGATTCCTTTCCAATTACCCCCAGTTAGTGTGGATAAACATTTCCTCAGAAGACAAAACCCTAAACCACATTCTGGTATTTGCATTGACTTTTTGGAGGGACTGACTTTTAGAAAACGATCTGCTGCTTCATGGGAAGGAGAAAATTCCATCTCTGAAAATCAAGCCTTTGTTTTCAGAGAAACCCATACAGCTTGCATTTGCTGACTCTCTTCATGTGTTGCCAATGAGTGGGGATGGCCTGAGCCTGACTTTTCCTTCCTCATTATACGTGGTGTGTGTTTGCTTCTCTCGTGGGCTGTGTTTTCAATGTTTTTGCTTAGTTTCTCACTGTCTGCCATACTGACTTTATTCTTTCACTTCTGAGTTTGCTGCATATTTTATTTCTGTTTTGCATCTGCACTCTGCTTGCTTTGCTCAGCTGAATTTAGCATCCTGATTGTATGATGGTGTGCCTTTTTCTGTCATTTTAACCTCTTCTGCATAATGCTCTGTTGGAGACACTGCAGAGGGCAAGTAAAAATAATTAAAACCCTAAAATAAAGTCCTACTAACAACAAGAAGAAAAATTAAAAGCCAAAAAACAGTCTTTGCAAGGTTAAAATTATCAGAACAGACACAGAGTTTTAAAAGATGCATAATTTCTTTCCACATACACGATCCAGACGTTACTCAATAAAAGAATCGCATTTAAATTATAAAAGAATCTATTTATTGTGTTGCATAATCATCAAGAAAAATATCAAAAAGCCGGGTTCAGTAGTTCACAGCTTTCACAGGAATACAAACCTTTCTTAGCATGGTTTATGGCCATCACAGAATATGATCCACTTATCTGTGGTAAAGGCTGCAAGGTTTATCATCAGCTCTCAACACAGATGAACTTCAGATCTGGCTGCTTTTCTACAGAAGCTATCTGGGATCAATGGGGTCATGCTATATCTGCACTCCCTGCAGAAATATCTGAGAGAATCATATTGGTTATCTTTTTGCTTGTTGTCAACATTTGTCAGTGGGATGCCACTTGATGAAATACCTCAGATTTCTAAAGTGAACAGTTGTGTGTATCTCATAATCTGTAACTGAACAAAACAATCATCCAACTATAGCCAAGCCTGGGAATAGAGAATGTCAAAAGGAGAAAAGAAGCTATCTCAAAATAAGTTTGAAGAAAAGATGAGTAGAGCTGACAGATGGTACAGCACTTCAAGGAAATCACGACTTTTCCCTTCTTCCATCAGTTGCTAAGGAGAGATTATATATAAGAGAGTATCAAGAATGTCAGCACCCAGGTAATACTTAATTCTGATAAGTGTTTGAACACCCAGGAAACCATCTTACATACCTTCCATCTTAATCCAACCTGCTTCCTGGGGCATCTATCCCTGTATCTATTTCTAAAATGGAAGATGGGAATGTTCTATCTTCTGAAATGTCCAGAAAGCTGTTCAAAAGCATTAACAAGTCCACTGTACAGCTATGCATCTCTTGAGCTGCAAAAGCAAATACATACAGCTCAGAACATATGTCCCTGCAGCTTAGTGATTCCCCATTCAGGCACTGCTTTAAACCAGAATAATTATATTTTTCCTTTTGGCTTTCTGCAGGATCAGGTTTAACCCTATTAATGACTGTATTTCGCTCCTTACCACTCCAGGAATACTTGGCTCAAAGGGGATGATGTAGTTGTCTTGACTGTAATGAAACTCAGATCAGTTGAGGAGACTGACTGTGAAGAACACACATTTGCTATAGAAATTCTTCCAACAAAGAAAAAAAAATGCAGATCTTTGCTTGCTTTTTAAAGAAGATGGCAAGGATCATATTGTTTACTCAAGCTTTAACTGACTGGAGGGTAGAACTGAAAGTGTTGTAGGAAATGAGGCTACATCTGGGTAGAGATCAGTCACCAGCAGGTGCTCATCAGGGCTTAATCCTGGGGACAGCTCTGTTCAATATATTTATCAATGATTTGGGTGCAGGAGTTGAATGCACCATTAGCAAGTTTGCTAATGATACTGAACTGGAAAGTGTTGTTGATTGTTTTGAAGGACAAGTGGCCTTGAAGAGGGATATGGATAGACAGGAACATTGGGTTATGATTAATGGAATGAAGTTTAGCCACCTGAAGTACCAGATTCTGCACCTGGAAGAGAATACTGCTGGATGCCAGTATAAACTAGGAGAGGAGTGGCTGGAGAGCAGCCCCATGGAAAAGGGTCTGGGGTTGCCAATTGATAGGAGGCTCAGTAGGAGTCAGCAGTGTGTGCCCTGGCAGCCAAGAAGGCAAACCTCATCCTGGGATGTATCAAACACAGCACAACTAACCAGCCAAGAGGGATAATTATCCCACTGTATTGAGATGGTGCAACCTAATTTTGAGTATATTGTGTAGTTCTAGGCCCCCAAACTTAATAAGGATGTGAAGATCCTTGGATGAGTCCAGAGGACACAAAAGATGGTGAAAGGGCAGAAAGGGATATCCTTTGAGTTGCCGATCTCTTCTCCTTGGGATCCAGTGATAGGACGCATGGGAATGGTTCAAAGTTGCACCAGGGAAAGTTTAGTCTGGACATTGGGAAGCAGTTCTTTACCAAGGTGCTCAAACACTGGAATAGGCTTTCTAGCGAGATGGTTGATGTGCCACAGCTGACCATGTTCAAGAGGCATTTATTTGGACAAAGCCCTTAATACCATGATTTAACTTGGTCAGCCCTAAAGTGGTCAGGCAATTGGACAAGATGATAATTTTAGGTCCCATACAGCTGAACTATTCTATTCTATTCTATTCTATTCTATTCTATTCTATTCTATTCTATTCTATTCTATTCTATTCTATTCTCTATATATTCTATTTTCTATATCCAATATTCTTCTATATTCTGTTCTGAACCTTCCTTCAACAGAAGCAGGGATATATTTCCTGCTAAATTATCTCCCTTGTCTCTTGTTTTAACTGCTTTATATCTACTAATTTCTCAAAAGACAAAAGATATTGGAGAGACATTCCAGCTGAGGATGAAACAACATCTTCCTCTTAAACAACATGTAGTATCCTAAAAAATGGCCCACTTGTTTGAGTAAAGCAGAATATTTTATGTGGTGGCCATACACAATCATGACAATTATGAAGGAATTGTATACGAGTTAAGGAGGAGCACTCTTACCTGAGAACTGAGACCCACTAATGGAACAGGATCTGCAGGTGTACAGGATGGAGTCACTCACCATCTCAGAGAAGGAAACTTGTATTTCATGAAGGACCTTCAGGGAAAGGAAAAGAACCAGGCTTCTACATTTTTGGAATTAAAAGCACCAAAGTGAGCCCAAAGCATCCTTAAGTGTTAGTGGGAGAATCCCTTGGGCTATAGCATGGGTCTGGTTTAAGTGACTGGCAGAAAAATTTGCTGCAGATTAAGTGCACATGATGGTGATATCCAGCGTGGGAGGCAGAGAAAAAACAAGGGACTGGTAAAGCTAGTCAGGGGACAGGGCCAGTGGTGGTATCTGGGGGATATTCATAAGTTTTATGGCTAGAAAGGAAGATGATGAGAAGTAAAGGCTGTAAAAGTGACTAATATGATTTAAGACCAGTAGGAGAGGGGCAAAACAGTCACTGGAGGCAAGTTTCTTTTGGTCAGAGCGCAGCACTGGGGAGTGAGGATAGACAAATACCACTCAGGCTGGTTTCCCAGACCTTCCTCAGGGGCATTTCTTATTCCACATAACAAAGACTTAGGAATCTCCTTAAGACTCCTCTTTTTTGGCTTGACTTTGACTTAACTTTAATGAAGTAGCTTCCATACTGGGGCTGTTCAGCATTGGTCTTTCCCTTGTTTTTTGCTGTGTGGTCTGTAACTATCTCAGTCAGACTGCAGGCTCCATAGTAAATCATTATAGTGCTAAAGTATAAATCACAGAGAAATACAGCCAGCACCTGTGCAGTAGCTAAATTACACCTATGGTGTTCTAGAAATAATAAACTACCCAGGAGTAAAAATTACGAAAGGGTAAGATGCAGAACTTGAACCAGTTGTGGTGTAGCTCTGGTCAAATTAAGACTCAGTCAAGAATTTTAAACATTACGCTACACATTTTATCTAAAACATTTAGTAGCACACAGAAAACCTCTTCACTTGGGGAGAAGCTGCGATGTATTTATAAGCCAAGAAATATCACACACAGAGTTTGTCACCAGTGAAAACCAATTTTGACTCAAGTGAAAGGAAGGGTAAAAAAATTACAATAGGAAGCCATTATAGGACAGTGGGGGATGTCGAAAAAGCAGAACAGGAAATGTTTATGTAGATAAAAGAAGCCTGCAAAATAGCTACAACAGGAATCATAGGAATTTTAATCGTCCTGTTACTGAGGGGAATTGTAATTAGGAAATATCGAATAAGTGTGAAAAGCTGAAGACTAACATTGCTCTGAATTGTCTTTAGAAAGTTTATGAACACGCTCTACATATAGAAGCAACAGCCTCAGAAAGCTCATATCCTGGCTTTTATCTCCAAATCCAAAATAGTGCAGATCTGAAAGAATCAGTTTATTGACCTTCTGGGTTGTACTACTTGCTCTATTTTCTCAGGCCTTCTGCAGATGGTTGGGGGTTGATATATTCACAGAGGATGTAGTTAATTTAACTTCTGGAGATTGACTCTTGTCATGTTTGTGGGGGGCATGAACTATAAATTGCTGGGAAGACAACTTTGCAAGCTATGACATGGTGAAGTGGCTATACATTTTTACTACCTGAGTTATTTTTAATTAAAATTGATATAAAAGGCAATTTTTGGAAATCTAGTAATTTCTGGAAATCACAGTATACACTAAAAAAAGTTTAGTTAAATTTGTATTTAAAAAAAAAAATAATGTGCAAAACTCATTCTTCTGCCAGCAGTACCATATTGGCTTCTGTGAAGTTTAAATTCTCTTCTGCAAAAGTGCATTCAAGATTGGGAGGCATTGGCAAAGTTTCTTTTTACTGCAGTTGTAAGAAAGAGCAGTTGAGTGAAAATTACATTATATTACTCAGGTGATGTTAAAGCATATGGTAGTATTTATCTTCTGTCCATCCCAAGCTTTTTTTCTTGCCTTCTACACAGGTTCTTTGTGTCTGCTGCACCACTGCAAGATTTCCTTTGCCCAGGGTTTCCACCTGGTACTTCCAGTTGACATTCAAGTGCCCTTGATGCTTGCCTCATCCAAAACCAGTTTTTTCTGCCATGGGGCCAGTATAAAAAAGGTGGCAGTTCCCTCTGATACTGGACTTCAAGAGACTTCAGGAACAACATCTGATGCTAATGGGACTGTGTTCAGAAAATAAGAGTTGAAAGAGCAACCACCAAATATTTATGAAAAGTAATTCAAAGCATGCTCTTTTGAGAGCTGACGCTCTGAAATGTATTGCACTAGACTCAATTTTTGCAAAAAATTCATCTGAACAAGCATCTGATATGTCCCTATTCATAGCACATGTGTTTGCCATTGTATCTTTCTGCACAACAATAGTCACTTTAGTATTTACCTCTGACTTAATTCAGTATTGCTACTATAACACAGAATTTTCCTTGACATCTGCAAAAAAAAGGATAACAAAATTTCATTGTATTTTATATTTTCTGGCCTTTATTTGCTCTGATGAAAGATGATCTAGCTTGATATTTCTCAAGACATAACTGTTGTGTCTGGAGTCATCCTTCTTTGTGTAACAGGGATAGCACTTGTGAGACTTGCAGGGAATTAAAATAAGCATTTATTTTATAATGTGAGTGTAATGTGATTCACTAAGGTTTTGATGAAACTGTGGGGGAAAGTGCATAGTTAATTCTACTTTTCTCTGGCTCTGTGTGCATTCTGGCCTCAAAAAGTTGCACAGAGTTTTTGAAGAGCAGATTAATCAAAACTTTTCACAGGAAATTTTTTGCTAGCAGCCTGCATAAATGCCTGCTTTATTTTAATGAACACTTTCAGTAGTTTCACACAACTGTGATAATCTCAAAACTCTTATTTAAAGAGCTGTGACAATCAAGCCAATTATGCTCCCATGGACCAATTTTTAGTTATCTTTGGGCAGCTTCCACTAAAAACATATTTGTGTCCCCTTGCTGTCAGCTGAAATATTTTTTTGGAAATCAGTATTATTTATCTCACTAATTACCCTTTAACTTGCTTTTGTTTATTTTTACAAATTTTCTTTTTTTCCCTCTTCAAGATTATTTGTTTTTTTAAGGCTTACTACTTATTGTTTCTGCTGACCTTTGGATCCCTGAGCCTACGAGGCTCTGGGATATTTTTTCCTATTTAAACTATGAAAAAGAATATTTTAGTTTCCTTTTTTTTTCCCCCAAATATTTTCTGCCAGCAATTCCCTTTCATATGACTGCTTGATTTAGTTTCCCTAACTCATAGAAATTCACATTAAAATAGGAGTAGAAGAGATTCTTTTGGCAGCCTGCCTGCTGAACTCTAGAAATGCCACTTCACATAGTCCATGCTTCGGATGGTTGAATGAGCTCCAGAGAATATAGCTGGGAAGAAAAACCTGTGGACTGAAGCCTGTTAATCTGAGGAGAGGGGAAGGTATCCCGTAAAGGGCTTCATCCTGATCATCAAGTCTGTTTCATTCTGAGCGCTTCACGTTGGCCAAGTAATTCGTTCTCTTCACTGCTTTATTAGTTGGTCACTGTGAGAACTCAGCCAGGAGGCACTCGTGGTGCCCGTGAATTTTGTGACACTGACACCCATTTATTAATAAGCACATTAAGATATGGTACACAGACAACCATACAGTTATTAGATAGCAATGACTTTAGACCTTACCTGAGCATCCTTTAGGACAGGAATCTGGCGGGGAAAAGATGGCTCTGTTGTCACTTCACGGTCATCTTCCAAGCAAGACAATCCTAACTATATAACTTGGAAGTCCTAAAAGTATTTTGGTCTGTCATAAGTGAAATTAAACTGCCAGTTTACACTCAGTCTTTGCATGGAAAACATTAAAATTCACAGCAGATTTCCAGACGTCTGCTTCCCAACTGTTTTTAAAATCTAGGTCATTATATATAGGTGGCATCAGATAAGTCTCCATGGAAGTCTCAGAATATCTTAAACAGCAAAATGGGTCAGCCTTCTTTAAAGCTTGTAACCATCTAACACAAGTTTTCATATGTGTACAGTCCCAAGAAAGGTTAAATATCTCCTTTGACCCCTCACTGAATATGGATTTTTAACGTTCCATGTTCTCATAGCTCTGTAAGGCAGCATTTTCTAGATAAATTCCTCTGCTATTTCAATCTGTGTGATGTTTTTTGCCATCCAGTATGAAATCTATGGCAATGTAAATCTTATCTTGTTCCAGACCTTGGTCATTCATTTCCACATGCTGTGCAATCATTCCTTGACTGCAGGCATTTTCCACAAGCTGAAAATTCATTTCTTTGGTTTTGTGATTATTATTGTCCTCATTATGTTGCCCCAGACTGGGACTGAAACAGCAATTCCAAAAGGTGCCATGTGTGCACTTTTACACATGTTTGCAAACAATTTTCAGACCAGCAGGCAACATTAAGCAGTGCAGAGCAAAGGTGTGGGGTGGTGCAGTGCTGGAGTGGGCTACTGGATGGATGCTGCTGGGAAGTAGCAAGGGGACAGATGGGAAGAGATGGTCACCAAGGCTGACAGTACCATCAGGAGGGAAGAACAGAGAACATCAGACCCATGTGGTTCCTGTGCAGAAGGATGATGAATAAGACATTGCTGGGTGAGAAACGCAGTCGATGCTCTGACTTGGGCTTTTCAGAAGTAGAAGCTACTTTACTTGTGAAGCAAAATGTTGGGGATTCTGCCATCACTGACAATAGATGTGTCAGCCTGGGAACATTTATCCTGGTTAGCCTTGTCCTGGATCAGGTCCACTGCTTAAGGCCACACTCCAGTTACAGACAGGTCATGATTCCACAGGAGTAGAGCCATGGGGGCCCCTAACATCCCAAAGACAGAACTACAAGCCAAAAGCCTGACACATTTTCCCACTGCCAGCCTGAAAGCCTGAGAAACCAGCTGAAAGCCAGGCCAGCGTGAGAAGGTCCTCACTAGCCTGAGTGAAATGCACAACATTTGCCAGCTCTACAAGCTATTGAAACCCATGAAAACATTCCCAGTGCTTCCAGAGGACTGCAGATCCTGCCTAGAGGACCTTTCCTTGCTCCAGAAATTCAGATAATATTACCACCTTCTGAACATTAATCCACCTGCATCTGAAAGTGTTTACTATTTTTTCCTGAACTTTTTACATCTGCTTCTAGTTTTGATGTATCTTCCCACAATTGCCAAAGAATAAACTTGTCTCTTTTTTCATTTCTTTCCATTGCAGCCAATATAATCTTGTGTCGATTGCAAATTCTGCCACCACTGAGCTCTTCTGGCACCATGCTGGCTTGTGTTTTTAGGACAGGGGGGAAGAGGGTTTTATGTGGTCATTTAATGCATGAGAAAACTCATTAACAGATTTTCTGGGTAACTGAAATGTTGTTTTTATCTGCAGAATAGAAGGAGCCTAACACTGCAAGCTTCCTCCTGATGTCCTGGCAGTCTCCTACAATTCCAATTTGGTGTGACTGTTTCTTTGGAAAAGAAGACTAGCTTGAACTCTGTGCTTTTTTATTCTCTCTGCTGGGGCTAATCAATGAAGCAATTGTAATTTTTTGATGATGGGAGCGTTGCCATGTTTTAAGCTGACAGGATGCCCATCACTTGCACAATGGTTAGGCCACAAGGTGAGAATGAGGAGGAACCAGGACAGTGACTATGAATGCACAACCGAAGAAACTCACAGTCCACTTCTAAACAGTTGAAATAACAAGTTCCTTCACAGTGGGGCATTTGCAACCTGTTGCTGTGAAACTATGGTGATGTCAAGACCAGATAGTTACTTAAGCTAAACTGTGTGAAACAGCAATGCTCAACCAGAGAGTTACAAAGATTTTGTGCAACTAACAGACACCTTCAAAAAAATAAATAGATGAGCAATATTGCGTGCAAACTGAACCATTTGGAAACAACGAAGTGAAAAGGTCTGTGTGTACTGTGAGCGGCTCCTTGTATCCCTGGGGAAGGGCGCTCTCCTTTTTGACCATGGCAATGCAGTGCTGTTCCCTGGAGGTGGCTAGAAGCAATAGAGCCATCTACTGACTGACAAGGTTAACCACAGCATCTTTAGTGCTTCTCATTTAACTTGCCATTTCCATCCTAAAATTGTGGCCTATGGAGAACTGGTTTTCAGCAGAAGCTAATTACTGAAGCACACAGTTAATAGCTGATTAGTAACTACTTGCTGAGTCTCCCTATTACTCATTGCTTTGACATGTGGTTAGGTACCTGTGTGAATAAGCATTCCTAAGCATGTGCCATATATTTTCCCAAGCATGAGGTGGCATCACACCTCGTAGTTGAGAAGCAAGGTTGGTGTTTGCAGAACACTGATTACTTTGTAGAAGGCAGAGAAACCCTCTGGACATCAACACTATGTTATTGGAGCAACCTGGCAAAATAAGGGGATGGGAATCTTTGACATGGGAATCTTTGACTTGGGAATTATTGAGGATCTTTAATTGTGTTTGTAGGCTGTGTGCTGATGCAGGTGTTTGAAAATGGAGCCTGGCATGCAACACCCTGTGTGCTACGTGACCTAAGGGCTCGCATGTCCTAGGACCGTGGAGTCTTGCAGGAAGTCCATGTCTTGCCAAAGACTCTCATTAAAGCAAGCAAAGAAAGAACCTTTCAAGTTCATGCAACTTATAATGACAGATGTGAAAACTGAGTGAAAGTACCTGAAATACTGATTTTAAATAATACCATTTGTGTTATGGTAACACCTAGATCCTGGATAGATGTCAAGAAGCTCCCTCTTACCAACCTTCTGTTGGTTAGTAATCATATGAGGTTCAGCAGGAACAATGTCTGTGCCAGCAAATTGAGAAAATACCTGGCATAATTGCTGCACAAGTAGCTGGCTGAACAGTCCAAAAGGCACTCAGGCAAACATAGTCAAACAGCAGACTGTCAATATGAGAAGTCTGGCATTGTTAGGAAATGACTGTAGGGATCACTGGCCAGAGCAACTAACTCTGCCCAAGAACCCTCACGACAGCTTGTAGAACCTGGTCTTCACAAATGGTGCATGAAGTCCCATGACCCCCCTTGGGTTTAGGAGGAGCCGTGTAACCTGCGGTGCTGCTGAGGAAGTTCTAAGTGCTCTGTTAGGCAGAAGGCTGATTACATACACACATAGGATTCCTTGCTAGAACTGGAGCATCCAGATTTACACGGCTAAGACTTCTCTTTGAAGTGTCACTATGAGGAAATTGTGTCTTTCTTCCTCTTGCAACCACTTCAGCGTGGCTTGAATTAAATTATAACTAGGTTTAATCCCTATTGCTTACACAACCTATAGGCTGAATTCACCATTTGCAATTTTTAATAAAAACAAAAGCCAAGGCATCAAGGGCTGCAGGCAAAATACCCCTCCTAGGTTATTTCATCGTATCTTGCTATTGTAAATGAGACATCACTATAGATTCTCAGAACACAGTGTAAATTTAGCTCCACATATATGAGCAATGAACTTTTGAGACTTTAAACTGAGACTTAAGACTCTTCTTATGATATTCAAGAACTTGTAAAAGCTTTCTTAAATAAGAGTGTGATGTTTAGTGGACAGAGATAAATGTTATTATAAAATCTTTTAGCTGCAAGAGCACCACTTCAGACTGAGAAGGTTATATTTTTCAGAGTACAGATGTCAGGATGACACCTAAAAAGACAAACAAGAATAGAAAAGCATTTGGAAACAAAATATTTGGAAGCAAAATCTAAACCAGCTTGTTTCCACTCGGAAAATATATGTGTCATCACAACAGACATGAGACAATGGCTCAGACATAACAAATTATAAATATATCTAATATATGGATTTCCAGGACAACTGGATCTTATTTCTGTAAATACCTATGCATTGAAATGGATGCATGAAGTTTCCTGGGACTGCTCATGAGTAAAATTATTAGTTAGAGTCTGTAAGTCTCCAGTCATGTGCAGTGACATCTGCAAACCTGTAAGACTGGAACTTCATAAATGATACTTGTTCTGAAGAACGATGGTTTCTTTTTTAATGGACTGGATAAAACTTAGCAAGCAATTTGATCATTTTTGTTATAAATAAAAATAAGGCATATAAAGACAAGAATAAGGGTGGATAGCTATTTTATAATCATTAGACTGGCAGTTTTTAAAGGTTTTCTTCTGCTCCTTCACGGAGGCACAGTCTCAGCATTTCATGCTCTTCCACCAATTAATTAATTACTTATGTGGCTGTTTTCACCAGTGTAGTACTGACACACAGAGTGTATGGCACAGGGGGAGAGAGAAATCCCGAGGGCATTGCTGCAAGGCATACTGCCAGAGGTAGTGTAATGGTTACACAAGAGCTGTAAGCAGGGAGGAGCTGCCTTACTAATTCCAACCATTTTCATCACTGAGCCCGCTGAGCCTTGTTCTCATCCAGACAATTCTGCCATAACCACACTCCTAATTCTATTCCTTTTCCCACAGGTGCCATTGAAAGAAGATGCTGGGCCATGCCATGCACGGAGCATGTTGAAGAAGGCTTGGAACCGGCAGTGCTGCACTGCTCTGCCCTTGTAATTCCCTTGTGCCGTGTTCTGGGAGCCAGGGAAGTGCTCAGCAACAGACAGCCCTGCAGTGGTTAGTGAAGGAGCAACCCCTTTTTTCATTAAAAGCTGGGTATTCACCTACATATCTTAATTCTTTCCATGCATGTCCTTTCTTGCCCTCACCCCCTAAATTTCGTTGACACAGAAAACCAGGAATTTGGTCTTATGTCTGGGATTTCTGGACAGCTAGCAACCTGAGTGGATGTGCAGTAGTGTAGATCAAGTGATGTCTGTCCTGATAACTGGCCAGCACACATACAAAGATCAAATGTACTCGAAGTGAATAAAAGTCCAAGGTATCTGGAGTATGTCATGCTTACTGTGCAGGTGCCACTTATCTGAGCATGTGCCAGGAGATGCCTGCATCCCTTTTTCTGCCTGTGTTGTCCTGAGCTGAAATTAGAGATGCTGACACAAACTTTGCACAAGAAAAGATAAAACAATTTTAAAATATCTGACACAGCTCCTGTAATGTAAATCAGGAACCTATCAGGTTTCAGAGGAATGTCTCCTTTGAGCATGAAAAATTCTGGCTACCATCAGGTCTCTTGTTTTGATTTTTTTTTCCCCCCTTAGGTTTTCAGTCCTGAACACACTCAAAGAAAAAAAATAAGACTATAGGAAGGAGTGATCTTTTCAGTGACAGTAAATTTTATATTGCCATTGATTCAGATTACTGTTTCCTGGAGGTGAAAGGGATGATATTCTTACTGGCAATGCTTCAACATAACTTGTATGCTATGGAGAATGAAACAGGCACCTTTTCAGTCCACACGTGGTCTATTCTTAGCTGGGGGACAATTTACTCCTTTCCTACCATGAACTATGCTCTTCCCTAATTAAATGCTTCCTGACACTGCCCTCAAAACTGGGGCTTGGGAGTATCTTTAGACAGCAAGTTCCACGGACTAATTATATGCTGTTGTAAAAAGAACTATGAGGAAAAGGGTCACACTTCTTTTCTTCTTATTTTAATTAAGTATCGCTTTGTTCTCAAATTATGAGCGATCCTTTTGTGTTTATTGCTTCTATGGTTATGGACCCAGAACTGTGGGGCAGCATGGGCTGTGTTATGATGCACAAAGAAGCCCCAGTTCCTGCAGACAGTTTCCCCTCCCGTGTTTCATACATGTCCGTAAAGCACAACCAGCTCATTGCCTTGGTCTTCAGCCAGGCACTGTGGAGAACAGTCCCTGCTCCAGAGCTCTAACAAACCTCAAGAGGAAGTCCGGCAAGTAGCGGAGAACAAGGAAACATTTACAGTGAGAGACGCTTTTTCAGGTCTCAGTGTCATTTTATCATGTACTGCTCCATCAGTGTCTGTGTGGGAACTGACTGCAATTTCTTTCATGTGGGCAGACTGATGGGTCTCTTACTGTTAATGGGGCGTCACATGAGGAAAGGATGCTACTGATGGAAGCAGAAGCTGGATCACAGCACTGATCCCATCAGTAGTCTCGTGTGGGCAGTAAGGTCAGAGGCTTTTTGAAAGTTAAAAATCAATTGTATCAGTAGGCTTTTCCTGTATTTACTGCTTTGCAAGAGATCTTTCTTTGTAGAAATGCTGATTTGTCTCCAATTTTTCTTCGTGGCGTCTTGGAATTATTTGAAATTTAAAAAGACAATGAATTTGCTAAATAGAAATTGCATTTTTTACAAGGACAAATGCTCTTCTAAAAAAAACCCCATGATAATAGCCAGTTTTGATAGATTTCCCATGGCCGTTTCAGCAACGTTTTAAATTAAGTAGTTTAAATTATTTAAAATAATTTTCTTTAGTATTCTGCAGCAAAACAATTTGTTGACATTTTAACAATGGTTTTGATAATGATCATAATGCATGACAAGTTATTGAGAATATAGGTCTAATTTGAGCCCCTGCTTAGAAATAATTAATAGCACACACACACAAATTCAAATAAAACCCAAGTAAAAAGCCATTCTATACAACCTTAATCTTAGATCAAATTGGAGATCTGATCTGACATCATGTAACAGAGCTCTTTTATGCTGCAGTTTTACAGGATAAAGAAGGGTCCATTCCAGTCCTGTTCCAGAAAGATAGTGCTCACCTAAAAATTTTCTATCCCTGCAGCTGTTTAACTGGCATATTTACTGTTAGATTTTCCTTGAAAACAATAAAATACCAGGAGATTCTTTTACCTGTCTGTCTCTTTTGGAGTACCTGACATATAAGAAGGTAACTGTTACTCCTCTTCAGTGATGGAGATGCCACCAGGACAAAAATGCGGATTAATCACATTTTCATTTAACCAATTCAAGAAGTTATGCATCAGATATGTGTCTCCAACTGGATCATCACAATGCTAGTAGCATTGCACACAGTAAAAAGTATGTTCAGCAATTGCCAGTAAAGCCATCTTCACACCCTTGTTAGAAACCAGATCTTGGTCTTATAGGACTTTATTCCAGAAGTCTCTGTAGAAACTGCACAACCCAGCTGAATTCATTAGAAGCCCGTTTCCATGTTGCCAAATGTTCACCAGCCACCCCTTGCAGACTTGTGGGGCCTTAAACTGTCTCATTCTTTGCATGATTTGCAAGTGAAAACAAGCGAGTACAATTCTGTATTTCCCTCTCAGTCTGCTCCATTTGAATTCTCTGGTGGCTAGAAAGGAGAAGGATTATTAGCTTTCTTATAAGTGAATACTGTAAAGTCTCTCTCTCTCTCTCTCTCTCTCTCTCTCTCTCTCTTAATAGTCCCCTAGAAGCCTTCAAGTAATATCTGACTGCTACCCCTTGATTGGCCACTGAGTTGAAAGGTTAGAGGGAGGATCAGCTGGTACATATAGAAAATATAAGCGTGTAAGTTCTGGCAAAAAAAAACCTGAGAAGCCCATTATTGTGTTTAAAAACATATGCATTTCAGCTTGTTTGCTTACAGAAATATCAGAAAGATCACGGACAAATTGCACGCTTCTTGTCAAAAGATGCAGTCAAACCTGTTTGTCAGTGTTGCTAATATGGCAACAAAAAGGCTTACAGAGGCATTTTTCCTGACAGAAATCCATTATGAAAATTCTTATAGTACTGTTGGGAATTGCAATATTTCTAGTACTTCACTCTGGAATTGCGTACTACTGAGTACACACTTCCAGAGTGAGAAAACCCATGTGAACATGACCTTTCCCTTAGTTTTCTTAAGGAATGAACCACTCTGGCTGCATGTATACAACTGAAGGGAGTACAAACAGCACAAACCCACTCTTTCTTCCCCATCAATCAAGTTTTCCAAATCATTAACTGAAATGTGAATTCTGTGATTTATAAGAAAAAATCTTGGCAAGGACTAAAATACTGATTTTCTCAAAGTCATTTGTTCTGGAGAAGGAATGTGGGAATCCTTATGATTGTTTCATGGTAAGGCAGAATTTTTAAAAAGTCTTGGAGAAAACTGATGTGTCTGAGCACTGAGATTCTCAAGTTCTTTCTGGTTGTCATCCCACATACAGGTCAGACATTTCACATGACCCCTACTATTAGTATAAATAACAGAAGAGGCTGAATTTGTTAGTTGCAACTCAGCTTGTAACTCAGCTTGTGACTGCTGTGATTTTACTTCATCTTAGAGTGCCTAAGCTGTGCCCTGCTGGCTTCTGCAGAGGAATGAAAGAAACAATCCAAGTTTTTAGACTGTATACTACCTTATCAGGAGATGAATAAAATAATAAAAATAATTGAGAAACAGAGATGGTATTTTACTGCCAGTAACTTGAGGTTTTGATCTATTCCAGCATAATAAATGAATATGAGCATGGACTAGAATCACAGAATCACAGAATATCCTGAATTGGAAGGGACCCACAAGGATCATGGAGTCCAACTTCTGCCCCTGCACAAGACACCCCAAGAGTCACACCATGTTGCTGAGAGCATTGTCCAGATGCTTCTTGAGCTCTGTCAGGCTCAGTGCTGTGACCACTTCCTTGGGGAGCCTGTTCCAGTGCACAGCCACCCTCTGGTGGTTGGCCAACCTAAACCTCCCGTGGCACAGCTTCATGCTGTTCCTTCAGGCCTTGTCACTGGTCACCACAGGGAAGAGACCAGCGCCCGCGCCTCTGCGTGCCCTTGTGAGGAAGCTGCTGGCTGCAATGAGGACTCCCCTCAGTCTGAATTCCCCCTCCAGACTGGTCACCATCTTCATGGCTCCCTTTGGATACTCACTAATAATTTAATCGTACGTGTATCTTCTATGCCTTAGTTAAGAGCCTGGGGGTGCAGGATCTCATAGGCTATGAATTTTCCTATTGGATGGGCTACTGGCTGTATAAGAAGGCGTAACTCTCAAATCAGGTACCTGTTTTAGACGTTTCAAGGGTCAGAAGATGATCCCTCCGTCTTTTATAACATTTTAATGCACGAATTCCTTTACAAAAAAGAAAAGTTTTGGCATTCTTAAAGATTTGGCACAATTTTTCCTCCGAACTACGGAGATTTCACAGATGATACAAATATGCAAAAAGATTACAGTGGGTATGTCAAGGCCAAAAAAGTATTAAGAATAACAACATAATTTCTTGCATGTTAAAATACCAAATGGACTCTTGGTGTGATATGATACCTCAAAATGTATATTCATAAGACATTTATACCCCCATGGTAGAGGTTTGGAATGATATTTAAGGTTCCTTCAAACCCAAATAATTCTATAATTCTATGAGTCTGGTTTTCTGGAGCATAAATTAATGCTGAACCATTTTTACAAGGTTTTAAGTTTTAGTCCTAAAATGAGATTGTTGCAAGTATCAAAGGCCCAAGGGCCTGTGTGCAGGGACCTGCTCACAGAGCTGGCACACCATGCAGCTTCTAAAATGCCACCACAAAAGAGGTCTCACTGTTCTCAGGTTCTAACTCAGGAGATTTCTCAGTCATCCCAAGTCCGAAATTTTGTATAGTAGCTAAAATGTGCACTGTAGAAATACTGTGTGTATTTATAGACCACCAAATATCAAGAAATAAATGAATTTTTCACCCTGAATGAAAAATTCTATGGACTATTTGCCTTGATTTTTGTGTATTAATCCTTCCAAGTACTCATGATCAGCTAGCTGATCCATTTTGGTGCATTGCTTTATGTACAAATATTTGCCAAGTGTTTGGAAATTCTAGTTTATTCTTGGAAATTCCCAGGAATTCCAAGTAACATGCTCTCGTAGTGACAGCATGTTCAGAATTTCAAGAGCAAACAATTGTTCTTAAATAACAAGGGAGGGAACTGGGAAGCTGGTATGAGCATGTCAAGTGTTGTAGCTGAAGGTGCTGTCAAATACCAGTTGTCCACATTTACAGTTTGATAAGCCATCTCAAAGACAACAGGTGCTGTAGGAACACAGCTGAGGTCTCATGCTCCATGAGGTTTGCAAAGGCGTGGTTGTAGAGAAAGGTAATTAGAAGTCAATAAACATAAAAATAAGGACTGTTTCCTCTGCTTTTGCAAATTCTAACATTGGTTGTCTGCATCCATGTTTTTATCTAAACAGGAGAATTAGGTCCTAGGGGCTAATGATATTCTTCAGGCTCTTCTTTTAATCTTTCCCTTCAGAAGCTGGAGTTCCTTATGGTCCTCTCTTCATTAGCAAACTTCTTCGTGCTTCATTCCAGCTTAATTAAAGGTCTGATTCTTTGGCATTAAAGGCACACTATCTACTGGAAAAATCAAACCTGTCTGAAACTCTTCAGCCTTCTGTAGCTACATACAGTGTTTGATGACAGAAGGGAATAGAAGGAAACATTGTTTGTTTGTTCAAGAGAAAAATTGGGGTTTTATAAGCATTTTTTAATTTTTGTCAAGATAATGAGGCCAACTTTTATTGTAGAGATTTAGTACAAGTTTCATGAACTGAACTGCTTCCTTATTCATTGTCATTTTATCCATCCACCTTGATAGTTATCCTTTAAAGTATTTTTTTCCCAGCAACTGAAAAACCACATTGATGATTAAAAGTTTGCAGTGCTATTGTGGAAATTCAGAAACTTGTTTTATGGTTTTAGATAGAATTCGAGTGGGTCCATATTGAGACAAGTGTTATTTAACATCTCCATTAATGATATAAACAAAGGGACTGAGTGCACTCTCAGCAAATGTGCAGATGACACCAAGCTGGATGATGCCAGGATGCCGTCCAGAGGGACCTGGACAAGTTGAAGAAGTGGGCCCATGGGAATCTAGTGAGATTTAATAAGACCAAGTGCAAGGCGCCCCACGTGGGTTGGGCCAGCCCTCGGTATCCACACAGGCCAGGGGATGAACAGATCAAGAACAGCCTTGGGGAGAAGAACTTGAGGGTGCTGGTGGATGAGAGGCTGGGACATGAGCCAGCAATGTGCACTTGCTGCCCAGAAAGCCAAACGTGTCCTGAGCTGTATCCAAAGCAGCGTGGGCAGCAGGGCCAGGGAGGGGATTCTGCCCCTCTGCTCTGCTCTGCTCTGCTCTGCTGAGACCCCACCTGCAGTGCTGCATCCAGCTCTGGGGTCCCAGCACAGGAAGGACATGGACCTGTTGGAGCAAGTCCAGAGGAGCCCACCAAGACAACTGGAGGGATGGAACAGCTCTCCTAGAAAAAAGGCTGATATGGGGTTTGCTCAGCATGGAGGAGGCTCACCAATTGCAGCCTTCCAGTACCTGATGGGAACCTACAAGAAAAATGGAGAGGGACTGTAGTGACAGGACAAGGGGGAATGTATTCATACTAAAAGAGAGTAGGATTAGATTAAATACGCGAGGAAAAAAATCTTTACCGTGAACGTGGTGAGGCAGTGGCACAGGTTGCCCAGGAAAGCTGTGGACGCCACATCCTGGTTACTGCTCAAGGCCAGGCTGGACAGGGCTCTGAGCAACCTGGTCCTGCTGCCAGAGATCCCTGCCCTTGGCAAGGGGTTGGAACAAGACGATCTTTAAGATCCCTTCCAAGCCAAACTGTTGTGTGATTTTGTGGTTCTTTGTGATTCTTTGTGATTCAGTGGCTTCCGATCTGGTTATAAAATAGCATTTCCTGACCTCACAAGGATATAACTACACTGCGGCATTCCCAGTGCAACGGTGAAGGAGGCAAGACACACAAGCAGCAAAGCTGTAATTCCCATGCTGAGAAGCATTTCGGCTTTTCAGTCGTTGGGACCTTCTCGTGAAGGAGCACAGCGACCCGAGCAGCGGGCCAACACCCGGCACCGCGGCCGGGGCGGCACGGCGCAGCCCGCCCGCCATTGCGGCCCGCCCGGCCCGCGGGCGCCCCCCGGTGCCGCTCGGCGGGAGCGGCGCGGGGCGGGGGCAGCGGCGGCGCCGCTTCCGGCCTCCATTTTACGCGGCGGAGCGGCCGGAGGCCGAGGCGGTGCCTTGGGTGGAGGGGTTCGGTTTGGGTGGGTGCCTTCCGAGTACCGGGTTCCTTCTCCCTTCGCTCTCGCGGGCGTGGGGGGGCTCGGGTGTGACTCCTGTGGCTGCGGTTCCCGGAGCGCCAGCACGGGGATGGGCTCCCCCAGCTCCCCCGGGAAGTTCGGCCCCGGCCGCTGAACCCGCCCGGAGCACCCCCAGGGTTCGAGCGGCGTCGTGTCCCCGGGGAGGAGGAGAGCGGGGCAGGCCCGGCCGGCCCCGCGGGCAGCATGGACCAGAGCGTGGTGGAGCACCCTGTGACCCTCATCATCAAGGCCCCCAACCAGAAATACACCGACCAGACCATCAGCTGCTTTCTGGAGTGGACTGTGGGCAAGCTGAAGTCCCACCTCTCCAAGGTGTATCCCAGTAAGCCGGTGAGTTGTTGGCCAACCCTTTTCCCTCGCCTTGTCGGTAAGGCTGGGCACTGCGGCGACTGGGGGATAGGCGGTCAAGACTTCCCTTAAACCTTGTTAAATAAACAAGAGCTCTGCTGCCGAAGAGTGACCTGCTTGAAGGCGATGGCCGCCCCTTTGCTTTCAGGGAAGTTGGCAGTGTAACAAACACGAAGCTGCTCTTTTACGTTGTGTGAGAAGATCGCAGTGTAGCATCCTGAAAGGCGGTATCGCTAAAGATGCTTGCTAATACTTCACTTATCTTTTTTTTGGGAACTGAGATTTAGGTGTCTCAGTTAACTGAATTTGAGACTAATTTTTGTAAATCTTTGAGACTAATTTTTGTAAATCTAAGGGCTCTGGCTAAGGGTTCTGTGTGTTCTAAAGTGTAAGTGTTATACTTAAGGTTAACACCGTTTAGGGAATTCACTGAGGTGTGGAGCAGATAGATGTTTATGCATAATATTATTTGAAACGATGTAGTTGAACAACCTCCAAAATGATTTCCTCTTTGAAAAGCCATTTTTCTTGAGAGTGTGCTGAAAATTCTTCTGTCAGGTGTTATACAAACTTGTATGACAGCTGTGACTGTATTTTGAAACTTAATACCTATAGCTTTTTTTGTTTCTGGGTTTATTTCTGAATTCCTCTTAAGTTCTAAATGTGGCAATTAAAAGCGGCTATGAAAAAAGATGATAGGTGATAGTGCACTATATGTGTAGAATGGCCATCATGCAGAACGGTATATTTAAAAGT
The DNA here is from genome assembly GCF_015227805.2 of Hirundo rustica. Lineage (NCBI taxonomy): Eukaryota > Metazoa > Chordata > Aves > Passeriformes > Hirundinidae > Hirundo > Hirundo rustica. The sequence goes on from NC_053450.1 coordinate 108,925,382, forward strand.
TTGTTCCAGAGAACTGTCAGAACTGCAGCAGCATGTGGGGCCCACAACCAGGCTTTAGAAAACATCAGAAGGTGGCATTTATATTTTAAATTATTTTTCACCTAGTTCAATAGAAGAATTACTGTGATTGTTGATTTTTTGACAGAGGAAGGGAGAATAGTAGCTTAGTCACAAAAAGAGTATCTGCCTTTTGGAGAAAGAAGAAAAGCAGCCTACAACTTGGGCTTGTGTCACCGGTACATTGACATCTGTTAAACAGTTGTGAGAGTTTGTGAATATTGTTATTGCTGCGAGTAATTCTCTGCTGAAAGGGCCTATGTGCTGTGAAAAACAAAAATATCTCTCTAGCTGATTGCTGCTTCCTCCTCCTCACTAGAATTTCCTCCAGTGACGTGTTTGTGTTTAAACACTAGTTTTCTTACTCATCCTATGAATGATCCTGCTAAATTGAGCTCCTTAAAGAACCTTAATGAGCAAGAGGTTTTCATGTTGCACTGTAGGCTTTAAACAGTAGTATAGTGCTAAATTTCAGTTTCCTGAAACATCTTTCTTCTGTTGAAAATAGATTCCTCAGCATGCCTCTCTGTATTAAATGGCTGGTTCAGCATACCCAAATTCATTCTGGGTTAAAGAATGGGGAGTTTCTTTATTGAGACTTATCTCAGTAATTCCAATTTAATTGGGATTTACTGCACTTGCAGTTAAACTAATTACTGAACATAGTATTTTTATTTCATAGGACCTTTCAAATTAAAGGTAATAATATGGGAGAGGAAAAGGGTGTTTAATAGGATGGCTCCTATGTATAGTAAAGTCAAAAAGTGTATTTTTGGCTTGATATATTTTTGATGTTGAGTAGTGCTACTGCTTTTTTTAGATGTGTGTAAGGCCTTTTGCTTTTAGGAGCTCCCCCCCTCTTTTTTTTTGGGGGGGGGGGGGGGCGTATTTTTTTATTTTTCCTCCTTTTAAACCAGATCAGTGTTGAAAGCTTGATTTCTCTGTCCTCTCAATATCCTGGAAATAATTTCTAGTACCATGCTATTTTAAGGTGGTGGGAATACACAAGAACACAGAGACTATACAGGCCTTGCAGTGTTGAAGTTAAGGGTGTAAAATAGAAATCAGTTGCTGTCACTGCTGTACACAGTGTTTCAAGTTTTCTGTGTGACTTGAATTTCATTCTTGTACGTGCATCTGTAAATTAGTCAGTAAACTAATAACTTTTAAGTGTCCTAATTAAATTTACAATTTATTAAGAGTATGTTTTCAGAAAAGTGAGGTGGTTAGAATAGGAAAATGAGAAGTTAGGTCTTGAGGCAGTGTTGTTTGTGATTTTCCAGATTAATATGTGTAAATTACTTGCGTGAATACATACAGATTTCAAATACAGGCAGATTTAAATTGGTTTAGTTGTTACTAAAGTTGATATACTTTGCAAACTAAGTACTTGAATAAGCTAAATAGGTTCAGAAGGGTGTTAAATTATTTTGCGAGTGTTTGCTAATATTCTCATTTGTCAATACTTTTACTTCCTGACTGGACTAGTTTTCACGGGTAGAGTACTGCAGTTACAGTGTCCCTAAATGAAATACTTGTGTAGGAATAAACACAAGGCTGTTGTAAAATCAGCCTGTGTGTCTCAGTCTGGCAGATCCTACCTTCAGTGCATTAACTGCTGCACAGATTACACCCATAAACAGTAATTTAAAACTGCTGTTTCTCATTTCCTACCATACCTGTCATCTAGCATTTGCTTACAGCTCTAACTAGATGTGGTTGTCTGGATTTTTATTTCCTATGGAAGAATGGGAGAGAGGCTTGGGGAACTAAAATAGTACCTGTCTGGTGCAGCTGTATAGCTCAGAGATTGCCTGTGTTCCTACAGGATGTTGCTACGCTGTCTTAGGTTTGGAGTTTGGTAGTGTGCTGGGCACAGCTAGTTTGGACTAATCATTGCAAAAGAAGTCTTGCATGAAAAGTTAAGGGAAAAATTCCAGACCAGAAGCTCTGGAGTTCTTAGTTTTGAATACATACCTTTTGTAATTTGATTTGCAAACTGTCTCCCATCTCACTCTAGGTTCTAGAATAATTTTCTCTGATGCCATGTGCTTTTTTCTGAAAATGGGCCTACTCTAATTATTTTGAGGTGTGGTTTGAGGTGTTTTTCCATCACAGTTCAGTGTTTCAGCTAGCAGTGAGCATGCTGTTCCTTGGTGCAGGAGGTGTGGTAGTGAAATTTCCTCTGGCAGAGGATGAGTTGAATGCTGTTTCCATTTACTTTGGCATGCATGTGAACTACTGTGTTTCCACGTTTATAACCTCTTATTCCATCTGCATTTAAAAAAAAAAAAAACAAAAAAAAACCAAAAAAAACCCAAAAACAAACAACAACAACAACAAAACACCCCACAAGCCCATTTCAGAATTGCAGGCTTTCAACCTGAGAATTGCAAGTGATAATCCTTTAGTTCTCAGGTAGGTGTTTAATTTATGAAGGGACCAGTATGGGGTTTAAGGTCTCATCTTCCCCATTAAAGTCTCTGGCTTAATGTGATTAACAGTACTCAACATATGTTTAACCTTCTCTTTTGTCGGTTTTGTGGTTTTGTAGGGAGTTGAAGCGCATCACTGAAGGCCATGTAGTCAGCTTTGAGGGGCCGTTTTAACCTTGCCAGTTTCACCTCTGTAAAATTTTCTTGTGTAAAAGTTATTTGTATCTTGTTTGAGAAGATGCTTTAATTAGAGGGGCTGGTTCATAAGGTGCTGAAGAGAGCAATTGAAAGTGACCACGTGGAAAGCTCCATTACAAGTGAGACAGGCAAAACAACACTCTAGTGCTATGTTGGATGATGATTTAAAGATTTGGAGTTTGAGGGTTTTTTGCTGTTGGGCTTTCCTTGTTTTAAGTGCTTATCTGTTCTTGTTAATCTCCAGATAATCTGTCTCAGGACCCAGAAACAAGGGTTCTTAAGATTTTTCTTCTGACTGCACTGGTCAATCTAAAGCAACAAGTTTCCAATTTACAGGAAATTGAAGTTTTCTTTAACCTTGATGCTTAAATTCTGATTTTTCTGGCCTTTCCCAAATACAAAATGCAAGCTTGCATTCTGCTGGCAACCTGTTCCACCTTGAAGGGAGCAACAAAATGGTATAGCTCAGAAGAAGTTACTGACATGAGTCAGGTGTTTTTTTGTTGTTGTTTTAAATGTAAGTAGAAACAGTACAGCATTGTTGTTGAATGTATTGCAGTATTTTTATCAATTTGAGCTGCAAATAACTAGTTCCCTGTGTTATGAGACATAAAAATACTGTCCAATGCCACTAGTTAAAAATACAGAAAAGTGCCGAAGAATAGAAAAAAATACTCTTAAATAGAATGAATAACAGTTCTGCACAGTATGTGGCAGGTTATTTTTTTAAAAAAATATGTATTTAATCATGAATGGCTAGTATGCCTTTGGGAAAAAAGTTAAATCTTCAGATTTACTGAGTACTTATTAGCATTGTTTACTTAGAGTATCTCTGTTTTGTTCTAATCATATGACCATTTTTTTTTTCCCAGGTTAAAAAAAAAAATAGCCAAACAATTTGGTAACATTTGTATATTCTGCTAAGTTATTTGAGATCTCTAGAAGGCTATTGCAAGAAAAAAACAGTCAAAACTTCTGTGAAATCTTTTCCTAATCACAGAGATCTGGGGCTCAGTTATTTATCTTACTATTAGCATGAACAAGACTGCTTGTTGAATGCGCAGCAGAAGGCTGGGATAGGAAGAGGAGAGGTGTTAGACTTGGTGTTTGTATGATGGGGAAATTCTTCAAATAGTTTATGCTGATAATGCATGTCTGTTCCACTGATGTTAAGCCAGATTGCTTCATTTAGCATTTGTTTGTTTTTCTTTCTTTTGTTTGACTGAGTAAGCTCCTTGTTTTAGCATACTGGACATCTTACCGTGGATAGGTACCTCAAAGAGTTTCCTTTAAAATATTTCTGTTGTTATTTCTATTGTGTGGAATAGTGCAGAGTCACTATCATATGAATAGTATATAATTTGTTTAAAAAAGGAAATATTTGTTTACAATACTTGGTTATTTTAAACTGTGAATCTGTAAGAGCAGGAAAAATAGCTTACCCAGGTTGGAAGGCTACCTTAAAAAATGCTTTTGCTACTTCTTGCTTTTTAATGCATTCCTTCTTGGTTTTTTCTAATGATGTTGGTTTTGTGGTTTGGCTTTTTTTGTTTGTTTGTTTGTTTTTTCCTTCGGGGGGGTTTGAGGGTGGGGGCAAGGATGAATACCAGAAAGTCCTAGTTGAAAAAGACTGAAATTTGTGGCCTTCTATGTATTTTAATTGGCATTCCATTGTTCTGATACCTTTCTTCACTCCAGCCTCTTCTCCACCCATATTTTCAGAAGATGCCTGGGACCAGGAGCAGGGTAAAGAACAACTCACTAAAAGATAGGAATTTTTGAATATACTTGAAAGGTTTTTTGACAAGCATTTACCCTTAAGTGTTGTTAATTGTTATGGTGCTCTTGCTGAGTGCTTAATAGCACTTTCACAGAAGTAATTTCTGAGTTGGACTTGTAAAGCCTCTGAAATGTTATTAAGTCTGTCTGTTGGTGATTTGACTTAACATCTGCAGATGAGAAAATTCCTTTTATCTCCAGCTATATACCTGAACAGCAGGAAAAAAGCTAAATTCCTTTCTTTGTCCCCATCTCCTAGTCTACAAAGGATCAGAGACTGGTGTATTCTGGCAGACTGCTTCCTGATCATCTCCAGCTGAAAGATGTTCTCAGAAAAGTAAGCTTTATATCAACACCATACAGTATTTGATCAAAGCCCATTTTTAGGAAATAGGAATTTAGATTTGTATTGTTTAACTTCAGATTTTCATTGTTGTATTGAGAGATGTAGCCATATAATGTTGATGTGTATTTGGAAAATGTATTTTCAAGTATGCCTTTTGTGTATGATCGTGAAATTCGTGGATTGAGGCATGTTTCCAATTGGTGGGAAAGGAGATAGGCTCTGCCAAGTCCCAAGCAAGTGCTGTGTTGTGTGTCATAGAATGATGGAATGATTTGTATTGGAAGGGACCTTACAGATCTTTTAGTTTCAACCCTCCTGCTTTGGGCAGGGGCACCTTCACTAGACCAGGTTGCTTAGAGCTCCAACCTGACCTTGACTTCTCTGGACAGTTACCACTGTCACATAAATGGAATAATACGACTTGTGTTCATTTGGGACATCATTTAAATTCACACAGAGGCTTAAATCCAGAACTTATGTCAAACATGGCACTTGTGTAAGCAGATAAAGAGTAATATATTAATTATGCAGAACCAGAATTCTCAGTTCCAGAATAATTTCCTGCAAAGGCTGTTTGTTGTCTCGGTTTTGATTTGTCAGCTGCTAACCATTCCTGATGATGTTTGAAACTTTGTTGGTTCTTGCTCTTTTCATTTCATACTTTCTTTAGATTCTGTTGGTTCCTATTGGAACAAATAACTCTTATTAGTCTAATTTTGGATTCTTTAGTCAACATTTAGATCCCACTTCTAAATATGCATGACATCTCCAGCAGGAAATCTTGGAATATGTGCACTTGGTTTTCAAACTGGCTCAAAATAGCTTGGATTGATGATACCAAGTAATAAGGACTTCATTAAGCTAGAAGTGTTCTTAAAAATGTATAGAACAAGATATTCAGGGTAGATTGAAAGGACTTTTGTTTCAATTTTGATGGTGACAGGAAACATGATGCATTATGTTAAATTGTCTAAATTATTTGTAAACAGCTCAGGATGAATCAATAGCTGTTATTGGGGAAATACCTTAGGTCCTTTAATCCAGTTTTTAATCCTATCAAATAGATGAACTCTATAATGCAGTACCTGGCTGTTGGTAAGGATACTTTTTTGTAAGGTATTGAGGCAAAAATCAATCTACAGGCTGCAAGAGTGGTTGGGTCACCACTCTTTTAAAACTTCCTATGGAGGAAAGTCTCCAAATATGGATGATGCTTTAGTGAAAGTGGGCAACTGAACTTCAGTATTAAGATGGAGAAACAGATGTAGAGGAGTCTTGGTTATTGCTTCAGCAGACTAATACTGCTGTTCCTTTATAATCTTTATTTTGAAACAGATTTTATTAAATGTGATTAAACTTCTTACCAAAGAAAATGTTTGCAGTTTACTATGTACAGGTTTAGTAGAAAACTGAAGCTGGACTATTTCAAACCAGTATATGCCCTGTACTGCTTAAATGTTCAAGGAAATGCTTGTAGAACTTCTCTCAAAGCTTAGTTTTGCTTGCTAAGGACAAAATGAAATCCAAATTCCTTAAATTCACTTGGCCAACTTGCAGGACTCTGGTTTTAGAAAACAAGGTTTCGAGCTTTAGGTGCTGGAGGAGAAACTTTATAACCAATGTATTCACCACGCAGGGGCTGTGCTTGACGTTAAAACGTTGGCATAATGCTTCATGTCATAATGGCAGTTATAGGCCTTGGGTGGAGTCAAAGAAATTTAGTGGATTTGAAACCAGTCTTAAGCGCAAAGTTACAAATTTGAGTTGGAAGAGGAGTCTTTGTGCTGAAGCTTTTGAGAGCTTTTGGAAAAAAAGTATGATTAAACTTGAATTCAGTCTTATTCTCTGCCAAAATCTTCCTACTGGATTATCTATAAATTCCTAATATTATCGGAGGACTTACTAAATAGCTCAGTCAAGCTTTGTCATACTTGCTCCTTGGTACTAACTGATGTCATTTCACTGATACAAAATGCCTCAAGGCTGGAAGTTGTGGCGCTCTTCTGTCACTGTGGTGTCCAACACATAGCTAGATAGAAGTATGTTACAATAAACTGTCAGATTTAATAAAGCTGTATGCTGTAGGCTTACTAGTGGTGTGTCTAGCTTCCCTTGCCTTTCCCAGGGCATAAATTCTTATCTAGGAAGAAGGCGATTAGTTAGGTTAAAGGCTTTTGACATGGTCAAAGTGCTGATCACCTGTGTTCAGTGCTTTCTGATCCTTGCTATCACTGACTGGTAAGAAATTACACTTAATGTGGCAGTGAGGCTGTGCTTGGGTTTAGGGGCCAGGATATGGGGAGGAGTTTGAATGATTGAGTGTGCATTGCCTAAGCTAGCAGTAATGCACTGTGGTGTATAAAAGCATTTATCTAGTTTTCTCTATTCCTAATGATCAAATCATAAAAATGGGTAAGTGGCCGTTTTGGCACGTTTATATATAGTTTATAAAACCCCTTCCAAATGCAGATTTTTCTAAATGTCATCTCATTTAAAAATGTCAGCTTGCCTGCACCATGCTGATTTCAGAATAGGGTAGAGGGGTGTTTTTGTTGCTCCTCTTGTTTAAAATTTAGTTACTGAGGAAGCTGCAGTGTGCAATTTAAGTATGCAGCCATAACTGTTGTGTTGCTATGGCCATGTAAGGGGATGTTTTAATTTGATACAGTGAAATAGCTTCAGATTGAAGTTATGCCTTTCAGATTGGAGGTGAATGTGTTCCTGCAAAATTGGCATGGCCTTGGTACATGCCTTCAAGTGGTGGCATGCATTTGCTTCCTCACTTTCAAATATTTAGGGATACTCAAGGCCCACCCAGCACTTTGAATAGCATTCCCTGAGCATGGATTACCTGCAGAGGCTTTTCAGTTGTGTGTCTGCAGGTCAGGCTTGAGCCAATCTTAAACAGGAGCAAGGTGAATGCAGTGTCTGGCACATTGTGCCATTCTTGTCTTGGTCTCCTTGTACAATTCCAGTGCCTACATTTTTCATGTACCCCAATGTCTCTGCTCAATAACGCTTCTCATAGATCTCAGTGCAAGTGTAAGTATTCTTAACTTTAGGTAAACTGAGCCCTGTAAAAGGTGTGAGGTTTTTCCAAAACAAAAGTTAAAGCTTGTGATACATTTCCTCATGCTTCTCCTGGAGTTCTTCTGATGGTTCTGCTATACTGCAGTTTTAGAGAAATCTGGGATAAAGTCAATGTTCCATATGTTATTGTGGACAGCTTCTAAGAAGACGTTAGTTGTGAAACAAGAGGATTCTCTTGTGCTAGACTCAAGTGTTGCTTTATGGTCTGTTTTTCTTTAGCGTTTACAACTTTGAATTTTTAAAGACTGTTTTTTTACTTGTAAGTGTCTCCAATATTGTTGCTTTAGCTCTTCCAATTTCTTTAATTTTTAGCAAGATGAATATCATATGGTTCACCTGGTGTGTACATCTCGGACACCCCCAAGTTCTCCAAAACCCAGCACCAGTAGAGAAAGTCACGGAGCGTCAACGTCCAGCAGTAGCTCAGTGAGTGTTTTCATACACAGAATGTGAATTCCTTCTATGCTAGGGAAACTTGCCATTAATTTCTTTTAACTTGTTGTATTTGTCTGTGAAATTCAATTTAAAATTTTATTTAAACAAATATGACCTTTTTTCAAATTGTAATAGTTCTGTTTATTAGATGATAAAGCACTACTTTTTCTAAGTTATTATTTCTTTTTAACACTGTATAGAAAAGTGCACTTTCCTTTCTCTCTATATCCCTGTGTCTTTGGCAGAAATTGCAGTGTATTCAGAATTTTAGAAAAACTAAGTTGAGATTTGTTTTGTGAAAGTTTAAGAGAGACCAGTCAAAATATTGCTGTTGTCATGAGATACAGGTGGAACTTGGCCAGGTTTTTTTTCCTGTTTGACAGGAATTGGCCAGTATTTATGTATGAAATTCAAGTTAGTCATAGAGTCTGTAAGACAGTCAAAAGTAGGAACTGTTCTTAACACTTTTATTAGTTAAATTATTTGTAGAACACATTTGTTTATGGTGTTTTGAGCCTTCCCCTCCAAAAATTATGATGGTTTTTGGTTGTATTGTGTTTTAAATGCAGTTATGATTTCTGTTGAGAACTTGGTTGGTTTTTTCCAAAATTGGCAGTATCACTAAGCAACCCTTGAAAGTTAGTCAGAAAGGGATATATACAGTACCACTATAGGTACTTTTCATCTGAGGTGTGTGGATTTTCAGCATATGGGAAATGCTCTTTGAAGCTGGCTGTCTGCATTCTGCTGTTGATAGCACCTGTGACAGTCAGAGGCATGAGCAATTTAAGCAATGGTAGAGAGGGGACTGTGGCTACAATGTCTTTTCGAAGGCTCTATTTATATCACTCTTTACAGGCAGGACACAGGAGGCCTCCTTGGCAAATGTTTTATTGCTGTGTACATCACTTGTAAATGTTGCATTTGAATGACTGTATTAATGACTGCTTAAAGCAGACAGTATGCAAAATGCTAAGTTCATAATACTTTGGAGGAAACAGCCTAAACACAAAGTTTGAATGGCCTTTGTCCTTGTATTTGATTTTTGTTTTTACTCCTCCCCACCCCCACTGTCTAATGGTAATTTTTTCTTGTTTTCTTTGTAGGGCAAATGTGATACAGATGTCTTAAATAATTGTACCTTCTCACTTCCTGAGTTGTCAAAGTTAGAGGATTTTCTACTGAGTAAACACTACAGGAATTCTTAGCAACAGGATTTGGGGATTTATTAAAACTGAAATAATGCATCTCAGTGGCCCCATTGTAATCGTGTTATGATGAGACACAGTTTAGAAGTCAGGTATCAGAGCTCTGACACTAGTTTCAGGTCTGATCCTTGGGGCCTAAGTAGTTCCTATAGCTGTTCCCTATTCCCATTGATAGCCCCCTTCAAGCGGTGAGCACAGCAGTTTGAATTGGGCAGCTGGCACAGAGAGTAGAAGGGGTAACTAAAGATAAGGATAGAAGAATGTTGTTTTAAGCCACTGTGTCTGAAGATAGTCATATCCTGAAGTTGTAGTTAATTCTGTTAACAATAGCCACTAGAATTTTTGTTCCTGCTAAATATTCTTTCAATTAAGTTTTAGTTTGCTTTCAGCTTTTTGAAACGATGATTCCCAGTGATTTGTGGTTTTCTCTGGAAACTATCAAGTCTTGAGTCTTTCTGAAAAATCTTTTTTTTTCTTTTCCCCCCATTGCACCAGAGTGCAATTTTGAATTTCTGTTTTCACTGAGGCTTGCCAGAACCGATAAAACCACAGAAGACTTACCCAATGTTTACATTCTTAAGAAAACTTGTGACAAAACATTAAAGCAAGACACGGTAGTAAATCTATAACTGTGGCAAAAGTTCCACAACCTCGATTTTACTTATTTTTTAGAATTTAGACCGTTTCGGGCCAACTGCTGCCTCACCCACAAACCAAGAAGCTCCTTCATCTTTGAACACTAGTGCAGATGGATTGAGGCATCGTAATCTTCCACAAGGACACAGCAATCCCACGCCAAGCCACCAGTTCCCTTATTTAATGCAAGGGTAAGTGAGACTGAAGCAATCCTCACTCTTTCATACTCTTGACAGTACTTTAAATGTTCAGATGCAATTATGTTTCTTTCACAGTCTGGAAAATTATTTGGCTAGTTCATCTTGAGGCATAAGTCACATTAGAAGAGTTTTTGCATGAAAATTAGGGGTTTTAGCCAGGAGTCAGTCAAAGAATAAGTGCTCTTGGTGCTCCCCTTCAGGCTGTCTTTTTATATTTTTGTTTATGCTTTCTGCCCTCAATTTTCTTGGACAAGTGCAGCTTTAATATGTCTAGTGGATGTAGCTACTAATATAACTGATAGAATTATTACTTCTGGTTTTATTTTTGTCCTTTATTTATTAGTCAACACTAAATTCTTAGAACATGGTGGTTACTAGTTTTTGACACATAGGAGATGTAGTTCTTCATTTCTCCATACTGGGTTCAGCTGTAGAAATGATATGCAGGTGTTCTGAGTACAGGTAGTTGTTGTTTATCTACAACAGAATGTTTAAGGATTTTCATACATACCAGTGAAAGATAACCAGATCTGGATCTGGTCTGTTATTACATAACTATTAAAATTCTGGGTTTGGGGGTGTGTGGTGGTTTTTTGGGGTTTTTTTGTGTTTTTGGTTTTTTTTGTTTTGTTTTGTTTTTTTGTTTTGTTTTGTTTTTTGGTTTGGTTTGTGTTTTTTGGGGTTTTTTTGTTTGGGTTTTTTTTGTTGTTGTTGTTGTTTTTTGGTTTTTTGGGGGGGTTTTGTGGGTTTTTGGGTTTTTTTTGGCGGGGTTTTGTTTTGTTTGTTTGTTTTGTTGGTTTTGGTTTTTTTGGGGGGGGTTGGTTTTTTTGTTTGTTTTTTTGTGCTTAAAAAGCAGCTTTAGGAATTTTAACCCATATGATCTTTGCAGCTGCTTAAACATGTGTTTTCTGGTGGTAGTTTAGTAGCTTCTTCCAAGGGGCAAACAGGAGGATGGTGTATTCTGAGATGATAGCTGTCATTTCCTCAGGGAGCACTTTCAAGTTTCCTTTCCAACAAGGTGTTCTCCCAGTACTGTATAGATTCTAGAAACCTACATGGAGACTGTTGAAACAAAAGCCCCTAAAATAGGAATGTGCTCACAGTAACATTGCTTCTGTTGCTGGAAAGAAAACAGATGCAAAGAGCTGTTCAAAGTTTATTAAGTTTCAGTTTAATTTACATGCTCTCATTAGCGTTAACTTAGACTTTACTATTCTAACTAGTTTTCACCTTGAATTTGTTTTGGGGTTGGTGTTTTTTTTTTTGTTTTTTTTTTTTTTTTTTTTTTAATCTGAAATGTATTGTCTGCTGGGAAGAGATTGCCTTTGGAGTGGGTGGAGACTTACGTTATTCTGACCAAATGCCTCTTCACAGAAGTGGTCATTCATACCTTTATGATAAAGCTAGGTGATGCCAGGTTGACTGTCAAGAGTGCTGTTGGTGTAATGTAAATTAATTCCAGAAGCAATTTATTATGTGTTGTGTAAATGACTAATCTCTAAGACATTTTAATGTTTTTCTAATTAGCTTTTCACATAGACATATTCTGAGTGAGTTTTTGTCAAGTGTGGTGAACTGAATAGGCTGGACAGAGCCATTATTTTAGTCTATGAGCTGAATTAGCTTGTGTCAGTTTGTGAAAGATTGCTGTCTTGGAAAGAGAGAGTAACTTCAATTAAAAATACTAAGTCCATTACTTGCTATGTCTAGCATATAATGTGAATTGGGAGGAGTGGATTTGTAGACTGAAGGAAGTGCTGACAACCTGACATCACTGTAGATGTTTCAGGGGTTTCAGTCCTACTTGAAGGGCTATTTCTAGCTTGATTACCTGGAATAGGATCCTGCTCGTAGCTGTGGTGCATTAGCAGTGCACCCAAATCACATATTTCAATTTTGTGTAATCTGAAAGGAATCCAGATGGTGATCCAAGAGCATTCTGTGGTGCAAACAGAACTGTAGTAAGAGCAAGTGACTGGAGGTTTCCAGGAGTGCATTCCTAATCTGAATAGAAATGCCAAAATAAACCCTAAATAATCCTAGGCCTTTTTTTTTTGTTTGTGTGTTTTTTTTTTTTTTTTTTTTTTTTTTTTGTAAAGTATTTTAACGGAATGCTGTCCGAATTTGAAGTAGATCTTTGTAGACTGATGGGCATTGGCTCTGCTCAGCTCCAGATAATCTCTGCCTGGTGCCTGCTGGAGTCTGCTCACTTCTTAAAAAACCCTTTTTAATGCTTCAATAATCTTTTGAGATGCATCTGCTTTTGGGCAGTGCTGCTTGTATTCCAGCAGTAAGAAATGCCCTCTGTTTTTTTAACTGTCTCTTAAGCATTGTTTGGGGTAATGGGATCTATCTAGCTTTAATGTAATTTATATGCAGATCAAGGCTTGTTAGGAACATGAAGATTCATAGCTGAAACTGGCATTGCTTTGTTGATTTTTCTTTTATTTTCCTGACCAAATGATTTTTATTTTAGCCACCTGATGAACTGTAGGCACTAATGATGGGGAAAGATCTCCAGGTGTTTGAAAATTTATGTAAGGGTCAGTTTCCTTGGGCATTTTTCAATACTTGATTGATTTGTAGAAATAAGTAGTGTTAATGTTAGATGATTAAATTACATTTTTGATGTTTTTTCAGCTCCTGGCTTAAAGCTGCAGTATGAAATTTGAACATACATTGGGAAAACAGCATTTAGTTCAGATTGTTGGGGTATTGCAGGGGAAAAAATGAAAACTTTCTGTTGCTTTTAAGCTTTTGCAATTGCTCTTTTCAAAAAATCTAAACTGGAGGTGGGATTGGGCAAGTTGTTTATGTATGTACCAAGTTAGTCTTTAGCTGTGGGGAGCAAGCACAGCATTGTCTGCTCCTGTGGACTTTGTTGGGGATCAGGGCCTGTGCTATGCTGCGCAGGCACTAACAGATCACATGGGCTCAGCCCTAGCAGGGTTTGCATTTCAGACTGGAGAGCACTTGGAAGCAGTAAACAGACAAGACATCAAGGCAGTGAAATCATTTGTCAAGTGTAGGTGGCCCATCTAGAGAAATGTTTTCATATTGTGCACACAGTAATGTTTGAAAGCAAACAACAAAATAACATAATGACAGCATGCAGGATATCCTAGCACATAAATACCTTGCTGCATCAGTCAGCTTTGCTCACTATATTTTCTTCTAAATAGCATGTAACATAGCAGAGGATACTGAAATATCACCTGTAGTTGATATCCCAAACTTTTAAGTCTGAATAAAAAGTCTTATTTTTTCATTAGTGGTGAGCAGTATCTTCATGATAACGGATAACCTTGCCTTCAAATCCAGTGCTGGTTTGCTCATTTGGGTGTCTTCACTAGACCAAAAGAAGTAGTTTTGAGCTTTTAAAGCATCCTGAGGAGCACTGTGTGTCTTTTGAGAATATTGTAAAGCTACCTCTATCATTTGAACGGTTTTCTGGCTTATCCAACAGTTCTTCTATAGTCTGCTCTGCTTTGTTCTCCAGTCTTGGAATGCTTGTACAGATCCTGCTTGCTTCTTTGTTCTTACACTTTTGCTGCCATTCTTTTGAAATACTCTGCTTCCTACCTCTTTCTCTTCCTTTTGGAAAAAGATGAGGAGAAAGTATTGTGCTACTTTACTTTTTCCCTGAACAGCAAGCTGCCTTGCTTTCCTGAGAAGATCCTATTCCTTTGGGGTGGTTCTTCTCGCTGAAATACATGGTACAGTGTGAAGAGATGTTTCTGAATTTCATAAGCTAGCTTAATAGCATGGAAGCTGTAATAGCTCTATAATTAACAACATCTGGCTCATTTTGAGTTTTGATGAGCAAACAAAATACTGCTGTACTAGTTGGCATTCTAAGCCAAAAACCAGTTGTAAGCCAGTCTACTTTTGCTCAATGAATGGAACCAGCTCTTGAAAAATTAAGTCTTGCTTCTCTAAAAGTCACATCTTCTAGAAAAGCTATTGGGGAAAAAAAAATTTAAAACCCACCACAATATTTGAATGTGAAAGAAATTATGTAAAAGAGAAGGACGTGACATAACTAAACTTCTGTTGTTTGTCTTGTTTGACTGGCTACTTAATCTACTATTAAGCTTTAAGACATCAAGAAAGGAGCTTTCAAAAGAGTTTGAAAGAAGGCGAAGCTCAAATCTGGTAATATTTCTAAAAGATGTATCTGTGAGGGCAAACTGTTAGCCTAAGGCCTGTCAACTTTCCTTGAAGTCAACAAAGCAGTCCTAAAATCTGTGTCTGATGAGAAAAGGAAATGATGAATTACTTCAGAACTCACTCAGGCAAGTTGAGTAGCACTGCTTTTTGGTGACTGAGGTGGAAGTGAATGATCCTACCTGTTCAGAACCCCATCTGATACTCTACCTGCTTGAAATTGAGACAATGCTCATTGGTTTGTCTCAGCACAGTACTAAATGACATGTAGAATATTTAAATCATCTTTACATTTTGGGGTCAAATGTTTTGCGAATTTTGGAGGAGTCTTACCTCTCCAAGTGTTTGCCAGTTTCAGGGATAGAAAAACACATTCTTACAACTTGCAGCTGTAAGTCATGATTAATATTTTTCAAGAGTAGCTTCATGGCATTGCTGTTTCAACATGTTAGTTATGCATGAATAAATAGCATCTGCAGGGCTGCTAGTTAGCCCTTTCAATTTTTAAAATGAACCTCAAATAATGCCTGTGACTATCTCAGTTTGTGTTTGGTATCAGGAAAGTACTTTTTCTTTCTTTTTTATTTTCTTTTCCCCCCAAACTGTTGTGAACACGGGTTATGGCTAAATGCAAACGTAAGTTTTAGCAGACGTCATGGAGTTGGGTAGCAGGTTCTTGTCCAGAATTACAGTGACATTTATTCATGTGTAACATGGAAAAAAGATTTTAATGTCTTCCTCCCATCTTTCTTTCTGGGCATGTCGTGTATATCTGAATGCCTGGTAGACTAATGAAATCTCTTGGTGATATCTTTGCAGGGAGTGCCTTACTTAGGGAACAGGTGTAGTCTGCAGTACAATTACAGCAGTCTCAGCTTTTGCTACCTGCAGTCTGAATAAACTTTTCTTCATGCTTTATACTCTCATGCTGTCCTGAAAGATGTCCTGGTTTACTACAGTTCACTACATCAAAATCTTTTGGGAAAGAGTTGGAAATCTTGCCAAAACATGCTATATGCTCTAGGAGGTAAGAGAGGATAAGAAATCTCTAATAGCAGACAAAACCAAACATAAACTTAAGTACAGGAGTTTTATCTCTCTTGCATGTGAATCAGAGTTAAAAGCCCATAGGGAGGAGAATCACATATGCTCAGAATATTGAAGGGGGGAAGTAAATCCTTTACAGTGTTCTTACTTGCAATCTTCAGAAGCTGTATCTGAAAGATTAGTTTGTTGTCTTTGGTTATGTTATTTCTTCACATCTCTGGTCATGGTGATATTTCAGCTATTGCTTCTAGAAGAAAGCTATAGAAAATAATAAGTTTTCCCATTAGAGCTCCTGTAGACCTTTAAGGATGACCTCTGAACTTAAAAGGGATTGTATGGAAGAATTTCTGCAGTTAGCACAGTCTTGAAAAATTTCCAGCATTGTTTGGTCCCAGACGTGCAGCTAGTGACATACTAAGTACAAACCCAAATATTCTTTCTATAGAAATAACTTGGCTTATTAATTTCTTTTATGAAAATGTAGTGCATTTTTGGAATGGGTTGGATGATCTCACTATATGTTATTTCAGTGTGTTATTTTAGGGGAGCACATGAGAGGAGAAATGCTACTTTAATTGTTTTGTAATACTAGCACGCTTTTTAAATGTCACAGTTCAGAGCTGAATGTTTTTCTTTAAATCACTTTCTAGCAATATAGGCAACCAGCTTCCAGGCCAAGGTGTTCCTGCTGGATTTTCTATGTATCCTGCATTCAGTCCCTTACAGATGATATGGTGGCAGCAGATGTATGTACGTCAGTACTACATGCAATAGTAAGTCTGCATTATCTTAGGACTGAGCTACGCTAGTGGAAAGAATATATTAAATTTTTTTTCACGATCAAAATGTCTGTGTTTATTTTGTCTAGCTCTGTTTTATACTTAGTTTTGTCCACCAAATTATGACATCCAGTCTTGGATTAGAATTAAATTAATGTCTTAGTAAATAAAAATCTAAGGAAAAATGCAGTTTGTTTTGACATGTATTACATCTGGAACTGTAGCAAAGAAGACAGGCTTAGTAATTATGGTGCATGTTCTTTATCAAACTAGGTTTATGTTTAAATTTTTAGCCAAGCTGCTGTTTCAGCCCAAGTGACTTCCAGCACTGAGCCAGCGAGATCTGCAGTTTCCCAGGCTGTAAATTCAGAACATGCTCCTGCAAATGAGCCTGCAGCAGTGCCAAATGTAGCCGTCCAGGAGAACAGGCCTGTAAACCAAAACGTTCAGATGAATGCACAAGGTGGCCCAGTAGTGAATGAAGAGGACTTCAACCGGGACTGGCTGGACTGGATGTACACATTCTCTAGAGCAGCAATTCTTCTGAGCATTGTATACTTCTATTCTTCTTTCAGTCGGTTTGTCATGGTAATGGGAGCCATGCTGCTGGTTTATTTGTGAGTACAACGGCTGAGTATAGCTGCAGATCTGAGATCTGGCATATGGTTGTTAGTGTTTATTCCATTTAAAATTAAAAAATATCCACATGCAAAAATTTACACGCTGCTCCTTTACGGTAGGGTGTGTCTGTTAAAAAAAGTAAATTTAAACAAGTAGAGAAACTGATGTGAAGAAAGAAGTAATTCTCAAAATGTTTTTATAGTAAGTTGGGTACACGTTATACCCAAAACACAGTGTTCTTACATATTGGTGATATTAATAGATCAGTATTATTGACATGTAGCATTTTGGGATGAAAATTTTGAAAGTGGGGGGGGTGAGGAGAGGGAAGCTCATATAGGTGAAGAATATACTTGCATAAACTTAAACTTACTGCTTGGATGTGAAATTGCAAAGCAAAGCTCATGTATATTTCCAAAATAATTTAAGGGTTCTGTGCAGTAATTTTTTTTTTAGTCAGAGTTAAGGTAGTGGTACTATAATAGTGGGGAACTAGAGCTGCTAGGATTACAGAGACATAAAATTTTTTTAACTGGTTGTCCTGAAGACCTAGGAGCATTCTGTGTTTAACTGAGAAATTACCAGTACTGTTGTCATCACTTCCTCTTGCATTTAAAGGTACTTTGGTGATGTAAATAGAAGTTGAAAACAGCAGTAATGCTTGATATTTTGGACTGATGTCATTCACTGAGAGTTTCCTTACATTGTAGTCTCAGTCCTAACTAGGACTATTCTTTCATACAGGTAGGTAGGGTAGGTGGAATCAGAATATAGATGCTTGGAAGCATCAGAGAGGCTTATTTTATTTACAGTGATGATGTGATTCAAGCATTAGCTGAAATTTAAATTCCTTTTTTCCACGGAAAATTAAATTTAAACTAAGAAAATTAAGGCTGGCTTTGAAAACTTACTTAACTTCAGTACTTTAAAATGGGGAGGAGACCCATTAAAAAGTATTCTACATATTGAATCACCTAATCATGGTACATTATTCGTCTTCTGGAACTGAGGGCTGCGAACAGCAAGACCTTAATGCAGACATTGAAGAATAGCCATTCAATCTAGAAGGCTGAATTATAGAAAAATAGATGTAGCTTCATTCATTTGAAAGTACTTACAGAATTTGCTGCAGTAATTACCTGTAGAAGAAAAATATTTTTACTCCTTTCAAAAGAGAGGTTTTCAACTGTTCCACTTTCTTACATAGACACCAAGCTGGATGGTTTCCCTTTAGGCAAGAGGGAGGCCAACAACAGGCAGCCAATAATGCAGACGTGAACCGTGATGGGCAACATGCAAATAATCCTGATCTTGAAGAGATGGTGAGTAAGGGCAGACATGTCTTTTGAGACTGTTAAGTATTATATTGTAAAGTATGCTGTAGTGCCTAGACAGAAAGTCAGCTTCTGTGGAATGGAGTTGGTTTAACCAGAAAGCTTTTAGCATTGTCCTCAGGTTGTGTCTGCTGCTTAAATTCTGTATTTTTCCTGTCTGACAATTACTGATTGTCCCTACTTCAATAACACAGACTTTCTTCATGCTAATTGTTTCAGGAAGTTGTTCTGAGAGAAGTCACTTAGTGTAGGAAGATACTGCTGGTTACCTTATGTCAGAATTCTGAAAAGAAACAGTTGAATTGCTTCAATTTCTGTTTTTAAAGGAGCGACTTATGGATGATGGGATTGATGAAGACAACGGAGAAGATGCAGGTGAAGATGGCAATACAGAGCAGCAGCCTGGATTCATGGCTTCTGCTTGGTCCTTTATCACAACTTTCTTCACATCACTGATCCCTGAAGGGCCTCCACAGGTTGGCAATTGAAGTGGAAAAGGAACTGTGTCAGGCAGCCTCAGTTAGCCATACATAGAAGGGGAGCAGATCCTAGAGAGTGTTCTAAATACAGTGCAATTTCTGAAAATTTATAATGTTTTCTTTTTGATCATGGTGTACAAAAATGTGTATTTTTTTCTTTTTGGCTTTCTCATGCATTGAATATGTTAAGCACAAGTGGACTACTAAATGCTTTCTTTAAGATTCTTCTTTTTTCTGAAGAATAAAATGTAAAGATACCGGTCTTCCATGTTTTGTTTTAATTTCAAATGTGTGTTACACTGAGGCAAAGAGCTTGTACGTAATCTGCATTATTACCTCTTTAAAGAGCTGTTAAAAATATGAATGTTGACAGACCCTTCCAAATGCTCTCTATTTATCTGAATAATGTATCTTGTTAGTTCGATGCAGGCTACAAATTCTCACATGGGATTTGGAACTTAATTCCTGAGAAAATGCAGTAAAAACAAAGGTTACTTGTTAATGGCATGTTGTCTTCATGTGAGAAAATAGTAAGCGTCTTCATTTAAAAAGCTGAGAGCTTTTTCTTGAAGACTGTACTGACGTTCATTAAAGTTGGAGGCATTTGACAGCTCTTCAAAGACAATTGGCAGTGATGGGATAAACCTCAAATGCTTGATACATACAGTACTTTTTAAGGAAAATATAGCTGTGCTGGGACAAAATATATACATTAGGTTTTTTAATAAAACTGTTATGGTAACTCTTTTGGATGTTTATATGCATATTTGAATGCAAATGGCTAAATTGTGCCTCATTAAGGATGAGGATATAATTAATCTGAGAGTGTAATAAAGTTATCATGGTGGCATTACTGACATTGACCAAATGATGTGTTTGTAGCAGCGTCTATACAATTATGAATATGAACTCAACAGCAGACTATCTGTATTCTTTAACTTCATTAACCTAATTAAAACTGAGAAAAAGAAAATGGTACATTGAGAGAGTAGCACACTGCTGTGACAGGTTATTGGTTGCTTTCTTTAGCTTTTAATCCTAGTCAAGAAGGTACATTTGGTTTTGTTCTTAATCCTGAAGTTACCGTGTGCTCTCGAACTTAAAAATGTCTGCAAAGATTCTGTTGCACTACTACCAAAAGAAAGCTCATTTGACTTCCAAGGACAGGGCAAAGCTCTTGAATATTCTGAATGAGTGATGAATAGGGATTTATTTTTCACTTGCTTATCTTAAACTGCTATGCAGCAAAGTTTTAAACCCAAAGAAAAATTTAAGTTTTTACAAGTTTGTCAAAAGAAAAAGAAATCTAAGTCTTAAAAGCATCAATTATTTTATTTGCTGTATCGGTAACAATGATGAATAAGTCATGTTTAATTATGATGTCTTCTTCCTATTTTTACTATGGAAAGCTGCTCTCAGTTTAGATTTTTTACTACCTATACATTCAATGTGTAGACTTTGTCCATGAAATGTACCTTTTTAGTTTAGCAGATGGATCTAACTTTACTAATATTTAAGAGCTGCTACAAAAACGTACATTTTTAAAGGGGTGTCACAAGTGTAGGTCTTGGATGTCATAGGCCTCATTTCTGGAATACATTGAAGAAGTTTCATCTGTTTGACCTGTGTTCTCTCTCACTTTTACCAAAGTTTTTTCTTTTACCATTTTTCATTTTGCCCTTGTGTTAGCATACCTGTAAGCTGTGCAGTTATGACCTGCCAGTATCCAGCTGTTAACAGCCATTTGTTGTTTCTTACCTATGTTGTTCAGGTTGGTTTGTTTTCCTTGTTGTAGGAAGCCGTTGGTGGCAGCTCTCTGCTGTTAGCAGACTGGATTAAGAAAGCTGTTAGCCCTGGTTTGGTTGAAAGGTGTAGAATTGTCACTGCTGGTTTGTATTCAGACAAGGATAAATTTGACAGGTTTCACAAGGCTGAAATAGTGAAATATGAAATTCTGGCAGTTGGTTGGATGTTGAGGGGGATGTTCTGAGAGCTTTAACCAGAATACAGAGCTGGAGGGATGTGTCACAGAGACCACACTTCCATGAGATCATCTTAAGGTCATCTGATCTCCCAGCTTCCACAACTTACAAGATGCAAACAAGGAAAGGCAAAATTATGGTTACTGAGGAAAGTGACTGAGAAATAACAATGAGATAGGAAGCTACCAAAGAGTTGGAGGCAGAGGAAGGCTACTGGCAGGAGCAAAAATAAGATAAGGTTGTGATCACGAGTAAATAGAAAGCAAACATTGAAAAGCAGAGGTAAGAAAGGTGCACTTTTTAGAAAGGGAAAGAGCTTGTTGAAAATTAGTCAAATAAAGTCTTTGTTGCATGTGTTTGAGTGATTCAGGTAAAGAATTGAAGAGGATAAGAAGTATAACAGGTGATGATGGGAGAAAAATCAAAACCCGAGGAAGAGTTGCTTTTTCTCTAGTATATCCTTGTAGAAACTGTTTAATAGCATAAACCAAAACATAGTTTTGTATTTCTGTTTGCCTGGAACCATGTATTACATGGTTCTAGGCAAAGCCAGATGCAGAATGGTAGTAAATCTATGGCAAGTGTAACAAAAGCCATGAGGTTTAAAGTACCATGGGATGTGCCCCAAATTAATTATTTCCTTTAACTTTGAGGAAGACCTGAAATGGCAGATGCATTTATATTATGCTAAGTGTAGGTTAACAGCGAGTCTGTGGCAGCATGTGCAATACCTTAATGGTGTGTTAATGTAAGAGACATCATATCAGAAACACACACAAGTGAAGCATATCCCATCCATAATACTTCTGCTGTGAAGACACAGGTTAGATCAGCAGTGCTGATGGAGCAGGTGTATAAAAAAGCAACACACAGCTACTCCTTAGCATGATTTCTTAATACTGTGCTTTGAAAAATACTTTGCAACTGCTGTGTGTCCATAAATACATGTGCATTGACTTCTTAAGCTCAGTTTACAGACATGGTTTAGCAGTGCCACTGTTGGCTTAACAGGTTGTCCTGGTTTAACCCCAGCTGGCAGCTATGTACCATGCAGTAGCTTGTTCCCTTCCCCCTTTCTCTCCTCCCTCATGAAATGGAGAGGAGAACCAGGGAAAAAAGTAAAACTCATGGGGTGAGATAAAAACAGTGTAATAATTAAGATAAATTGAAATACAACAGTAATGCTAACAATTGTAGTAAAAAGGATACAGAGACAACCCAAGAAAAATGAGGCACCATACAGTTGCTCACCACCTGCTGATGAATGACCAGCTCCTCCCTGAGCTGCATCTGACACCACTGGGGCTAGCTTCCCCCTGTTTATATCCAGGGCATGACAATCTATGTTTGGAATATCCATTTGGCCAGTTTGGATCAGCTGTCTTGGCTGTGTTCCCTCACAGCCTCCTGTGTGCCTGCTCCTGGCAGAGCATGGGAAACTGAGACCTTGATTTAGGGTAAGCACTGCTTGGCAAAAACAGAAACATCAGCCTGTTACCAGCATTGTTCTCACACTCAACCCAAAACACAGCACTTCTTAGTACTGGCGACTAAAAAGAAAATTAATTCCATCCCAGCTGGGGCACAAGTGTAACGTAAAGTCAAACTGAAGAATTCTTGGGTACAAAGGGCTTGTTGTGAGCTTGCCATCTCTCGCTCATGCTGCCATTTGGTTGGGAGACCTTGAGAGGCTGAATTGGCTTTCCAGTTGTTCCCTGTTGCCCTTAAATTCAGGTGATTCATAGAGAAGTTACCACCTGATATTCCAGGAAAGGTTTGCTTTAGTCTATGACGACACTACCGTCTTAACTACTGCTGCAGCAGGAGAAAAACCCAAACCATTGTCAGTGATGTTTGTAATCTTAATAGCTGATGCAAAATGACTGACACTTCCAGCAGATGGTGTGATTAGTCATGTTTCTGCTGCTTGTTTCCTGTATATGTTGAAAGTTTTCTAATGTAATTCATATTTAGCAGCCTCTGCTTTTGACAGGAAGCTGTTCAGAATTTATCCCAGTGAGTGAACTGACCTATTTTTGGATGTATTTGGGTGGGCTGTTTCAGGCCAGCTGCGTGCACCCTTGTTAGTAAGGCTGGGGGCCTGCCCTTACTTTGGTGCCAGCCAGCTGCCAAAGCCTCCAAGGTGGTGGGAAAGGTTTGATGCTGCTGGCATTCAGGTTAAGGGGGTTAATGCCAGGGTTAATTCCTCTGGGTGAGAAACTCTTTCAGATTCCAGTGTTAGTATAGGTGGGATGATGCAAACTGGGAATGAGTTACTTCATCACTCACAACCTTTGTTTCAAAGCTGCTGCTTGTCCAACAATAATAATGTGTAGGTTTCATCATGATTCCCACTCCTAAAAGAAGAGTATTTGGCCATTCTGCGCAGTGGTGGCTCTGCAAGAAGGCTACATCGAGAGTACCTATTCAGCTGCAGGTTCTTTCTCTTGGCTGGATTTATTCCTTTGCAGCTGTCTGTGCAAGCTCTCGCTTTTGAAGGAAGCCAGGTGATGCTGTTGTGAATGCTTAGCAATATACTTACTCACAGGAAGATCAACCCACAAGCACTGATTGGAGAGGAGGGAAGCATACACTGGACCTGAAGGAACTATCCATAATGAGGCAAGGACTGGCTAACTTCTTTTGTATTTGCAGAGGCAAGCAGAGTGTCCCGTGGGAGAATTTCCATGGTCCATAAGCAGCATTTCCACTTCTTTACCAACACTTTTTTTTCCACTTGATATCAAGATCAGTTTGTGCTTGGTTTAGATTTTAAGCCACATGAAGAAATGTTGCTGTATAACAATAAAGATTTCTATTTTTTTTCCTTTAATGTGTGTCAGTGATGTTGGTGGATGATTCTTGCATCATTTTAGCTGTCCTAGGAATACACTGCAAAATTAGTGGCAAATTTTGGAGTAGGGAGCTTATACCAAGGCAGCTGCCACTGGAGTTTGCTTACACAGTGGTGAGGTGTGTTTAAGCAGGGGAAAACTTACAGAAAGACTGTTGACATTTTTTTCCCTAGCTTTGCAGGAATCTAGAGAGGGAGAAGCTTTGTGTGAGGAGTTCATGACATGGATGTAAATTGGGTTGTGGGTATGTTCAGTTTTAAAATAAGAGGGGTTTTTTATTGTGCATGTGCACACATATTTTCTTTATGGCTTTAGAAAGACTGCTAACCTTAACTGCTGGTTATAAAGGAAAGCCAAAACCTGGCCTCTGTGTTAAAGTTACCGTGTTTGGGCGGCTTTCTTGCAGCATTTGGTTTAGTAACTTGGTGCAAGGTCAAACCGTGGCCATGAAATAACCACAGCAATGTGCAAATACGCCGCTGTAAAAATAAGTGAGCCGCTTGTCTAGCCGATGAGCCACTTGACACTCTAATTTGTCGGCCAGAGCTAATTAAGGAAATGAGTTATCGACAAAATAAGAGCACGTCATGGGTAATCGGGAGTGCTGAGGGCAAGGCCAGAGCGCGGGCGGGGCGGCAGCGGTGCTCCAACCAGCCGCTAGGTGGCGCCGCTGCCCGGGCTGAGGGGACTCGGGGGCACCGGAGCTCGGGCTGTCCGAGCTCGGCCTTACCGGAGCTCGGGCTGTCCGAGCTGGGCCTTACCGGAGCCCGGGCTGTCCGAGCTCGGCCTTACCGGAGCTCGGGCTGTCCGAGCTCGGCCTTACCGGAGCCCGGGCTGTCCGAGCTCGGCCTTACCGGAGCCCGGGCTGTCCGAGCTCGGCCTTACCGGAGCTCGGGCTGTCCGAACTCGGCCTTACCGGAGCTCGGCCTTACCGGAGCCCGGGCTGTCCGAGCTCGGCCTTACCGGAGCCCGGGCTGTCCGAGCTCGGCCTTACCGGAGCCCGGGCTGTCCGAGCTCGGCCTTACCGGAGCCCGGGCTGTCCGAGCTCGGCCTTACCGGAGCCCGGGCTGTCCGAGCTCGGCCTTACCGGAGCCCGGGCTGTCCGAGCTCGGCCTTACCGGAGCCCGGGCTGTCCGAGCTCGGCCTTACCGGAGCCCGGGCTGTCCGAGCTCGGCCTTACCGGAGCTCGGGCTGTCCGAGCTCGGCCTTACCGGAGCTCGGGCTGTCCGAGCTCGGCCTTACCGGAGCTCGGGCTGTCCGAGCTCGGCCTACCGGAGCTCGGGCTGTCCGAGCTCGGCCTGCCGGAGCTCGGGCTGTCCGAGCTCGGCCTGCCGGAGCTCGGCCTACCGCGGCTCGGCTGCGGGCCAGCCTTTCGCTGCGCTGCTGCGAGCGGAGGCTCGGGGCTGCAGGTGCCGCTTGGACCGCGGACGGCGTTCCTGGGTTGGCTTCGTGTGCAGGGAAAGCCCGCTGTGTGCTGGTCCCGCGGCAGCAGGTCACTGCGGTTAGTGCTGAGCAGAGGTTCTGTGTTTAAATAGGTGATTCTTCTCACTGTTACCAAGACTCCTTGCTAGCAGGAGTGTGGCGTTCATATTCAGGAGATAGCTGATGCTGCCAGGGAAGGCTGGGGAGTTTTCCCTTCAAAAAAGCATCCCCAACCCAAAGCGTCCCTAACGCAAACCCTCCTGCGGTACCCTCAGCAGAGGTGAGTTCCTGCAGCTGGCGTGAGGGTTCGCTTACTCCATGAGTTTTGCTTGAAATAAGTGGATGAAGTATTCCGAGAGAGCTGCTGAATTGCTCCCATTGTTGTAGCTTTACTCTGGCTCGAGGGCTTCATATTCCAAACATGCCTCCAAACAGCCGTGTCTGGAGCTTGCCTGTTCCCGAGCCGCTAGACTCTCCCATTCAGATGTTTGTGGTAATGCTGCTGCTTGGTGAAGCAGTGCTGTAACAAGTTAGGCACCCTGCTGTCTTCATCTAGTTGAAAACACCCAGCCTCCAGATTATGTGACACAGAGTAGGCTCAGGGAAATGTGGAATCATCAGTTTATTGAGTTGTATGCTAGTTTTCCAATGCTGTTGGTTTAAAAGATTTTTTTTTGCCCTGTGGCCAGAAGGATGCAGTGCAATATCTAAGTTACAGTGTGAATACCGTTAATTAAAATTACTATACATGACTTGGCTTTGAAAAGTCTTAAATTGATTTTCCTACCAGTTAGATGTAATGCAAAAGACATTGTGGGTCTTCCTAGTAAATAAGCTATGATATATGGATCCATTTCCACTTTAG
The DNA here is from genome assembly GCF_015227805.2 of Hirundo rustica. Taxonomy (NCBI): domain Eukaryota; kingdom Metazoa; phylum Chordata; class Aves; order Passeriformes; family Hirundinidae; genus Hirundo; species Hirundo rustica. The sequence goes on from NC_053450.1 coordinate 108,951,317, forward strand.
AACAAGTTTTTGGGTTTTGTTTTTTTTTTAATTGCTGAAGCAAACATTTGTCTTAACTCATCTGAATCATTCCCAGGCACTGCTGTGGAGAGCAACTGATACCTTCTTACTGGTGCTTTGCCAATTGCATTACTCTAGTGAGGGTTGGAATTTCTATGTCCTTGGCCCGTGGGCTTTTGAGGCCCTTTCCTAAGTCATATTACAGATCTGTAGAGATCCAGTACTGTAATACTGGTGACATTACCCAGTGTCACAGCACAGCCCTAGGCAGGGGCAGAAGCTTGTAGAGGTAGTCATGCTTAAGGGGTTTCAGGGGCTGGGTCAGTTCTATGGTCCCATTTCCAGCTTGGGCAGATGAGAAGTTCAGCTGATGCAATGGAGGGGGGCAGCATGATGTGTCATGAGAACACTATTCAGCAGCAATATATTAAGGGGATTCTGCTGTCAAAGATTTTGCCTCCTAGGATCACAGTTATTGTTCCAAAGTCCTGTTCAGGAACAGGGAATGCATATTTTTAGTGCACTTAACTGGAAATATGTAAGAGCAAAATGTAGGCAGAACTCTTCTTCATCTGGTGTTTGCACATCATATGAATCCATTTAAGAAGCTGGGTAAATTTGGGCTTGTTTGCACTGTACAAAGACCTGGCCCCAAAGTCATCTGAGCTATTACAGGCATACATAATTTTTCTTGTATATGAAATACATACTATCATCCTTCAGTTTCTCTCTTCCTTGGCTTGTGTGTCTACAGGGATCCCTTTCCTTTCATTTTTCTCTGTGCTGACTTCACTCCCCTTTTTGTGACTGTACTTTAAGAAGCTTCCATGTGTAAAATGTGAGGCATAGATTAGTGTGATAACCATACAGTTTGCTTTTATTATTTTGGCTTTTTTGTTTGTTTGTTTCTGGGAGAGTGATGTAGCATGAAGATGGCCAGTGGTGAAAAACAGATGGTGAAGCTCAGGGAATACATTGTGAGGAAAAAGAACTGTTGGGAAGGTCTCTTCCACTCTTCTTTGTAAATGTTCGTGTTTGTAATGTGTTCGGAAATGCCTTACTTCTGTTAAAGAAGGAGGTAGAATTTTAATATTTTTTGAAGGGAAATAATACCAGATTTTTTTTGTCAGCCAAGCTAACTTTGACTTCAAGTGACGTAATTGTCTGTCCCTGAGAGTCTGCAGTGTCCCAACAGTACAAACAATAGTAAGATCACAAAGACAAGTGAGTTTTCAGATCAGATTTTGAGAGCACAATTAACATGATTGAAAGAGGTTTCAGAGGTGTTTTGTTGATGCCATGGGATTTTACTTTGTCCTTAACCTGACAGAGAGCCTGTGCCGGGTATCCACAACACAGATGATACCACTTCATATCCTCTAGCCCTTGTGGTGCCGGAAGATAAAGAAATTAGGTCAAAGAACATCAAGGGTGAATTATCATGATTTTCTAAGTTTTCTATAGGATTTTTTGCACTGCCCTTCTGCCTGTGTAGAATTTTCCATTTCTAAGGGGAAAAATTAGAATTGCATACATAGATAATGATCATCTCAAAAATCAATTTGATTTTGATTTTAATGGCTACACTAATGTTTTTGCCCATTGTAATTTAATAGCTATTGTGATCTTCCTTGTAGGGATAACAGACTGACTCACTCTGTATATTCACACAGACATGCAAGCACTCACCTTCAGTGACATGTATATCCAAGGAGCTACTGATCAGTTTGGTACAGCCTGTTCACATACACCAACAGAGTCTGCTGCAAGATGGTTTATGTGTAGAAGAGGAATTACGGGTCTCAGATTTTCCACCAGGGTGTATATATATGCAGTAAAATGTAAACATATATAAACTTTTCAGTTTTTTTTAAAAAGACAACCATCATGTCAAGGCCAGAGGGGTATTAACACAAACGTGTAATTAACTTTGCAATAAAGTCATAAGAACTACTGTTGAAGAACCTCAGTGGGATTGCAAGGAAGCTGGGTTGACACTCTGGGAACAGAGATCATGAAAGAAAATCCAGTGTTCAAAGAGGTACGCTATTCAGGACAGACTAATAAAGCTAAAGGTGATGATAATTCTTTTCCCAGTATGACAAAGAAGGAAAAAGGCATAACACTAATCAAATGGACACACTTTGGATTAAATATTTATGGGAAGAATGGTGAAAGAAAAAATCTGCTGGTATAATACTTTGAGTCCTGCTTGCAGATATTCAGCCTTAGATTTATGAATGGGTGGGTTTCTATAATTAAATTTCATCTGTAAAATCTAGGTGGGAAAGCAGTATCTAGGACCAGTATCTAGGATCCAGATAGTCTTGTGCCCAGTAATTTTTAGATTTCTTCACTAGCTGTAATGGGAGTCTGATATCAGCACTACAGACTCCAGCAGCAAAGAAGTGATTGTCAAAATCAAACCAAACTGCTTGGATTGACTGAATGCCCATGGAGTTATTTTAAATCAAAAGGTCATTAAATAAAACTTAGGTGCTTTATTTCAGGAGAGCAAACTTTGTGAGTAGGAATGAACTGATCAAGGGGAAATTATGAGCTCAAGGATTTGTTAGAGGAGTCTTGGAGCTGCTGACATCAGAAGTACAGAACTTGCCTCGACTCTGAATAAAGACAAAATCTTTGTAAGAAAGTGCTGGAGAGACAATTGGAACATGAAATGCTGTGTCTGGAAGACCAGATTTTATGGTCCTTTGAGACAATTTATTAGTTTAGATGGTTAAGATAGGGATGAATACAAAAGCTAGATAAAGAAGAGATAATGGGAATCTTTGCTGACAGGGGAATTACAGGGCTGGAGACATGTTTTAAACATAGCCCTGAGGAGAAGAATTCATACTGAATAGTTCAGTTAATGATCTTGCATAAAAACTAGCAGTGTTTCTAAGGACAGATTACCATGGGCAGTGAGATGGTAATTGGGTAATATCCCCTCCCCATGGACTTTTCCAGTGGAAGGTTGTATGTCCTGGTCACAGTCTTCCTAGCCAGGGCATGTCTGTGACCAGGCTCTGGAGTGGCAGTGAAACTTGGTACTGACATGAAGTTGTGAGGCACCAGCAGTATGAAGAGGATGGTGATAACAAGAATTACTCTTATAAACCAAAAGAATAGCACTTGGAAACAGCAAAGGAAGAGTATGTAGGACATGGTGCATGATCAGATGTTTACACAGAGCCATAGATGCAAAGTAACCAGGAAAAAAATATCTAGAATCTTGATGTCTTAAGGGACCTCAAATGAGGAATTGGCAGAAGTGTAGGAATTACTAACTCCACTGTTCAAGGGGTTAATGAACATTGCCGTTTGTAGTTCTACTCTCATTTTCACTCCACAGTGGAGCGGTGTGGAGGAAAGAGACACCTGGATGACCAGGAGAATTTAAGTCATCTAAGAAGGTGAAAACCAAGAAATGATGCTTATTGCCTATGAACACATCAAGGAGATAAAGTCTGTCAGGAAGAGCAGCTCTTTGGTGTGAAGGACAAAACTGGCCTAAAGAGGAATGGTTATGATTTCCAAGAGTAAATTTGGGTCACAATATAATTCCTAACCATGGAAGTGGTATCTTCCCAAGAAGAGCGATGTGGGCAAAGACACAGGTAGGTGTCAGGTGGTGCTCAAGGAATCCTGTTACAGGGGAGTTCCCTTTCAGTTCTCTGATCCAGCACCCTGTTACCAGCATGTTCTTTCTGGGTTTGCAGTCTGTGAGGAGGCATCCTCCAAAGTAGCAGGACAATAATGTATTGATGCAGCAATACCATATGAGACCAGAGATGTGATACTTCCCCTGTACTCTGCTCTTGTGAGACCCCACCTGGAGTACTGACTCCAGCTCTGGGGTCCTCAGCAGAGGAATGTCATGGATCTTTTGGAGCAGGTCCAGAGGAGAGCTACAAAGATGATCAGAGGGCTGGCGTACCTCTCATGTGATGACAAGCTGAGAGAGCTGTGGTTTTTCAGCCTGGAGAAGAGAGGGCTCTGGGGAGCCTTGGAGCAGCTAAAAGGGGTCAACGAGAGAGTTGGAAAGGGACTTTTTACAGGGAGACATGTAGCAATGGAACAAGGGGGAATGGCTTTAATCTGAGAATAGTTTTGATTAGATGTGAGAAAGAAATTCTTCTTTGCTGTGTGGCACTGTAACAGGTTGTCTGGAGAAGTTGTGGATGGATGCCCCATCCCTGGCTGTGTTCAAGGTCAAGCTGGATGGGGCTTTAAGCAGCATAGTCTAGTGGAATATGTCCCTGCCCATGGGAGGGAGTTGGAACTAGATGATCTTTGAGGTCCCTTCTAACCCAAACCATTTTATTTTTCCAAATCCCACTTAACTCTCAGGGCACATGTAAGAGATGAAGTGTAGTTATCAGACTTGGAATCTGTCCTCAGCACTGAAAGTAATGCCTTTGTGAAAAATAAAATCATATTCCTGAAGACTCTTGGTGATCTTTATTTTTATGCCTCTTCCAAAAAAAAAAAAAAAAAAAATAGTTGCTTTGAAGACTTCAGGGAGCTCTCATTCCTTATATTATCATCACTTTCAGAAGAAGAAGATTCCACTGAATGAGTCTGGACTCTGAGGCCTAAGAAAAAAACATATTGGATGCCAGCAGTTTAAATTGGGTCATGTCTGATCAGAAGATTTATTCCTTGTGGCAAAGGCTGTTACTAAGGATACTGTGAATGACTCCTATTATACTTCAAAATAGTTTTCTTGGTCTTTGGATAAATGCAGCTCTCAGTGTCTTGGAAGTTTTGCCTACCAAAGTGTTCGTAGACAAATCATGTACTATGTTTGTGATCCTCTCTCCTTAATTCACCTGTTACCCTTAATAATCTGAGTAGAAAGCTGGGTAGAAAAAATGGATGCCTGGTAATTAATATCGGAATCGCAGTGCTCTTTAACCTTCTGCATCTTAGAAAACTGAGAATAGCTTTAAGAAAGATTTCACACTAAACTTGAACCATAGTGCTTAAAGTGTTAAAGGTTTAGAGCTTTTAGTAGAGAGGGGTAAATGTTTCAAATAGAGTCCTTGGATTCTGGTGACAGGGGTGTCCAGTGAACTCCCCACCCCACTGGGCTCCACATAAGTTGCAGACAGGGCTCTCAAACTCCTGCAGCCTTGTAGTATAGGAGCTCTTTTCCTTGGGTTTTGGAATGTTGCTTTGGGGGCTACTGAGTTGCTGGAGACCTGTGTCTCAGACACAAATAAGAAAAGACACAGATAAGGAAAGACAAAGAAACATAAGAGACAAGAAGGATGTAAAAATGCCATAATGAACTCGCGTGTCTTGAGAAAACCTCTAATCTAATGAGAATGGATTTTGTTTGAGAGCGTGTACTGGTACAATTAATTATTCATGGCAGCGACATCGTTAGGATTTCATTTTATTTAAAGGCCTCTAAGTGACTTGGAAAATTGGGTTAAGCTGAAGAGGAGTTTGAGGAGAGAGACAGGGGAAAGCTTTTCCTTTTATTGTCTTTGTCTAATATTTTCTCCATAGCTATTAGAAGTACAAACACAAATTACACTCAATCTCTAACATTCCTGCATTAAATGTGGGCATAAATTTGAACTGCATAAATACAATATCTGGGCCAAATGGGAACCTAGATGGCTTTTTGTGGGACAAGTTAGATACCATTAGAGTGACCTACTGTCACTTCTTGGGGACTTGCTATGTTTCAGCACTGTACATTAACAGCAGACTGTGATTGGTGGCTGCAGACCTGGGCTCCTGGTGGAGAGAGGGTCTACGTGGACTTTCTGTTTGTCCTGCAGCATCATAAGTGTGGATACAAATAAGGGTTCATAGGGCCATTGTCCTAAAACTGGAATGGCTTTTGCTGAGGTACATACATACAAAAGACACAAATCTTTCCCTGAGCTGCAGTAGAAAGCAAAGGCAGAAATGGTCCTAAAAACCTGTAGCAGCCAGACCTCTCCTTCATCTACAGTAGCTAAAGCTCTTTACACTTGACCACACTACCAGGTGCATTGCTCCTGTTGACAGACGAAAACACATTTCAGGGTGGTTTCTCATCTCTGTGGAGAGGACAACCTGTACACCAGCCCATGTGGGATGGGTGGTATGCCTACAGCCCTGTTGTATGGCCTGAGACCACATGCCCTGCAAGGCACAGGCTCTGGGAGCAAGTCAGGGATTATGCTTCTCCTCTCTCCCTCCCCTCACCCCCGTAAATCCATACCTGATTCCCAGATTGGTTACACAACATTGGAGCTGCTGGAGCTTGTGCACTGTTGAGAAGATTGGTGTTTTTTCTTTAACACAAGGGATGCTTAGCCTGGGAACTCTGCAGGCATCTGAGTGTTTAAAGTCTGGTTTTCTTTTTCTTTTTATAATGTTTATTTGTTCCTTCCCTTGTAATTCTCTCTGTTAACTCATGGACATCATTCAGGGGCAGATTTAAATCGAAGCAGACAGACTCCAGTTCTGCTCCGTCCCTGAAACACTGGAGGTTTGTTTAAAAGTGCTATCGGGAGCACACTTGGTATGACTGGAATGCTCAGGGCTTTATTTTTCATTTCACATCATGTGCAAAGTACTACAGCTATAGGTTGAGATGTTCATGTGGCCCTGGTGGTGTCATCTCAGCCTTCGTTGGCTGAGGGTTGTGTAAATTATTTACAGCAGCTTTACTGAGGATGCCCATAAACAATGGACTGGCCACTGGGAGGAATGTGAGAGCCATTGGGCAATGGCTCTTAAAAATGAAAAAGTATGTCTGCAAATACTGGTCTGGATCCAGTTTCAGGCTTGCTCTGAAACCCAGAAGCAATCACTCTTGCTTTGATGTCTGAAAGAGTTTGTTTCACAACATTTATGACACTAGGAGGGAAAACTCTTATTGAAATTTTTTTAATTAAGAAGAAATTTCAAAAAGAAAAATGCCATTTGTCCAAGTGTCATCTTACACAAAAATCAACCACAGCTCCAATTTCCCAAGCTCTCGTTCACCTGAAACCTAAGCTGAGTCACCACAAGGTTTTGGCTGGCATGAGTGGTACCACCTGGGTCAGTCTTGAATCGCAAGAAAATGTGGCAGATTGTTGCTGTTTTACCAAAGCTGTGGCTTGCCAGCAGCATCTCCCAGGTGATGTCCTGGACAGCTTGGAGCTGCAGCCCAGCCAGGCTGAGAAGTCATAGCCCTGTAGTCCTCCCTGTTCTCCTGTACTTCTCTGTGAGTGCTCACTGCTCCTCTGAAGCTGGGTGTGCAAACACTTCCCAGAAGATTCAGAGGCCAATCCTTCTGAATTTTGGAATGCCTCTAATCCTTGCTGCAATGCAAAAAGAGGGAGAGTGAGATCTACTCCTCACAGATGGAGACTTTGCAGAACCATGTGGCTGCCTAAAGCATGTGTAGGGAAACATTTTGTACTGGTGGTTGATTTCCAGTGAAGAGCCTGAGATGCCTCAGCTTTAAGACTTCAGGTGGTGTTCCCTTGGACACTGTTATCTTGTGTTCTATGGTGTACATCATGCAAGGCTAGAGGTCTCTGCTCCTTTCGGCAGTGTGCTTAGGACTACTTGCTTCCCTCTGGGTGCATCTGGAGAGCATTGGAAATGTCTTCCCACAGTGTCTCATCTTAATCGGTCTGAATGGGTGATTATTATGGGCTGTGAAGCCTCTCCCTCGATTCCTCAGGTCCCTACTCTTGCTGCTTACCAAGAGAAAAACTTTTTCTCTTTTAAGACAGGGGCCTGCCACCTCCCCAAACTTCCAACAGATGAAACATGGCTGCAGCCCAAGTGTTTATTTAGACTTCAAGAAGAAAGAACCACATAAGGAAAAAAATCTATTCAAATAATAATACCTTTTCTCCTGATGGTTTTTTGATGACATTATTTTGGTGGCTAGACACTTGACTTTACAGTATATAAACATTCATATGCCTTCCCATATGAGAGGAAAATTCAAGTCAAATAAATTCAAGTCAATTTGGCACTCTCATTTCTTTCATTTTAAAAAGATCTTTATTATTTTTGCAACTAAGTAATATGTGTTTGACTAACCATTAATTTTTCCCACAAGTAACCTTGGATAAATGAAATATTTTTTAAAACAGAGGGGGAAAGTAACTTCTTAATACACAGAGAATTTCTTCTATCAGCCATTATCCACCATTGACAATGGTGGATAATAACTCACAAAAATAGTTTTCCTTTGGTACTGGTTCACACAAACTTGAATTGCTCTCCCTGGAACTTTAGTGGCACTATTCAAACTGTTGAAATGCAGCAATGCTTTTCTAATCATCCATTATTAAATCCCAGTCATCCAGATCCTTGCTAAGCAAAACTTCTGATGATGTCCTTTAGCTGTGGCCCAATTTTTATCCAAGCAAATTTCAAAAACCCTCTTCAGTTTATTAGAGCACTGTGTTGGCAGCTGCATAACAGCCTTGTGGTCAGGCAGTGCTCAGGGCAGTGCAAGTATTTGTTACTTTACAAACAGATCCAAACTCTACCACCAGGCTTTCAAGGGTTTGTGTTTCTGGGCTTGGTCGTCCTGTTAGTCAACATCAGAAAAACTTGCAAGCTTAGATCCTGCCGACTTCAGTGAGAAACAAATACCTGCCTTGGTGTAGATTGAACTGTTTTCTTCATTTGGGATGATTTTGATATATCATTACCTCTGAGTAGTTGCTTAAGAAGACAACCCCTTCTTTTGGGAAAAAGACAGGCTTTGGGATCTTTTGTCTTAGTGCTTTGTAAGGAAAGAAAGTGGTTCCTTCCACATGGTGTTCCAAATAATGGGGAACACCATATCATCCTAGGGCAGGAACTGGTGCTTGCTTTTGTTCCCTTTAAGAGTCCCCATACTGAAGGATTTTTAGTCCTTTTTTTCCCTAGATAATCAGGGAAAAGGCCTTTTAAGGTTGACACTGTGTTTTTCCTCAGAAGAAGAAACATTTTTGGCGGAAAAACTAATGTCATCTACTAAGTTCTGTTATCTCAGTATGAGCTGATTTGAAGCAGCATCAGCTGGGAGAAAGCTGGTTCCAAGCTACAGCTGCTGTGAATTAGCACAGGCCCAGAAGGAGCCCAGGGAAGAGCTGTGAGCCTTGGGGGGCTGGTGGAAGAAGGTTTAGTGTTCATCAGTTTGCAAAGGGCTATTGGGTCAGTTTGGTCTGAGTTAGTGTAAGTGTGAATAGTTGAGTAGCTAAGAAGATCCTTGTCCTTAAGGACCGTGTTGACAAATGTCAATTTTGAGCTTGTTGAAGCTCCCTGAACCAGCAGTAAAACACAGGAGTGCTGTGTAAGAAAAGATAGGTGGAAATAACTAGATGCATCTTTTAATGCATGCTGTTCCTGTGGTTTGGGTGGACTGGTATGCCTACAAGGCAAGTGATCTGTGGCTAAAAGGTAAGTGAAAAACTGATTTGCCTTCATGGATGCTGATAGGAGAGAAGGGAGTGAAAGTTTCAGTGATGAGAAAGAGGGAGAGATTGTGTGCAGCAAAACACCTTTGAAGCTGAGAGAGAAAAGCGTTGTCAGCATCCCTATGCCAGAATCACTTGCTGAGACTTCTTGAAAGCAGCTGGATATCTACCTCCCATCCCATCTTGGTGCCTTGACTAGCTGGCTAAAACTTCATACTTGGGAAAGAACAGCTAACAAATCTGTGCTGGGGCCATTCACTTTGGTTCAGTAGAGCTAGCTGCTAAAATATGTCTCTGGCGAGATCTGTTTAGGCTGCCTCCTTTCTTGGGAGTTGTGTTGCCTGTGCTGTGCTGGTTGAGTGGTTCCCTTCTTCCTTTCCTTTGACTTTTGCAGGCTTGGACCTTCCCAAGCTGACTGGTGTTTGTTTGACATCACACCCCTGCCAGTGATAAGCATGTATCTGGTTGTTTTGTTTTGTTCTGTTTTTTAACTGGAGGTTGCTTAAATACATCAGTGAAATGCTCTGTACTGTGGAACAGGAATAATAAACTTCTGAAAGCTCCAGGCTCCTGCCAGGTGCCAGGAGAATGAGTGATGAAGATTTCTGCCTGCAGAATTCCAGCACTAACAGGGCCTTTTGATTTGGTCCACTGAGTCTCTGTATGTGGGTGTTGGGTACAGTAGCATAATTTTAGAAGTGTGAATTGATTTGTCCCATTTTTCCCACCACATGTCCCAGGATACTGGGAGAGGAAGTCTTAGCTATTTGAAGGAGAGTGGAAAGAAAAAAATTAAGTGGCTAGATTTAATGAAAGCACAAGCTACATTACTTTTTCTCTGTCCTTAATTATTTTTTCTGCTTGTTCGACTCAATTAACATGTGGGAAGGGCTGTGCAGTTTGGTGCCTGACTCTCAAAAAGTTTGAATGTAGGCTTCCTTAGCAGATGTTCTAAAGCTTTACTGTACAGATGGGTAGCCTGTGTTGCTTCCTGATGTTGGATGTTGCTCTCCTAGTTCAGCACATAGATCTGCATAGATAACTGTACCTTTTGTACTCTTAGCTGCTAAATGTTTTGTCCTCAGAAATAATAAATCTTCTCAGAGCCAATTTTTTCCCAGTTGGGTCTCAAGGCTGGACTTCAAAGCTTCACAGAAATTGGGTTAAGACCCATCTATGTTATTCTTAGACTGTAACAGCTGCTGTATTTGAAGTAGATGACAGCTGTTCTTGAGCTGTAAGCTGCCTATCCAGGAACCAGCAGAGTTTAGGTCAGAGCTCAGCAAAGTCCAAATGCTGAAATTCTGATACTCAGCTGAATTTTATGTTGAAGTACCTCTACACCAAGCCGTGGTTGCAGTGGTGACTGTAGTGTAGGCGTAACACAGTCAGACATTCTTGAGTATCCCATTGGGCACCTAACACCATCCAAGTTTTGGGTTTATATCATCTTGGCACTTTTTGTGTCAGAGCCATGGTGCTTTGAAGTTCCCAGAAAACATCACAAGGTTAATGTAAATCTTCAAACTCATTGTATGTTTTGCTTCTAAATTGAAAAAGTTGGGAAAGGAGAAATGGATGTTTTGGTGTGGGTTTTCTTTGTTGGTTTGGTTTTCATTTTCTCCCCAGTAACAGGGTCACATGCAAAAATAATCAGTATGATGTCTTAGCTTTCTGTGAGTGATGGTGCAGTGAGGGAGAGGATCTGGCTGTCTGTAGCTGTGTGGCCCTAAGGATCAGAGTATCTTTGTATAGCAATGCTGTGAAAGTACCATGTGTTCTTTTTAGGTGATCTCATCTGGACAATGAGGAATGGGGTCCTGGCTTTAGTTTTGAAGAAATACCATTAAATTGGACCTCTTTGAACATAGCTCATATCTAGCCAAAATTTGGTGACTGTTTCATAAAGTCAGTGTGAATGTGTGTGTGTGTGTGCACACCACAGTTTGCTATTCCACAGCAGAACTGCTGCCCAGAAGGATAGCTGCCCAGATGGATTTGAGTTATGTACCAAGACAAAGGTAAATAAATGCATATATACTTCATCAGATCTGAATTACGCTGTTAAAATATGAGCTGCCTCTTTTTTTTTTTTTTTTTTTTTAGAATACCATCAAATTGCTGCTCCTCTTCTGACTTACTTAAGAAAACCATTACATTTTACAGGGAGAAATTGCATGTTATTCCCCTAGTTGACTTCTGGACAAATTCCTTTGCTTGGTTTGTACCCTAAACAGCTAAATGCTTAGTCCTCAAAAATAATCCTCCCTCTTGGAGGCAAATGCTTTCCTTTCAACACTGCTTCCTTCATAACAGGGCAAGGGTGGGATTCCCAGCCTCGGGCTGATCTGCAGCTCTAGACTGAAACTAAATACAATGCCCTGGGACCAAGTCCCATCATCTGCAGAAGCTGGGCAAGAGGAAATGTTTCTTGTGTTAGCTCAGCTTGTGGCCACACTGGGAGAATTTGTTTTCACACCAAACAGTTGGCTGACTTCTCTGTTGGGGGGAAAGGAGAATCAAGGACTGATCTTTGAGAGAAAAGGTTTTGCCTTAGCAAGAGCCCTTTCCAGAGACATGCTGTTATTTTTCAGTGGGTGTACGTATATAGTACTTGCCTCCCTGAAACACAAGCGTAAATGTTTTGCTGGTGGTGCACTTCTGTGTGCAACATCAGGGGTCTGGAGAGCTGCTTGTATGTCCTGCTTGTTGTCTTTAAATCATTGCACAAGTAGAGCGGTGCTTGCCTAGTTCTTATTCCCAGAACATGATATTTGATGCCCTGATGACAGGGTTTGGGTAACTTTTGAATTCCAGCCTGTTTGCAGAGTGTTTCTCAGCATGTACTTTTGTTTCAGGTTGACTTCCAAGTTCAAAGAACAACTTTTAAAATGCTGGTTTGAAAAACACTTGATGGTTATTCTTTCTATTTCCCCTGTGTAGTTCAGTGCTTTCTTGCCAGGAACAGCCTCTATTTGATTCAGGTTTTGACCTTCCGTTGTGCAGGGAACTGAAAGTCCTCTTTGAGTCATGGAGCTCAGCCTGGCACAAGCCTAAACATGGAGCCTGTGTCTGTGTGGGGTAACGAGACTGCCACTCTGGGCTTGTAAATCACCACCCAGCAGGAGCAGAAGGTGACCACTCTTCTTGTTGCCTTAACAAATATTTTGGGTGAAGTTTTCACATGTCCTTCGTGAGTGATGAGAGAGGACGTTAGAGATCCTTGGTTTACTTCAGTGTGTATGGGGATTTTGGATGCCTGTGGGTTTGCCAAGCACGTTTTTTAGCCTTTATTTTCTAAATGAAGAAATATCTTGCATTTATGCCAGATAGAGAGTACTAATTAGGGCATCATCATTTGGAGCGCCAGTACTTCCTTGTTATTTGTGTTACAGACAAAGCCTTTGGGGATGGAAATGTATCTTCTTCAGATGAACAAGATACTTTGTAATAACTGGCTCCATATGAAAAAAAAAGCAATAGGATTACTGGAAATTGTGACAAAATACTTTCATTGCAATGCATAATGCCCTCCTGAAACTCCAGCAGTGTTTTTCACTTGTTTTGTTAAAGACATTGCTGTTACATCTTATCCATTGGGTTAGAAGACAAAACTGTGTAGTCCATAAAGATTTCTAATTTTTCAGACTATATCAGAATTATTGCTGTCCTGTTAGAATGTAGATCACTGAAGATTTTCTGGGTCTAATACTGGCAAAGAATTTCCAGTAGCTACTGTCTACTTTTTGATAACAATTTTAGACTATCTTGTTGACCAACAGACAGTATAACCACTTCCTAACTCTAGATGGTACCCTTAAAGAAGAAAATAATCTTGCACAGCCTTGGAAAAGCTACTCGAACTTGAACATTGTTCTTGAGGTCTGGAATACTGAGCCACAGCTCAATGCCAAAGTCCTGGCATTTGACATAATGACTTATAAGAAAAAGGTACTTAATTAAGAGTAAACAGGAGACACACATATGGAAGCTGGCAAATGTCTACTGCCATTCTACTCATTTCTGGTAGTGAGTGGAAGTGCCTGTGAAGGGTAATGCATTGAATACATGTTGAATCTAAGTTCTGCCGTTTCTGGGTTTTTATGCTTTTAGGAGTGTATTATGTTTTGCTAGTTGGTATGTATTCAATTTCTTCTATTTCTCTTCTAAAGTCTGCTCAGTAAGACCACAAACTACTGCTGAAAGAAAAGGAAGACTGAGTCACTTGTTAACATTAATTGCCTGCTGTTTGATATCCTTAAGCTTATTGCCTAACGGCATGTATGTGGGTTTTAGAGGACAAGAGGGATTGTGAGGGGAATAAAATGGAGACCTCCATGGAAATAAGATTTAGCTTTAGCATTCTGGCTGAGGAGAGAAGAAGCGATCATGTTAAAACTTTTGCTCTTTAATCTCTCTCTTGATCTCTCTTGTCCAACAATTTCTTTCCTTGCAATGACACCACCTGAAACAAACATTTTTTGAGTAAATCCATGTAATGTGGAAGACAGAATAGAGCAGAACCTAGTGTGATGTTGGTTCTTTGGCTACACAGGTGGCTCAACATCACCTGTCAGTTATCTGCTCCACTGAGTTCAGTGGTCAGGACTGTGAGCTGCTCCCCATCAGTGCCTGTGGCTTTGGCCTCATTAGGGTTTCTAGAAAGTTTGTCAGTCTAACCATATAGGTTATTTAGGATTTTGGAGAACTGACTGTTCTTGAGGCCATGTCCTTCTGGGGTGGCAAGGTACACAAGTGCAGCTGCATTCAAGACACCTGTAACAGAAATAGGAACCCCTTGCAAATTTATCTGGGAAGAGCACTGAAGTAAAAAGCAAAGTGTCACTCTAGTAAATCTATGCCAGGTGATTTCACTAGGTTTTTACCAGCAGTGGATTTTGTTAGGGCTTTGCCACACCAAGCAATAGTGCTCTCAGACAGAACAACAAATTAGGCAACCATTGCAAGTATGCAGGCACGTTTACTGCCTCCTCTGGGATTGTTGTTTGGGAATGTAAATGTGTTGATTGCGGTGGGTATTTGCAGAGCAGTTATCAGCCCCCTGCAGTTAAAGCAGAACAGGTTGCTGAGATGCTTGGGTATTGTCACATGATCTGTACCACCTACACCTGGTGCATTGAGATGGGAAGTGTGATGCATCAGAACAGAATGAGAATAGTCTTGTTCTGGCACGAACTCTGTCTTTCACCCTCCTCTGTATAAGAGGAAGTGAGATTTGGAAAAAATTGAGTAGAATCTTTGTCCCCAGTGCATTCTGCCAAGCTCATCCGGGCAGGAAAAATTGTGGTTCTGCTTTCCTGGGTGCTGGGCTGAAGGTACCATAGTAGACCATAAGTTGTCCTAGGCAATGGCTGGATGATGCCCTTTCTCATGATTTGGGCACAGAGTTGCCAAGATGGACCTCCTGTCATATGAAGAAGTAGCTGTGTATTTAATCCATGGGGAAATAAGTTGTTAGCTCCTCTTTTGCTTTGAGGTTCAAACCATAACCCATCCATAAAGTCAAGGAATGAATTAACTTTGAAGAACCTCTAGTGAATGCAACACTCAAAGGCACATTCAGTTGAAGAATCTCACACTTAATCCAAATCTTCCTTCTGAACATAAGAAACTAGGAGGTGCAGGTGGTTCTGATATGCAATTATAAATGAACAGGTGGACACACGTTTGGAAATGAAGTTTGGGTTAATCTGAAGTTAAGCTTTTCTAGAGATCAGTGAAATGGAGTCATGTTTTACATCTTGCTTTGTTTTCTATAAATATGTTGAATATTTAATGTAGTCAAGCAGCAGAAGCACCAGCCATTAAATAGAGCTCCTTCTAACTTGTAGTTAATTTAGTTAAGCACAATTCTTTCCATCACTTTGCTTTTTGTTTTGCTGGAGGGGGAGGCTATACTAGTAGTTAGTAGTGAAATGCATCACATATGCTAGCCATTGAATAGTTCAGCCTCAAGAATCAGAAGGATTAGAAATGTAGACTTGGGCTGTCTGATGAATTTTGTGAAGCTCTTCTACAGAAGTTAATGCACTCTCCTGATAAGTGTAGTGTGGGCACATTTTAGGCTTGAAGCTTGCAGGAGCACACCACAGTGGTTCTCTCCTGCTCTTGTGAAAACACAGCAATCCTTTTGGGATGTGTAGGAAGAGTCTATGTTTAAGCTAGCACTTAACACTGGAGTAACCCTGCTTTGTGTTTTCAGTGTGTTTAGCGACCTACTCTTCCTGCAGGCTCAATAGCTTTGAAACCTAGTCTAGGGTGTGTTGAACTCTGCCCTAGGTAGGAAAGCCAAAGGTGGCATTGAAATGTTCATTTTCTGTATATTTCCAAACTTAACAAAATAAACTTCAACCTAGATAGATTGTTGGTTCTGTGACTTGCAGCAAAATGTAATAAAATGAATAACCGTGGGCTTTAATATCATCTCACACAATTGTATTACCACCCAATTACTTTTTTGACCTCTTTGGAAACATGCTTCTCTTAAAACACACTCAGTCTGCAGTTCTCACTGTCCTCTCTGTGTCTTTTGTGTCAAGCAAATTGATTGTATTACATCATGCCCTGGCTCCAGTTTGTAGGAGCACAGCAAAGTGAAAGGTGTTGTGTGTCTTGGACCAAGAGTTTGTCTGCTTAGTGGCTGCTTGCTCAGTTTCTCAGACCTGAGAGGACTCAAGACAGCTATTTATTTTTCTGCAATTATTAAGCAAATATGACAATTGTCTTCTGTCAGTGGCTGAGGTTTTGAAGTCATTAGACTGTTCTTGTGATAAATTAAGCCTGCTGAGTTAATTCTGCCACCTCCTTCAGTAAGTAGCCTATCCAGTCAATAGTGCTAACAGATACCCTTCACTGACTTTAAACAAGTTTGATGATATATTCCCTGTCTCTGATTTAGAAAGTAATTCCATCATCCTCCTCATTGTTTTCAGTCATGAAAATATTTTGCATAAACTGATACTTGGCAGAGAAAGATGTTGACACTGCTTCTGGATAGTCTAGGAAGGGCACCAGAGAGGGTAGGGTTTTTTTCTACAGTTGTTTTGAAATGTGTTGTAGTATTTTTGTTAGTCCACAGCAGGTACAGGACTGTTAATCTTGTCCTTCTGTGAAATTGGACAAAATATGAAACCATATTTTGTGTGGCTGCACAAGGAGCCATAAAGAAGAATTGCAGGTTGTTTATATGGACTAAATAATCCTGGACATCTTACTTTATCATCCCAGGGTTAAAGGCTCAAACAAGATCTTAAAGGTCTGAGGGATCAGATTTAAGTGCTGAACACCCACAAATCATGCTAGGTTTATTGTATGATGGAAGCAGAAGGGAAAAGTACAGCTTGGCACTCACTAGATCAGACCTGGAAAACACAACCTGTAACTGCATTATGGGGTAGAAGCTACAAACTGAAGTCTTGAAAAGGGAGATTTGCCATTCAGTCTGAGAGCAGTTATATCTCACAGGTGTTGTTTTAAATGAAAATTTTCTCAATGCTAAGTCCCATAACATTCTAGGCATTTCTAAAAATAATGGAGAGCTCTATTAAGAAAGAAGTATTTATTTTGTGCAAGATGTCATTGGAATAGATAATGCATTTTATGGTGTGTGTAATATTTTTTTCAATTTTTAGTAGAGAGCTTGAGTAACTTTGACACCCTCCATTAAGTCTCGTTAATGTCTCTGAAGCTGTCCAGCAAAGAACCAATCACCACAACTAGAAAGTCTTTTCCGTGTTGATAGGCAGAGATGCCCGTTTTGATGCAAAATGTACTATTGGACATCCAAACTCTTGGCAGATTTCAGGTTGACAGTTTTATGCGTGTCTCAGTCCAGTCCAGTCTTCTCTTTTACTTCAAAATATGGTCCTGTTAGACACCTACTAAGGGAAAGAGCCCACCCTGGAGGTGGCAAGACCACTGGTAATTAATGCCTGCCTCTGCTCAGTAGCCTCATTACAGATAAAGAATGTAGGCTTAATAGGGAACACTGGCGTCTTATTGGACAAATACTTTCTAATTCATTTAAATGCTTAAATAAATTGTTTCAGGACCCTCTAGTTAATAGAGATACTCTTACCTTTGCAGTTAGTATTTTTCTTTTTTTTTTAACAACCTTTCATTTACAGTTAGAAGAGATAAATTGGAACGTCAGCATTTGGTGGGTTTTTCCCCCTAGATATGAAACAAGAAGCTAGACAGGATGAAGTAGCAATGGGCATGGACTTCTAGATTAATGTTTTTTGTAACTGAGATTTTGAGAGCAGCTGTAAGGCATTGAGGACTGAGGATATCTCTTCCAGCTTTAGCACTTTTGTCTCATTGAATAGTAGAAAGGTCAAGATTTGAGGTGTGTAGAGCTTCAGGTCTCTTAAGACAGCATGTCTCAAAACTTGCTTGCTCTTTCCCAGCTGTGAGGGTTGATTTCTTACATTACAGTGAAGAAATTAAATTAAAAAAAAAAAAAAATTAAAAAGAAAGCAGCAGGGATGATTGTAGTGAAAGAGAAATATTAAATGTAGTTTAGAGCTGGGGGCAACCTTTGTTTTGCAGATTATTTACTGGCATTCAGCCTGATCCAGGAAACCACTTCTATCAAGAGAATGAAAGATTAAAGTCAGAAATTTAATTGCTTAAGAAAAAAGATTTACTACACATGAGGTTCATTGGCATCCAAAATAAGGCCTGTTCTGTAGTGTACACTATATCTCAACCACACAGAAAACTATCACAGAGAAATAGAAATCCTTGCAGCTCCGAGAATGGGCTTCTAGTTCCACCACAAGAAAGTGATTTCACAATACCACTGGAATGTGGTTTCTAGTACAGAATTTCTGCTTACAATATTCTTCTGTCATCTGGTGAATTTAAAGAATGAAATTATAAAGGAGGAAATATTTTGTTATTATAGATCAAATAAATTAGGCCCAGTTAGATGAATAGCTTGTTGAGTTATCCATAAGACACTTTATTTTTCTTCATGTCTCATTCATATAAAGTAGTATAAATGTTGCTCTTCTGGCTATTAGCATGTGATGCAACACATACTATGTCTTTGGGCTGTCTAGGCCAGTGCCAAGAAGATAGCTCTTCTAGTGCAAAATGGGGCAGCCAAGAGGCTTTAGAAATGCCAATTCAGTATTTTCTGAGCTGTGCTCTTATTACAGTGATTATTATGAGAAAGAAAAATAATGGTGTGGTTTTAGCCTTTCCAAAAAAAAGGCCCCCCCAAAATCCAGCAAAAAAATCCTCACCACCCAAAACCCCCAAACTCATGTGCTAACTACATGTGTTAGCGCTCTGTATTCTTAGTTACCTTGCTGCAGATTACCTGCCTAGGGGGATAAGGGCTTGCCTTCTTCAAAGGACAGTAAGAGAGGTAACAGAATAAAAATCCTGGAATTTTTCTGTGATTTACCCTATCTTTTGTTGTTGTTGGGGTTTTTTTGGGGTCTTGTTTTTTTTTGTTGGGTTTTTTTTTTTTTTTTTTTTTTTTTTTTTGTTTTGTTTTGTTTTGTTTTTAGCTTAGTTTGGGTTTATTTTGTTTGTTTGTTTTTGCATTACCAGAGCATGTAGAACTTCTAGCAGGAACTGTGATAGCTCAAGGAGTAGAGGGCTCAGATAAAAGGAGCAAAGGAAAACTGTGGGATAGAGCAGTAATCTGAGTATCTTGAGTGTTCAGTAGCTATAAGATTAATTTAACACTGAAAATGGAGGTTCTGGACTCACAGTCTGAAAGCATACACACTCAGCCAAGCAATGTCTATCTCCCTCCATGCACTGGGAGGGAAGGCGGGGACTGAACTCTGGAGGGGGCTGGCTCCAGCATGCTTCCATCATGTAGGATTGTGCTGGAGTGGAGCCTCTTCAAAGATGAGTGAAAAGGGGGAGACTGTGCTTGGCTTGTGTACCCATGGTTTGATTGTGACAGAAATGGATCCAAAGCAATACTCAGGTGAATCTGCAGCTTCAGTCCGTGGAGAACATTGTCCTAAGGAGGTTTCTGTATTTTGGAGTGTAGTCTACTTCTCTTGTGCTTGTCATAGTAAGATCACCAACACCCTTTTGGTAACAACCTTTACTAGAAATGGGCAGCTTGGGGAAAAACCTGAACCTGGGGCCAGGCCAAGGCATCCGGTTTACTTCCACATGTCCAAACGCCAGTAATACCCCTAAAGCTATCTGCAGGCATGTACCATACAGAAATGTGCCAAATTATATACATTGGAAAGTGTTTGCCAAGAAATAATGACAGTAATTATTTTCACTGGCTTTTTATTTTTTTTGGCTAGTCCACATCTGTGAGCCCAGAAATAAGTCAAACCTGGGCAAAGTGTTGGAATATGAATTTCAGATTAACCACCTTCTCGGCATCCCTCTGGCAACACGTTTGCCCCAATGGCTGATAGACTTTGTGGTTCCTCTGTGGACCACACCAGTTGGGAACTGCAGCAGAACTTACCTTTCCAGAATTAACTTGGGAACAGGATCTTCCATGCGTGGGAGGATGGTGGACTGCAATCCAATTTAAAAGTCAAGCACAGAAGGAAAAAATATTGTCAAGTATTTCTACCTTCTGAATCTCCTATTTCAGTATTCTTTAGCTTGAGTGGTTTCTCCCCACATTTCCTAGCTCAGCCAGACAAGCCTATCTGCTTTGTAATTAACAGGCTGGTGTCTGGTGTCTGAAAAATTCTACCCATCTGACTGGTTTAGTGTTTCAGAAAGGCTTACATTTGAAAAAAGCATAACCATCTGGGTTACATTCCTTAAGTATCCTCACATATCCTGAGTTGAGAAGAGCAGAATGGTACATTGGATAAGCTGGCGTCTGAAGGTTTAAATACTTCTGGTTAGTGCTTTGTAAGATGTAACTTGGCATTTTGTAGTACTTCTCACTTCTGGACTGTATTTTCCTTACTTACTTTGAAGCCTGTTTTCAGGGGTTTGACGTTATTGTGATTTAACTAGAAAACTGGTCTTACTTTTGAATGTACTAACTTCTTCTTTGGTTTTATGCCTACAAGTAGGTACCAGGCATTTAAGTTAAAGGATTGAGAATTGATGAGATGTTTTCCTGCAGCCTATTAGCTCATTCATCAAAAATTCAGTGGTATCTGAAGCAGCTTTTTTCTTTCTAAAGCTGGAATAATGACCAGTATATTTGCAAGGTTTTATATCGCCTGTGCCTATTAAATAGCTTTGCTTTTTGCATTGCAGAGTTGTAGGGGATCCCTTGCTCTGTATGGCAAGTGTGAAGTTGCTGATTTCAACAGGATTCACAGTAAAATGTCAAGAGCTTGTGAGACTCATGTGCTACTGTAAACAACAGAAAGGAGCATGTCAAAATGCCTCTACATTCAAGGCACATACAAAACTCTCTGGAGTGTTCAAAGCATGATTTTAGTGTAGTACAAGAGTCAGAGTCTGGTCTCCTCGCTGGACCTCATCAACCCTTGCTGCTTTGCAGCCTGCCTGTGCTGGGACGCATGTCTTGGTGGCACATGCAAGAATAGTGTTTTCCCAATCCTTCCTCCTTGTCCCAAACCATTTGTTCCCCAGCAGGCAGGTGAGCATAAACTTGGTCTCTGTTGTTTGAAGCAAAATTGTTCCTGTGTGAGTTCTTGGCTCTTGAAAGCAGCTGGTGTCCTCCAGCAATGTCTCACTGGATTTGTAGACACTATTATGTTGGTACTCTGAGCACTGGAATAATGGACCTTTCCTGGGACAGAGAATGAGATAATTGAATTAACAGGAGGAAAACATTAGCATAGAGCAGGTCATGGGGCAGGACAAATGTTGAGCCAAGTCTATGGGCATTTACTCCTGTGATGTGTATGCTGTGACTGATGACAGAGGTGCAAGAATAGACAGCTGAGATCAATGACAGGCCAAGGATGAAGCTCCTCTGTTGTATGCTGCTCTACCATAGGATTCTTTTAAATTGCCTACCTCTGTCAAACAAAAGATTGCTCTGGAAAGACTTCCTTTATGTTTCCAGTACTTGCTCAGCATATTTTTATTACAATGAAAAAATACTTTCCAGTTAGTCAGCTAAAAGATCCTTATTTGTTTATTCCATTCAACTGAACCATGGAGGTCTAGGGGGAAATTTCAATGCTATGTTTGGGAAACAGAATGTATGGTCCTTGATTCTAGCAGGAGACTGGTACTTGATCTATCTGTCCTGCTACTAGTGTCAAAAATAAGATTGACCCCAAAATATATCATGAAGTGGTCTGCTGAAAAAAAAAATCTCATAATTTCTTAAGGATTAGAATAGTATGTGGCTGATAGCTTCAATTAAGCCTCATGCGCTGAGCCAATTTGACATTGGCTGAATTCCCTCTGCCCCAACATATCTTTAACAGCCATCATCCAATCTGCTACTGAAAAGAAAGTTACTAACTCCTTGTTAGCAAAGCCTGACAGAAAATCCCCCTGAGAGGTGATAGCTGTGCTGCAAGTGCAGCCCTGTGGAACAAATTCCAGTTCCTGTTGAGGCACAAGGAGACAAATACAGAGGTGCCTTTTGAGTCCTTTCATACATCCACGAGGACTGAACCAGCAATACAGCCTGTCTCTCCCAAAGAAGATAGTTTGTTCTCCTGGACATGCAGCTTTGAGATCCTATTTTCTATTACCATAGGAAGTTATGAGTCCTTGGGTATCAATTCTGTGTGGGGTGAAGCAGAGACATCCCATGGCAGCCCTTGCCTTCTGTGGCACTGAATCAGCAGGATATGAACACCTCTCTGCTCTACTCTTGAAACTCAAGGATGTCAGAAAGCCACAGGCCCTTCCGTCCTTTGGGCTGGACTATTTGCTGTATCAAAACTCCTATAGACCCTCTAGATTGGAAAAACTGCTCTTCATGACCTCTGTTCCCAGTAAGGTATGGGGTAGCATGCTTGTGGGGTGCCTTCTCTGGGTCAGGGACTGCTATGAATCCCCTCTGGCTTTGAGAGGCTGCTTGTGAGCAGCTGGGGTATTGCAGGATTTCCTGAGGTGTTTGGGAACTCCAGGAGTCATGGTAGGATTCTGCGTTATGTGAAAATAAAATGTTTCTCACATGAAAAACAAGCAGTCTCTTCCTTTGGCATAGTATATCAAAGTCATTAATTTTCAGCCCAGAGGAAGAAA
Source organism: Hirundo rustica (assembly GCF_015227805.2). Classification (NCBI taxonomy): domain Eukaryota; kingdom Metazoa; phylum Chordata; class Aves; order Passeriformes; family Hirundinidae; genus Hirundo; species Hirundo rustica. The sequence continues at coordinate 108,973,903 of NC_053450.1, forward strand.
ACACACTCAGAATGTCAGTGTTTGCAAGGAACAGAAATGTTGAGTGATCTGTGGTGTCTTTTTTTAGGGCAGTGATGCCACAAAGGCATCAGCCAGCTGTGTGCTTGCACTTTCTTTTGGAAACAATACTGCTTTACTAAACTTTCTCAGACTAAAGCTTTCAAGGCTTTCTCAGGGACTGCAGACCTCCCTGTAGCTGGGCTCTTACCAAAGAGGTTCCTTGAGGCTGAAAGATGCAAAGAGGGCCATCATATTTCTTGGTCATCTTGAAAAGGACTTGCAGACTCATCAACAATCCCCTCTGAAAATGTTTGAAACAGTGATGACTGATGTGAAATATGCCTGTGATGACTGCCCAGCTGTTGTTAGCACCTGCAAAGTTCATGGATAGGAGATATTAGGGGAGGGGTTTGAAGAACTTGAAGCATGAAGGAAAGATATTCTAAGAGCAGATAGAATTGAGGGGTTTGGCTTCAGAGACCCACATATTCTCATGGTATACCAATGGGGTGTGCCTTTGTAAAATATGTAAAAATTTCTTTGTAAAGATTGAATTGATTAAACAATGGTCAAGACAAGAGGAAACAGGCTTGGTATATGAACTAGAACAATGTAAGGGAAAATGCTTTTAGGTCCATTATTTATGATATCTAGCCACAGCATCAAGAGGTTGAATATAATGGATACCTTATTCACAAGCATTGCTCATCTGGTACCTGTGATGTTGCTTCTGGTTTGAGTGCAACCCACTGGGTGCATTTATCTGCCACTTTTGTGGGCAAGGGTCAAGAGGGTCAAGAGTCAGAGGATAGAAAAAACAAGTATTCTTCCCGCTCTTTAAGTGTGTGTTCAATGACAATCCCAAAATGGATGTCACTTCCTGTGGCTTGTCTCTCTCATGGAGCTCTCCAGCTCCATTCTCGTTCCAGCTAGCTCGGGAGACAAACCACAGTCAGAAACAGTTTCCTCAGGGTCCCAAAACAGAGGAGTGGCCGAGAAATTTTCCCTTAGCAGAGAGAGCGATATCCCATCGATGGCAAAGGAAGATCCGCACTTGATCCGAGGGTGAAACCAGGGCTTTATCCAGTCTGTCTTCTGTGGTCCTGCCACAGCCTGGGTCACGAGCCCCATCCCACTCCCCGAACCAAGGGGAAACCCCAGCCGCATGGTCTAGGACTTACATCCAGGGAAGGGGCTAAAACCGGGGTCAAGCCAATACCCAATCAGGGATAAAGTGGGAGTGGAACAGGGTTGGATTACAGTCCTGGAAGGGAATAATGTGGGAGATGGGCTGGGGGAAGAGCAGGGATGAATTTTGAGATATTACATTTTCCAGGGGAACAGAGGGTATAGAACAAACCATTATAAAACCCAATATAAAAATGAAATACAATCTGAAACCAAATAATACACAGCAACAACTTCCAGCACTGATGGTGGGCAGCAGAGAAGTTCTCACAAATCTGACCAAAACAGGGGAAACTGGAGCAGCCTCTGCTATGCAGAGAAGCATTTTGTGTTCACAAAAATGATCTCTGGCTCAGAGTGAACTAGAAAAAGCTGTTCTCTGGACTGTGATGTGTTAAACACTTGCAGTCCAAGGCTCTCTGGTAGTCTCCAGCTGATGTTACCCACAAAGGCCCCATTGAGCTCTAGTGGAGCAGGACGGCACCCAAGAGACAGATGGATCATGAGGGGTCTTTCCTGTGCAAAGCTCTGGACGTCAATGCCTTGCAGATGCTATGTAAGAACAAAGCACGGGGCTTTGAATAGAAAAGCAAGAAGATCATGATATAAATATTGCTGGAGTGGAAAGCTTTATCTATAGAGAAATAAAAAATATGCAGTCAGCTTTGCACTGGACAGCTCTTGCAGCAGCACAGGAGAGCTGTGAAATGAACACCTGGCTGGAAGAAAACTTGTTGGATATGATGGCCGTTGGCCAAGCTCCAGGGTTGGAATTAAGACTATAAATCAAAAAACTTTCTCACTGGTGTTGGTGGCTGTGCAGGGTCTCAGAAGCTGCATCATCCTGGTTATGCAAGCATTGCTGATTGCAGTGTAGGTGGTCTGAGGCTCTCAGTGTTCCTCTAATTTCAGTTGCTTTCCTCCTGACAAGCAAGTTAGGGATTTATATTGGGTGAAGAGTCCAAGAAATGCTGCTAAACCAGCATGGGAAGCTTTCCTCAAGGCATGATCTTCAGAGCAGCACAACACAGACCGGATGGTGAGAAGACCTGGCTGCAGCTTTGGAAGCAACTGTCCTCTTTTCTCATCTCATGCCCACCACATGCGGGGTCCCTGCTCAGCCTGTCTCATCTCTGTGGCAACGTGTGACAGACCTGATCACTTATGGAACAGCATTTAAAAGATTAAATATAGTAGATTTATACAAAGTAGACCGTGCTTTCATTTTGGACAATCAGTGTGGGTTTTTCCTTATAAAGTAACTAATTGCCAACTCTGATACAGTAGCAATGTTTCATGCTTCAGAGGTGGTACCTGAAGTAAAGGAGAAACAAAGTGGAAACCGTCAGCTCTAATCCACTGATTAAAGACAATCTAACCTATACAGAGAAACAGCTAAGAGAATTCTTCTATTCCTCCTGAATCTTATGGAAATTTTACTGGATTCAGTAAGACCAGATCAAAATTGTTTTTATAGTGAATGCTTTCTCCCTGTAATATGAAATTTAAACTTTGCTAAAATGTTATCATACCACTTTCACTTCTTGTTTTCAAAGAAATAATTTGAAATATATACATACCCTTTCTACGACTTACTGTCTGTCTATAAGATAGGTTGTGCAATTTGCAACTTCAGTTTTCACTGTCCTTGACTACTAACATGTAGTTAAAATGGTGACATTGAAATACTAAGTTTTCAAGTATGCCAAAGACCAGGTGAGGATTTGTTTTCCTTTGTGTCAAAAGTTGAGTTTAAAGGTTATATAGGTAACTTCAGTTCTGGGAAAATTATTGATGTAATTTTCTTTACCAGCAATTTTATAGGGCGGGGAAAAAAAAAAAAAGTGATTAATTCACAAAGAGGATAAGAGCAATCTGCATTGTTTCTATGCATTAGTCAGCTAAAATACTGGCAAATCCTATCCCTTTATCATCTTAATCCTCCGAGTCTGGAAGGAAAATACAAAAGCATGTTTCAAATTGGAAAGCACCCTCGGCCCCTCTCCCTATTAGCAACTTGGTTTTCAGCCTCATCCCATCTTGGGGCTTTATTTGACTTAACACTGAGTTCCCATTAGTATATGCAGAACAGAAAATTCAATTTGACATCTCTAGGATCTCTGCTGACAACTATCCCCCTGAAAAAAACAAACGGTTTGGCTTTGTGCATGTGAGCAAGTTGCTTTCTACCACTGCACTTTCTCTCAGAGAACTGCTCTGTTGATCTTTGTTTTGGAAATACTGACTTTTGAATCTGGGAAATCAAACCACCAAGGCAATGCATTGTCTCAGAGGAGTCTCGGGCTACACATCTGAAACACATTCCTCTTCCACTAGAGGTGTTAGCAGTGTAAGCTGTATTATTGATTGCTTCATTAGTTGTGTGTAGTGACTGTTCTTGCTAAAAAAAGGCACAAGATTCAAAATCATGGATATTTTTTGCCAGCAAAAAATATTTTGATGGTTTTACCTTAGGACACGGAACTCTTCCATGTCTTCAAATGGCAAAATCCAGCACTGCAGCCCAATGTTTTGTGCATCATGGAGCCCTGTCTCTCTTGCACAGGAGAGGGGAAGCAGCTGAGAGGAGCAAGTGCCAGGGTAGAGGCTCCTTCAAGGAAAACTTCAGCCTGGGATCCCTGAGGAGCATAAGCAAAGAGAAGCAAGACCTGGTGCACTGTGGGGGGCTTGCAGAGAGTTATCAGTCAACAGCTGTAAGTCCAGGCTCCTTGCAGCTGATAACAGATCTGCTCATTCAGCCTGGCCACTCGTACATGGAAAGTCAAAGAAGACTGAAATCTGTTCAGGGCAGGGGGAGGGGAATTACCCAACCTTCAGTAAATGCGAGGCTACCACAAAGCTGTTGTCAAGACACCATGTGTAGCAGGGGAAGGTTCACTTGGCACTATTACTTTTAAAGATGCTGCTGCTGATTATTGATCTCTGACATAGACAGTCCACTCACCTCTTGTAAAAGGAAATCAGGAATATCTGTGTTTGTGGTTTGAATTCTTGGTCAGTAGCATTGAAAGAAATATTGATGTTTCTCAAACTAGAGTTATTTACAAGCCCATGTTGTCTTGAAGAAAACTAGGGATGAATGAAATTCCAACCTACTTTTAACTGGCTAACAACACTTCCAGTTTCTTACTATATCAGACACTAAAGAGCTCCCTTATCTACAAGGCTGCATGCAGCAATACAACTGAGCAAAGAATAGTGCTTGTAGTGTTTCTAAAACCCAAATTTCTGCATTCACATCTAAATTGTTATAAAACATATGCTTCTCTCTTGCAGCCTTTAGTCTATTAGATACTTCCATGCTTGGAGGTACAGAGTGGCTGCAACCACTTGCGCAGAGCAAGGATCACCTCTTCTCCCTGTTTTATTAATGGCAAGGAAACCTAAGCACATCCCAGAAGCCAGAGCTGATGCATCCTCTGAAAAATTCTTGTCTGGATGATGGAGGGGACCAGGAGCCTGAAGAAATAGTGGCACATCCCAGTTGAGAGTGCAGCCCTTGAGCCTATGATTGCCTTGGAGCGAGGTCACAGTGGAGAGATCTCTGTAGTACCTCCTATGAGTGTGTAGGTGGGAACAATGTGCAAAAACAAGTTTCTGAGTGAAAAAAACCCCACCCCTGTTCACCCGGGATGGGCCAGTGTCAAAGAGGCAGTAACAAAGCTGTACATCCAGGACAATGACTAGAACCCGGAAAATGGGTCTGTTTATGATGAGGGTGCTTCACAGGAGTCCAAAGGAACAGAGCTTTTGGGAGGAAGGTTTGCTGCTATGTCTGAGAGACAAATCTTACGGAACCTACCCAATGAACTCAGTAGAGAGGTCTCAAAAAGTGCTGGTGTTCATCACCCTTCTACAACAGCTTGGCACCTCCAGGACTTGCAGTTTATAAAGTCCAGAGAGCACTATCTAGCTGAAAGGCACTAACTATGCAAATGCAGTATGGATTATTATCGTTATGGTCCTTTCATGTTCTTACTCAAATCACTGATGCACCTTCTGTGTCCAGCTGACCAAGCAGTATTTCTTGCATTATAGGATTCTGATTCCACTTCCATTGTTAATGTTCATTACTTTCTTAGAGAGCTACAATTTCATTATTAATACATCAGTGTAACAGAGCACAGATTACATAAATGCATTTCTGAGCATTAGCTAAATATTAGCTTTAAGAACAAAATATGCTTCCTATGCCAACAATATGTTCCTTCTTATACAAATACTTTATGGCTACAATTGCAAAAGTACTTGGAAAAGGCTTTTATTGTCTTAAAAGAATAAAGCAAAATAAACATTTGCTTATCCTCTCCTTCTAAGGAAAATCAGGATTTTGAGTTTGTAAGGTGATTACTGTGAATGTTTGAATCTATTTAAAGATAGTATCAGTAAATTTTAAACCTCTTATCTCTATGAGAATCAGAGGGTGAGTTGCTCATGTATGATTTGTTTCAGTGGTACAACTGTCAGCTGCAGTGTGGTTGCCTCTAACTTTGGTGGTCTCCCTAGCCCTGGCTAGAGAGTTGTTGATGTTTTTTGAGCTGAGGAGAGTCCCACAGCTGAGCAATGGGATGAGAGCAGGGTGATGACCATACTCTTAGTGTTACCAGTTTTGGAGCTGAAGCTGGTCCTAAAGCTAATTTAACAGCAAACAGGTATTTGGAGCATGGATGTGATGTATCCAAAGTATTTCTTTACTGTGGTCAAACCTGGGATGCAGCTCCCTATGAGACTAGGGAGACTCAGAGCTGGGTTTGGTTGATCCTATTACAGTAGGAATTGAGTGCTTGAAGTATCTTTTTGTGCTGACCTTCTTGGGACCACTGGGGCCAAAATGTAACACCTACCTTCTGCCGCTGGGTAGAAGCAGGTGCCTCATCACATGCCTGGGGGATGTGATGTCTCCCTCCCGCTAGCCTTGCACAGACAGACATTGTGGCCACAGCTAGTTGCCTCAGGGATCTTCTGTCCTGCATGGATTCCTGGTATTGGTTTGGTCCATTATTATGAGACAATCTCCATTTCAGGTCTCATTTCTTGAAATATAGCAAAAGGACTTGTCTGCTTTATAAGAAAGTTCCTGTGCTTTAATGTTCCCTTCTCACTCCATGCTTTCAAGTTTTAGTCATAAAACTAAACTTGGGAATTATTTGGGTATCTTCTGAGCAGGACTCTTCTCATTCTGTTCAGGGAAGCCTCAATGCTTACATTGCTGAACTCATCAATTTTAGCACATCATTTTGAGACCTCTTTACTTCTTTAAAATGCAAGCTAGTTGTGTTATCTCCTCCAGAGATATTCACAGGACTGATGCTCTGGAGGATTGAGACATAAACTTCAGAGAATTAAGGATTTTTAGAGGGGTTAAGATTTTAGTTAGAGATAAGCTTTGCTGAAATTTACTAAAGTTGATAGGTAGGCTTTGCTGAAATTAAAAGTTAGTAATTAACTAAGAGAAATTTGGTTTAGGATCACTCTTCCATATTAGAATAACTGATTACTTGTCAACTTTGTTTGGTTAGCTGTGTTTATAATGAAGAATATAGAAACTGATATATAGCTTTTAGGAACATAAGACAATTGTAGGCCTCCTCTGCCCAGAAACCCATTGAACGGTCACGAAGACAGGAAATAGGAGTCCTACTGAGGGTTCATTTATCACATTTGCATTGAAAAAGTAGAAAGGTCAGAACGAGGAAGACTTCTTTACTTCCTCATTTTGGGGACGCCTCCCCATGAAAAGGACCACTGACCCATTTCAAAGAACAAACTACGCATGCTTAATAGCTTTTGAGCTAATTACCATACGAAGCGGGAAATGGGATGTACCAGGGCTTTGAATATGCATTTGTGTTTTGGGTATTCAATATTTTGGTAAAAAAAAAGGACTCTGTGGTCACCTGTAAACTGCGGTGTGAATTTGGGAGCTATCCCGCACACTATCCGGCGTCATAATAAACATACACTTTCTAACTTTAAACTGTTAGAGAGTTTTTGTCCATCTCAGTTGGGTATCGATACTAGATCAGTACCCATATTTTCTTTAACAAGTCAAGATTAAGTTATTTTATGCATTGTAAACAATAGGCTGATGGAGCTGAAGTGCTGAGGTCCTTTTTTAATCAGAGGCACCAGATTAACTTGCTTTTAGTCTTTCAGAAACTCACTTACTCTTAATGAGTTTACCATGATATAGGTCCACAAATTTCCTGTCTGGCTTCTTTTGGCACTCTTAGATAAAAATGCCATCTGGAAAGGAGATTTATTGGTTTTGAGATGATGTCCCTTCCTTATCACCTTGTTTTGCTGGCCTTGAGCTCATCCAAGATAGCAGTACTTACCTAGACAGCATCAGTTTGTCAGACACAAATTGTGGAAAAATTAATTTAAAATACCTTGACCTTTCTACCCCACTAAGGTAGGGTTTTTTTTTTTTTTTTAATAGTAAAACCTCTTGCTAATGTAAACTGCTTAGATATGTATATATGTATATGAATACGTGTATGCATACAAATAAATAAAAGCTTTAGCCTTTTTCTAGTATTCTGCTCTTCAAATTCTGCCTCAGTTTTGTCATGGAAAGATTTCTGTTTTGCACTTGTATTTATTTTGAAGAAGTGAGTTTGGAGCTTCAAATGACATCTATTGTTGTGTGCTAAGATGCCAATGCCAGCCAGAGGGAGTTCTGTGACATAGTTTTATTTAGAGACCCTTCAGATCAACACAATTTTCAGTATTTAACTCCATATGTATGCCTGCCCTAGATAGAGGGATGGGTGCAGCCACTGGGTGAAGATTGGCTGAAGCTTCACACATACTTTACACGACATCCAGGTAATAAGGACTTCCCTACTCTCCGTTCCTGGGGTCTCAAAAAACTATAAAACATAATTTAATCAAGATGGCACCAGAAAAATGAGCACAAATACTCACTGGTGGAACTGTCCAGGGCTCTTCCTCATAGCCAAAAACCAAGCAAAGAGAAAAACATGGGAAAAAATTATTACTGATGATAGAAGTTGCCAGGCTGTGTGATGTGTGCATGCTCACATATGTTATGGTAAGGTAATGTGGAGGAAAAAGCGCCTGTTAACTTTTTGCACTTAAGCTCTAGCAACAGCACTTAAAATTTGTTCAAGACATTTAAAACAAAATAATCCTGTGTCTTTTTGTAAACTTTCTATAGAAAAAAAGCCTTACCCAGAAGTTACACAGAAAAGAGAATAGAAAAGTGTTTCTAGTTCTGTGTGAGCTGTAGGAAAGTTATTTCCTTATACTCAGCCTTCAGTGTTAAGGGATGAGTGTATCCTTTTTTTGTTTGCCTGAATTGCATTCCTGCACAGATCCTGGCTGTCACTACTGAAGTGCTGCTTCTTCAGTGATTAAAGAAGCATTGTCGAAAAATGAGTTTGTGTTTTTAGAAATATGTGGAGAAAGGCGTGAATTGGAGGAGGGCACAGAAATTTGCAGTGATATTCATAGCATCATTTATTAATTACAATAATAACAAATCATGAAAAATTGTCTATAGTTTAGATAAATTTGCTCCACTGCTCATGGAGAACTAAACTTGAAGGGACTCCTGGGCATAAAAACAAGCTCTGCTGAAATTATTTAAATTAACCTAAGCATTTAAGAGGCTGTGCACTTTTAACTGGTGAAATTTATCTTGTGGCAATGCACTCGTGTACTACATGAGAGTAGAGGGCTGCCTCAAGAAATGTATGTGATGTGCAAGGAGGAGATTTTTCAAATGCCTTTTAAAAGCATTGCTTTCCTTTCCTTGCACTTTATTCCCATATATTCGTTTTGCTGCAAGTTCCTTACAGCAAAATGTTCCTCTGATGTAGGACACTGACAGTTAATTGGTTTCAAGGGATGACTTTACAACGATTTTTCTTTACTGTGAATCTTTATAGCTAGAGAGAAGGAAGATGACACATAAGCAAAATTAATTTTTGCTTCTTCCTCTCTGTAAAATTTGTGCTTAATGATCTTGCCTATTCCTCAGTACTGTGTTTTTTACTGCAGTGTCCTAATCCAAGCTCTGATCTCACTTTCACTAAGTGTTTGAGCTCTGATGAGCTGTCAGCACTTGATGCTGTCCCTTTCACTCCTTAGTCTCTCATTTAAGAGTGGAATATTTGACTCTCTCCATGGCTGTAGACATCAGCTAAATTTTTACAGGACTCTCTTAAAGGAATATTTCGTATTTGTTGTCCTGCTAATGGAAGATGTGAGAGTCATATTTGCCCTAACCCAGCACACACAAGGGAAATTATCATCATGTCAAATTACAGCTGCTGACTCCTTCCAGACAATCCCCTGCCTTATCTTATCTATCTACATTTTTTAATGCCATGCTCATCATCATGGCATCTAAGTGCCTTAAAAGTTTTCCACTGCTTCAGAGGAAGGATGCATTTATGGGTGTGTTAGTGGAAAACTTTCCCTGGTTCTGGCTACTTGATCTGTCTGTGCGCAAGGGTGATAAATGTTAAAGTGAATTAACACTGAAAAAGCAACCTTCCAGCACCACAACCTTTGACTTGCCAAACCTGATCCTTCTTGATATTTTGTCCAAAATACATTGTGCAGCTTTTACTTCTGGTTATGTTTGGGGATTAGCTGAATTCTGCAATGCTTCAGGCACTGGTGGTGGATTGAGGGACCAAGCACTGACACAAGCACTTGCTCTGTTCCAGTTCATGCTCTCACAGTTATCTTGGGTCTGGTTTGAAGTATTTGAGCTTTTTTGGATGCCAAGAAGTTGTAACATTCATTGGAAATAAACCACCTTGGCTTCTGCATTTGAGTTTTATTTCGTACTTCACTTTGTAAGGAAACCTGGTTAAATGGATGTTAAATAAAACAATTTAAACTAGGAATTGCTGAGATGGCAAGAAGCCCACAAGGGATTTCTCCCTCATTAACCACATTTCTGAGAAAAAACATAATTTATGTCTCATAAATGTTCTGGGGTGTCAATTGTATACAGCTGCAGTTTATTTTTCAACCTGTATCAAAGAGCATAAGAAATTATTGTAAGGGTTGAAACCTAAGTGTGTATGTAAGCATGTGCTTCTGCATGGGTGAGTGCTGCTGACACCCTTCACAGGACAGATCCGTGTCTGTAGCTCTTTTACTGTCCTCCACTGACTCCAGTTCTGCAGTCTCCAGAGGTCTGATCTGAAGGCAGCCACCTGACTGATGCTAGAGACCAAAGTGTCATTTGTCACGTACTGCTTTTGTCCCTGAGATGCGCTGCAGCCTTCAGGATCTTTGTATGGCCCCTAGGATATCAGATTTTGCCTGTGCACTGGCTGTGGTTGCTACTATGCCTTTCCTAGAGGTCTGTGTTGTTGTGCACTACTGCTGCTCAGCTCAGCGCTAGGCATCAGGCTGTGACCTCTGTGATCCTCTCCTCAAGTCACAGCTGATCCATGGAGATCCTTGTCTGATCTGACAGCTTTCCCTGTTTTCACCCCTTGATCTATAGCAGTGTTGGAAAAATTAGCAGGCTGAAAGCAAGCTCATATTATTTTATTATTTGCAGCAATCTGCTGTAGAGTGTGACTGTGATGTTTTTTTCCAGAGTTTCTCTAACTGCTGGGGGATGATGCTTGTCCTCTTTGGTGATGGTTTGAATTGGAGGAGCAGCCCAAGGGTTGATATATTTCAAAAATATTTTACTATTCTTTCCTACTGATGTAGAAATTTCAAGGCAAACAAGTAAATGCAGATTCCCAAGTCAAAAGGAGTAGCTGTCTGGCAGTTAGTTCTTCCATCTTGCTAAATTGTGGGGAAGGGGAACACAGAGATGTGTCCTGGTGCCAAGGAAAACATTTTAACGTGCCTAATGCCTCACTAAGCTCTATAGCAGGTTATTTTATTTTTTCTGTATTTTAGCATAACAGCAGCTTGCAAACAGTGTCAGAGTTGAATCTGCAAGTCTCTGCACTGTCAGGGATCAACTTGTTCTCCTGGCATGCTAAAAAAGAAAAAATATCACAAAGAAACACAAGAAGTAGAGAGCTTAATTTGGCCTGCAGACTGTACTTCGTCCCACTCAAACTGGGTCAGTGTAAAGCAAATAAACTGCAGCCACGTAGGTTCTACTGTGGGAGCTGTTGTGCTGCCTTTGATCTTGGAAAAAGTATGAAACTCCTGGATTTGACTCATCAGAGTTCTCCTTCATGCGTCTAATGAAAAGCATACAAGCTGTCCTGTTGAAGTTGCTACATTCACACACTCATATGCCTAAATTTAAGCACACGCCCCAATGTAGGGAGATTTCCATCTCTCTTGGACAATGTTGCTTGGACTTCCACTGAGCCACGAGAAGAGCAAAAATTGAGAGGATGCAGAGGGGAAGAGAAATGTTTGATCCAGGTCCTCCTTCAGCAGACTTTTTTTGCTACTTAAGGTACAGTTGCTAAAGTCTGTGTGATTGGCTTTGCTGTGTGCTGAAAGATTGTTTCCTCCAAGCTTGTGCTCTAGCTTCCTGCCTTGTAATTAACTCTTCCACATGGTTACCCCAATGTGCACAGCATGCAGTCATATGATAAACTTATGGCACTGGACGTCCTCAGCCGGCTGAATCACAGGGCAGTGCATTAAATCCTGCCCGCCAGATCTGCCAGACGGTAACACAGGCTGACGGATGGGCAGAGGGGCTGGGCTGGCTGTGGAGAAGCTGCCCCTTAGGGCAGGGACTTGGCTGCTTTTGGGTGGTGAGGGATTACTCCGGTGTTTTGAGAAGTGCAGTGCCTTGTCTGTGCCGGGAGGGTCATAATAGATGCACCAGCCTGCTGTGCGGGTCCCACTTGGAGATGCCTGCTGTCTTGGCACCCATAGCATGGGGGCTTCTGTAGTTCTCGGCTTGGCCGAGATGTCTTTTCCCTCTAATCTCAAGGTGGAGAAAAAAAGGAAAGGAGAGAGGGATACAGGAACAGTAACTGAGCACTGTACACCAGGAAATCGGATTTTAGCCATGATGGTTTGTTCTCTGAAGTGTAGCAATGATGCTCCATCTTTACAGGCAGCTCCAGCCTTGGGCAGACACCAGGCATCCCCGTGGCTGCTCACTGCTCATTCTCGGTGAAGGTGTGGCTGATCCTGGGGTTTGGGGGCAGCTGCAATTACCCCTCCCCCGTCTCATGAAATCACTGGGCAGCACTGACCTCTGTTTTCCAATCCATTATGTCCCAAATGCCAAGCTTTCTTACAGAGCAATTTTATACCTCTCTGCTGACTGCAGTGAAAGACTCTTGAGAAGCCTAGGAGAAAAAATGGGGGGGATATGCTGTGATTTTGTCAAGTCTGGCTTGGGTTGAGTTACACAACTTTCTCTGCACAGAAACACCAGAGCGAAACAGAGTTTGGCTCCAGGTTTCACAATGAAAATTTACCCTTTCTTTGAGTACCTGCAGTTCCCAATTAAAATCTTAACTTGAAGAGACAGATGTAATGTCATTGGATCTGACTCCTCAAATAATTTTTTGCAATTTTCTGGTTTATAAGGTTTTATTTTAAAGTCTCTGTTTTCTAAAGTCGTATTTGGTGTCTTTGTTGCTTTCATGTCGAAACAACTGGGAGAAAGGTGACCTGAATTCCTTCCTAGAGCCATGGCAACAGAGGAGCTCATAAACACAAACAAGGTCAATCTCAAACTTTTGAATTATATCAGATATGCCCTCTGATGAGAAAAATGAAGAAGAGAGAAGAATCTACTTGAAGACACCAAACAGTAAGCACCTCATAGTGTTAATGTATTTTAAATGTTTCCAGTATGTTTTACAAAAGATTGCTTGAGGCTTCGGTACTTGTGGAAGGATTAATGTTATCTATAAGGGTTTTTCAGTGGCAGGAGGCTTGCACTGCAACAGGCAGCTGTTCTGGCCATTCAAAGGAATCCATGGTCCATCCAAGTCATGAATCATCAAGAGGCATCCATGATCAAATCTGATACATCCTATCAATACTTTATTTTAGCCCTGTTGATTATTTGAGGGACTGAGCTATGAGTTGTGTCCATCTGCCTCATGCTGTGTGTTGCAGTGCCACCAGGAGCTGCTCAAGACATCTCCTGCCCTGAGGACCAGCTGTGAACTACCAGCTCCTAGAAACAGCACACAATGCTGCAAGCCCTGGTGGAGTGAGAATGTCTGTCAGGGTTGGGGCTTGCAGTTCCCCTGGCTGGGAGTGGCTTTGTGAGCCTCATGACTGCTGAGGCCAGAGACTTGAATGGGTATCCCTTGGGGGTGTTGGTGGCTGACTCAGTGTAGCTCAGGCCCACTAATTTCTTTGTCTTGTGAATATAGTGATCCTTGTTTTTCCTGAGTGTGTCATGCACCCTTGGGTATCTAATGGGTCATTTCAAGTCCCAGGTAATGTGTCTTAGAGCCACATCATGTTACAGAATAGGTGTGACTGCTTGCCAGTAAACAGCAACAGTCTTCCTCTTGCCTTTCCTCAGTCACAGGAGCTACAACCAGAAGACAACAACTTCCCTGCTAGTGTTTCCAGCCCTGGTTGCCCTGTTCTGTGCATATCTCACCCGTTCAAGTATGATACTTTTCTGACAACAACCCCCAAGGAAGAAACACCCCCCTCACCCTTTGCTGCCCTTTTTGTGTTGCCTGCGCTGGGTATTTGTTTGCAGAGAGCTTGCATCAACACTCCTTGCTGCCTTAGACTAAGCAGACTAATAGACTCTTTCAACACCTCCGTAGCGCTGCCCGCTGTCGTAATCATTCAGCGGTCATGGCTCTCTGCAAACAGCAGCACTGAACTCGCCGTTCAATTACCAGTTTATTATTCTAAGATGTCTGGGGAGCAGAGTGGTGATAGCCATATGCCAATATGGCTGTGGGCTGCTTGTGATGTTCCTCATGGGATACGGAGAGCCAAGCCAGGGGTCTGAGCAGTTCTCTCAAGCTGGTGACTGACAGCATCTGACGTAGGCTTAAAATAACCCACCCCAGAAAGGAAAACATGCCCGTCTTCAAATTAATTTCTAGTATGTGGAAACAGCTCAGAGGTGGGTACTTGCATTTGGGAGTCAAGGCTGTGTTGACCTGCCTTGTTGACCTTCTTTGTCAAGGTGTGCTGACCTGCCAGGACTCCCTGTCTTTAGTGGTGCTGGTTCAGCAAACTTGCAGGCAAGTCCTTCCTGTACTGAAGAACTTGGTTGCTTTTGGAGTTTGGTGAAGCCACCATGGAATAACCCATTTTTTGCTGAAATTCACAAATGAAGTGGGAACCGATCCTCACTTTGGGCTGATGAAAAACAAGTCTTTCCTGGTGCTGACACAATGGCCTCTGGCTAGAGAGGGTCTCACGCTGTAACACTTGTTCTGGGCTGGTTCCCGCAGTGATCCTTGGAGGAAAGCTGAGGCACAATGACTGAAATAACAAGAACCAATCATCATGAAAACACATCTGCTGGGTTCAGAGTGTGTATACTTTGTAAAGTGTGGCTGCTATTAGAAAGCTCAAACTCTTCTATGGCTCTAGAAAACAGAGCTTCCTTGAAATATTCAGTTATGCCAAGTAAAAATAAAAACATAGTGGATTTCTCTGTGGCTCCAGAAACCTGAGGAAGCTTCCCAAAACTTAATATCCACTCCCGAAGCATCCATATAAAATTTTTTATCTTCTTATGACTGGCTTGTCAAACAAGAACCATTTCTAAAATTCTTCCATTCACTAACTTCCTCAACTGTGGTGTTTTTTTCTCCTTTTGTCTCCACTCCCTGATCTCTCTCTCTGAAATTCAGTATATTCTAAATGCATGCTGAGGTTGTCCATGCCAGCTTAGCAAGAGGAAGGATTTGTTGGAAGTTGTCTTCTGAGCTGGTAGAATCCAAAACAAAACATTGCCATTTCTATTTGCCAAGATGCAAACTTATTCCTCCTCTTAGCAGGAAGGCATCCAAGAGATAAGGAAGTTAAGTCAGATGAGCATGTATATTTTAAAATATATTTTAAATTTTATATTTTAAAATCCTGCCTGTGCTATTATGCCTCATTCCTTGTTAATGCTGACTTGTGAAAAAGATAAACCTACCAACAGTAAAATCCTTCTGGTAATGTGCTTATCCCAACTTTCTGTCTTGTGCTGCAGCTTAAGCATTAGAAACAATTTTCTCATGAGACAGCTTATTTTGTGTAGTGGGGAATGGTGTTGGTGTCTGTGTTTTATCTGTCATCAACCGGAGCGCTAGTGGAAAACAAAGACAGGTAGGCATTGCAGAATCTGACTAGGGAAATGCCACTTCATCCCTTCATATTCCAAAAGCATCTAATGCCAAGATTTTGGTTTGGGAGCAGGGTTGACTCTAGCAATGCAGCATTACGGAGCCACCCGACAGCATGGAGGTGGAAGAGTGAGTATTGGCAGGAAGAGAGAACTGCTGAGGAATGACTGCTCTGATGGGAGATTAAGGATAATGCAGGTTCTGTTGATTGCAGCTGTCCAGTGATTTAGGGACTTCATCAAGAAGATGAAGGAAAGAAGGTAAGAGAAAAGCCTATGGGGAGATTAGTTAATGTTGCCTAAAAAAAAATAAAAAAAAAAAAAAAAAAAAAAACAAACACAAACCCACAAAAACACAGAGAGAGCTAAAATAGATAAAGATGCAGATGAGTAGGAAAAAATACCTATATACTTTCATGCTATACAGAGTCCAAGTTTCTTTGATGCTTTCTGACCCTAGGTCTTTCCCAGGTATCTTGGAAGACACTGAGGAGTCAGCTGGAGTTGTCACAGCTCTGAAGCCCATTAGTGGATAGGGTAAGATCCCATTTCCCAGGGAGTGTGGGGCCAGTAGGTCTATCTGACATGATTTTTGGTCATGAGTGTCTAGGTATAAAACCAGAAACATGCAAGTTTACTGATTTCCCGCCTGAATTAAAGCATTGCTGCATTTGGAGTTTTAGTAGCATGACTCTGTAAGAATACAGATCTGTACCTCATATGTTCCTGCACATGCATTTTAGAAGTTTCTATGCGGAAAAACACCTAAGGATACTTGGGAAATCTAAAACCCCCAAGCTTTGATTCAGGCCTATGTTAAAAAGAGTTACTGAAATATATGATGTTGTTAACTGTCTTGTTCTTGTTAAGCTTCAGTGGAACCTTGCTTTCTGAGTAAGTCAGGTAGATGAAGTGAGCAAGCAGCACTTTCTACCTCAAAAACTGGGATAAATGTTAAAAGAATTAATGTTTTGCTTGGCAAACATTGAAAAGTCTTCCTTGCTCTGCAATGAGGCTGAATTAATGGGTGTGAAAACATACATTAATATTTTCATTAAATGTATGATTATGCACACGTATCTGTCTATGTGCCCTAATGTAATCAAGAGGACACATGAAAACATGAGCACAGTGTGATGTTAATGCACAAACATGCTTCTAGAGACTTCAGAAAGAGGAACTGCTGTGCTAATCCTATTTTTTACTCCATGAGCAGAGATGTTGACTGGAAAGGGTTTGCCTGGCATAGCTCACTTTGCAGAGCAAACTCACTTTTCTGAACTGTGAATGTCACTAAAATGCAGGGGCTGCATTTATTCAGCAGTACCATCTATTAGCATAGTGTGCTTTAAGGAACATGTCTTTATTTCAAGGCTCTGGTAGGGAATTGGTACTTTGTGCACTGCACTTCTGACTCCTGATATTATAATAATAACACATGGAAACAGGGCTGGAGTCCCAGATTACTCATGGCATGGCAATGAAGCCAAGCACTTGCACAAAGGCAGAGGTTTGGGCCATATTCAGAAGGTGCAGGATGCAACACATGATGTTATCCCCTTCATTTGTGTTTCACTGTGGTGTGGGTGGTTGAAAGTGACAAGTTTCCTGCACACGTTACAGAGGTACCTCTGGCTCGGTTGCAGAATATTTTAATTGCTTTTTCACCTTGCACAATTTGAGGAAGTTGCAGATTGCATCCCTAAAACTAGATGAGAGCATCCAACCTCCGCCCATTCTTGCTCCTTCTCATTTAGCCATTCCTGTTTACAAGAAGGTAGCAGGCAAAGCGCATCTGTGTGCGCAAATCCCTCCCCCTTGGTGGAATTACATCAGGGATGAATTTGGCTCATTGCGCTTGCTTGGAAGGACCCAAAGGGTGGCTCCTATCAAATCTCATGGCTACCACCTTCAGTCAATATTAATCGTTATTCCTGCACAGTCAGCAAATTCTTTGGGTGGAAAGAATCTGCCCTTACTCCCTGTGCATATTACAAAGGGTGTTTTCAGCAGCGTGCAACTGTAATCAGCGGAGCTCAGCTTGGCAATTTTAATCCCCTGCTGTCTAGTTTGGGGCTGCTTGTTATGCAGCCAGCATTCACTCAACATAATGGTTGCTACCTGCCAATGTGCTTTGAGGGATATTGTTAGCATTAAATTTGCCATTTACATTTTCATGTTTGACATAATTGAGGAATGAATGCTCTTATGAAAATTAAACTTGTGGTCCTCCTGGACTACTGTAACCCTGTTAAAATGTAATGCGATTCTTGATGCGTCTTCTTTAGGTTTTTATTAAATAGAATATCCGTATGACTAATTCCCCTGGCCTAAATGTAGGCTGGGAAGGAACATTATTGATAGGGCTGAGCACAAATGGCCCTCTATACTCAGCCTCTAATGGCCTAATAATGCATTATACTTGAATCAGAAATACTTTGAGTTGTAGTGCTTATTGCCATTATTGAAAACACCTGGATGCTCCATTCATCAAGGTTACATCAAAATGGGCCCATTTGTTTATTAGTCTGTCAGTAAACATCTTTATTTAGTTTCATGTTCCTCTCCTCTCAGTAACATCAGAGAGGATAAGACCATGTAGTGTATCTTTCTGTGGTTTGCCATTATTAGTTTTCCCTGAAAAAGAAAGATAATTAAAAGTTTGGATGGCTTCATGAAATAAACATTTTTCTTGGGGATGGTTCTTTTTTCCCTTTTAGAAAAGGAGGTTAAAGAAAAGCCATTGGGTATGTAGTCAGGATGACCAAATTGCAAAACAAGCAGATTTGCCAGACTAAGGTTTTAATGCATGTTTTATGGCAGGCAGCCTCTGGAATATTTGTGTCCTACTGCTACAGCTCTGCTCTGCCTGGAGGAGTTTGCTCTGCTGGGAGGATGCTAAGGGACAGAGAGGTACAACTGCTGGGCATTGCTGGTGTTCACAGCCAGGCATCTTGCACAAGGGATTCCGTGCCCAGGCAGGCTTTTTAGGTTTGGAGCCACAACGTATCTCTGTAGTTCTATCAACAGACACCCTAGTTCATCGTAAGTGTGGCCCTTTAGAGATTTTGCCCCTCTTCTTCCCCCCACTAGCAAAAGGATGAATTAATTTAGGTTTGCTAAGTGATTTTAGGCTGGCTAAGGCTGAGGAAGGAGGCCCCATTTTCCATCTGAAGAGGAAAGGGTGTTGAAATATTTTGGCCCTGTAAAACCCCATCTCTCTCGCGCTAGCTGAAATATTTTTTCTCTGTCAGAAAATGTTAGCTTTGACTATTTATACAGGTTTTTCTCTGAAAGGAGAGACTTTAAATATGACAATTTTGACTTCCATTTCAAAACAGAGAAAAGATCAACACTTGAAAGTCAAAAGTTTCTTTTTTCTTTTTTCTTTCTTTTTTTTTTTTTTAACAAGGTTTTGCTTTGACATTT
Organism: Hirundo rustica; assembly: GCF_015227805.2. Taxonomy (NCBI): domain Eukaryota; kingdom Metazoa; phylum Chordata; class Aves; order Passeriformes; family Hirundinidae; genus Hirundo; species Hirundo rustica. The sequence continues at coordinate 108,992,798 of NC_053450.1, forward strand.
CCCAATCAAATTTCTCCAGATTCTGCAATTCTGAGGAGATTGTAGCTGGAAATCTGATGCAGAGCAGACAGCTACAGCACCACTTTGGATGTGAACTGAGCTTCGGCTGAACCAGTTTTCCTTAGTTCAAGCTGGAGAAACAATATTGTTCTTGAGAGTATTTCCTTATCCAGTGTTTGATGGTTATCATGAAGATATCCATCCATGAAGCATTGTACTTTGGCTGCAAAGACAGGCAATCTCATGAATGTGTTTGGCATTTATGTTTATGAATTTAATTATACTTCCTCAGCCCTGGTCCTTGTTGCTTAAGTAATCTGCCCTTTATGCTCTATCCCATGAAACCTAGTCTGTTCCCAGCTCTGTGATTGTGCTGTGGCTCCTGCTACCCTGCTGCAGTGCTGGTGATCAGGGGCACAAGGCAAAACTTTTGGGGGAGGGGGACATGGAAAGACTACACTGTGTGTGTCAGCCAGTGGAGTATATGAAACATTAGAAGACAGAGCTCCTGCCATCTTATCTGGTCCATTTTCCTAGCAACCTGAAGAATATGACTGACCCAAATGGGGCTCACACTACAGACAGACTAGAAAACAACTGAGTTTTAACTTCTGAATTTGTTGTCCTTGCCATCTTAGGCAGCAAAAAAAAGAGTTTATGTTTCTGTTTTGCAGAGGGTTTGTTGCTATTACAGCTCAGTGTGATTGCACTGATTTCAGATCATGTTCATGCTGCTGGTAGTAATGAATTGCTACAGTTGGTGTTTGAGGTATTCTGAAATACCAGTGCAGGTTGATGGCTGCTTTTGATGTTTAAAACTCAACAATTTTGTGCTATCAGGGACAAATTTCCTGCCCTCTTGAAACATAGACAAGAGGCATCACTAAATCTGAATCTCAGCTTCAGATTGTTGCTTGTCGTGCATTCCCCAGTGCATCACTCTCCAGTGAGAGAACAGGAATCAGAATTGCAGAGGCACAATAGCTGCAGTTTGAGGGGATTGGCCCCAAAATGTGCAATGTTATGGTCCGCTGATGGCTTGGGTCATAGCTGGAATAGTACTGTCAGTTAGCAAAACTATTTAGCAATTTTGACAATAAGTCCTTGAATTTATTCCCTTCCTGGATTCAAAAGAAAACAAACAAACAAAAAAGGAGTAATAGCATTTTCCTCCCTCATCAGGGAAATACCAATGTGTTTATGAGAGCAAGTAAAGGGAATGCTGAGCAGGGAAAGGCCAGTGCTGAGTTTCATATAGCATTTGGAATTGCATGTGAGCTAAGGCCATTGTCCACACTTTGGATCAAGAAAGAAACATAGGATTGGCATATGGCCTGGACCCATGGAACACAGATTATGTCATATATGGATACAGGGTAATTTCCATCTGAAAGAAGTGGGAAATACTTGAAACCTGGAAGGTGTTAGCAGATGCTACCAAAATTAATAATTACTCCTTCTTACACCCTCTTGATCTTGCTACACAGAGCTTCCACAGGACTTTTGTAGACCTAATTCCTCTCTTCAGACTCATGGTTCATGAGTTCAACTTGAATCCTGGCAAGATACATTTCCTGGATGATCCTACTCTTTTGTTCCTGTATGTTTTATTTTTCCCTATGTATAGAAGGATATAGCACAGAGCAGGCAGAGCAGCCAGACAGCTTATACAGTATGGAACAATTCTGACAATCTACAACAGATCTGAGTACATTTGGGCTATTATTTTATTTTTGCAATATGGGTCATTTTGTTCAGAGCACGGGGAAAGAATTAGAAATTGAAATACTAAAATCCTTAAAATTTATTGAAAGAAAAACCTTGCTCTGAACCCTAGTAAAAAAATTATATTAGTATTGGCTTCCTCAATGTTCACATCTATTGAGTTTTTTCAATTATTAAGAGAAGTGGTGAATACTTGCAAACTAATCCATCTCTAAATCAATCTTCTTGTACAGTCATTCAGGATCAGTTAGCATAAGTTTATGATGTTGGAAGAGAGTGATATGGCAAGATATGAGGCAAGTGGTGCCATGGAGCAGTAAACACATCTCAAACACCTGCTATCAATTACTGCTATTTTTGCAGTGATCAGTTTCACGGAAAGGATTTGGAGACAGGAGCAAGTGAGATTAGAAGTCTTCAACCACAAGTGAGAGAACAGAGAATAAATTAGCATTTGTATTTAAAGAGAGACAGGCTGGATATGAATACAAAAGTGGCACACGTCTTAGATTTAGAGCCAGCCTTGCAAAAATTGTATGAGCACGTGAGCCAGAGTTCTCATGTCCTACTGTAGGTTTGATTCTTATAGCAAGACTCTGCTTAATCACTGAGGCAAGAAAAAGGTGTTGAATCTCTCCGTATGCAGAAATCTGTCATCTTCTCCACTAATTTGAAGGTATTGGAAATCTGTAAGAGCCTCGGGTTTTAATCCCGAGTTCACAAATACATAGAAATTGTTTCTGGGTGGGTGGAAATACCCATCAGTCTAGGAGGCAGAAACAACCTAAACCCAAACAGATCATGTAAATTATTTTACCCTCATATGCACACATAAACTGGGCAGGCTGCTGATGGCTAACTGTTCTTTCAAGATGTAAACACCACAAAATCTGGTCTCTTTCTTGTTTGTATTCAAGCTGGTGTTAAAAGTATTCACCCAGAAAATAGGAGGTCAGAGCTTCCTGGCCCAGAGTTGCAGGGAGGTCTTCTTTCCGCCCTGGTGCTGTCTCCTGTGAGTCAGTACCTGTGAGGTGGGTGTAGCGCTTTCCTCCAGCCTTGCTGGATGGTCTGGCTGGCACTGAAGCTCCAGCCTACTGGAGTGCCTGCCGAGCAGCATGCCCCTGAGCCTCACTCACCTTCCCTGCCCAGTTCACATCCATGTGTCAGGAGAGGGTCAGAACATGCAGCTTACAAGGTGTCTAGGGGCAGTCATCATCTGCTTCTGGTTTGTGGACAAGCGCAGCGCGCTGTGGAGGGAAAGCAGGACAGTGGCCTGGTGCTCAGAGACTTAATCCTGGCCTGTGCTGACTGCGAAGGCCTCCTTAGTTTAAACAAGCCTAGATGAAAACCAGACACTTTGTTACCACTTCCCTGCTGGTTGCATCCTTCAAGAATGTAGCGGTCTGGGCTGTTTCTGCCCAAAGCCTCATCCGGGAGACCTGGGCTAGGGAAAAACTTGCAAGGCATCTTTGTGTTTTGCCGTGGCTGAGGATAGGGAACCGAATCCCCTTTCCCCAGCAGCTTTTGAGCAGAAGAGAGCTACGGTATGTCCTGATACTCTAGGTCCAAGAGGAACGTGAGGCAAGAGTGCTGACTTCAGTCTTGGCGTAAAGCCGATGGGTGTTTCACCCGTCATTTTGACAGGCTCTGAAGCCACCTTTCATTGATGACCTCAGCGCAGACAGTGGGAGATGACGACGGGAAGACTCTCCAGGGAGAGGCAGGTGCGGCTCGGATGTGCCGATTTTGGCGATGCCCAGGTTCTGCAGAGCCCCGGGGAGTTAGGCCGCGATGCCGGGAGGCTCCCGCGGGCCGGCGGGCGGCCGTTCCCGCCGTCAGCACTAGGTGGCGATGCCCCCCCGGCGGAGGCCGCTCCCCGAGCGCCGGGGCCGGCGGGGACGCGGAATCCGGGGTGCGGGAGGCTTCCTCCGCCAGGCCGGGGGGATGCGGCGGCCGGGGCGACCCGCATCTCCTGGGAGGAAAAAAAAAAAACCCAAAAAACAAAACAAACCAAACAACCCAACCGTCTGCGTCACTACTACTCGATCAGATCAAACTTCAGTAAGCGAGGGGTTTAAAAATTGCTTTTCCTTTGCTTACCTCGGGCTAGAAGGCATCTGGTTTGGCACAGGCGACTGTAGTGAATACAATTAAAATTGATTGAGTGCAAATGTTTTAATTGTATGATGTTTTGTCATTGATAATGTCAATAAGCTAATTAAATTAAGGATAATGGGAACATGTTTGGGGACATTTAGGACCCATTCAGTCATAATGGGTTCAAAATGTCTCAGCAGAACCAAATCACAGGGGTCCGTTGACAATACTTCCCCTGTGTCTGGGGTGGCCGTAAGCCATGCTGTGCTTACTGCTGGGTTTATGCCACAGAAAAGGGGCTCCCCGATTCGTGTGGCGATAATTGTGTGTAGGGATACCCGCTTGTGTCTGTACTTCCCGGGCAGCAGCATCTCTTCCCCCAAAACTTCACTGAGGTTCAGCTGTGTTCCTGCTCTTACAATTTCACTTACAGCCCCCCATCATTGTTGGCCCCACCGAGTCCTGAGACTTTCTGTCCACACTGCTCCTGCCCTGGCTATCCACAGCAGAGAGGAAGAGCCAGGTGGGAGCTGTTCTGGCAACCATGGGACTCATTTCTATCCCCTTATCTGAGTGTGATCTTAGTGTGAAAAAAATTGACACTTCCTTCACGTGCTCTCTCAGCTTTTATTTTCAGCTCACATTTTTCAGGGAAGTTTTCTGTTTTGGTTTGATTTTGGCTTGCTTTTCTTTTCCTAGTTTGTAAATTGGCTGATGTATCTGTGTATTTAATCATCTTCAGTGGACCTTTTTTCCCCCAGTACGCACAAGGATTGAACCATTATGTCTCAATAATTTTCAGGACAAATATTTCCATACTTCAATGTGAGGAATTTACAATGGGTTCAACCCTCTTCAAGACTGACCAAAGGTGGACAGAGAAAAGGAAAGCATTACTGAGTCCTCTCTAGGGATTTTCCATGACCTTACTGGATCCTAGTAGCAAAATTTTGCGTAACATTTTTCTCATGCACCAGTTCATTTTGCAGCCCTCAGTTTCTTGTAAAGGCCTTTCCAGCCCCACACTGGCTGTAGTTCTAGACTTTCTGTTAGTCCAAATGCAAATCCTAGGCTAATTCACAAACCAGGACACTAATCCACTGAGACAAATGAGACTGCCAGTACGAGCTCTTAATTATTTTAACTTTTGCAGGCATTTCAGCACTGTTGCTGATAGTTGGCTCACTAGGAACCCTAATCCTTAACTTCAGTTGTCTGAAGGCCAGTTTGCCCCACTTTCTCCCCTTAATCCCAAGCCCTCCCTATATCTCAGATGAAGATCCTAACCTCATCTCTTCCTTTCTTTTGTCCTTTCTTTTCTTTTCTCACATTCCATCTCTTACCAGGCTGCTGCTGCAAGTTTTATCCTTCTAACATTAACCCATTCCTATGTCAATCTATTTTGAAATATTAAATGAAAATCTCTTCAAATGTACTGGGACCTTTTTGTCCTAGGAAGGAGTAATGAAGGTTTAATGATTATCCAGTTTGGAGATATCTTGCTAAGCAGTGCCTTGCTAAGTAATGTTTTGGTGAAAGCCCCGCCTTTTCTCAAGCAGATCACTTGTTCAGATGCACTGCATTTTATGTAACAGTTAAGTTAAAATTTCATTAGAGTGGGGAGGAAGTGAATTATCTAGCTAGTAAATATGGGAAGAATAATCCAAGCTTTCCCACACGAGGAGCAGAATATCCAGTGGAGCTTTTGGAGTGGCCTGAAGTGTTCAGGGACATGTGTGTGACCCCGGGTTGGTCAGCAGCAGGTGGCCTCTAGCAGTGGCGATTCAGCAGTCTGGTTTCATCTCCTTTGGGTCAGCCATAAATCTCAGTGACCTGTGAGGAGAAAACAAGATAGAAGTGCAGCGTATTAGCAGCTGAGGACAGAAAATCAATATAAAGTCCCAGTATACTGGCAAACGAGTAACTGTCTAGAAATACAATATTTTTTCCTTGGTGCTCTCTGGAAATGTTGATGTTTCAAAAACTCTGAAAGCATATTCTGAAAAAAAAAAACCAAAAAAAAACAGGGGAGAGAAGCTCTGGCCTAAAGTTTCAACAGACTAAAGTGGTACTGTGATTTGAATGCATCTCATTATGTAGTCTGATCTAAATATGATTTATGTATCTGATCAATAAATAACATGATTTTCTTTATAAATTAAGACTATACTCACTGAAGGTAAGCACATAAAGCCTGAGTTGCCTACAGGGAACTCCTCAAACTTGCATGTTGCAATATGACTAATTGAATGAGATCTAGTGTTTAAGAATTACATATGTCCATAGACCATCAAAGTTTATGATTTACACTGGATTTTTTTTCTTTTTCTCTTGTACCCTGAGCAGGCACCTCTAAGTACTGGAACAAAAAGTGTGACATTTTTGATAGGTCTGTACCAAAGTATATTAGGACACAGAGTTGATCTCTACCCGTGACACACACACACACACACACACACACACCCACACACACACACACACACAAAAAAAAAAAAAAAAAAAAAAAAAAAATCAGGAAATTTCTTTGATCAGGAAGACAGACTAGTTAAAATAGATCAAGAATTTTTTGCTTGCATACACAGGCACTGGTGTTATTTCATTTCACTCTTAGGAATTGCTGTAACTTAGTCACAGAAGTGACACTTAGGGGTCCCATGCAGACCCATTTGACACCAATTCATGACTAATGCTCCCATTTTACCTGAAGTGAGTATTTGATTCAAGGCACGAGGGAAACACAAAGAAAACCCTGATGGGAATGTTGAGCCATAAACCTGCTATCAAAGTCATATGAATCAAACTTTAAACTAAATGTGAAATTCGCATCCTGGCCAGCAGGCACTACTTGAGTGTGAAATAAATGCTGGATTGCTGCTGGTTGCCCAGCTGCTCGGTGGGACAAGGTGGTAGAGTAGTGCATCTCCCTATCCCAAAACCTGTGCGAGCTGTAGCACTAAAATTATAAAGTACTACATCCAGACAGACTCACATACTTTGTGAAACCTGTACTTGCTCATCCCAGCTGAGTTTCTGTCCTTTTAAGTACTCTTGGCAGTCAGCATTTGTCCCTATGTTACTTGGCTTCGTGGATGCCCGCTGAACACATTGACTGGTGTGGTAAGGAAAGTGCCTGGTCGGCAAACATTGTATGTCTAGATCCTTCCTGTGCTACATTGTGTTAACATACTCAGAGGAGGGGAATCCAGTTGAGAGAACTCACGGGAAACCTCCTCTCATGCCTTTATGACTTCTCTTCCTCTATTTCCCCCACAGACGGCCAGTGAGGATCTGTGGCAGTCCTGTCCAGCTTGCAACAAATTTGAGGTGTATGGAGCCAGACAGGAGCTCAGGCTGCAATGCAGAGGTGTCTTCTCAGGGCTGGGCAGTGGAATCACCAGCAGTGATAGTTAGATTTTTATGTCGGACCGAAGAGCTCATTGGGCATTTTGGAAAACCTGAGACTCTAAGTCAGAGTGAGCCGTTATGTGGGCCAGTCATGGGGAAGCAGAAAATGCTGTCTCCCAGTTTCTTCCCTCAGCACTGACAACCTTCCCTAGGTACACTCTGAACTGCTTTCCCCCCCTGCTTTTACACAAAGCATGAATGTGGAGAGCATGACTTGGGCTTGCAGAGCTCAGGGCAGAAGGAAGAATTATGATTTAGGGTGGAAGATGGAAAGCCCTGCAGATCTCTTTCCCAAAAATTCCCTCATCTACTTTTACTCTTACTAGAAAAGCCTGGGAGAAAATTTTATATGAGATAAACACACATTTTTGCCCTATCTGTGAGTTTGACTATGTTTTCTTGGAGATGAGCTGTTAATAGGCATGGGAGTTTATCCAAGAGCTTTTATCTGGTGCAGATAATCCCTTAGATTACTTCTTTCCTCTCCTCCTCTTACTAGAAAGTATCTTTGAGACAAGTCCCTTTTCTGCACTTATCCCAAATGTACACTTATGTTCTTATAAAGACAATATTCCTTGTGATTAACTTATACTTTTATGTTTTTCCTTTTTCTTTTCTAATTTAGCTGATTAACTACATACTTGTTTTATCTTCCCATTACCTGGAGGAGTTATATATTCTTTCCATAGAAATTCAGAGCCTGCCTACTGTGAGTTTCTCCCTGCATAAGTATTTTACAATGAGCTGACCATGGCACAACATCCTATAAAAAAGAAAAAATTTAAGTTAGGTTTATATTTATACCTTTAGGAAAAAAAGTAAGTCAAGGGAAGTTGAATGCTTTAACCAAGTTTAGGATAGTGAGTGAAACAGCTGATGGTGTTTAATATTGCTTTATTGACTTCTTTCACTCATTTGTGCCTTTGGAAGCCAACTGACCTTTTCTTAAGTGGGGATTTCTGGGCATGAAATAATATTATGGTGACTAAAATAGCTGCTGTTCACTTTTATCAGAGAACAGGAACAAAAAGGACTTAAATGCATCTGTAAAAAGCTCAGTGATTAACCCGTTTGCCAAATTTTACACAAACACTCTTTTTTCAGCCATGGCTTTTTATGAAGATCTGATTTTGCGCCATATTTCCACAAATATATTTCCTTCTTTTCCAGATACCATTCCTCTTTTAGAGATCCTTGCTTGTCTTCTAACATCTGTACCTTCTTTGCAGTGTTTTCCCTCCACAGCTCATCCCATTTTTTGTTAATCCTGGAGGCTCTCTTCCCACTTCCCTCTTTCTCCTATTCAGGAGGACTGATTTTAACCAAGAGGGGTAATAGCAGGAACACAGGAGTACCATCCTGACAGAGGTGATCCTCTGCCCTCCCCCTACTGAGTGGGGACTCTGAGTGACTGGGACTGAGTGGGTGGCAAAGCAAAGAGATGGGGTTAAAACTGTATTTTTACTTGTATGAGGAAAAGAATAAATGTGAGTCAAAGCAAAACTTTTCCATAGTCCTAAATGATGTCATCAAAGATAGATGGGGTAGATGGCTTAGTAAGGACTCTCTGCAAGGATTTCAGCAGATGCCTTGTCAACTGCTTTGGACTAGACACAACTCCTAGATAGTTAAATTTAACAGAAACATATCTCACTCTGTATGTATACACAAAAAGAGCAGCCCTTGTCTGGGAGAGCTTACAGTCTGTGCCTAATTGATTGCCATGTGTTTTTCATTTAAACTCATTGTTAAAACAGAAGAAAGCAGTGAAATCTTTTCAAAAATGTTTCAAAATGTCTTGCATTAGTTTTGCCTTCAGATATAATTGGGCAGGGAGAGTGGTAAGCCCAAGTTGTCCTGTGCTAGTAGGGCTCCAGACCACTCATATACATGATAGTCCTTTCTTACCTTCCCACACCATCCAGCTGCCACTGAAGTCAACAGCCACCTTATGAGGGGTCCGTGCTTGGTATCTCTGTGTCTGATATCTGAACCAGATGGAGGCTCTAAAGTACAAGGCACCACGACCATCGTTCTTTTTGCCACAGAAATGAGACTATCTAGGCCAAAGGAAATCTTTTCTACCCACAAAAGTCCTAGTTTCCTGTATTATGACCTATATCAACAATATTAAAACTCAAAACTATACTGTTACACTGATGAGTTTATTCCATTGACTGTACAGCTCAGTCAGTACCTATAAAATTGCAGGATGCATTTAAAGTAATTCAATTAGATTTAATTGAATTAAAACTATTATTAAATTCTGCCAAAGGTAAGTCTGTGCGATTTTTTTCTAATAACTCAAAAAGCTCAAGTCTGGATGAGTTTAAAATAATAATCCTACAAGAGAATGATTGAATAAGTAAGAACATACAAACATTTAGAAGTCCAACTAGATATGAAACTGAACTTTATATATCACATAAATCAGTCATTATAGAAATGGAAATCAATTAGGGTGGGTTTGCTCAACCTAATTTTTGCTCTGCTTTTACGTATTTAAAGAAAGATTGATTTCATGCCATTTTAATTGGCTTAATCCAGCTAAGTGTGGAGGTTCCTGTGTTAACATTAAAAAGCCCATTTTTTATCATCTGGCCTTGAGGGAAGCCTTAGAGCTCTTTCCCAAAGTTGTAGCAATCCTCAGCACCAAAGACTTTGCATTTCCTAGTATAGCATTTTAAGAAGCTGCTCTGCTACAGTTTTTTAAGGCTTCCAGACAGGCTGAGCCAATCATGCACTGTTTTCATCCAATCCTTCTTTTCCTTCCTTTCTGTCTCTCTGGTTGCAGACATGTAGTGGGCCAGTCAAACAATAGGAAAATCAATTAAGAAGATTTCAGCCCCAAGATCTTTTTCCATGGAGGCAAAAAAGGCAATAAGGAGCCATTTACTGTGGTATTGGTGAAACTTCAGATTTGTAGCTACTCATTGCTTTTGTCACAAGCAGGGAACTGAATGCGCACCATTAACACCAAAAAGCTGCCAGTCATTTCTGTTTTCCATTGTACAGCAGGAAGGATTTTACATCTTCTGTAGCCAGCTATGTTAGGTACATCTTGGAAGTCCCTGATATAGCAAGGGCATGCTCAGATAACTGAGGGGCAGAGTGCTGATGGAAAGGAGCTTGGAGTCAAAAGATGGTGTGGGACTGCAGCCTCAGATGTTGCACTCGTTTTGTCTAGTAGCCATGTTTGTCTTGTAGCCTGTCTCCTGGGTAGGTGTGCAAGGTATGTAACAGTGTCTTCCAGCAATTACTAGTAACTGGAATGTGAGGAGGAAGTCACTGGGAAACTAAGTTAGTTATAGCTTTGCTTGGATGATCATGGAGATGATTTGCTAAAAACTATGAAAGAGGAGAGCCTGAGAGACCTGATTCAAAAGACTTCTATTATACAGAGTATATTTGTATAACCTTCATCACTCTGCTGGCAACACAGTGTTTGTCTGGTCCTGCCCCTGTGTTGGCTGCACAGGGTCGTGCTTTGCTTCATCAGATCTTTCCTTGCCAACAAGAAGAGTTTCCCCTGTAGATGGCTCTGTTTTCCTACACAATTTCTGGAGTGCTCTCACTTTAGAAACACCATGCAACTGAGATAGAGCTATTTCTTTATTTTCCTGTTCCAGTGGGTATTTTGTTCAGAAAGCAGTCATTGGGATCAAATGCTCTCTAACATGCCGGGTCTGAAGACAGCGGAATTGTGAATAGTCAGTCACTTTCCACAAAATATATTTTTTTTGTTGCTTGATGTAGGACTTATATTTAAGAGCAAAGGCTCAATGTCAGTACCTAATAACTGCTCCTTGAGCTGCCCTGGGCTGCAGCAGCTAGTGTCAAGGTACTGTTCAAGAATGAGGGTCTGTCGTAGTTTCTGTGTCGCATCTCTCAATCCGCCATGGGGTTTGCCACTATCTATGGCATCTCCAGTGATATTAGGATGCCTGAGGTTAGGCAACTGAATTAAAACCAGAGTTTTCAGCTTTTCATGTGTATGGAAGAAGAATGTCTTTCTGTTTAAGAAAAAAAGAGAGGGAAAGTTTTCACTAATTTTGTTTCTAGTACCTGCAGAGCAGAAGCTGTTGGTGTGGGATGAACAGGCATGCTGAACATCAGTGACTGCTCACTGTTAGCAAAGCTTAAATATTTAGTGGGAGGCTGGAGTTCCTCTCTCTGGGCCCAGCAGCTTGGTTGCCCTGGTGTGGCACAACTACCAGGCCCTGAGAAAGAAGGCCACTGCTGGGGAGGTGTAAGGAAGAAGATTGAGGGGAATTGCCTTTGTGAGTCAAATGGACGGAGGGATTGGAATGTTTAAATCTTGGTGTTCAAGAATAGAGTCTGAACCCTAAACCAAATATAATGATAGCAGTGAGGCCTTTCTGGGGTGCAGAACGAATGCTATCTAAATGCAGACAAGGTTTATTATACCTGGCATTAATTCCTTCTTGTGCCACTGTTGAACCACACTGGAGAAGAACTTTGTTTTGTCCTGCTGTGTGCTGGTGGTAGAAATTATCCTACAGTGGAGGTAGCAACTCATCTAGTCTGCGTGCCTGCCTGCTAAAAATGATACTGTGAACCAAAAAATATTTGGAAGAGATGAGAAAGCTCTGACAACTCTCAAGCTCCTGAACTGTATATGTATTTTATCACTGATGATATACTGAGACATCCATTCAATGCTAGGGCAAATTTCTATCTGTTTAGCAAAGGTGATTGCTCAGAGATATTGAAACTGGAGCTTATCTCTTCTAGTTTCCACTGACAGCAGGAACCTGAGCTGGGAATGCAGAGTCAGTTGCTTGTGCCGAGTGTGGGGACTAAAGGTTGCAAGATGCTGCCTGGGGCTCACCTCCATGAAGAGGAAATGAAATGACCAGCCTGCACTCATTGAGAAGAAACTTGGCAGAAGGTGCTACATGAAGGTCTAGTAAGGTCACCTGAAGTACACTCTGGGCATCAACATTACAGAGGTGTGTGTGGGATGGATTTGACTACACTCTCAAACTGATTGTGACTGTAAAACCAGACCTGAGCTGGGGTACGCCCCCAAGTATTGCCCCAAATACATGGACTGTTTGAGGCTGAGCTTAGTCTCTCATGTTTGCAAATACTGCTGCCAACAAAGGCCATTCCTAGAGGCATTGTTTTCCTGATAAATTTGCACCAGTATAGAAAGGATAGATCATAGAAGGAACCTAGTTGTGTAAACAGTGTTAAGACTTACTAAAGTTTAAATTATTGTAAATTACATGTTACTTTTAAATGATTACCGAGAGATCTGAATATCCAAGAACTTTTCAGAAAGGGCAAAGCAAATGATTACAAGTTGGAAAGTATATCATAATAGGAGAGATTAAAAAGATCCCAGCTATTTAGTTTAGTAAAGAGACTAATAAGAAGTGACATGACAAAGGTATATAAAATAATGTATAGCATAAAGAAGGTCAGCAGGTGCTTCTATTTATCCTGTCTTATGAAAGAGACACAGGAGAATACCTAATTAAATTAAAAGGCAATAAATTTAAAAATAGTAAAGAAAATGCCCTTTTATGTCACATATAGTTAATCTGTGGAACTCACCCACACAATAAGTAAAGATTTTAGTTGAATTAAAAAGTCTTTTAAGTAGCTAAAAAAGGACAGAATTGTCAAAAACATTCAGGTTCTGTTTTCAGGAGTAATTTGGGATCATATGTACAAAGAAATGTAAGCACCATGCCAAACTGCTTGCTGGCTAATACACAGACCATCCTTATTGCAGGAGCCAAGTCTTAGTCTTGCATTTTTCAATTGAAGAATTAGGATTTTTTATTAACCTGAACATCTGAAGAAAGAAAATATCAACTTTTGGGGTACCTGGGAAGCTCTGAGGTGAGGTATGCTCTGGTAGAGTACAGATATTGCCTCAGTCAGAGGAGGGATTTGAGTTTTAGTCTGGAATATCTATAATGTGTCTTTGGACTGCCATCCTGCGTATTGTTACCTCTAGGCTGCCATGGAAATTCCTTATTTCTTAGACAGTTTCGTATCGCTGGTGTCTATATAGGTGTGATCTGGGCCTCCCAGTCCTCCCTGCCTCAAGGAGGGGGTCAAATACTAAATTTCTGAATTTCATATTATAATTAATGTTTTCAGTATCTTCACTGGAACAAGTAGTATGTGCCTTATTTCTCAAAATAATGTTTGAGTACTTTCATTGGCTTTTTTGAAAATGCAGTCCTAAATGATGCTTTCATTATAATATCTATGTTATTCAAATGGAATAATGAGACAATGGAGGAATAGCAGGAAAAATGAGAATATAGGAGACAACTTCTTCAGGACTGTTCTTGTTTTCTATGTCTGCTTTATGCAATGGAGATTGACTACCTTGGAGCCAAGTGGTTTCAGATCTAAATGGAAAATCTGTCTCCTGATTCAGTCTCCTCTGACTCACTCAACAGTGGATGCACTACACAGGAAAGGAGATGTTCACGCGAATTAGGTGTTGCAGGGACGATTGGGAGTGTTGAGATCAGTTTCTGGCTTTTGCAACTCTACAGAATTTTTAATATCTCCTTTCCTCTAATTTCTGAGTGTTTAAAACATATTCCTTTTTTTTGGTCTGACTTTCTGTCATGATCATTCGGTGTACAAATGCCAGGAGACAAGAGCTATCTATCTAAATGTAGTTCTGTAGCCAATACTGTAAATAGAAATAAGTGTAATTAAAAAGCATCTTGAGACTTCTATAGGGATTGAAGGGTTTAGGTACGCATCTTGTTCTTGCTTTTCAAAATTTTACCTAAAATGCTATCAGCATGTGAGTCATTAGCCAGAGATTTTCAGTGACTTTATCGTATATTATGTTTAGTAATTCTGGACTCATGATAGGGAAGGTCCTCATGGATCATGAGGTTCAGACTCCTGATATTTCAGGCAGTCACATCACGTATTCCTCTTCATTTATCAGGCTGAGTTTTAAAACTAGTTAGGATTTTTGCTTCCCACCCCATTGTAGGAGTTGAGTCTGTTCCAGAATTTGGCTTTCCTGGTGCCTGAAAACTCTCTTGAAACATGATACAGAGGACATATAATAGAGACAATTAATGACAGGATTACTTATGAATACTCATATGGTAGTCTGTGAAAACAGAAAATACAGGGAAATACAGCTTAGATTCACATCAGGTGATCCATTTCCAGCAGGGGAAGTAAAAGCAATATCCTGGGCAAAGCATCAGTGCAACATCATAGGAAATATTGCACGTGGCCCTAGACATTCATGAACACAGGAGGACAGGACAAAAACCTTTGGAGAGGGGACCACAAGAACAGCATTAATGAGGTCTAGCAAAAAGACATTTGTGAAGAGGCTGTAATTATTGTCTGCCTACATGAGAGGAACAAAGAGAAATGAGGAAAAATTGTTGTTTAGCCTAAAATAAAATTGAGAACAGCTGACCATAAAAGAGGTTCACTGGAAAGTGGCTATTGAAGGTAAGGGTGTTCTGGCACAGCTTTCCAGTTGCAGCAGAGTCAGCAGCAAAACTACCTGCTCCCGAGACTGCCCTAGGTCAAGTCTCTGAAAGACCAAATTTGCAACATTCAGCTATGACTGCATCAGTGATCCAGAAACGCTCTCCTGACATAAGTGCCAATGTATGTAAATCTCACTGCAATTTTACAAAGCTAGGTTTTCTATACTAACCAAACAGATATACCCCAGCTTCCTCTCTTGTACACATACTGTTCTGCTGTTATTACAGAGAGTTAGCTCCCTTCTTAGTTTTCATCCTGCCAGCCTAAAATATAAGCACTATTTATACGACAGGTTCATGCAATCCAAAACATCTGTGATGTGAACCTGGCTAGTTTGAACAGATATTTCTTGAGGATATGAATAGCCAGAACATTTTTGTTTTCCCCTTCTTTAGAGGCTTTTTTTCCAGTTTTGTTTGTATGCACCATCATTTCAACACTTTTCATTTGAGTATGTTGAGATCAAATTCAGTAAAGAAAATAATTCGTGTACCTGAGTTGATACATTCTGTGCTGGAGCTAGCTTCAATACAAAGGACCCAGCAGCCTAATTCTAATTTATTTTCAGTACTCTTGTTTATAATGGAAGGGACTAACATCTGGCAGGCCTGATGGGTACTCTAACAGTATATATTTCACCAATTATCCCTTTAAGATAAGAAATTTCTTATTGAGAACATTCTCATATTATATGGAGAATTGCCCTTTGATACAACAAGATAATTCTATTTTTTCCGAGGCAAAAAAAGTATATAGGATTTGAATGCAACCAATGGGGGGGAAAAAAAAAAAACAAAACAAAAAACACCAAAACACCAACAGACCCAAATCTGCTTTGATATAGTTCTGTTCCTCTCATAGACTGGTGGCTTCTGTGATCTACAACATGCAGGTGATATGACCCGATGGTACAACTTAGGGAGAGGAGTGGGAAGACAGCCAAGAAGATTTCCACACCTCAGTGGGGCACAATGCTGAGTTTTGGGCCCTCATCACCAAAGTTTGGAAAGCATGCATATAACAAGACAACAAATTTGAGGGACCTAAGTCCTAACACAGATCCTTATTCCTGAGATAAAAAAGGAAGGAAAAGTTAAAACCTTTTAACTTTTCCTTCACACAGACTTGAGTTCTGAAAGGACATGTCATAGAAACAGGTGTTTTCCTGTGCCAAAGGAGGAAAAGAACTATTAAAGTGCAAGGAAAAAAATAGAGTAAAGAGCAGGAAAAAATCCAGAAAACAATCATTCCTAATAGACTTCACCATAATAGCTTGGTCTCTACATCTCTGTGGAGTTCATACAGAGGAAAAAATCCACTTTTGTTTTCTTTCTGACATCACCGCAATGGAATAAATGTATATAGTAAAAATGCCCTTTTTTACATTGTCTGAATGTACATACCAATTTTAGCATCAATGTACAAAATGAGAAGAATTATATTATTCCTTACTCTTTCAGTATTCAAAATGCTAAATCCTAAAGGGAAAGGAGATTTACCAGGACTTTAGATAAGACATGAGGTTCTTCCCAGAAAGTGAGGTAGGCAAATGGGATGAAGGACTTTGGGCTCTTCAGGAGGGTTAGACAGAGCACATGAGGTGTAGGAGTTGCAATGGCTGTAAAAGAGAGGTTTGACTGCACAGCCCTTAATGTTAGGGATGATTTAGAGCCTCTGGGTGAGGATCAGGGGCACAGAAGGCAAAGATGGCATCATGGTGCCTATTATCTATTGCTCAGCCAAGATCCTAGTTGAAGATGGGCACCTGACTAACAGGCATAAAGAAAAAGCAAAGAAGTTCAATGCTTTCAATTGTGTCAGTCTCTAATAATACTGAAAGACCTTGGGCTGCCCAGTCCCCTGAGCTGGAGGACCATAAGTATGGAAGCTGTGACTTGCCTTTCATGGATAATGAATTTGTAAGAGACCAGCGGTATCAGCTGAATGTCTGGAGTGGTGGAGTTAGTGGATGTTATGGCAGGAACCTCTCAATCATCTACCAAACATCTTGGGAGTCTGGGAAGATTCCTGCTGATGGGAATCTAGCCAGTGTAACTACAGCCTAGAAAAAAGGCATGAGGAAAGACCCAGGAAGCTACAGACCGTTAGTCTAACCTCAGCACCTAGAAAAATGATGGAGACCATCATAATGTGTGCTGCTGAAAGACATTTAAAGAAAAACACAGTCATTAGACACAGCCAACATTGCTTCACAAGGGGAAAGTCTTGTTTAATTAATTTATTATTTGTCTGTGATCAGCTCACCTGTCTAGTGGTTGAAAGAACAGCAGTGGATGTAGTTTTTCTGGATTTTAGGTAACTCTTTTTATACTGTCCATCACAGCATCCTTCTGGACAAACTTGCCCAGATGTTATACAAGATGAACAGGGAGATATTACACTGCATGAATAACTGACTGGAAGGCAGAGGTCTCATAGGGTTGAAATGACTGGGGCTGTAAATGTCTGTCAGCCAGTCACCAGAGCGTTGACTCTTCTCTCAAGGGACAACAGCCCTTGCAGAGGGATCTGGATAGATTGGAGCGTTGGCAAATCATCCGTGGCATAAACCTGTACAAGAACAAGTGCTGGAATCTGCATCTGAAATGGAATAACACTGGGTGAAAGTCAAAATTTGGTGAGGAGTGGCTGGAGAACAGCCCCATAGAAAGAGGACTGGGGGTGCTGGCGGACAGGCTCAATAGGAGCCAACAGTGTGTGCCCTGGCAGCCAGGAGGGCAAACCTCATCCTGGGCTGCATCCAACATAGCACAACAAGTTGATCAAAAGAGGGGATTATCCCACCATGTTTAACACTGCCACAGCCTCACCTTGGGTATTTGTGTGCAGTTCTGAGCCCCATCACTTAAGAGGGATGTGAAGGTCCTTGAATGCATTCAGAAGAGGGTACCAAAGATGTGAGAGGGCTGGAAGACATGCCCTGTGAAGAGTGGCTGAGGAGAGGGTTTGTCTAATTTGGTGAGAAGAAGGCTGAGGGACAAACTCAGGTTCAAATCTGCTTCCATTGGGGAAGGTTTGGAGTTGACATGAAGAAACACATCTATTGAAAGGGTGCCAAATCTTAGTGCAGGCTTCCTGGAGAGAGTGTCAATGCCCCAAACCTGTTGGCATTTAAGAAGCAATTGGATGATGCTCTCAACTTGTGGTCAGGCATTTGGACTAGGCAATTGGTGTATGTATGTCCCATTCAGCTGAATTCTGCTATCCCTCTCCTCTGGAAAAGATCAGTGGCACAAGTGAGCTGTGGAAGTTTCATCCTTTGGCTGAAAAGCATTTTGCACCCATACAAACACAACAAATTGGTGTGTTTAACAGAAGATCTATGTACCTTGGTTTCAGTGGGGAAAGGGAGCCTGACAGTGATAGCAGAAGTGGGCTATTTTTTGCCATTTGGAAGAGCTGTTGCTTGCCTGGCTCTGCTTTGGGCACAGGTCTGAATGTTCTAGATCTGAAAATGACCAACTTTTCCACCATACCAATGTAACCTCCACCTACTGGTTTTTCAAAGCCTGTGTTTTTTCCGTGGCCGTCCTTTGGCACCGGGCAGCCCAGCCCATGGTTCTGGTTACTCTTTGGCTTTTATCCAGGCTGTGGCTGCAGAAACCACCCCTTGTATCCTCCCAAAACTGAGTTTGTGTCCTCTGTCCTCACTGCATGGCCTCATGGGAATTATCCCTGCTCTGCAAAGAGGGAACAGCTAATAGGGGTGGTCCCTGGGCTGCATGGCCTAAGTAGAGAGAAGTACCATGAGGTTAGTCCCTGGGGGCTGAATGGCAGAAGAGGCATGGGGAATGCCCAGCAGCTGTACTGCGTGCATTCACTGATGTGCCTGTGCCTTGGTGTGTACTTCTAGGGAAAGAAGGAGATACTAAGAAAATGGTATAGAGTAGAATGGTATAGTATAGTTCAGCCAAAAGGGACCTGTAAATTACCATCTGGTCCAACTGCTTGACAGCTTCAGTGCTGACCAAAAGTTAAAGTATGGTTTTCAGTGCATTGTCCAAAGATCTTCTAAATTCTGCCAGGATTAGGCATTAGACATTACACATTCCTTGCATATCTTCTGTGGAAAATATATGACTGGACTGGCCTGGGTGGGATTATGTCTGCCAAGGTCTGTTGCTATTCAGTGTGTGGTGAGTCTTGGCACAGTTTTGTGCCTGCCATCAGCATTGCTCAAGTGAGACACAAGATGGTTGCTGGACCAAGGTTGGAAATGGGTCATTTTGCACAGTGCAGTGGTGGGCTCTCCATAGGTCTCCATGTGGTCATGGTCTTCTGATTATATGGTTTGGTTTTCAGGTCTACAGCTTGGGTGAAAAGACAGAGAAGGAGGCAAAGGAAAGTCAAACAGAAGAATTTGTGGTCTCGTATTTCTCATGCATGCAGGAGAGAGGACAGATGCTTCTGCATTGTGACAGGATTCCTCCAAAACTAACTGGGTAGAAGGAAAGAACTGCACCCTCAGGGAAATCCACACCCAAATCACCCTCTGTGTTTGTATGCTTGGTAGAAATTTCATGCAAACCTCTTAGAATGCATGGTGTCACACTAAGGGCATTTTTAGTACCATCAGAATTTCTAATGGTGAGACTGTTCTGAGGATACAGATACGCAAAAGTCATAAAAGACTAGCAAGAAATGGGCACACTTAAAGTTCCGAATATTTCAGAAGGAGGATAAAATGCAGTTCTCCCTTACAGAGATTTCCCAGAGCCCATTTTCAGAGAAGGAAGGGTGGCTCAAGAGGCTGAGAGAGGAAAGGGTTCAATCCTTCAGCTTGAGAAAGAGCAGATTATCCAGAATTATATGTCAACATATCTTTACCCATAAAAGTGAGAACTATAGATCTACAGATTTTCAGGAAAAAAATGGGAATTGACCATCCCTGGAAGTGTTAAAAAATGAGCATATGTGTAGTTTTGTGATGTGCTTTAGTGGGCATGGTGATATTCAAAGGTTGTACTTGATCTTGCAGGTCTTTTCCTAACCGAATGGTTCTAATTTTCCTCCATTAAAAGTCTCCATGGAAAAATGTATTTGAAAGAAATCAGACTGTATTAATTTGCTTAGCTGTTCCTATGATGCACAGAGGTTTGTAGTTTGTATATACTTAGCAGAGATGCAAAATGTCTCCTTCACCATGTGCCTTCGCAAGGATAAGGTGAAGAGAGTGATGGAGCTGAGGATACTGGCAACCCACAGACACAAGAGAAGTGTGTCCCTGCAATAGGACTCCCATGAAGGCACAGCAGACTCACAGATGCCCACAAAGAAAAAGTTCAGGCCTGCTTTCCTGAGAGGAATTAGACAAATCTTCCCTAATTTTCCAGCCCACATGGAGGTTTTCAGCCTTCAAGTGTTCCTGCCGACAGCTCTAAAGGCACCACAGACCAACAGAGAGAAATTACAATTCTGTAGTCTTTTGCCTTGTGATTTCTCTTTCCTTTTTCTTGCTGACTTTTTCTGACTGGGAAGATTTTTTTCCCCATAGTTTTGAAAGGTGATATTTCTTCTTAAATGATCATGAGAGCAAAGGGTCAAATCCTTGCCTTGTTTTTGTTTTCTCCTTTGTATGTTAGATGCATTTACTGGCTCATGTTCCGGAGTTGTGATTGGCATCAAAGCTGGCAGTGACAATTGTCTCTACTGATCTCTAGACTTCATTAAATTAGATAGTTAACATTCAGAAAAAGGCTTTGCTAGTTTCTGCCAAAGTGAATTTCCTTGATTTCCTCTCCAGGCTTTTTCCTCCCCTGCCTGGCCCTGTTGTGGTTTTCTGAGCTGACACAACACAGTAATGGCTTTTTGTGTTTCCTGCAGGTCACCTTCCAGCTCGGGGCTGGGGCAGAAGATTGAGGTAGGCAGGACTTGGGAGCATGGCCCAGCCCTGGGGGGCTGCAGAGCCAGCTGAGGTAGCCCCTCATCTTGCAAAGGGGTCGGGCTGTACTCCTAGCCATTATTTTCAGTTTGACTTCTGCACCTGGAGAAAGAAATGTTATTTGCATCCTACACCCCCTGAAATCCTGCAGGTAACCACAAAGGAGGTAATGCCCACCATTAGTGGGGAGTGAAAGGCAAGGATCTCTTTCTCTGTGCAGAGAGGAATTTACTGCTTTTGTGATAAAATTACTTTTAAGGATCCATGACAGTAATTTTTCACTGATTTTAAGACAGTCGTAATGCAACACTGAGGACCTGGTAGGGAATGAGTCTTGTTTGATGCAGGGATGTGATCTGTTCATCCTGTTAACTATCTAGAGTTGGTGATGATGTGGAGACTTTCACTCTTCTCACCCCAAAGAAAGTTCATGCAGCTGACCCACAGGAAAATTGCTTCAGCTCTTTATAATTGTGTGTGTCTGAGAAATCATGGAGAAGTAAGGACACAACTTCATTATGAAACCAAGGTGTTGCCCTACTCCTGCTGAAGCACGTGGAAACTCCATCTAAAGAAAACCACTCCTGACCTGGCATTCAAAATTCCTCCAGCAGAAAGGTAGCATGCACAAAATAGAGGCTAGGTTGGGTCTCAGCCTAGTGCAAATCAGAATAACAAGTACTAAAAACACTTCTTGAAATACATGCAAGGTTCACGGCATGCAATACCCTAACCAAAAAAAATCTGGTTTTGCTCTTTTGGATTTTGATAATAAATGATGGAAGTGCTTGCACACAGGGTAACAGCAGATATGGCTCTTTCAGTCAGAAAATCTACCAAGACCTACTTCAATTTGCAAAGGTGTAGTTGTTCGTGCTTATAAGGGGAAGGTTTTGAAGGTTAATGTTTGATGTTAATTAGCATTTCTAAAAAGGTGGGGGTTTACTTACTACCTATCTTTTCTTGAACAGATCCTACTCAGTAAGGTAAGCATCAAGACACTGCTCATCTTTCATCCTCATTAAAAACACTGCATGGTCTCTGCCATCCTGACCACTGGTTTTTGGCAGGCTTCTGTGGGTTTTTTTTACTCACTCTTTGCTCACATGTTATAAGTGCAGAGCAGAGGCATATGCACATATTAACTGGGTAATGTAAGGATGGCCTCTAAATTATAGGTGCTCTGTCTGGGTTTCCAAAATGTGGGTTAGTCTTTATATGCAGTTGGACACCTTGGATATGGTTGTGGGTTTTCAGGAGTTGTGCTAGTAGCCTGTAACAGGTTAGACAAAGATGATCCCTAGTGCCGTTCTGCTGGACGGTCAAAATATGTGTGAAACGGGAACTGAGAAACTGAATGAAACTTTTATTATTATTTTAGTCTAATTTCATATGGAAATAAGGTAGAAGACATACCACTTATTTGGATGTATGTGCATGTGTGTTTTCCTGCTCCTTGGGGGGCTTTCTGAACCCACTGGTCTGATAGTGAAGATGGATTATCTCCTGGTCAATTAATGAATGTAATTAATGAACATGGTGGAAGAGAAAGGAGGAACAGTACTGGTGCCTTCTCTTAGAAGAGAGGCTTCAAAGTGAATGCAGTTCTTGCTAGAGGTGGGATAAGCCACCCTGGAGCACGGTGTCTTGGGAAACCACCCATCTGAGCTGCTGCTGCTCACTCCCCTGTGCCCATCCTCATATTCAGTGGCTCTGAACACCCGTGGTGGTGGCTGGAGACTGGTTCTCATGCAGATTTGTAGATCTTATTGCTATTGCCACAGGTTTCATGGATGCATCTTCAATACTGCTGCATGTATACAACCAGAACAGCGTTGTTTGCTAAGTGTTTTGAGATCTATGTGTTTGATGATTTTGTTCCAGGACAGGGAAAAGGCACACTGAGACCAATTTGATTTCACCACGGTCTGAGTGATGCCAGTATTGAATTTGGTGACAGCAAGGCTGTGGTAAATATATTGCTTCAAATATCAAACTATACTCAGGCTGGAAAGCAATGATGAGTGCTGCTGTAGCAACACAATTTATTGTATTCCACATAATTAATATATACATTGTAACTGCTGAATTGTCAGTGCTGTGTTACCCAATGCAAGGTGCACTTTCTAATTATAAACACTTTTTCTGGTGGCTTTGGGCTGCATTTGTTGAATGTGAAATATTTTTGATATTTTTCTTTCTGTCAAAGAAACTGAAGGTGTCTCTTTACCTAAAAAAAAAAAAAAAAAAAAAAAAAAAAAAAAAGGGCCCCAATAGTTTATCAGAGGATCAATTTTTCAGCATGGGATTATACCGTTTGGCTGTATATAGGCTTAAGGCTTTTAATTTGCTTACACATAGATAGACTTACTTGAGCTCTATACATCACCAGATCAATGCAAATCTATTTAATAGAAACTTGGGTCAATATTAAAAGAATTCCATTAACCAGCAATAAGGACTGTGGAATAATATGATTACTATAGGCTTCCAAGCACACATAAAGAATCCAGGACTTTCTTCATACTAAGCTGAAACAATACCATTGTGAAAATCCCTCCTCTGCTCCCTGTCTCCTAAAAAGTAAGAATGAAAAAGGATAGAAGAGGTTGTACGGGGGTTTTTATGTTATTAATATTGTGTCTTTATCTTAGCACTTCTGAGACATGCTAATAGTGAATGCTTCTGCGGCTTGTGGTAGAGAAAGTGTAGATGGGCAGAAAAGGTCTGGGCAATTACTCCAGGGGAAGAAGAGAGAAATCAATGGTTTCTGAAGGACACAAAGCAAATGTGACATTTCCAGAAGATAAAGTTGATTTTATTTTTTCTTTTTCTTTTTAATTCTTTATTTTAGCCATGGTAAGTAAGGAAAAGAATAATTGTTCTCTTCCTATTGTTTTGAACAGCAAGTCCCATATTGCGGTCCTACTGAATTAACTTTTGAAGGATAAGTTTCCTGTGACTGCATGCCACAAATATGAAATCTGCAACGCAGAATATAATTCTGAGACTCATAGTTTGGTAGTAGAAAATCAAGATTGTTCTGGAAAAAGTTACCACTTTGCCTGAATGCAGACTACTTTTGGAAACCCCCAATGTTTTATTTTGTGTGATAGGTTTCTTTACTTGTAAACAGCAAAGAGATCTAAAGAGGCTAAAATGGCATCATCTTGTTAGATTAAGCCTGGGGACTTGCAACCAAATTTCCAGCAGTGTGCACTAGCAGTCTAAAACAGAGGCTTGGATGCCTAACTCTCTTTAACCAATCTTGGGCAACCCGTCTGCTGGGAGGAGTAAAATGAGAATTGGTCAAAACAGATACTGGGGGCAAATGGATATGGTATCCTGGCCATCTGTATTGAACTGGCCACAGAATGGTGCTGTCTGCCTGTATAAGGTATTAGAAACTCAAAATTAGAGGCCATGTAGGAAAAAATGTAATGTTTACAAGGTGCAGAATCAGGTGAAGAATTGTGCTTTAAGTCAGCATTCTGCAAGCATTTGATGTAGCTTCTTTGCAATGAGTTAAAAAAGTATTTTGGGATGGAGTTTGGGGAAGTATTAGAGGTAGAGGTGCAGATTTGAAAAGTAAAATCATGAGACTGGTTTGCAGAGATTGTCACTTCATTCTAAAGGTGCTGAGCCAACAGGGCAAGAGGACTTTGGAAGGGCTTAGGCATTGGATCCATGCTCAAAATTTGCTTTGAGATACACCATCTGTTAAGTGAGGATGAGGAGTGGAAATGGTGATTTGCACCTGGACCTTCTAGAAAGGGTTTTAAACCCTCCATGAGAAGGCACAGAAGGCCACAGCCTCCACTTTTCCCTGTTTCTCAGGATCTCTGTCTCCCCCTGAGTATTTTTCATTTAATCATTTAATCAATTTTCTCCTCAACTTCAAATAAAGAGGTTTTTTTTCTCTCTCTCTCTTTTTTTCCTTTTTCCTTTTCATTTTTTTAAGGAGGATGCATAGAAATCAAATGCTGCCACCCAGGACACTGTATTGTTCTGAAATACAATCTATGAAACACAGTACTGCCTCCCCAGGCTGAGCAAGAATGCCAAGGATAGTTCTAAATACCAAGGTATTAACCACTACCAGCAAAGGCAACACCATTCTCTGTCAGGCTGCAGGTGTAAGAAAATGGTTCAGCAGAAGCTGAATCCTTTTTCCTGCTTGGTTTACTTGTTTGAAGGAACTTTGTAGGGCTATAGCAGCCAAAAATCTCCTTTTTCCTAATATAAGGTTGTGCTTCCAGTAGGGCAACTTACAGGCAATTTTACAGTTTTCCCTTTTCCAGCAAGCCCTGTCTAATATGGGCAAGACTTAGATAGATAGACTTTCCCAGGCTAATTTAAGCATTTTTTTGTCTTCTTGCACTTTAATTTTCAGTCTGTATTTTGCTACTTGGTCTGCATTTCTTTAAAGAGAAACCTACTACTTTAGCTTCGTCCCCAACCACTGCTTGCTCAGAGCATCTTGGACTTGATAGTTAGAGATAAAATAACCTCCCTCATGTTAACTCTTTCCTTTGAAAAAAAGTATTTTTTATTTTAAATCATTTCCATCCACTTTCTTCTCTTTACCTGCTCTTTTGCGAAGTAAACTCCATAGAATGAAAATATTGAGTAAGGAGGGGGGTTTTTTTGTTTTTCAAACCAGCTGAACTTTGCTGTCCCAGAGAGACCTGAATGAGCCATATTTTATGTGGATTTAGGGAATAGGCTGTGTGAGGAGCAAAGGTGTGTTTCTAAGAAAAAGAACTTTTAAATAGAAGTTTTAAGGATTGTCTATGTAACCTGTGAGCAGGAACTCATTCGTTTGAATTATAATATGCAATATTATGTCCTGGATGACATGACAGTCTTTGGGCTTCTTGGCAAGTTATCTGTCAGGCAGTGAGAAAGCATATTCTGGAGGTTTTTCACACTCCCCTAGCCCCATTGGCGCTGGGACTCAGGGTCTCCTCGTGCGAAGTGCTAATGCAAAATGCATTGGCACTTGCTGGTGAGAAAGTTGGGCCTCTTGGTACATGGGTCACTTGTCCCTTTTCAGCCCAAGGAATACAGGTCAAATCTCTCATTACAGGAGGAGAGAAGGGCAATAATCCCATGACTGTGGTGCTGTACAACAGCATTGTTTTAAGATGTTTCTCTGTTGATTCCTCCATTTTTTTACTTGCCAGCATAGATATCTCTGTGGTCTCAATATGGAAATTGATGAATAAACATAAGCTGGAGAATTGGTCTCTGTGCAGCAGTCTTAAAATCCTAGTATTTAAAACTGATATCTATCAATAATGCTAATTATTAAGATTTGGACAGCATTTGGGCAGCAAGGACTGATTAATATATTCTGGCTCTGGTGTAGGTGTTTGCTGAGAATGAAGGCTTTTCTCTTCTCTTATAATGTGTTACAAATGGTTAAAAGGCTGATTTAGCTATTCCTTCCATCCATTATTCCTAAGCAGTACACCGTAGACAGTCTTTTCACTGTGAGGATCTGATATTTATGTGCTTGTTTTCATAAATCAAGCTGCTTTCATTTAGATTCCTCAACATGGATCTGGAAAGCTCAGTGGGTATCTTCATGTACCTGTCCTTATTCTCCCTGTCTTGTGTTCTCTTACTGCCCCATAGCCTCCCCAACTGTGCTCTAGGTGGCATGTACTGCAGCAGCATCCTCAAACACCCTCCAAGACAGGGCAGATGTAAATAATTAATCATAAGGCCTAAGCTCTGAGAACAAGAGGGTAATATTGTCCAAAGTGCCAAAGGTAACACCTGCTGAATAATGCCACTTTTCATGCAGCCTAATTCTTTTGCATTGCCCTCCAAGAAGCAGCCTAAAGAAGCCAGAGATTTAAAGGCATTTTTGAAACTTTTCTGCCCAGCAGAGTCTCTGTCATCTCACTGTGTTGCAGAAATCAGACATTTGGAAACTTTTCCTTCCAAGTTGTAGCACTGCCTGCTTTATCTAGCATAACTTTTAATGGAGCGCCCATTGATTCCTTAAGGACACTTCCTTATGTCAGCTATGTCTCATTGCTTGGGAATTCGTTCTGATAAACACTGCAAATGTTACTGTGTTAAATTTTATTCTTTTACTTGTAATTGTGTCCCTTTGGACCACCTACACCCTTTCCATAGAGCTCTGGAGGGCTGTGGAAGATGATCACCATTTTGTGAGCACGTTATTCCAGATGTACTCTGTACCGTCACAGGGTGAGAGGAGTGCAATACAGTTCCTTGGACATTTTCCTCCTGCTTTAGATTCTCGGGCAGCTCTGGAAAGATAATTACCATTTTGACATCACCTATCTGGGAATGTTGATTACTTAAACACTGTCTTTGTTGACTTTATTCCTTGTAGCTGTTTTCGATCTAGACATGCTTTGCTTTTTCTTTGTGTGTGTGTCTCAGAGACAGGGTGTGTTTCTTTTTGGTACGTATTTTCCCATTTGTTAACACCTCATATTGTGGCAAGAGACATATCTCATAAAAATCTCCAAAATATTTTAGAGAACATTTAGTGTATGGAATTGATTCTTTACGGTGGTAGATATTCTAGGTTGATGTGAAGTCCTTTTCTTACCTGAGAAAATCAGAACTGTCACCCCAAAACAGAACTTCTGACCACGCATGTGATTAATTCACAGAAGGAAATATTGTTCAGATTTCAAAGAAATGTCATGCAAGAATAGCAGAGTGAGCAAAGTAGCATAGCAAGTTGAAAGCCGTGTTTTAAGATGCATCTAGAGGGGTGCAACTGCCTGCACAAGGTCTGTGTGAGGGTGCCTCTGCAGTGGGTTGAGATTTAAAAGATCGTCTTGTTGAAATTGGAGCTGGCAATTCTTGCCATACTTGCTTTGGTTGGGATTTCCCCCCCCGCCCCCAGAAAATAGATTACTGTTTCCCTCAAGTACTTTGTTAGCACTGGAATAATAAACAGTATGTCTTTTATGTGACAGGGTACCTGTAGGACTTAACCATACAGACAATAAAAGCTCTAAGAGGTGCTTGAGCTGAACATAAACAGTGGAAAGGAAAATGTTTTTCACTAAGTGCTTTATGCTTCTGGCTTGCAGAGATGTTCAGAGCCAATGCATCTTTCATAAGCAGCTAAATTAAGCCTATAAATCTTGCAGGAGTGAAAGCTATGCCAATGTTCACAGATGCAACAGGTGAAAACCTATCAAAAAATAATAGTGCATGTTTTAAATAGCCTGAGAAATTCAGTCTTCTCTACTAATTTTTCACTGCATTTATAATTCTGTTTTCTTGCCTTCAGTTAATCTGATGGGGAAAATCTGTTTCATTGCTGATGTCCCAATGCAGCTTCATCCTTCCTGTTGTTTGTCTTCTGTTGTCAGCAGATGTAGCAGAGCTCTTTGTCCTCTATGGGGCTGGTGTCTCCCAGGAACCTCAGGGAGCCCTCTGACACTCTTTTTCATTTACAAGCTGGCTTCAATAGTGAGTTACCTGCTTGTGGAAAGCAGTGATTCTCAAGTAGGAAGATACCTCCACCTCTAACAATATCTTTGCATCACTTTCATCACAGCATGCAGTTCCCCCCCACCCCCAGTATTTTCTTAGATTTTTTGCGTAACGTTTGGAAAAAACTGAAGAGACACCATAAGGGCAAAGCGTGCTCATGAACTTACTGATTTAAATCTAGGCCAATTTAGTTGAAGCTAATCTTGTTCCAGGCATGCCAAGAGCAGAACTGTGTTTTTCTGATTTTTGGAGCCTGGAGTGAAAGAGCAATAGGCCTTCTTTCTGTGTGCAAATTAATATATACTGATAAAGTCTGCTAAAAAAGGTAAACATTTATGGAAGTGGTTGATTTCTCATCACAATACTGAATACTGCACGTTTATACCGGATGGGTAAACCATTATGAGAATGGTTGAGAGCAGTAATTGTTGATTAATAAAGAGAGTCAAGTGAAAACTTCTGTAGGAGAACAAGATCACTGACAGCATATAAGCAAGTGGCTGCACTTTTTGACCACTGAAAAACCAGGGTCCAATGGATACACAGCCAGGATGAGCTGGTAGATCCCCATTTTCTTGAGAGGAACCATGACCACTGCACTTGAGCCAAAGGTTCAGTGTTAGATCCTGTTGGAACAGAGTAAATGGGTAGATGTGTTTACCCAGCTGTACCAGCATCCCAGAGTTCTTCTCCTGGGTAATCATTGTGTGAGGGCAGGCGCTTGGAAGAGTTTCTTCAGCTCTGATCCAGAACAGGTGCAATTTCTGCCAGGACTCTCCTGCTCTAGGGAGGCTGGTGATGATGTATTTCCTGAGAGTCCAAACCTCAGTGCTGAGATGGACTGGGAAAGAAAAACCAAACTCTTCCATTAAAAATTCTTTTTCAGCCAAGTACTAGCAGGATCAAGTTCATTTTCTTCTACCTTTCCCCAGTGCCAGCAATCTCTGTGCATAATCTCAGGTCTTCCTTTCTTAAAATATTGTCACCCAGCCTGTTTTCCACTCTAAATTTTTTCACCTTTAATAAAATTTCTCCTTTCTTGATTGCTAGCTCTTCTGCCTGGCAAGGCCTCCTCATCCAGCCTCTGCAGATGAACACAGACTTCACTGCACCACATTTAGGTTGATGTGCCAGCTGGCCCTCTCCAAGGCACATGTGGTCACTGCAGCAGATTCAACACCCTAAATAACTTTCTAGGTAAGAAGTTTAGGCTCCCAGGTTAAAAAATCCATGAAAGGAGATTTTGGCATCTGCAAAGTGCTCCTGCTCTCACGCTGCACAAGCCAGCAATATCTCCTTCCTTTTTCTTGTTCCCATTAAAACCATCTGTGCATTGTGAGCTTCTGTGCTGGTTGGTTGATCCCGATTCCCTTGCGGTACCCGCCTGTGTGTGCATATTTGGGCTCCTCCTGAGGCCATGATTTCTTCTCTGATGACATTCCAACCTGCCTGCACAGAGTTGCTGGATTTCTGTGTGGCTTGTACACACTCAACTCTTTAAACCAGGGAGAACTCACCAGGCCCATGTCAGCAAGATAATATAGCGGGAAAATGGTTTCCTACCTCACTGCTAATTCCATCACCCTTCTCATTCCCCATGGAGATAGTTAATATGAAATGCTTACCAGATTTTAAAGTGAGTTATTTTAGGGGGAAGAACCTCAACAGGTTGGAGAGATAGGCAGAGAAGAACAGTCTGAAATTCAGCAAAGGTAAATGCAGGGTCCTGCACCTGGGGAAAAGCAACCCCATGCACCAGCACAGGCTGGGGGCTAATCTTCTGGAAAGCAGCTCTGCAGAGAAGATCTGGTGGTCCCATTTTCCTGGTAGTCCCAGTGGACAACAGGGTGTCCCTGAGCCAGCAAAGCCCTTGTGGCCAAGAAGCACAGGGGTATCCTGGGCTACATTAGGAAGAACATTGTTGTCCTGGTTTAGGACAAATTTGGGAAGAAACCTCCAAATGAGGTCCCTCTAGAAAGCAAATAAGCAGCTCCTCTCCCAACTGGTTTGGAAAAAGATTTCCTTGGAGAAAAGTAGAAAAAACTGTTTATTTAACAAGCAAAGTACTCACAAGCATAAAGAATGAATAACATTAAACAATAAAGCCTCTCACTGTTCTGAAGAGATGGCAAATTCGGAAAGTCCTTGTTGTGGGGGGTAGCTCAGCTCACTCAGTCTCTTCTCAGTCCCTCTGGTGCTGGAATGCAGAGCCCCAGGCTCTGCTGGGCCACAGGTGTGAGCCAGCAGTGTTTTCTGGGTTTTCAGTCCAGAGCAGGTTTGAACAGTTCCAAGAAGAGGGAAAACCACAGTCTTATGAGGAAAACCTGAGGGGGTTGGCCGTGTTCAGCCTCAAAAAGAGATGACTGAGAGGGACCCTCATAAATATCTATCAATATCTGAAGGAAGGGTGCCAAAAGGATGTTTCCAGGCTTTTCTCAGTGGTGCCAAACATTAGGACAAGAAGCAGTGAACAGAAATGGATGTACAGGAAGTTCCACCTGACCATGAGGAAGAACTTTACTGAGCAGTGACCGTGCATTGTTACAGGTTGCCCAGAGAGGTTGTGGAGTCTCCTTCACTGGAGATATTCAGCAACCACCTGCACCCAGGTGCATATCCTGTGCAATGTGCTCTAGGATGGCCCTGCTTGAGCAGGGAGGTTGGATCAGATGACCCACTGTGCCCTTCCAACCTCACCTATTTTGTGATTGTGTGAGATTTTTTTTATTATTATTATTTTTATTTTTTCCACCTTCTTTTATCTTATCTTTTTCACCTTCTTATGGTGCCACCTTCTTTTCCAACGTTAAGGTTTTCTAAGTCATCCATAAAAGCTCATGACCATATAACCAAGTAGCAGGTATGCCCTTGTGTCTCCTTTCTGCCACAGAGGGAGGCAAGGAGCCACAGGCCAGGCACAAAAATAAAAAAGTTTCTTTCTCCTCCTCCCCACACTCCCCACCCCCCCCGCCTCCCCACTTCTCTTGATCTGCTGGTGGCTCCTAAAAGGATTAATTAGAAAGATGTGAGCAGGGGTTGGAACGTCAAAAAACAATCGTCACTTTCATATCTGACCCCTATCACCAGCTGCAGAATTAACAAATTGAATGTCGTCAGCAAACAGGAGTTGCAGATGATATGAAGTTCATTACTAGCAGCACAGGGCTTGTTTTCAAAGCCCAGTTTAAACAACTCTTGCTGATTAAATTCCTTGCTGGGGCTCCTGCCAGACACATTTAGAAAATACGGATGTCTAACAACTCTGTCTTTCTCTGACTGTCTTTTCCTTTTTTTTCTGTTTTGTTTTTGGGGTTTTTTTTCTTTTCTTTTCTCTCTCGCTCTCTTTTTTTTTTTTTTTTTTTTTTTTTTTTTTAACATGTGCCAATTATTTGTCTCCTATCTGCAGGTACTGGCAAGTATCAGCGCTCTAGTCCCACTGTCTACAGCCTTATCCATTTGGCGCCTGCTCCAGCCCTCTCACATTACCAGCAGTAGGGTCTGTTTTCAGCTGTGAAAAGCTGTGAGCATGACTCCATTCTTCCCCTCCTCCCACTGCAGATTCTCTCCCCCTTTTCCTTCTTTCCCACTCATCCTTTTGCTCCCAGGGCTCCCTTTAAGAGCTGTGAAGCAAAAAGCCCCCAAAGCATGGTAACCTGCTAGACAGTGGCACTGGGGATTTATAACCTCCCTTGAATTGTGTGGTTTTGGATCCCCTGCAAGGGAGCACCCAGAGCAGCTAAAAGCCCACTTTAGGCAGGTTGCATGACAGATCATCTTCAGGGTGGGCTGATCTGGGATGAAGAGGCAGGAGCTGTAAGCGAGCAGAGGGGAGATCCGTGGGGATAAAATTCAGAGCTACTGTCTTAGCTTCTCTCTAGTTCAGGAGCCTGGACGGTCTCTGAACAGTTCTTCTCCTTCCTAGAGCATCTTTTTGTCCTCTGTAATTTGATCTTTTTATGTTTGTCTTGCTCATGCATTTGTAACTTTCCTTCACCGTTTCTCTAGGAAGTGCAGAAAGAAGGATGGAGGAAGGGAGGATGGATGTCTTCTCCTTCTCACACTCACAGTAACTCCAGGACTTGGCAGGTTGGGTGGCTACCCACCTAGAAAAAGCTACATCTCAGAAGTAAGTTGTTCCTACAAGTTTGGTGAAAAAAGGCAATCCCAAAGAGGGGAGTTCATCATCAGGGATCTCCTTTGGAGATGACCAGCTCTCTCTCTATGGAGAGGAGACATGAAGGTCCCAGCCCTGGGAAAGCCTTGTCCAGGCACACGAGGTACCCAGGAACCAGACTATGAGACAGGAATTTGCAACAAAACAGATGGTATTTGCTCTATTGTTGCTCTCTTTTAAGCTGAATCACAGCTAAAAATATTGAGCCAAATTGCTAGAATTTTCAGAGATGCCCAGGAGATGGTGTGGAAAATGACTGTCCTTTGGGGGCCATATAGAACTGGGGCCCTGCTGCTTAAGTATCTTCTTTTTGTCAAACTTGCTCAGAAGAAAAATACCATGGATTAACCAAGTACTATTTAGCTATCCTTTTGACAGTGAAATTGTGGTATTAAGGGTAAGAATAAAATACAAACTCCAAATGAGTTCATAACACAATTGGGTCTTTTCTGTATCATTATTTTTCCCGTGTAGGAAGTATTCTCTTGTCCCACCATGGCAGTTTGGTCCCTGAAGGATTTCAGAAGTTTTCAAATCTCTGTGAAACAATCACAGAGATTTACACACACTGCTGCGAGGTATTTTGGGCTAAGGGGTGCTTCATATAAGAAATATACAGGTATCAAATTTTTTATTTTTTTTTTCTGTTTACCAGCCATCTCTCTGCCTCAGGGTAGTATTGACAGCTACAGGATATAAAACTATCCCTTTATCTACCCATTTTTTTCTCATTTCCTCTCTTTGACCACCTTTGAGAGAGTGTTGTTATAGAAAATGTCTGATTCAGAGCAGCATGTCTAATTTTTACATTCCTCATTCCTAGGCCTCTTGCATTTCCTACACTATGTTTTACTGGTTTTGGTTTTGAAAAAGAAAAAGCAGCTTCCAAAGTGAATTAATCAGTTTGGGATTATTTTTCCTTCCCATCCCCAACCCCCCCCCCCCCTTTTTTAAAAAAAAAAAAAAAAAAAAATAATTGAATGCACTGAATTATAAGAAAAATTACTGAAGTGAAAAAGCTCACCACCACTCTTCACTTTGGCACTTCACCAATGTTTTTCACTTCTAATGCTCCTGCTGATTTTATTTTTCTGCTTCTACCTGTAAGAACCAGGGAATTTTGTAGGTATCTGTCAGTGGCCAGATCTCATTTTAGCCTTGAAAACCATTACACACCTGCAAAGCATTCATCCAAAGTCCACATTTGAAGCTGACTGCTGTGCGCAGGTTGAATTCCTCTTGTGCATATGCTTGCACTGATTACCACTCAGCAACTGGGCATGCAAGTGCACAAAGCATCTCTAGCAAGCAGGAAGTTATTTTTGGAGGAGTTTGCCAGAGCATGAGTTTGCTGCTTTGCTGAGCAACCAGCACGGCATGTCTGTACTACATGAGGAAAAATCCACTATTAATGCAGTGTTCTTGCCAAATACGAGCCTATGGAAAGACTTGTTCTCAAATCTAGCTAAGCCTACAGGACAATATATATCCCTAAGACTGACTGTCATTCTCAGCTGATTGGCAGACACTGACCCAATATTTTGTGTCAGCATCCATTCAATTCCAGCAACATGAGAGGCTGCACGAAGCATAGGTGCACGAAGCATAAGATTGGAGAAGTCCCTGATGAAGTTCAACTGGTAGAGTAGGGGCTGCAGAATTTTCCAGCAAGGGTTATCCCTGCAGTGCACAGATAGTGCCCAGCTCAGCCCAGCTGGATCCACAAGACTCAATGTCTTTCTAGTACCAAGTGGATGGTTTTCGTTCTTTCATCCATTCCATTATTGCTTGGACAAAGACTTTGGTGTGATGCCGACTGCAGGCTACCGTGGTTTGCTGGCACAAATCCTTGTTCTCTCAGGAGAGCCCATTTCAGATGCTTTGAAAAGAGGCTCAGACAGATTTTCAAGCTACCTCATCCATGCTGGGGACCAGCCCAAATCTTTGGCTTGCTCTTTCTTTCCTGAAGCAGCCCACATACTCTTTCTTATACCCAGAACCTCCATGGGTTAATTGATCTCAGCCTATTAGAGGCTCCCTCAGCTTTTGCTGAGGAAGAGATTTGCAATCCCTCAGTGCCAAAATGAGTTTTGAGCACCTTGAGGTCTCTGTTAAAACACCTGCTTTGATGTAGCTTTTCTGGCTTTTTCTGGTTTGTTTGCATCTTGCTGTCAAGCCTTTTGCTTGGTATGTCTATCATATGTTTTGCCTCACATACAATAGGGCTTAGGGTGTTTGTAAGCTGTTTTGTTTGGAGAGGGGAAATGTGACGCAATTCAATTTCTGCTGCCCAAGCCCTGCTGTCCTGAGGGAAAGATGGATCAATTGCTATGAGATTCTTGTTCATGGTGTGAAGCCCTTATGTGATAGTGGTTGGACTAAATTCTTTCTTGTGGTTTTACTTAAACCTAACTAATCATATTTTTCTTGCCCTCTCATCTTCCTGTACTTTTTTCCTTTCTGTTTCTCTGACATTTATTTCTTCCAACAAAACCCCAGGATGTTGCTCCAGCTCTGAACTCCAGCTGTTGTCCTTTGCCACCTGAGCCCACAGAGGACATTACCTGTTTCCCAGCAATCCAGCACAGTGAAGAACTAACTTCTGTCATTTTTCTGAATGCAGGCCAAGGGTTATTCCCACAACTATGCTCAGATTTGTTCTCCAGGGTGCTGTGCTGGAGCATAAATCAGCACAAATGATCTGAGTAGTCATGACACCCTGCCCCATTGGTGTTGGTGGTACTTTTCCAGTCCTGCACTAGAGGTCTAGCTAGGACATTGGGGACAAGGATTACACATCTCATTTGGAGCTCACGTTAAAGGACCACAGACTAAAGAATAACTGCTCCTGCCTGTTCCTCTAACATGGTAAAGTCATAAAGAAATCTACTTGCAAGGAAGTGCATTAAGCAGCCTTTATGGGCAGTGAGACAGAGCATGGTAAACCCCATGGCTGGGCCCCTGCAAGGACAGCTCTTTATTAGGAGGGACACTACAGAAGTACCATCTTCTGTGTCCACACCCAACACTGTAATAGGGTTAGCTCATGGTAAAAGTGTAATTACTGTCATGTAATATGAAGATTTGCCATTTTCTCTAAGGACTTCTCCTCCAGGCAGTTTTGGTGCATCATTCAGTAATCTAAATTAAAATGACTCTGCCCATTCTCCAGTTTTTACCTCTTTTCTTCCTGTATGCTTGTCCCCAAAGACGTTGTGGGATGCCACTTCACCAGCAGGAGGCTTAGGAAGACATTGCGTAACAATAGTGGTGAGACCTTTGCCTGTAGGATGAAAAAGGAAACAGTATGTAACTTGCTTGCAGTTATTCTTTCTCTCTCTTTAAATCTTCCACTGTGCATTTTCTTACCAGACCGCCGTGTCTCCCACAATACTTATCACTTGCTCTTGGAAATTACTGAGGAAACAAGTATCCATGTCACTTTCATTTATTCCACAGCACTTCTACCTGTTGGCATGCGCACCTTCTAAAGGGTCTGTGCTGGGGCTATGTCTAGTCCTTGTAGAAACCCTGAGAGCAGATTGTGTTTATAATTGCAGAAAAGCAGAGAGCACCATGGTGCCTAGGTCACCACCTGCCACTTCCATCCCTCCTCTCTCTCCTCTCTCACCTTGAGCACACAAGTGTATTTCTGGATTATTTCTGCCCCTTTGATGTGTACTCTCTGCAAAGCTTGCTGCAGTTAGCAAGAGAACTCAATGGTTTTCTTTTGAGACCAGTCCTGCAATGACCTGAGTTTTGACCTAGCTCAGCTAACTTAGTTGAAGAGGATAAGAGTCTGCTTTTCCCAGAAGGTTAACTGGGACCACCCTTGCTTTACATCAAAGGTAGAAATGCTCCTTGTGATGTCCATGTGTTGAAATCCCAAACTCCTGTGGATCCCAGGCTGAGCCTTCTCTTTTGAAGCTGTAACCCAGGCCAAAGCCATCCACACCACCATGCACAGAAATCAGCATGTGCTTCCTTCCACTCTCAGTTCCCTCATCCTTGATACCAGGCTTTGCTGTGGGTAGCGCCCCTTTACATGTGCTTCCCCACATTTTCTCACTTTCTCTGACATTTACCAAGCAGTAAAAGTCCTTCCAGACCAAACATACTCCCGCCCCTTTGGTTACCTATAGTGATCAGTGCTACGGAGAACATGCTTTGCCATAGTGTAAGTGGAGAACAAGGGAAGGCTGGTTTGTGCCATCAGCCTTGTATAAGGCACTCAAGCTCAAATGTAACTGATTAAAATGTGACAAGGCACTTTTTCTCTTTTTTTTTTTTTAACCTTGTTTTCCCCCATCTGCCGTCTCAGTCCTGGACCGTCTGGGTGCCCACCTCCATGACTTGCAGGGATTTTACTTCTGGCCCTTTAATTGCAGTCAAATGAGCACTAGTCATCTAGGTAATTTAATGGAGTGTGTGATCCTTTTGTTATCACGTACTATAAAATCCCGAAGTGGCAGATCACCTGGGCACATGGCAGGCCCAGAAATATTGCCTGGCAATGCTGTTGCTCTGTTGCAGGCTCTCAATTAACATAAGGTTTTATTTTCTCCATCTCACAGTCTATTGCCTAGCACTGAGCTGGTGAGAGGCAGCTGCAAATGGCTATTTGCATCAAAAGCTCCCCAGTCACTCCAGATTAGAGCGACCACATCTTGTCCCGGCTAATGAATTGCTCGCATCTGTGAAATTACAGCTACTCACTTTTGTTTTGTTTAAATCAAAGCTGCAGGGCTCATGTGGCAGGCTGTCTGCTGCCTCCAGGTATCCAGCTCTCATGCCATGATGCCGAGTTGAAGGTGAGAGGGATCACTGTGGCTGTTGTTTTGTCACAGGTTGTTTGTCTGGACTTTGACAAGGAGTATACACAGAGCAGCCCTGGCCTTGCATGAACCGTCTGAGCAGAGAGGGGAATGGCTTTAGGGACCTGCTGGAGACCTGTGTCTTGGTGGTTTGTGATGAGTCAGTGGAGATGCTCTCTGTGTAATGCTCTCCATGAGTCTGACCTATTGATTGTCAGGAGTCTCAATAAATTTAGATCGCTGGTTTGTGTCTGCACTCCCTAAGCAAGGGTAGGACAATGATTAGCTGCAAAGATCAATAGGGAGGAGTCTTTTAATCGACCATGTAAAATGTATCCTTCGTCACTGATGGTGTGTTAATTGGGATTTAATTCTTGAGATGGCGTTCTCCTGTCCCTCCCAGTTTTCTCTCTCCTCCTAAAGTCTTGTTGAGAAATTCACGGTAGCCTGAAAGTTAGAAAGATGAAGCATCTTTCAGCAGGTTTTATTATTTTTGAAATGTTATTTCCACTGTATCCTGTCCATCTCCACCCTGAAGTAGCCATCTGCAACTTTCTAAAAAAGTCCTTTTTCAGTGGCATTCAGCAACACGAGTATGTTTAGCATTCCATTGAATGTTGATGCATTTCTCAGCCAAGGGCTTGGTGCCTGATTACTTGCTGGCAGCCACCAGAGGCACACAGGTCTCTGAGATGATGCTGGATGCCCAGAGAGACAACAACCTGTTGTCCCAGAAACCTGGGAAATGGAGGGCACATGTATGCTGCAAAGAGCCTTCCCCACAGTTTATCTGCTGACTCTTAATGGTGCAGCTCTCCTTCACACCCTTAATTTTCAACTGGGGCTCAGATTTTGGACAAGGAAGGTGTGACAAATTCTCAGCCTGCCCCTGTGGTTTGGCCTCAGAGAGGTTTAGGGACAAGCTGCCTTGATCAGTAGGACAGCTTAAAGGAGTAGTGTCTTTCCTTACTTCCTCAAGGAGTGCAGTGCTTTCCTCAAAACAGAGGTCTGAATGGAAGAGAGCTAACTTTCTTTTTTATAAGCTTGTAAGATACATGGTTTGCTGGTATTTATTTTGACACTGTGGGGTGGTGTTTTTTTTTCTTTTTTTTTTTTTTTATTTTTTTTAACAAATAAATTTCTTTCTAGATAGATTTTCAGACCAGTGGCTTTTCCCAGCAATAAAACATCTATTTCAGAGTAAATCTTGTTGAGTCTGTGCAATAACAAGAACAAAACCAAATGTGAGAAGATAAGGATATGATGTGAACTTTACCATAGGTTCTACCCTGCTGTAATAGCTGTTTTGCTATTTTGGCCACTCCAGCAAAGTCTGACACTGTGTTAGTCTGCTCCTCATGAACAAATTCAGGAGTAGTACCTGTCCTCACAGGCCTCACCTCCATAGTGAAAGATCTTTTAATTCTTTAGTTTCTTTTGGGATTTTCCAGTTCCAGCCTTGATGAAACAAATCCTGTCACAGGCTGGAAGATGGAATCAGCAGCATCCCAGCTAAAAGCATTGGCATTTCTTCTTATTGTAAATTCTTTAATCTCTTTTAACAGATGACCTCTTTAGGGTTATTGTATTACCCTCCTGCTAGACTCCTGACAGGTCTTCTATTTAACTAAACCAATAAATATGCATATTTGGAAAATATATTTCATTTATCCAGAAAAACTCTACAGAGTATTTGTTACTTAGCAACTTGCTTACAATTAATATTGAAAATTATTGCAGGCTATGTGATTGTATGGAGGTATAAAATTTTTGGATACAACATCCATAAAATTTCCTTTTTGTAGTTAAGTTTAGTAATTAGTAAATATTCATACACAGATCCTGAATTTGGGGAATGGATGAGTAAAGCAAAGCAGTGAAAAGGGTCACAGAAACACAGTCATCTTCCATGTCTTCAAGGAGGACCTGTGGTAGGAACCCAACCCAGCCAGTTGCAGTTTGACAGTGCAGGGACAGTGGGAGAAGAGACTGTACCAGTGGTCCCATTAGCAGCACCAAAACTGTGCAAGAGGCCAGAAGCTTAGGGTGAAACCTACGTGCTTGCTGATGTCTGGCACAGGGCAGTTCTGTGTGGAGGCTTCTTGATGGTGTCACTGTGTCCTCTCGTTTGAAGGGAGGTCTGGTGGTGAGTTCCTCAGACCTGTCTTTTCACTGCACAGCTATTGCATGTCAGCCACCAGAGAGAAATTTCTCTTCAAGACCCTTTTCCTAAGGGAAGGGCTTGGGAGGGAGCAGTTGAGAATTTTCTAATGCTTTCTTCTGTGATGGGATTAAGTGGGACCTGCTCCTTTAAAAAGTGTCCCCTTCCCCATCATCCTCCCTCCTTCCAATTACAGCACTAATTTCAGTAATGGAGCATTAATGGAGTAATGGACTGCTGAAGCTGGCCTGAAGGAACTGTAGTGCTCAGCACAAATTGAGTAAATAAACCATATATTAGATTTCTAAACAATACTTTTAGTCTAATCCCCAGGGAAAGAGAGTTGTCAAGACTTACTTAAGTCAACCCAGCAAAACGTATGCAAAAGATCCGCCCATTCATACCCTGGAAAATGGCACCAGTGGCCTGAAGCATCAGCGAAACTCTCACATAAATCTCTTCTATCCTGACAGAGAGAGCTTTGTGTTGTTTCCTTCTCCCAATTCCTCTTCTTTGATTTATTTACCAATAAGCAGCTTTGTGCCTGTTTTCATTTGTGTCCTGCTAGAGAGCTGTCTGTATATGTTGATGGAGAATGACTTGCAATTTTAAGGAGACTTATCATGGAGCCGTACAAAGTGATGGATGAGAGTAGTGCCCTAAACCATTTTCAGTCTGGGAAAGTCCTGATTATTTTTTTCTTCCAAAAGCAGAAGCCCTCTGTCAACATTTTTATTACTTTGTTTTTAAAATAGGCTTTGCACTACCTTAGCTAAACAAATAGGAGTGAGTAATGATGAACTGACTACCCAGATTTACCTCACTTGCATCAGGGTGACTAATTGTGATTTAGTTACCTTCGAATGTGTAGGCTGCAGTTGAGGTTTTCCTAGGCTGTGTGCAAACAGGGCGAGAGCCAAGCACAGAAGGTGGGGACTTTGAAGCGAGACAAAGACACGGAGTAGCAAAATGACCTTTTCACATCACTCCCCAGGTCAGTGGGAGAACCAGGAAGGAATGCAGGACTCGGATCAATGCCGTGTCTTCAGCAGGCTTTTTCATCTTGACGGAGCAATCACGAGAAGCCGTAATTCCTACAGAGCAGCATCTTGTGGGTGTTCAACATCCCACAAGATGATTATTTACTTTCTGTGAGCTTCTGTGTGATCTGAGAGCAATCTTTTGAGCCTTTGTGGCAAAAACAAGCAGGGATATTTCTGCTTTTACTTCGTCTTAACCCTGAGGCAGTCAAAAGAGAGTGAAGAGGGCTCTAGATCTAGTTTATATGTTTATTCAGATTTCCTTTGCTAAGAATAAGATAAACAATGGCGGCTGAAGCTTGATTTGATAGACAGAGGATTGGTTTAGTCCTGTAATCAGACTGGAGATTGGGTCCGTACTGCAGCATTTTATCAGGGGCAGTTTTACACCAACATCATTAATCTGCTTCAGATGTCTGACACTTAGAGCTTGGGTATGTTAAAATCAGTCCCTCGCTTAACCTCGGGATACAACACGTGAAAGGATCAAAATCCACTGATGTACAACAGACCAAGATGATGTAGTGTCTCTCAGGGTGTAACACAGTGTCACTTGTGTTCTTTATTTTTTATTGCAGGTAATTTTGTAAGAGGTATAAGAAAAAGTGCGCACACTGTGCTTGTTATAATAATCTAGGAAACTATAAAATCCTGACTTCTGCTTTTACAACTGACCACAATAGGTAATTTGGGCATGCTCTGAGTATACAAAGGAACAGCGCTTTTTTTTTCTTTCTTTTTTTTTCTTTTTTTTTTTTTTTTTTTTCTTTGTGGGAGGATTAACATATTACTCTATGAGTAATTTGTTAGGCACAAACCCAAGCAAGTTTCCAGGAGTGATGAGTTTATCACTGAACACTCACAGCCAGGAATATGGATTGAAGAGCTTGGAAGGTGTCTGTTCAACATTTGAAATGGTATGCAAGTCTCACATTTTAAGAAATAGACTTTATAATGCTATCATTGAACTCCCAGGCTTACCGTTTTCACAATATTAATGCTCTTGAATCCAATCAAATTGCTGAGCTCCTCCCTCAGAATTATCCTCTTCCAAGAGGAACAGCTCTAGCTTCTCCAGCTTGACAAATTGCTGAAGCTGCAAACTTCAGACCCTCCTTTTACAAGGCCTACATTTCTCTCCTTCCTCAGTGTGAATTACTGGGGAATGCTGGTAGTGCACAGCCCTTCATCCCTCCTTGACACATTTCTTACTCCTACCTTGCAATTCCTCCCATGCCTTTTCCTTGTCACTCCAAAGTCTGAGAAATCCATTTTCATTTTCTAATTCTACCACAACTGAGTCCAGCTACTCCTCTGCTGCTCTTCATCACATCCCACTGCTTCCTACTCTAACCTGCAAGCCTTACTCCTATGAGTCTCTGCCTTGGATGCCACTTGATCTTGCCTTGATTTTCTTCAACTCTGACTTCACCTAAAGCACTGTTTGCAAACACTATTTGGAGTTTCCTTCTACCAAAATTTCAAGTTGTGTCTTGAAAGCTGTACTGTACATGCAGAGGCGCAACATAGACAGCATACTTCCTCTCTGATGATATTCTCAGGGGGAGCAAGGACCACCTTGATAGGAATTTTCAGCAAATACGTGCTTAGCCTCAGACATCTGCCATGGAAACTTCATCCTGAAGTTTTGCAAGGCAGATGAAAATGAAATTTTGTGACGAAAAAAAGTCAGGGAGCTTAAATAGCAGACTGTTACTTGGTGGTTAGTTCTTTGGCAATTGGAACTCATGGAGCTGCCAGCTTTTCAGTCTCATGCACAGAAATAAGAGTATGTGTATAACAACCTGACTAAATGAATATGAATGAACTTTTTCAGTGAAAGGGATTCCAGAAAAAGCTATCCTACTTACACCTATAAATTCTGAGCTATTAAATTGCTGCTCTTGTTTTCAAAACCTTTGTGATGTGGCTACACACACTGGTGAGATGACAAAATGATGGCTGCAGAGTCCAGCTTTTCCACTCTGTTTCCTATGCTCAAGAATTGAAGGCAACAGGGTTGTTAAGAAGAACCAGTTGTAGAGGATGTTTTTTTGACATGGCAATTTGTTTGGTGGACCTGATCTAGAGCTGTCTGACATAACTGGGACCTGAGAAAAGACAGCCTTCTATCCCTTCCCTGTCAAGCA
Source organism: Hirundo rustica (assembly GCF_015227805.2). Classification (NCBI taxonomy): domain Eukaryota; kingdom Metazoa; phylum Chordata; class Aves; order Passeriformes; family Hirundinidae; genus Hirundo; species Hirundo rustica. Next base: position 109,035,287 of record NC_053450.1, read on the forward strand.
CTGTTTGCATTCAGATGGTGATTTGAAAGGTCACCCTGTTATGTTTTCATTTTGCTTTGTGATATGGGGCCTTTAGTAATTGCCAGGAAAAATACAGTTGTATCTAAAGGGTGGCTGATGGGTTCTTAGGGTGTTTTTCTTGGTTTGATTTGGTTTTTTTCCTGAAAATTCCTACATATTTTGTGAAACTCCCTGGGTGCTATGGGAGTTTTCCTTTCCACCACTCTATTGCTAAATATTGTTACAGACTTAATTCCTTTTAGCCTATCTAAATTCTCTTTCATATAATCCTTGTTTTCCTATTCAAAGCCGTGTTGTCATGTCACCTGCACTGAAATACTCCTGTTGTCAAAGATTAAAAAAACTGCAATATCGAAGAATTTTTTCCTTCCTTCTGCTGAGTGTTTCTCTCCAGTGAAGAATGTGGAAAACATCTAAAATTTTTTTATGCAAGGTGAGTGGCTTTTTTTTTTTTAATGCTCTAGCATGTCTGAAAGAGGAGACCAAGAGTAAGATACTCAATATGCCTTATCTGGTGCAAATGCTTTCTTGTATTAGGGGAATAATCTTTCAGACACCTTGTGGGAGCTGTTTAGATTGCTCTCTTGGGTGGTTTGTATCATTCCTGTGGGGAAAGTTTGGATGGAAAAAGAGTTGTTGCATATGTGTGTATGCATTTTCACTCTTCTACTCCTGAAATGGAAAATTTATCCAGAAATAGATATTCCACCAGAAGAACTCCATTGGAACACAAGAAACCTCCTACAAAAATTTGCAGTAAAACTTTTAACAGGTTTGTAGCAAACCTAGCTTTACTACTGTGACTGGAACTGTGCCTGAGGTTGTCTTCCTCTGAGCCTTATTCTGGACTTAGTTTTCTGTTTGGTTTATTTCAGTTGTCCCAGCAGCAATTCAGGATGCACAGGATATCAGGATGCACAAGACTAGATGGCCCATGTTAAAGGGGGAGGAAGAAAAGAGAGGGTATGGTTTCTAATCTGGGGCAGTATCTTCTCTGCCACCCTGGCCTGAGTGGTGGCTCCTATCAGGGGAACACCTCCCAAAGAGACAGCCTGCATTAGTGCTGGCTGCCAACGTGAAAAAAAACCATGGGGCTGGCCAGCTTTGCCTGCTGCTCTCCCTGCTCCTCTAGTGCCTGCCAACCAGGTTGTTAAGACCAGGAAAAGCTACTGGGTAGGTGACAAGAGCCAAAGAATTTGCTGAATGTGTTGGGCTTGATAGCAGCTGCCCCTTGCCAATTGCATTCTTCTGCTGCAGGGCAGATGCACAGAATATGTCCCAGACCTTCCTCACAGTGGGAGATAAGCCCTGGAGCCCTCCACAAAGTGTGTCCTTTTCCCCACATGGTGTGAAATTGTTTTTTCTGGCATGATGGCTATGGGGATCTGGTAGAATTTTTTATTTTTCATTATTGAAGAAATTTTGATAAGCTTGCATTTAAGCTTGGTTACCCAGTAAGTAGCAGAGGCATGGGGTTGTAATTACTGGGCCCGGCTCCATCACTGAGGTATGGAACAGAAAACTGGGTTGTGGCAAAGGGAAAGGAGGGCATTAAGGCACACAATCCCACAAAAGGTGCAGTGCAGTTTTCTTCCACCCCAGATGGCTGCGTGGCAGTGGGCCATGGTAGGTGCAAGCCCAGGAGGGGAAAGAGGATGCTGAAGAATGTGCCGTTACGTCTTTCCTCAGGTTCTCCCTCCTTGGCAGAGCTGCTCAAGGACCGCAGACTTGGCAGTGGTAATGCAGAGCTGTCGTCCCTGCAGGTCTCCAGGGACCTTCCCTGGCACTTTGCCCAGCTCTGGGCACCAGGTGCTCTGGTGGGGAGAAGAGCTCTTCCAAGGAAATTTTGGGTGTATTGTGCAGTCCCGTAGAGTGCAATACAGTGATACTTGACCACACTGGGAGACAGAGATAACTCATCCTCCTCTAACCAGCCCTAAATTAGTCAGGCACAGCATTGCACCTGCAGAAACATCATTGCTTCCAGGGCTAGAGTGAGAGCCCCTGCACTATGTGGAGTATCTAAATAGGTAGACACTGCTGCCTTGTGCCGCAGAGATTCTCTGACTTTGCACAAATTGGACACGCTTGAGACTCAAAGTAAAAGCACAGCAAGATTCTGCCTTTATAACAACAGTGTTTATGGGGTTCAGATTCTCAAGTTTCACAGAGATTTTGGGCATTTTGAAAATTTTCTTAAAAATATCCCAAGTGTCTGCATGGAATAAGTTTCCAAAATACAACAAGCTAGAAGAAATTTGAAAATCTTCCTCAGCTGCTGTTGTGCTTCCTTATGAGAAAGCCCAAATCCCAAAGGAGAAGCGGTACATGGTGTCTCATAGTATACGTTGCATAGTCTATGTGTATAGCTACCTCTGACCGAAAAATGGGTTTTTAAAATCACTGGATATCAGGAAATAAACAGTTCAGAGATGTTCAATCTTCATAGGTTTCATGGCAGTAAATATCTGGTTAGAGGATAGACAAGCTATTCATGCCCCAGTTGAGGAAAATGGAGAAGTCAACCCACTGTAAATGCCAGAGTTTTTGAAAGTGCACACATGCCTGGCTTTAAGAACAATTTCAGTCAACACTTTCTGTATATTAAACACCAAAAAATTTAACTGTAAGATGCAAACTTTCAGAAGTCAGTTCTCATTTGTCCCAGTGTTTTCAGGGCTACAACTTCCTAAGACACTCGCTCCCAGAAAACCTCATGCACTTTGATCCATCAGTAATGCCTATGAATTTCCATCTCTTTTTTGGAATCTGTAATGAATGAAGCTGTGGCCATGCATTGAAAAAGACAGGAAGGTCCTTCTTCCACTACGTTGCTTTTCCTTTTTTCTCCTGATGGAAATGTAAGCCACTGATTAAGAGTGCCCTTTAGTCACAGTGCTTGTTTGCCTGAAATCCCTTCTGAAAATGATGCCTTTCATTCAATATTGGTTTTGAGTTTCTGCTGTGATATATAAAGTACTTTCCATCCTTCTGCTCAGGCAATGGGGAGAAATTAGCAGTTTGTGGAAGCTGCTTATTGTCAGTGCTGTTTTCTGTGATTTGGGATAGTGGAAGGAGCCAACAACACCAAAGATCTCAGAGGTAATGCTATGGGGACACAGTACAAGCTCTCACTTTTCTTGACCTTTCTCACTTTCTTTCCCCATTTCTTCTCCATTTGCACTATCCAGCACATCTAACCTCTTCTTCTTCCATCAATATTGCTTCTGACTCTTGCCCTGCTTATGAAAGTCCTTTGGGGACCTCTGTTTTGCCCCGTGTATCTCTAATGTTACAGGGTGCTGTTGAATTGCTAACACTTCCATGCACTGCCACAGAAGCAGGGAGACCTAACATCTTTCAGAATAGGACCATACCCCCAACACACTGCTAACCAGAAGTGGCAGGTGAGTTAGGTACTTTTACATCTCATTTGCCAAGATCTTTCTTTCCCCATTGAGGATCCAGCCCAGAATTGGTTTTTGAAGGAATTACGCTGTTTTATGAAGTTATCTTTTGTGGATACCTGTGGACCATGATGGTGGACATAATATGTTTTCTTGATTTACTACCCTTCTGCATCACACAAGTAGAAATGTCTGTGAATTTTTTTATCATATATATCTTTTTATAGAGTTGATCATATGTTGAACTTAATTTAGATGTTTGGATCTTTACAGTCCGGAAAAAAAAAAAAAAGGCCCACATTTAGCTGGAAAAGTCAGGCAATTGGGAAGAAGGAATGGAAAGGCTCCTAGGGAGGAGAGAGGAGGTAACTGAGGCAAGGGGGAGCCCTTGGAGAGTGGTCCTCAAACCGCGACGTGTATTTGTCTTTGATGCTGGCAGAACTGTACAGGCTCTACAGGAAGCTCTGCACTGCTGGAGGACTGCTTTCAGCTGAGACACTGGACCCAGGTCCTATTTTTCCTGGCTCTGGTGACTGTCCAGGAGGAAGTGAGAGATCCTATGACACTTTTTGGAAGAAAAGGACATGATCCCAGTGCTGTGGATAAAGTTTCCTGTCTGGCAATAAAATGTATTCAGCTCTGTGACTGGTATTAACAGGTGCCAACATCAGGTTCTACAGGCTGTTTGTTAAAGCTGCAATAGCTCTCAGCTGGTCTAAGTCAGGAGGGCTGCTTAGATGGTGTCACTGAAGGAATTTTTCCCTCTTCCTTCGCTTGGAAATTATTTCTTTCCTTTGCGGTTCTAACGTAAATTTGGCTAAGCATAAACCAAATCAATTATATCATTCAAACCTGCTTTTTAAGAGTCATGGGATGAATCTAGTTTGGTACAAAAAAAAAGGTTGTATGCAAGCAATTGAACGTAACCCGTCTAGCGATGTACATTTCTAGAAAGGTTATGTGGAACACCTAAAGCTAAGAAATTTTCTGGTGTGCCAACAGAAAAAGTCTTCCAGACTGACAGAAATAAATACTTTGAGAATCCAGGTACCTGTGTCCATCCTTGAAAGAGGAATCATGATTGGGGGGGAGGGGGGGGCGTGTGGAGAGGAGAAGGGGGGTGGAGGGGGGAGTGTCTGTGTTTGTGCAAGTTCATTTGTTGATTAACATTTAAAGCATTTTGATATCTCAGGTGAAGGTCAGTCCATTGTTGTGTTTTTCCTTTAGCTGTAGGCAATTTGTATGGAGTACAAAACATGAATAGCATCTCTTGAAATTAATACTGAGGTGGGTGGAAAGGAAGAACAAGAGAAACAAGCAGAAACTTATTTAACAGGCTGGTTGCTGAACGGTGGCAACGCGGCTTGACTCAAAGCATTACTGCTTTTAGCACATGATTTATGGCTAATTCCCCTTCCCATGGCTGGCCTTCAGCCTTTGATGTCAGTCAGCTCTGAATTAATTACTTCATAATGCAAAGTGAAAGTGCAGCAGGCTTGGTTCATTCTCCCTTGCTTCCTGAAGTTGTTGTGTTAACTTGCCTCGTCAGTGTTTGCTCGCTCTCTTACCCTCCCGCAAAGCACCTTCTCATTTGTAAATCCAAAAAGCTGGCAGGGGTGTGTGCACCCGTTGTGTTGCCTTGTAATAAATGGAGCCTTTTGGCCAGGGCAAGCGAGACTGATGTAGGAATGCAGGAGATCATATCTTGGGGGGAAAATCAATATTAAGACGTACAATTGCTCCCATGGTATTGAAAGAATTAGTTGATCTACATGCCAAATGACAGCCCCCTTGATAACAGGGATTATGTGTCCTGTCTTTCCAGGCTGTGCTCCGTTGAGGCTGCTCTCCGGGTCCCTCAGGCAGAGATAATCTAATTAGTACAACAAAGACCAGGTCGATTTAAAAAAATAAAGGGCGGGAGCGGGGGGCAGGGGCGGGGGGGGATGTCAGCGAGAAGCAGTCTTTGGAAAAAGTTGCTGAGAAGCAGCGGAAAACTGGGAATACAAGGTAACCGTCAGTTGGGCTCCGCAGACGCTGGAAATTCAGACCCACCCGACTCTTACCAGGAAACCCCCGAATTAGCAAGTGCTTAAAGCCTTCAAAATCACTTATTTAATCATCCTGAGAAAACGAGGAGGTGTTGGGCTGAGCAGAAAGGTGGTGGCTTGGACCCAGAGCCGCTTATCCACTGCAGAGTCATAAGACACCTGCTGCAAAAGCGGCTTGTGGAAAAATGCTCTACCACAGAAAAACCCAACAACCCAGGAACAGACAAAGAATCCTACACTTTTCCCCTTCACTAAATTATGCTTATGTGTAGACCTTTTTTTTTTTTTTTTTTGCTTTTTGGCTGAGGGTTGGGCAATGGATCTGCACTGCCCATGCTAAGCACGAGGTGAATCATTTTCCAGAGAACAAGGTGAGGTTTCAAGAGGCTTCTCTGAGTGGAGCACTGGTCTCCATCTGCCACAGTCACATCAAGGCAGATGCACCCCACCACCAACTGTGTACGGGTGAGCGATTCAGAGTTGTTTTAAATTTAATGGCTAAATGTCAGCAGTCTGCTCTAAACCCAGTATCCAGCCAGCTTAGTTGGAATAAGAGCTGGGTTTTCCTTCCTGGGTACAACCATGATATTGGCTTTTGCAGGTGTTTTATCTTTTTGGTTAGTGCATCCTATCAGCACCTCAGCATAAAGATCCCCCGGCAGCTTTTGGTGAGACCCAGATGGATGGATGTGGGACTGGGTATGTCCTTAGTGGGTGTAAATTGACCTGGACTCAGAATAAGTGGTGATGGTGTAGAAGAGAGTTAGTCACTCCTGACACTGGGCTTGCACATGACATTTTTTGGTGACTTTTTGACCACAAGTGTTAGTACCTGAAAATTTCAGTCTTGATTTTGCTTTTAGATAGAGAATCTTGATCTCTGCATAGAATTCATGCAAGACAGACACCACAGCCATGGGCTTTTGCAGTTCATTCCCAACCTTGCCTTAAGAGTGCATCCTGGATATATCCTGCCTTTTATGACCACGTTCCTGAAGTTTATTTTACTCAAATTCATTACCAACACACCTGAAGTGCTTTAGTGGTTGGATCTAGGATTTTAATGCAGTTCTCCCTCCAAGGCAAATATTGCAATTGCTCAGCCATGCAAATAGGTGCAGGCGTCTTCAGGCTGTATAATCTGATATACTTAGGGGATTGGATGGCTGAAGGAAGGCTCGCTCACATCTGGAAGTTGCTTTTTTTCCTAAGGATCATGAGCACAAGGAGTTCAGGCATTCTTGCACAGCTCCCCACTGACCCTTGAGTTCATGTCATCAGACCCAATCTTGTTGTCTTGGCAAATATTCACACAAATAAGAGAACTCTAACAATGGGATCTTTCTTTCCTTAGCTTCCCTCTCCCTCTCCTCTTGTCCCTTGCTGCCTCTCTCTCCTACACTTGAGATAGAAAATTTGGAGGCAGCAAAGATGAGATCACTGCTTTGCAAGGAGTGACAAGAAAACTGGCTGCGTGATTCGAGGCTCTGCATAGCATTTTCCCAGGAGCAAATCTGATATTATTTCCCTATTCACAACTGCACAGAGACATCAGCACTTTGGAGATGGTGCCTGCCAGCTGCTTGGGGTAAGACTTCAGATAAGGTCCAGAGATGAGGAGCCATCAAAACATGAACGTCTAGCACAGACTTTGCATTCCTGGCTTTGCTGTATTTACTTACTTAAATCACCCAAACTTATAAACCATAGTTAGCAAGGCATAGAGCCATTACCCATTCCAGAGAAAGGAGCAGTCTGAGTCATGTGGGGGATGCTCTGTGGGTCAACACTGCACTTTGCTTGAGCTGCGAATATAGATACAAGAATTATTAAACAGTTTTTGGATTGCACGATTCTTTAGTAAAGAGTTATACTGAAACACTGGAACTGGGGGGCTCCAGATTCCTATGGATTCCTGCATCAGTGCTGCTTCAGAGCCTAAGTTCAGGTTACTCCCCACATACACTTGCTAGGATGTTCTCTTTCCCAATACAGTACTTTTGTGTTCACCTGGATCATTGGGAAAAAGCCCACATCGCCACACCTGAGCTCCTGCCAGCTGGCAGGCTGGCCTGTCTGTGGGCTCATGGATGGCAGGGCAGCCCCAAAACAGCCAGGTGTCTCTTGGATTCATGTTATAGCTCATCCTTCAGCAGAGGTGCTGAGTATATTCCCCCCTTGTTCCTCCAGGCACAGTTTTCACCAGAACTGCAGGAATTTCCTGCACTGACCGTCTGGACCCAGAAATGTTTTTGCAAGTGTGTGTTCTTTATTTTCACAGAAATAGAATAAAAAACAAACTAGAAGAAGGAAATTCAATAAAAATTACATTTGGTAGACCCAGAAAAAAATAGTTGTTTTTTTTTAAAGAAAGACGACTATTTAAAAACCCAGGTGTAGACATTCTTTAGTATCCCACTCCCGCTGAAAACTAAAATTGAAATCACCTAGGACTCAGTTCCTCATATGCATGTGGGTTTTTTTTTTCCTTTATTAAAATCAATGACAAAAGGTCTGTCAGGGATTTTCTCAAGCATCTTGTACAATAATCTACAATAACTTTTTCACTATATATTTTCTAGTACTCTGTTAACATTTTGCTTTCTAAAGCTTTGAAAAGTCTTGGGACCACTTTTTGTTTGATATTTTGCCTGTCATGCACACCACATGTCTAGCTGGAAATTCAATGTACTATTGCTACATAACAAGAACACTTGCCTTGGTATGGGGTGCTATGGAATTCATATCTCCTGGAGAGATATGCCCCTTCTTTTGCATAATCATCAGAGCAAAATGTGGGCTACTACATATTCTAGTGAGCACCTGTATCGGCTGAGGGCAAAACATTTCACTTCACCCATTTCTTTTTCTATAAAACCTTGCACTTTGATGTGTGATGCTTTCTTCTGAAGGATTCTGCATCAGCATGCTGTATAACTGCTCCTTTGCATATTCCAAGTTTAGTTCCTTGCTCTGGCAGACAGTGTAACTCTTGATATAAGCTGCAGTAAATTACCATGTTATTTAACAATTACTTACAATGCATTTCCTGATCATTTGGTGCCTTGGGATAGTGTGCCTAATTGCAGGTTTAACAAAAACATATTGTGGTCATTATGTCATTATGCTATGAGAGTATAAAGAGCAAAATAGAGCAAATCAGATAAAGCTGAGTGAGACTTAGTTGTCTGCATGGGAATGTTAGGAACAGTGTCTCTCACCCTTGAAGGCCACAAAGATAATTTCATGACTACTAAGTAGCAGTTGCTTTAAAAAAAAAATCTATTAGGCAGCGTCTCCACTCTCAGGGGAAATGTCTATCAGCAAAACTGGTTAGAGATAAGGGTAAGCAGATGTCAAAACAGAAGACCACCAAAGAACTGAGGTCCTAAAGTGAATGGGGAGAGATCCAGAAAGTATTAAATGTTGGGTGGATTGCTGTGCCATGAGTAGGGGGCAATCCTGCCCTTCTTGCAGCTCCAGGGAGAGTTTTGCTGAAAACAAAACTGGATTCTTTATCTTATGTGGGAGAAGTCTGTTTTTACAATAATTTTTCTGGGTGAATTTGTATGTGTGCATATGGTTTGTTATTTTGGGTTTTTTTCCTTCCCTCAAATTGTTTTTTTAACCTTAGGAGTAAATGAAAATTAGAAATGTTAGGGAGAGCAAAGAACGGTGAGAGGATGTGCTGCAGAACTTCCTGCTTTTTCTGTAACCACGGAAGAGCCAAATTTAAATGATCTCTTTCTGTAGAAAGTACTTCTCCCTAATACTCAGTTTTGCCACAGTTTTCACCTGAATTAACTCTCCAGTTATGGGACTATATAAGGGTTAAAAAAAATCCAGTTAAAAAAGTTTTATTAAAACTTCCATCATGGCAATAGATATGTGAATTTCAGTTGTTACTGACATTACAAGATGTAAGAGAATATAGGCTTTTAGAAGGGAATTCAAGGGAATAGATCATATTATAGGTCAAAAATAATTTTATATGTCGATTCTTTTCTGTGTATTGACATGAAATTATTAATAATGTTTCGCACCCACCCTGCTTGTCCTTAACTTCATACATGTAACTTTGTGCTGGCCTCTCTTCCCTTGTCCTTCCCTGCCAGCCAGAGAGGACACACAAAGCACTGCTCTGCCACTCCTTTTTCAGAGACATGTGTTGAATGAGGCTACAGGCATCCTTTGCTAGCTAGTGAAACAGCTACTTCTGCATCGCCACGCAAGGCCTGTGGGAGGGTTTTCCGTGGAATCACAGAATGGTTTGGGTTGGGAGTGACCTTGCAGATCACTTTGATCCAACCCCCTCTGCCATGGGCAGGGACACCTTCCACTAGACCAGATTGCTCAAAGCTCAATCCAGCCTGGATTTTTGTCATTCAACTTTGCTTCTCCATCAAAGAGATGAGACTTTTATGTCAGTCTTCTCATTTCTAAAGCACTCAGGGGTGCTCCTCTCAGCCAAGCTCTCAGCAGGACAGGCCCCCAGCCAAAAGCTGGCATTGCTTAGGACCGTGTCCACTCTTATTTGTGCATATTTGAACATACTGAGCTTTTTATTTTCCTGTTATTAGAGCAGCTCATTTTCTGCTTGAGTCTCCCAGCTATCTGTGGGGTATTGTACCTGACATCTCCAAGGCCTCCTGGATGGGCCAGACAAGCAGTTCCTGGGCTGAAGGAGAGCCTGCCACATGCCAGGCTGTCCTCGGTGCAGACGCTGAACTGACTGCATGCTCTTGCTGAGACGGGACAAACGCTGTGCCCACAGGGGATCTGCTGGGAGGCAAGTAAGGAGAATGATACATGTGGGGAAAAATGGAAGCAGGGGAGCCCTAGATTAAAAAGATGCTACATGATAAGTTTGTTGTGGGGCTGATACTTCAGGGAGATCTGTCCCCATACCATTTGTAAATGACTTGTAGCTGCATCATTGTCCCCAGGCAGGAGGGGTTTTGCACAGTTGACCTCCCTGCCTGAGTCCCTCCGCTCCTTTTTGTGACCAGGACTGAAGCAAGACTTTGTTGCCTGATTTGTAGGATGTTGGAGGAGCTGGAACTTGTTTGGTGGTCCTGCTCCCCTCCCATATGAACCTCTGCCTGCTTCCCACCACCGCTGCCTGCAGAGGGTATGTTATCCTTACCCACCTGGCCTGGCACATGTCTGCCCTCCCGTTCATTCTGAAGAACACCAGGAAGAGGAGCAACAGGCCAGGCAAGTCCCCACCACCAGAGGTAACCATATATATGCAGCCTTTCTGCTTTAGCACTAGCATGAAAGGAGCTGGGAAAAGCTAGGCAAATCCCAGGCAGTGCACTTTGTGCAGCTTCTGTGCACTTTGCACAGCAGCTTCAAACCTTCCAGAAGGAATATCTGCCTTGTTTTGCTGAAAGAAGGACTAAATCAAAACAGAATATTTTTTATCCTGAAACACATTTTGCCTCTTCTGCCAGTGCTTGCAACAAGTCAGTGTGAATTACAGTGGTTGCCCTTCCCAGATCAGTCTGTACCTCACTTCTGCAGCAGCTGTGCCTGTTCACCACTTGTTTGATGCTCTGAGATGTCTCAGGTATTTTTTGAACTGCTCTCTTGGGTTTGTTTAGCTTCTTGTTGTCTAAGAGCTGGACCTGAGTTTCAGCATGCCTCTACCAGCAGCCAGATTCCTCCAGCCTTCCAATATCTAGGCTTCCAGAGCCATGCTGCCACAACAGAAGATGCAACTTGTCTCCACAACAACTTCTATGAAACTGGTTTTCAGAACACAAGTTATCCCTATCCCTCCATGTCTGATGCAAAGGCATAGAGAAGCTGTCCCATCCCCAAGGTACAACCTTGATCCTTGGGTTTTTCTGACCCTTTGGAGGAAAAATGACAACAAAAATAGTAGGGGGGAAAAATGTGCAAGCTGTAATTGTTTTTTTGCTTGTTGATGTTTTTCTACACAAAAATTCAGAATTCTATCCCTGCTGCTGTTAGTACTAAAAGAGAAACTGATGAAAGCCACAGTAGATTTGCTTCATTGGATACTATAATATATCATTCAAAAGGTGAGCTGCAAACAGTGGTTCTAATCTTATAACATTAACCTCTGCCACTCCTCCCCCCATAATCCCAGCCACTTTGAAAAAATCTATCTTCTTGTCAAATACGTGATTTTTTTATTGATGTGTTATATCCAGCAGTGAAATGGATTTCCCTTTTTACAAGGTATGACAATTTTTGCTATGCAATATTTCCATTACAGGAGGGTTTGATTGATTTGGGAAGTGTCCTAGATAGTAACAGGCTGGTCAAGAATAAATTGCCTGAATATTTATGTAGAGTGCTGTTTCTAAGTGGGCTAATGCTGTTCGTAATAAGATTGTGTAATGTTTGGAAAAGTTGCTTCTTGTGAAACAACTGCAATATTATATCATTTTTATACCCCTCAATTTGGCAAACACCCATGTTTTTCACTTTTACTTCTGGAAGGACTTGTCCATATGACCTGAAAAACTTTGGTCTTTCTTAATGACTTGAGTTTAAAAAAAACACCAAAAAACAGTAGTGGCCTGTGCCAAATATTGATCTGATCCTGGAAAAGGCTGGCCAGCTGTGGGCTGCTCCGAGCGGAAGGTGTACAAGGTTCAAACTGCCCTTTGATCAGGCTTCATCACTTCCTGTCTTATTTGAGTGTCAAAAGTCAGAGATCTGCCTTCTGTGGGGAAAGCTGAACTGTGCTGCTCTGCTTCTCTTTTGTGTGCTTTGTCCTGAACTTTTCCCTATGCACCTGCTCCTTCAGCAGTTGCTGGATAACAAATACGTTGCTTATTCCAACTTTTTTGTACAAGTGGAGAAAAATGCATTACTGTAGCGAGTTTCTCTGACAGATGCTGTATAGGGTGCTTCACCCACAGACATGACCTCTGTGCTGAGTTGTGAGGTATCCGTTCTTTTGAGCAATACCCACTCAGAGGGAGAGCAGACTCAGTGGAGCGGGATTGCCGGACAAGTTACCACAAAAGACATGGTCTCAAAGACTCTGTGGATAATGCCGCTCATTCATAAATATGAGAGGGTTTTCTTCTAGCTAGCTCTAGAGAGCCACTCCCACCTTTTTCTCTCTGGTTTTGCCCAGAATGAAGGACTATGGCTTCTCCATCACCCGTGCTGTTGCAACAGTATTTTCAACTTGTCTCTAGAGGCAAATCCCATGCAGAGCTGTTGCAGATCTTCAGGTCAAGTCCAAAGTGTGTAATGGCAGTGGCATTTCTCAAGGCACCCTATGATGTGTCCATAACACCCACATCAGTTTTCCCGTTTTGCCCAGGGAGACAGACCCACTGTGAGCAGGATTGATGCCTGGTCCCCAAGCCAAACACCCTTCCCCACTCCTGCTTGACCCTGCTCAACAGGACCTGGGAGACCCCAAACCAACCACCTCTTGATGCCACTGGGACTCATCACTTCCTCTGTGTTTTGGATGAATGGCTCTGTGTGCGTGTAGCTCTTGAGGGATGGGTGGTCATGTGAGCACAGCCACAATGGCTCTGCCTCGGGCTCCTCGCTGCCATCCATCTGTGCCACGACCACAGGCTGGGACCAGCACCAGTACGGAATCACTGTTCTTAATTACAGCTACTTTAGTGGAGACTACATCTTCCATGGGAGAAATTATCAGGATTTGAGAAATGCCAGACAGAATCAACTGGAAAAGCATGAATCCTTTTGTTGGCATTCCCACTCCAAGATTTTAATGTTTAAAAAGTTTTTTCCTCTCACACAAAAAGACAGTTGATGCAAAAAAAAAAGCATGGATTTAGCCCCAAACTGTCCGTTCTGGATTTACATAGTACTGTTATTTTTAAGAGAAGCTGGCTTGCCTCCAAACTCATACGCCAGAGGCTGAATGAGCTAAATTTAAATACCAAAGTATTTCAAATGGGTATTTTACATTAACAGCAATCTCATTTATTTTAGTTTAGTGTTTTCACATAGTTTTTCAAAGTTAAGCTAAACCCACTGTATAAGACTGAGTGTTTCATTAATTTTTATAAGAGTTATAAAAAGCATATGTTTTAAAGCTTCCTTTTGTAACACAGCAAAGTATACTGTAGACATATTTATTTACATAATGGCTGCATTAGAAGAAATTTTCATATGGAAAAATGCAGCAATACCAAGTAATGGTTACCACAAAGTTTAAAAAAAAAAAAAAAAATTATATGGGGTGACAAGAAGCAGAAGTAATTAAAAACTGAAATTACAGGATGTGATTTTTTTTTTTTTTTTTTTTTTTTTTTTTAGGTACTCAAAGTTAGCACATTTCCAGTCCTATCAGAATGCAGATTGAAGCACAGCATTCTACAGGAAACTTTCATGAGAAATTGCAAAAAAAAATGTTCTGTGAAAGAATGAAAATATTTCACCTAGAAAACCAGATTTTCATCTTTAAAAGGTGAGAAATGTTGGTTTTAATTTTATTGATCTGGTCTATTTGCTTTTCTTTTGTGTTCAGTTTTGGTTCAGGTGGAATTTTTTAAATGTAGTATGTACTGTGTATATAACATATGTAAACGAAATGCTTTACTAAGGTACGGCAATAAATGAAAAGCACACAAATGTAAATGTTTTTACAATGGCAAAACAAGAAGTGACACAAAATAATCAAACCTCTTCTGACGGTCTCTTCACCTGGATATATATCACATGGTGGCAAAGAAATTAATTTTCCTGTAAGAAAATAAAAAACCTGCCAGCAGCTTATCAACTCAGTTACCACAAAAATTATTGAAAAGTGTTACAGCCAGTAAATTACATCAGCACATCATCTTACTAGAAACAAGTCAGCAGCTACTGTAACCTTCTTTTGTTTAAGGAAAGTTTGAAAGGAGCCTCAAAATGTAATTTGTTTTTATAGGCTTTCAGGGCTTAATAACTGTAACCCTGACCTTAACAGGAATTTGAATTACCAGCTAAAATAATTTATAGTAGATGCACTAAAGAGGTTTTATATATATAAAAGACATATGTTTTTTTTCTCTGCCTTGACTGAAGAGCTGTTGTTTTTGTAGACATATGTACTTACATTCTGTGGGTAGTTTCATAATCTAAGGTTTTCAGCAAGAGGGTAGGTTTTTACGTCAGGTATATATTTTGAGGAAAGCACAAGTGTTTAATTTTTTTTTTTCTCTGAATAGTGGAAGAATACCACCAAGATTTTGCTTTCAAAAAAGCCTCTAGGATTGAAACTATTGTGTCTAAGACCAACTGGTCCTAGTACAGAACCTGACCTGTTGTAAGACATTAAGGTGGAGCTAAACTCCAGATAATCTAGTGAGTATATGAGGAAAGCAGCAAAGTCAACATTTCCCCACTGTTCCAGGGATTTGTTTCGTCGTTGAGTAACAGATCTCTTGACTTCTCTCTGCAGAAAGTTGTGTAATGTCCTGCTCACTGAAGGCATGCATTCCTGGAAGAGTAGAGGTCCTGAGAATGTCAAAAGCTCTTGAAAACAGGTCCAGTTTCCACTTTGCCAGACGCTATGGCAAAGACTGCTCTGAGAGCTAATTTTGGATAATGAGCAATCAGCAGGGGCAGAACATCCTGTAAGTATCTACAGCTGAACACTCTTAAACAAGATTGGGATCACCCAGAGCTTTTCTCCTGGGTGTTAATATGGTGATTAAAGTTTACAAGAGGCCCATGGTTTTATTTTGGTCTTGTCACATCCACTGGCATCTAAGCAGGAAATCTGCTTTAATTCATCAATGTTTTTGGTCACCTATGTGCAGAATGCCTGACATGCTTGTGTAGAATAACTGCTACATGAATTTAGTCATGATTGCTGTATAAACGGTAAGATGCGACAGGATACTCAAAAATATTATTGGGATAAATATACTTTTACTGGAACATCTGCTCTAGTGTGCCAGAGTGTCTTGAAGTATAGATCTTGTTTTGTATGTAAAATACACTCACAGAGTGTATCTATTTTACATGTTTGTAACATACAAACATGTGCCCTGTCACTGTGAGAAATACCTCCTTCGGGCTGGAAATGTCTGCTGACAGCACTGTGTACTACCAGGTCCTGTCACCCATCGTTACGTACGCTTTTCTCCACATAAGTCAATATGAGACCTCCTACTTGCATATTTTTGTGTAAATTTCTTTGCCAGTGTACAGAGACAAACTGCCAACTTTCGGAAAGCAACCTACTCAATAAAATATGTAGGGTTATTTCTTCCACTTTCTGTTTCTGTTCTTTCTCACCTTTGTATTTGAAAGACTGTCTTGAACAGATAGGATCCTAAGTGAGTCTTATCAAGGTCAGAGCTTGTTGCTCTGGCACTGATTTGAATATGAAACTTTGTAGATATCTGATTCATAAACATCTTTGGAAGCCATATTTACCACCAATAGCTTGCCTGTAATTGTGGTCAAATTTCTGCTTTCTTTGTTTCATTTCTATTTTTAGAAGATTCAACCAATTTAGTTAAATCAGAAGTTGTTTTTATTTAATTTAATCTACATTTAAATGGGATCTGTGAACAATTTTCTTTGGTTTGTTTTGGGTTTTGTTTTTTGACTATTGAGTACAAAGCTGAGAAGCACTAAAATTTCATGAGGATGAATTTATATTTTTTTATTCTTCTCTCTTAAAGATGCTTCAAATTTAATTTTGAAGAAAGAAGTCACTTTTTTTTTTCCCTTTTCTTTTTCAGTAAGAAGAAAATGAAATCTCATGGCAATAGTATTTTTTATCTCAGAGTGATTAGAATGGTCACTGTCACCAGAAGGCATGAAGGCATGCAGAGCAGTTGCCCCAGCTGCAGAGCTAGGACACACTTAGGGAAAGTTTTCCCTGGTTGGGTTCCATGGACCATGTTCCACTGTGTACAAAGCACCTGGACTTTTTGGGAACTGGCACTCACCTTCATGCGGAATAGTCTTCCAGCGGTGTTTGTTTGGTACCTCTCTCATATGCACGAAAACTCTTTCATACGGAGTGGAGAGCAAATGTAGAAACTACTGACATACAATCTCCTACATCAATCCACAGCTTGGCAGCTTGCATTTAAACCCTATAAAGGAGCTCAAGTAACTCGATGGGTAGACAGGGATTTTCTGTATGTCCCCTCTTGGACCTGAGGGGATAAACTCTTTGCCCAGATTGCCTGGCTACAGGGGGCTGGGGGTGGCCAGCCCTGACTCATTTGTTCACCTGTAGGTATGTATGTGCTGTTTGATATGTTCCTAGGGAACCACATCTGGGTTTAATTTGCTGTTCACTTGGCCTGGGTCTCATGTACTTTTATATAATATCTGTCAGCCTTGCACCGATGTCCCAGGTATCATGGGATAAGTCTGTTTGTTGCCTATACCTATAGACATTGGGTAGAGCAATTGAGTTGGGCCACATCTGTCTCCTGGGTTTTGAAGACAACTGTCTTTAAATGTTGATGATTAGGTCTTGATTACCTCTTTTTCTTTCTCATCCTACTTTATCTTGAGCAATGCAACAAAAAAAATAGTTGTCCAAGTTACTTTCACTTGTATGTATGCGTACATAATATAAGCAAAGGGACAACACTACACCTTTTGTGGGAAGGTTTCAGTGGCCGGAACTGCAAATAAGTGAGAAAGCAGCAAATTGGAAAACATTTGTTATGCCGTTTGTCCCAATTTGATTTAGAGTTGTAAATATGTAGGTTTTCTATATTAACTGCTGATTTTTTTTTTTTTTTTTTTTTTGTGTGTGTGTGTAAACATAGATGGGTGTGGGGAAGAAAAAACACAATCAAGAGACTCATCTTGGTAAGCAGTTTCAACAGATTTCTAGAAGAACTGTTGAGGCAGGATTCACACTGAGATCTGGGCTGAATCACCAGGATGTGAATACGTTGACCTGGGTGTGTGATACAATTGGACGTGCTGTTAAGATTAGAGAGAACAGAAACCAAAGAAGATTGTTTATCACAGAAAAAGAAGCAAACATTATGGGATGTCAGCTTAAATGCTGAACTAGCTTGATGATATGGTAGTAAGGCTTCAGGGCAGAGATGGAGTTCTTCCAATTTTGGGTGCCTGCAGTGCCAACCCACGTTGTGGTTCTCAGGTGAACTCAGTTTTAAAGGCTATATCCACTTTAAGAATATTGCAGAGTGAGATTTTTATTTGTGTTTGTTCTTTTGCTGCTCTACACTGAACATGAAACCATCATGAGAGTCTGTTTTCCAGAATGGATTTACTTTTTATAAACTTCTGGTATCCATCAGCAGGGTTTGGTCCACTGTGCTCAGTGTGGAGAAGGTCAGCTCTCCCTGTGGTACCTCTCTACATCTTCCATAGCGATGAGTCAGCTTGAGGGAAGGAATGAAGAGGACAGAGACAAGCTCTTTTCAGTGGTACCCAGTGGAAGGATCAGAGGTTATGGGCATCCATTGAAACAGAGGAGGCTTTGTCTGACCATCAGGAAACGCTTTTTCACAGTGAGGGTGACCAAGCACTGGCATGAATTGCGCAGTGAGGTGGTAGAGTCTCCATCCTTGGAGATATTCAAAATGCAGCTGGATACAATCCTGGACAGCTTGCTCTAGGTGACCCTGCTTCAGCTGCAGGGGCAGATCTGAGGGATTCTGATTTTGAAAGAGCTCTATTATCACAGAATCTGGATATATTTGTCTCAAAAGTTCAGAAACATCCAGAAATCTCTGGCAGCTCTTGAAAAAGAAGGTTCATTTCACCTTCTAAACCTGAGAGTGTTTTAATAACATAAAAAGCTTTGCTATGAAGCACTTATTTAGCCCTTTACTAGGAACGTACTTGTGGTCTGCAACTCTGAACCATGAGGAATGGTCATATGTTTCTGGGTCCTTGTACAATAGCCACAAACACCGATAGTTATTAATGGTCTAGAATGGCATATAGTAAAAACATGAAAAGTGAACCCAGAGGGAAGTCAACCATTAACTTCAGAAGCAGAAAAGCTTTTGAAGTTGGAAATTTGCTAGCTGTGGAAGCTTCATCAACTCCTTATTATTTACAGTTTGCTCTCCAAATGTGATGCTGGTAAAAGGACAGAACAGCTGGAAAGGGAGTGATTTTCTTGCCAGGTCCATGGACCTCTGATTGCAAACACATGACTGCATGACATACAAAAGTGACAGGGTTAGTAAGCATGTTATGCTGAGGGTATATCACCAGTTGGTACAGTTCTGTGGAATGAAAACACTTGCAAATATCAAGCACTACAATAAAATTTAAAAAGCCAGCCTTTGCACCTTATTTTGCACAGAAGGAAATAGCACATCACATTCTTCACACTTGGTTTCCTAAATTCTTCTAATAGTACAAATTAAAATAGATTGTGCATGGGAGTCTGTGTGCATATGCACACAGCGTGTGCGTAGACAAATAACAGATATATATGCACACACCTGCACCTATTTCTATGGAATCTGTACATGCAGAAGTCATGCTCTCTGTAGAGTGTACAGGGTTTGGCCCAAATTGTCCTGCCTGTGTGAAAGAAATAGTTTAGAATATATCAAAAGAATAAAGAAAAAAGATAAGCTGTCCCTTAAGTGAAATCCCAGCAAGTGTGGCAGAATTCATGCACTTCATTGCTAGCTAAGCTGCTTTGGCTTCCAGAACGTTCACAGTTAATATTCATGACCTAGCCATAATTTTTTAATATATAAAATCAAACCCCATATGATTTAAACTAAATATCTTTCAAAACCAAGCAAAAAATAACAACAAAACAATAATTTGCTGTGTGACACAGTAAGAAATAATGTGTTAGTGATTTGTGTTGCATCAAGGTGTGCAGTGAGGTACACAGTGTCTGCTGTCCCACTCCCACACTCCCATACCAGCAAAAACCACACGGAAGTGTGTGGTTATAAAGACTGCACTGCAATATTTTTGCAACTGCTCTGCTGGATAGAATGATATGTATTTTTCTGTAATTTTATACATCTCAAAGAAAAACAGTCACTACAAATTTGCACACACTCAATTAATTATAAATTTTGGATTTTTAAGGCAGATACGTTACTACTTGATTTTCACTCCAAATATTTTGCCATTCAGGTACACTTCTTTTAAACATCATTATGTCATTTTCACTTTTATGTTACAGATTGATATTTGTAAGTTCAACTGTACCGGAGTTAGAGTTGGTGTTGAATTATAGCCTAAAACTAAATTGGAATCACCTATGCCCAAAGTTATCTCCAAAGACATAACACAGTTAATAAAGCTATTTTGATGAATTGGTGCTTAATTAAATGGTAATTTTAACAGCAGCATGAAGTTCCTTATTTAGGTGCTGTTTGGTCAAAGAAAAAAATGGCATCAGAGAAATTGCCTCTTTAGAGCATAAATAAATGTAGCAAAATAACAGGCCAATGGAAAAAAAAAATGGCCATCGAGAGTCTGTGTAATCAGATATGGAAAATCCTGCTTTTATCTCCCACCATTGTTAGTCACTGCTCTCCATCTTTCTACCTTCCCTGCACATTCAGCAAGTGCCAGATCAACATTAGCTGAAGGATTTTTCCACTTACATCTATTCTAGCCGACAGGGATGACGACAGCCTGTTATCTGTTGCCGCAGCTCCAAGGAGCCTCAGTCAGGGATCCTGTGGCACTTGGGTTGTTACAAAACCTAGAGACAGTTTCTTGGTCTGCCTCAGAGCAGCTGCAGCCTAAATACGTGTCACGTATCTCACTGTCCCAGCAGCTGCAGAAAATGGATCGCGCCAGTGCTCGCACACCCAGCACCCACCACCGGCACCAGTGGGGTACAATGGGATGCAATGGAGCACCTGCCCCAGAGACATTGATTTCTCAGTCCTAAAGCAGCATCGGTGGTACTCTGCTGCCGGCGTTACCTTTCAGCTAATATTTGAGTTGAACTACCAAATGAGTTAGTAGGCTGATTTTAGCATCTGATGTACCTGAGAAGAATCAAGGTAAAATTACCCATCCCATTTGTTATATCTAATCCTAGATGCACATTGCTAATGGATACCTGTATTTCTTTATTAGTGTCCACATTGATATTTCAAGGAAAATAACCATCACCACAAGATCTGCTGTTTGCTTGAGGGTTTTTTGAGTTCTGGTGGTGCTTTCTGAGTTGTTCTCATTTTTGAGTTTGAGGTTTATATTGCCACATCCTCAAAAAATGTATACAATAAGCAAAGCATTCTCCCCCTGGAAGCCATTTATTTTCCTTCCATATGCACATCCCCACACTTCCTTATATTTAATGTAAATAGAGTAGGTCAGGAGATAGACGTGAGGGAGAATGTTGTTCTTTAAAGTCATTGGAAACAGAAAAGTTATGCTCTCTTGCTTTAGTAATAACAAAACCGTGCTTATAACTCTTATCGAGCAGTCTGCGCAACATCTACATCCTTTCACTAATTTCAACAAACCGTCCCAAGGAGCGGGAAGATTAGCTGTAGGGTTGTTTATTCTTGGTGGAGTTATGGACATGTTCTCCATGAGTGAGAGAGAGAGGAGGAAAATAAAGTCTTGTTTGTAGCTGTCTGATCTGTCCTGACTTCTTGCAGTGGGAAAGAATAACACCAAGAGATTTAGGATGTGAGCAGATGCAGTGCTCTTCCTGGAGGTGCGTTCATATTCGGGGGCTTCACAGCCCTTCGTTTGCTGCATCCAGAGGAATGGCAGGATGAGGAGCGTTATGGCAACTGAACAACCTCTCTTTTAAATGTCCCACAAAAGCCCACAATGTCCTGTATTAAGTGTGTGACAATTAGCCCCTGTAGTTAATGCATGGACATTAACTACATGATCAGCATTTACAGAAGAAAAGCTCAGTTATTATTCTTTTTAGGCTCAAAAATTTACAGTTTCTTATCTTTCGCAAACACTGATTTGGACTTCAGACCCTAGATGCTCTTTGTGGGGTTTTCACCATGGGAGAAATAAAGGATACTGTACATAAACATCAGGAGTTACCATTGACCTCTATATCTTCTGTTTGATATCTGAACTGAGAAACCAGAACAAAAAATTTTCAGGATTAGCTTTAACTTATATTAGATGGAGACAATGTTCTTTGTGGGTTCTAATTTTCTCTGTGTGTCTCTGTGTTTTTATGCATGTGCAGGCATGTGCACACATGCGCAAATACACGTTCCTTGGGTGATCTCTGTATGATTTTGGTGGGCATTCTTTTATATATGAAAGACAGACTTTGAAACAAAATTGTATTTTGAATTGAAACTATTGAAAAAAAAATCCCTTAAAATTATTTTTAAATTAAATTAATTAATTAAAAAATTAAAATAAATTTTAATTAAATTAATTAAAATATATAATTCAAAAAACATTTCAGATATTTGGATCCATTTTTTTCTGATCTTATTTGCTAAGTTCCACAAGGTTTTATAGATAATTTTGGTCAAAGTATGATTGCAAGTTTCAGTAATTCCATTCATGTGAAAAATTTACTAAGACCCACCAGCTGTCTTTTCCACAACAGATCTATAGACTAGGTGGTGAAGGATAACTGAATTCATCTTTCAGGTCACAAGGGAAATCACACAACAAAAAGACATTATAGACTATATATTGAGGGGGCAATGTTGGGAGGCAATCTCAAATTAGAAGCTACTAACAAAAATTAAAAGAAAATGGCTCTTTTGCTGCTAAACCTGCTTACATATATTTTCCTCTATGCAAAACTTAGTTTTCCAGTTCCGCATTAGGTGTACTATGCAGTAAATAAAACTCAGTGAGAATTTAGCTACAGCCCCGCCAACTGAGTTATGCCAGATTTTTGCCAGTGAGCCTGACCACATGTAAACTTCACCTATGCATGTGCACTTGTATAAGTGGGAGTAACTCTGGTATTCATGTCAGGAAGTTACAGCAGAAACTTTTGCTTTTAGACTTTTCCCTCTCTGGATTTTGCCAGCAAGCAGCAGTAAGATAGAGGCCACTGAGATAGGCTCCACATGGAATCCCACAGCCAGCAGCTCTCACCGGGAACGAGGGCCCAGGGCAGGAGCTTCAGAAAGGTTAGGAGCTATTTTAATTATTTTTCTTCTTGTATTGCTGAGGGAGTTTGTCTCAGCCATGTTTATCTGGCGTGGAAGAGGAAGCTTGCAGGCAGCATGATGCATGGGCGGCGAGTGCCGGCATGAGGTCATGGCGAAAGGGAACAGAGCCCGGCTGTGTCACACGAGCTGGGGAGGGAGCTGCTGTGGCGCGGGACGGCCACTTTATCAATTAGGTAATGTCTGGGGGAGATTGGGGGGAATTTCATTACATTGTGTTGGGCCGTGCCGCTGATGTGTTACCAAACATCTGCAAGGGACCCTGCAGTTTCTTGGGCAGCATGGGCTCAAGCTGAATCCTGCTGCCACGAACTGAGCAGAGGGAAAGGGCGGGGAAGGGAAAGCATGATAACTTACCTCCAAAATGAACTCCAGGAGGGCTTTGCCCTTGGTGGACTTCCTTTTGAGGCGTGGGGGAGGTGCATTGTGCAATGGAGATGGTGGGATTAAATGTTCGTGTGTGCTCAGCTATCCCATCCTCTTGCGCACAGCCTTGTTGAGCAGTATCTTTGAAAAGCCCGCTAAGAGCCTTTGTAAAGTCTTGGGGATTTCCCCCCCCCGCACTTTTACCTTTTGAGAAAGACCAAAAAGCCAAAATGTGTGAGAAACAATATGGAAACTGTGGTGCCAGCCTTTGCTTTTAAAATGCAAAGCTAACAATTTGAAAGCAAACTTAGTGCTAAGGGCCAGCTCAACATTCTGATATCTAAGAGCCACCATAAATAAATGACCTAGTTCTCCCAGTACTCCCATCAGGAAGGCCTGTAATCAGTCCCTCCACTCACTCACAAGACGATGTGCATCTCTCAGGGATGGGGCAGTCATCATGAGCCGCCCCACTGACAGAAAATGTCAGGTGCCCACTCACTGAAGAGTGTGACGTAGACATTTCTACCTTTGAAATCAAAGCTGTTTTTTCTAACCTAACCTCAGGGGAAGCAGCAGAGGAGCAGAGCTTACCCCCATGGTTCCTGATCCTGGTGAGCTGGGAATCTCCAGGCTCTCTGCTGTATGCCTTGACTCCCAGCAGTGTTAATGCTTCACAAACACTGCAAAGCAATATACCCCCACCCAAGAAGCTAGAAAATTGCTGAAGTTACACATTTCATTTCTGCCAGCACAAGGAGGACATGTTTTTCCCCCTCCTGAGTGCCAGTGGGCGCCCAGGCAGCACATGGGGGCTATAAAGGAGCTGGTCCAGCATAAATCAGGATTAGTGCTGTGGCATGTGAGGAGCTGCGCCAGCAGGGAGCTGACGCGAGAGGGAAATCAGGCCCCGTGGAGCAGGCTCCCCGAGTGACATGTTTATTCTTGCCAAGCTCCCATCTTTTATCCCCTAAACAGAGCAGCCTGGTAAGCCCCTCTAAGTCTCTGGTATGCTAAACTGATATGGGAGCCTTGCTCTCACTCTGCTGGAAGGCAATGTGGTGGAAAGGGACAAGGACTACATGTTTTGGCATTGCCAGCCAAGGCTTTCATTGCCCGTTCAAGCACCCAGAGGTGCTCTGCCATGGGGTCAGCTTTTTCTCAGACCCCAGATGCTATCTGCAACCTGCTGATGGAGAGGGAAGGAAGGAGGGGAGGGCAATGGAAAACTGCTGATCAGGGGAAATGTGGCCCTCCTCGTCCTCCCTCCTCCCCTTCTCGCCTGGAGCAATTGATTTAGGAGCTTTTCTTAAGTAAAAATTTCATCACGGAAGAGCTTTCTTCAGAGAACAGCTGAGAAATTGTCTCTCCCCCCTCTCTCTTATTTATGTACATATATGTGTATGTTTCTGGTTTGGAAGAAGCACCTATCCTGACCAGGTGGCAGGAAGTCAAACTAAGGGGTTTATTTGCTATCCTTCCCTGGAAAACAATATGCAGTTTTCAGGCTTAAGGTGTCACAAAAAATTACTAAAGCATCACTGCCAATATCTGAAAATTTCTCCTGATGGATTAAAGGGAATATACCTTGACCTTTTGTCTGAGCCTGGAAGAAGTGCTTAGGAGACAGCAAGTAGGATTCCTAATGTTTTCAGCATTAGAATTTCAATAGAAATCAAGTAAATCCACGGGATAACGGCTACCCTTAAAACCCATGGTATTACTGAGATAAGTTTTGCTTTGCTTCTGAATCCATGCTCATATTTCTAGACTTTAAACACAGGATATAAGAGCTGTATCCTGATTCTTGCTCTTGTGAGTGGACACCTGGGCAGGACCATTCTGAAGAGCATGGATGTTCCACCAAGTTATTGAGGGACTCTACGTCCTCTGCCATGGAGTGTTTCATATGGTCAAGGCCTCAATGCTCTGTGCTGGACCATGATAATTAAAATATATTTCTAAAAATTCCTTAGAAAGAAAGTGACTCCTGTTTGAAAACAATCAGGTCAAACCTATAAGTGAGTCTAGGTCTACAGAATGTGAAGACATTTGAACTTTCTTCAGTAATTAGGGAGGTCTTGCCACATATAGAAAACTACCCACTGGCTCATTCTGGAGACTTTCAATATTCAACATGATAATAATGAGATACAGAGACCCTACCCTGAACTAGACATAGAGATTACAGAAGTTTTCATTAGAAAAATACCCATATAGAATATTTGGTGGTTTTCTCTTTGGCCCCACTGGAAAATGAAGACAATTTAGACTGTGGTGAGATCTTCTTTCCCTTACCTTCTTGTGGATTTCCAGTGTGAGTCTAGGAGACATGAGTAAAAAAGCATGAAAAGCAGGAAAACTTTTTTTTCTCTATTTAATTTTATTTCTTTTTTTTTTTTTTCCCCTTTAAAGAAGTCTCAGGGTATTAATTCTGATTCCCTGAAGAGAAAACATTTTAACTGTTCAAAGAAGACGTTAAAACTGGAAATGTTAGTTTCTTTGTTGAAAACTTATGTGAAAACTTTATGTAATTATCTGCTTTTCTAGATTAAAAATAATAAAGCAAAGACCTGCAGAAAGGCAAGAGTGTCTTTAATTAGTACCATGGAACAAACATCTTTCCAAATACCAAGTAATTTCAGAGCTTTTGGAAGATGAACAGTTTAACTGAACAAAGAATATTTCTTGAAAGAATTCATTGTCACCTAAAGCCAGATTTGTAAGGAAAGTATGCTATTGAAAATGGCTTTACTCCAAGATTTGTGTATAAAACACAGACAAAAAAATGCACCACTTTGTCAGTAACTGCTGTTTTAAGAAAAAAACAGTAATACCTAGTTTATAGAAATCATTCTGCCTTTGTAGGTGATCATGTAAATGTATTCTAATTTTTATGCAATTTTAAAGGAAGATGAGATTTAAATATCTAACCTCTAGTTTTCCTAGAAATGAGCTATTAAACAGCTCTTTAACACCTGACTATTAATACCAGAAGATATCTGGAACTATTGCAGAGCACCCCCAAATAACAGTCAGGGATTTCCCAAAGCTTGGAGCCCTCCTTTCCCTTGCGTAGCACAGAAACAGGGATAGTGGCTGTAGTGACACCCCTGCACAGCCCTTTGGCTGTAACCTGCTGGGGTGAGTACATGTGGCTTAGGAGTGCACTTAGTCACCACTAACTTAGTGCATATTTATTTAAAATGATATTCTTTTGTAAACTTCCTTGGCAGTAAATTTATTATTTGAACTAATTGAGGAGATTAAACATAGAAGGACCATGATACAGCAGTTCACTAATGAAGAACCATGTTAGGGAAAGAGCGTGATCTTCTTTCATGATGAAGTGTCAACTCTGCGGGATATCAGCTCCCAGAAAACAAACCAAAAGGGACTGCAGGGCTGCTCACCCAGCCAGATATTGACCGAGACCCCAAGGACCAGGAGGACTGAAAAGAGACATGTTAGAGGGGAGTAACAGCATTTGGGAATGGCAGTTCAGGAGATACCTCAGAAGAGATGGATGATGGTCTAAAAGTCTGCCTGAAAATAATCCAGGAGCAGATACATGTATCTCTGGCATGGCTGCATGGGCGCAGAAAGGAATTTTTCATGGCAAAAACTAAGGATTTTCTTTTCTCCAAAAAATTGTTCTCTTTCTTATCAAATTAAAAATCAATATTAATACCTGGATTCAAATACTATGTTCAAAATGTGGAATTAATGGGGATTTCTAAAACTGTAGAGAGAAAAGAAATCATAAAGCAGAGAAATTTGGGGATTTGTACATTTTTCGAGACATGGGCCAAGAGTCCCTGTGCTTAACAATAAATTTGGTTCTATTTTAAACTTTATTCTCTAAAACCTTTGTCAGAAGACCAGAATCAGTGATATTTTCCTTATCTCTGTCCTCCTGGAACCTAGGTTTCTTGAAGAACATCTTTCACTTGCAGTACTCCTATGTTCCACTGCAAACTCTTATACTTGATCTTTCCTTGAAGACTACAGGAACCATGTGGACTTCAGAAATACTGCTCACAGTGATGAAGCTGAGTCACAGAAAGGTTTCCAGAACTTGGATGACAAATAGCTGTACTCTGGGCTTAAGAACAGTTAATTACAGGCATCACAGAATAAATATTTCTTTGTCTTATTGCACAACATTCAATATGCAGTTTGCTTATACAGAAAGAAAGAAAGAAAGTGATACAGAAAGAAAGAAAGAAAGTGATACAGAAAGAAAGAAAGAAAGTGATACAGAAAGAGTTGATAACCAACTCCTTGCTATCTTCTGCAAGGTAAGACCTTAAACGAGCCCAGAGACCACCCCATCATTGTTTTCTTGATAGGAGTGCTTCTTTTCCCAACCTGCTGCTGCTTATAAGGAAACAGAGATTCCTCTCTCTCTGAGGACAACAACTGTGAGCTAGAACGTACCAAAATGCCATGTCTCACCTGACCCAGGAGAAGGAATATCTTCTCCAGGTGTTTGCATCAACAGCCATCACCTGTAGGAAATCTCCCATCCAAAGAGATGGAGAAGCCCTCCCCTACACAAGTGCTGGCCTGGAAGAAAAGAAGGCTATAAGAAGCTTACGGTGAGCAGCCTTGGTCTTGGCCTTTACTGAGAACGTTTGGTACTCTGTGGAGCTGGATAATGGGGTGTCTGTCACTTGCTGTGCACAGGGAATTGGTGTGGTGGGTTCATTTGTCCCTTTTGGGTATGCGCACCATGAGTGACAGCAGTATGTTTGTTTGCTGGGCTCCTGCTTTCGCAGGACGCTGTGGTACATTGTGTACACGCCTGGTACAAGTTATCCTCCTGTGCTGTTACCATAGCTGAATGGAGAGGGTAACACCAGTGTGTTATTACCCTTGGAGCAAGTGCTAATGGCCACCTAAAGTGTAGAAAAGTAATAAATGATCCTTGAAATGTTACTTGACTGCTATCCTCATAGATGGGAAGCTCTCTTGCCTACAGCCCTATGATTAGTGTGCTATTGAATACTCAGGTTAAGTTGGGCCCTTGTTAACCTTACTTCAGTTAAATTAAGTCTTCTTAGTTTAAGTTATATTTCATACAGTGGAGGCCTGAAACTTCTGGAGGCCCCTTGTAATCTCTGTGAAACTTGTAGGTAGAACTGCAAAGTTAGTTATTTTCTGTGGTGGGGGTTTTATTTTTTTTTTAACCCTTAAATAAAGCTAAATTTCAAGAAGAGGATAATATATTCCCCTCTTTCCAGAATTTCATGTAGTCCTTTGCCTTCCTGGCCATATCTGCCCCATGCCTTGAAACATATTTGCCTATTGCCTATTGTGTGTGCGTGCACATATGCCTGCTGCAAATTTTTGCGTGTGCATATTTATATCTTGGTGGCTGTGTTGCCAAGGAGCTCTGAAAGAAAGCAGAGCTGAGATAACTTCTAATCCACCTTTCTGTGATAATGTGGCGCAAGTGAAAAAAGCCAGGGGTCTTTCTCTGCTCTAGGTTTGGTAGATTGGGGCCTTTAACAGGCACTTGGGACTTTGCTCTGTCTCAGGGTTAGTGCTTGGCAGGGGAGAAAGCAAATATCTGGGGAAATGGAAACTGTAGACCTTTGCATGAGGAAGACTTAGAAACTGAATGAATGTTTCTGATTGGGCCTGGGCAGATGGCAGCTGTCGTATTATCTGTGCCTTCTATCAAAGTGCTCTGTTTAGTTTTCCTTGTCCCTTTTGGAAAAGGGGTCACGGAGCTGGAGGTGTGTGAGTCCTGCCTGGGATGCTGTTGCTTTCCTGGTTAAGAAGAAGGCTAGACATGAAACAATTGTACCATCCCTCAATAGTTTTTCAGATGTGGAAGTTTCTGTCCTTGTTTCCTGTTGCCCTGGAGGGTCTCTGGACTTTTTGCAGAGGCAGCAGGAATCCAAAACAAGCAATGACCTCCTGGTTCTTTCTTTCAGCCCAGAATTTTGTTGCATTTAATCAAAGCAGAGCCCAAACTTTCCCTGTCTGGCAGAATGTCCAGGCTGTTGGACCATCCTACAGCTTTGTGATGATACTTTCTGCTTCTCAGAAACTCTTCTTTTGAGTTGAGACAGCCATGCTCCAGCTGCAATGTCTGATGCTTATCCAATACTCTGCTAAAAATGGGTTTGTTTTTGGAGTGAGCATTGTCTGAAGAAAGTGCTCTTCATAGCAGAATTCCTGACTTGGCTCCTGCCTTTGTTACTTATATATGATGTAATATGCTGCTTGGTAGCATGGACTTGCAGAGCTGTTTTGCTGATATTACCCTTGTGCAGCAAATAGAACGAGACAGTTTGACAGAGAATCTTTGAGGGATAATTAATTTTTCATTTTGACAAGGGTTTCAATTAAGTGTGATACTCTTCTTCATCTTCTGTATATTATGAGTAATGGGCCAAAAGCTCCTGTGGTGTAACTGCATTAATGACCTCAAATAAGATGCAAACATATGCACCATCATTTGAAGTTTTGTCATCCATAGGCTTTTTGGGATGTTCAGTGCTTTTCCATCTCCATTTGTTGTCTGGCTTGGCTTTTCGGAGTTTTATTAGACTATAAAGACAGACCTAGAATATGGAATGTACACTTGGCATCTAACTTGTAGTGTTGCTGATAGGATACGTTCTGTAATTTAATACTTTTGAATGGATGGATGCCAATAAAAAGGCAAGGCATCCATATTGGTCACTTTATTCTGAATAAAAATGTAAAGGAAATAGCCAGCACAGGTGACAGTTTTATTGTACAAGCTTAGATTAAAAGACATCAGTGACTAATTCTACCACTTTCTGACATTAGGGTATTTCATTTTGTAGCCTTTCCTTTCCGCTACTACAACATTTGGGTTGTAATTTCCTACTCATGTGACGTTTGCAACATATCGAGAATAGTAAAGTGGGATCACGGTTCTTGCAATAGCTAAGTTCAAGAGGTAACACAGGATGTTAGAGTTCTGTTATTGCTATTAGACTGCAAAGGGCATCCTCTGTGCTGACTCCAGACTCCAGAAGACCAGTGTGTCTTTCTTTTCACCTTTTCACGTGTCCCAAAATTGCTCTTCCCAGCTGCTGCTCTTCCTGTTGATGTGTCCACATCTGCTTTTGTATCTCCTCTCCTATGTACTTTCCTCATTCATCTGAGCTTCATCTTCTCGTCTCCTTCCTCTTCTCTGTTTATTCACCCCTTTGCAGCTTTGTCAGGCTGCTCTCATTCTTCTCTGCCAGAACATTATCAAGGGAAGCAGAGGGCACAACACAGGCAGCTGCTGTCAGCTCTCCTGTCTGGCTCCACGGAGACCTCAGATAGACAGGAGAAAAGAATAATTGCAACAAGCATTTCACTTGGCCCTTTAGCCTTGGGATGTTCTGTGGAGACAGCCTAATCCAGTTGAATGCAAGAACTAAGGGAGGTTAGAGCATAGGACCATCAGGGATCTTTGCAGACAAGCTAATATGTTCCAGCTGAACATTTGTAAGCATTAATTTATTTTTGGAGAGGCTTTGAATATGGGCAGAGGCAGAAAGCACATTCTTGATGAAATGACATGCTACTTCCCAAATGCTAAGCCTCCACTCTCAAGCACAGGAGACGACAGAGCGCTGCACATGGTGGAGAGATGCCCCTTCACCAACTCTCCATCACAAAATTATGGTCAGAGGAAGTCTTAACTGAGGCTAATGTACCAAAATATTTCAGGATGGCAAGTGAGTCAAAACTGCTAGCGAAGTTAGATTCCTGCTAGAAAGGCAGCCTGTGTGCAACTCCTGATATTGCTTATGGGAGAATTGGAGGAGATTTATTACCATTTATGTTTTAATTCTCTCTGCTTCTTTATGGTTTCAACAACACCCCCTTCTCTATGATATACACTCCTTGGTTCTGCTTTTCTCTTTCTGAAGTACCTTTAAGATATCTCAGAATCAGTCCCCCTTTTCACACCTTCAGACACTAAGGAAATGATGCAACTGCTTTATACCCCTTCACAAGACTATGGTGCTGCTTGTCTGAGCAACGTTGTGTTCCCTTTCTCCTGTGACTGGTGCACAGCTCTTGGGACATGACCAGCTCCTGCCTGGTCATCTCTGAGACCATGCCTGTCCTGCGGCTCTCAGGTGAAGCTGTGGTGGTAGCAAGGTGATTCCTACCTTGCTAGTACTTCAGATTCTCTTCTCAAATCTGATACTCAAAACTGTCTCTTCAAGGTGCTCTGCCAGCTGAAATGCTCATAGGATGAGAGTGAATTCTTGTGGTGGATATTACAGGGTGATGAGAAAAAGATAGTGTTATGTGTCACCAAAGCCAAGATTTTGCTAACCATTATGTTGCCTTGGAGGTACAATGAGGGGCTGGGAGAATCTTACCTTTCCACTTCAGAAACCCCTCTCTCTGAAAAATGTATCCTTTTCAGGGATTCCCATGGATAGCTAAAGTCATCATGATCTCTGTAGGGCTGTGAACCATATTGGTGTCACTCTACTTTCCAAGTCAAGGATGCTGTGATATTGGAGGGTCAGATCTGGAATCAGGGCTCTCCGTTACCATTTCTTTGTCCAAATGTGCTTGCTTTGCTTATGATTTATGGGATGGATTCTAGACAACAAAAACTTTCTAAATGGAATTCCTGAGTGTATGAATATCTCTTGTGCTGTGTTACAGGCCTTTTGTACTGGATTGGTGTCTAAGCCTGCTCCGTATTTGTTCATCAGAGAATGGGGTTTTTTTAAATAATTGTCCTCAGGATCTGACTTAAGTGAGTAGAAATAAATGTGTACAGAGTGAATAGGTGCTGTGAGAGGAAGAGCAGAGCCTGCAGAATTGCCACAGCTCCTCTGGCTTCCTCCAGGCTCATGTTCTGGTGATACCAAAAATAAAGATTAACTGAGTGGGCAAGGTGTTCAAATATCCAGAAAACTATAGTGAGAAAGTGGTTTTGGACTGTCATAACTGTAATATGAAGTAAATCAAGTAAAACCTGCATGCTTGAGGAGAGGGCTTTAATGTGAAGTGATACATGCCTTTATCAAAGTGATTCTCAAGTCCATTCAAGAAGAAAAAATGCTCAGATATGGAAGAATGAAAAATTATAGTGTGCTTGTGGCTATAGAAAATGTTTTTGTTGCAGCTGAGTAGTTGTAATAGAGTATCATACAGTAGAATGCAGAGAAAGTATTATATACTTTAGACCCAGATGGGAGAACAGTGCAATATTTATTAGGGGCTGGACACTGGATCTATTTAGAAAAAAAGAAAAACTCTCCTTGGAATTTGACATCTGCCTGGTAGCTGGATCCATTCCTGCTTTAACAGCCCACACAGAGTGACACTCTGCAAACACAACATTGTCACCTGAACAATTCACTCAACAGCTCGCTGTGCTGTCAATCACGGCAGACTCATTTCTCGTCTAAAAAAAATTTTTTTATACACCCTCATTTTTTTTCTTTTGTCTCCAAGTCTTTGTTGATGTTGACAGCTCATCCTTTGGCCATCATTCATCCTGGCTACTGCAAACTTTGGAGAAAATAAAAACCCTGCTCCCCTAATCAGATTAGAGGGCCTGCAAATTGAATTCAGCCCCTCTCAGTGTCCCCTCAGCTGGCTGTCATTAGGAGCAAAGGCTGGCCCTTGGCAGAGGTCCAAACACCAGCTAACTGAATTTGAGATGCTGGAGTCTTGACAGGCCAACGAAGGTAATTGAAGAGCTGTGGGGATCTTGTAAAATTTCAGGCAGTAGGGATTACACTGGGGGGATCTTTGGGACCCATCACTAAAAAGGGACAGAGCACTGAAAAGCACCTCTCCTCATTGTTAAGACTGACACAGATGAATAGAGGAAAAATATTGAAATGCAAAAATTAGGTTTTTGACTTACTGAATTATTTGCCCCCTTCTCTGCCTCTGTCTTGACTGAATACCCAAATCCAAGCACCATTGGCTGGTTGTAGCTCAGAAATGTCCAGAGGCCTTAGCCATACTGTAAACATGCTGAATCAGTAAATGCTGTGTTTGAATAATATTAGTTGTTAAAATATTAAGAACAGAAAAGCAAGACTACAAACTCATGCTTAGATTTATCTTCTGAAGTATCATATCCTGGAGCCTAATAAGTCTTTGCTCCATATAACTTTGACTTCCAGTTCAAGTTGTCTTTCTTCAGCTGAGACCAGATATTTCACAGCATAACACTATGTCTTGGTCACTGATGTCTTTCCTACCATTAGAATTTGCTAAATATACCAAGGCAGAAGGGAAAGTCTTTCTAGCCAGTGTTCCAGCACTTGTAAGTACTTATCTTGGCAAAAAATGGTTTGGATTTTATCCACATGTAGAAAGGTTTTGATGGGGAAAACATTAATGTTCGGGTCTGTCAATACTTGTGGATTTGGGATGACTTTAGCAAATTGTTTCACCAGAGGATAGGCACCACAGATCCCATAGATACAACAGATAAAGACTAACTTCAAAAGAGAATAGCTGCACCTAACTGGGCTCCTTGAGGTGCAGTATGCAGACTATGGAAGAGAAGAATTTCACTGTAAAAATGTCAGGTCTTTTAAAAAGATCTAAACTCGTGCTGAGGTTGGATCTGTCCTGGCCACAGGAAAGTAGCACAAAACATGCAGATGCCCTCCCTATCTGTTCACCTGCTTTCGGAGAGGAGCAAGCTGATCCCAGAAGCCTATACCCTTGATATTACTGTTATTGGTGTATTGATTGCATCCTTGTTAAGAAGCCCTCATGTTCATGGCTTTTAAAAGTCACACTCTTTACTCTGCACCATCCCCCAAGGGAAAGAAGTTTTGCAAAAGAAAACCATGTTTCAAAGACTCCAGGGCTGACACACTCTCAGGACACTTCATCTATTTCCCAACCCAAGCCCAGCTCTATGCCAGCTACACAATTTTAGCTGAGCTACTGGTGCATATTTGGTCTCTCACCATTTAGCATTGTTATCAGCTGCCTCAGCCTCCCATCCATCATTCGAAGTACAGTTTAGGAAACCAGAATAACACAACATACATTACAAGTAGTCTTCAGCTTCTGTAGACTTGCATAGCCCTAGGGAAGGCAAAGGAACTATGCTCATTTAAAAGCAAAAAAATAAAATCAATTTCTAAATTCTTGATCTGCTCATGCAGTGTTATAAGTTGGACCAGAAGTGTAACCTGCTGCTGAAATTGTTGACCAAGATTCAACTGCCCATAACTTCACCAGGTTATATCCTCTCCCAGTACTAAATGTTTGAAGAGCAAATGTTTGCTTTGGACTGGCTTAATATGATAATAGGGGATTTTTAGCTCTTCTGGTCATATACGTATCTGAAAGACCACATGATGCCACATGATATTCCCAGTGTGTGCTTCCTTGGGGCTTCTCGTGATTTATAAGAATTTTTCATTGTTCTTTTACTGGTGGCTGCTGTGTAGCTGGGCATGTTCCTTGTACTGAATGGGATCTATGCAAGATAACAGAGTTAAACACACGGTAATGTGTTCACCACCCACGGGCTGATTTAAGGGTCACAGGGTAGCCATGGTTTTGGCACTTCCCAACTTGCGAGTGCCTAACTCCATGACCTGCCTTTTATATCTGTTCCTTCCTATATTTCACTTTGGGCTGTAGGGTAATCTGTAGAGAGGAGATGAAAGGAGGAAAGGAACATGCAGGCTTATCAGTTGGAGAACGTAACTAAAAACAATTAGAAGTGTGAAGCATGCTCTCTTTCAATAGGGAAAATGACTGGAACATCTCCATCTATTGTAGGACATCTGAATTTTCTAGGAAAAATAAAAGTTTTCTTGTTAAATTATTATTCTATTTTAAAATTTGAATTATTTTTCTGTCTGAGTAATTAAAAACAAAGTCCAGCATGCTTTTCTGTGGGTTGTTTTTTTTGGTTTTTTTTTGAGGGGGAGAGGGGGGGAAGGGTAGGAATGGTGTGTATAACTGACTCTTTGCCATAGGTTTTGGGAGGAACATATTTAATATGGTAGGTGCAGAAGCCATATGATCTTCCTAGTTACTAGAAATCAACAAGGTACATTTTGTACAGCTTTTAGTGACTGGAAGGGGCAGAGAAGTCAAATCTTCATAGATTAATCATCTGCCACCAAGAATTGCTGGGTTACATGAAAGTTGAAATCTGCTGAAGATTTACAATACAGATGCAGAGGCTTCTAGATAGTCCCAGGAACTCATTCTTCATTCTGAGATATCTGAAATCACTTCAGGATGATTACAAAGGCCTCAAAGTACGTTCAGGTAATCTCTTCTGTTGAACAACAGCCATGTCCTTAAGTTTACCAAGTTTGAAAACCTGAGATAAAGCATGACACTGAGTGCTTTTCAGTACTTAAATATGACTATTTGCTCCCAAACAGCAACATGGAATAATATTCCAGAGCTTATCATTGGACTTGAATGCATTGTATTTAAAAAAACCAGAATCAATTTCTAAATCCTCTGGTACGCAGACTCCAGTGAGAGACTCCTGATAAACTAAATATGGGTAGAGGAACCTCTTGTCTTGTCCAGGCCAGGCTGTGTGACTTCAGACTATCAAATTGGTGACCTCCATGGTCCTGATAACACTGCCTTCTGTAGGTCATACCCTCCATCTAGATGAGTGCATGTAATTCATACTTCCTCAGAAGAAAATATTTCAGTGACTACTATGTTTTATGTAATGGGCTGCTATATAACTGTAAAGTATTACTTGGGAAGATCAGTACTCACAGGATAGTGCAAAAGAGCATTTTTTCTTTTCCTATGCATCAACATTTTTCTCTTCCAGCCTTCTCCATCTACCTACATTTCAGTCTCCAAAGAGCAACAGCCCTTTGTATGATAGGAAACTCTATCCACCCAATCCATTACTACAAAAAAACCTTTGGAAACTTTTGGTCAGCAGTGGCCAAAGTTGAAACGGGTGCACTGTATGTAAAGGAACTTGGAGGATTATGGCTTGAATAGATTTGCAGTGCTCCGACGGAGCAGGTACTAAGCTAAGCAGAATGGAATTGTGATACCTAGCAGCTCCCTCTTCCTCTTGGACAATTGTCATAGGTACACATCAACTGGTATATATTCAGCTTGCTTTTTGTCCTTGGTCTGGTTGTGCTGTGTGAGATATCTAGCTCAGGTGAGGTGAGTGCAGACGGTGTGGGGATGTTTGTGCTTCTGACTCTGTGAAGTTTGTCATTGCCCTGCAGTTCTTCTTATTCTGTAAGATGTACTTCAAAAGGAGACTTGTCAGGAATCTTTTATGAAACAACTTCAGCAAAAGCCACCGTAAAGAACAAAACAAAAGTCGCTTCAAGGGTTGTCCTTGTTTTCTAACCTCTCTTTAAGTTTGCATCTTCTGTCTGCAATTTGCATCTTCTAAAACTTGACGGATGCCTCCTCTTACTATACTACGTTTCTAATAGGCAAACTCTCCAAAGTGGCCTTGTGTGTGTTGGCTGTACAGCTGAGAGTGAGGCCTCACTTTGTGTGATGGTTTAATTATAATGTCAATGTAGATTCATTAGCATGACAGCTGTCACTGTAAATGGGTGAGCAGGGAGGCTTTTGGACCCCCTGGGGTCAGGGTAATTGATGTAGTGAACAGAATACTGTATTCACTGAACAATGGGATGGGTTTCCATTCTGACCCGGGAAGGGCAATCAGTGTAAGCGGGGAGAATCGATAGCAGCTGAATTTTCATCCATGATCAGATTGATTCAGCCATGTTAACCTCCATGTGCAGATTGGAGCCTGGGTGACTCTAGCACACCCTGAAGCAGGACAGGCAAAGGCTGATGCTTTCATTTTTAATATAAATCTTGAACAGACACAAGAGCAGCTGCAGTTTTGCTCCACCACTCTGATCAGAGGAAAAGGGGATCTGCCTGAACATCTGGAGGCAGTTCGTTGTTTGTTTTGCCATTGCTTCCCCAGTTCTTACTCTTCTTGACATTTATTCTGCAGTTTGTCTTCCCTTGCCAAGTATGCCTTTGGAAAATGAGCAATACCGTTCTATTAGCTAATAGTGCAGTATTGCTCCTTTTCCTTAATGGAACTTGCCCCATGGAGTAGCACCATATTTGTGCTTCCTTTACGGGATTCCTGGTTAAGGGTTGTGATATTTGATATCTACTATAAGTTTGTTTCTCTGCAGGTCCACCACACGTCTTCTGTTGCTATTTTTCCAAATGGAGTTTATCTCATGCTGACAAGTGCTTCCTGTAGTTTTTTCTCATCTAATTTTTTTGTCTTCTATGTTACTTGTGCAGTTGACCAAACATGTAATCAAAAGAGATATTGCTGGAAAGTGCAAGAGTTAAGAAAAATAAGATGTTAGAAGACAATTTGTAGGTGTCTTCTGTAATATTTGTAAGGTAACCTGAATACTAAATTCATTCCTCTAAGCATCGAGCTAGGTAAAAATAAGTTAAAACAAAGAAACGGAGTAAATTTTACTTAAAGGTGGCAGTGAAACCACTGTTCCGAGGTATCTTTTATTTCTTCCTTAACAAGGCAAAAAGTGCTCATTTAATTCTTTGATTGATAACAGAGATGTGTGTAGAGACTTTCTTCTGTCTTGCAAGATAAAAAAAAATCCATAGTTCTCCATGAAAATAGAATGTTCTTGTTTGAAATCATACTGAATAATAAAAGGTAGCAGATGTACTGCAAGACTTTTAAACTGCTGACAGCCTCCTTTGTCCTCTGCAACCACGGCTCTTTCTGCAGCAGAGAAGCTGCATGCATTTTGGGGAAAAGCACGCTCCAGTATGAGTGATTCATCGCCATAGCTCTGTGCCGGCTCTGCTTATAGTCAAACTTGAGTTTTGGTCTCCTAAGGCTGACCCTTCCACATAAGGCTGATTTTGGGAGAAACCTGGCCCTTGCTGGACCCTGCCTCCTCCACTGCTCTGGAGCAGGGGAGACTCAGATATGTTTCAAGACAGCTCAGGGGATGTGTCTAGAAATACAGAACATAGATGATGGGTGTAGGAGAACCGTCTGCAGGGAGAGAGGAAGTTCAGTTACTTAGGGATTCAAATGGACAATTAACACCGGTACTGAGGAGATCTGGCTGAAGCAGAAACTCTGAGGTGAGCAAAGCAGGGTGCAACAGGACTTTCTTACATTTAATGGACATTAAATGGCACAATGAGATGGGCGGGAGAGTTTGTATGCTAGGGTGTGCTGAATGACCACTGTGTCACAGGCTCTTCTCTCACTCCTAAGGTTACTGCAACTACCAAAAAGCCCAAGGTCCTTGCTCTTGGAGAAACATCACTCAGCTCCCTCAGTGAGGATCACACACTCCAGGCAGTGCAGGGCTACAAAGCCGGGGGGAGAGATTTGGTTTCAGGGGCTTCTATAAAGCTCTTTCAGCAACTTGCTTCTGAACACATCTGAGAACAGGAATTGCATGAGGAATCAGTATACTCAAAGAAGAATTTTTTCCTTTCTAACACCCCAACATAATACTAACTTTGTATCTCTGCCATTTTCAGGCGTTTTATTTTCTAAGTCTGAAGAAGCCCAAATATTACTGGATGCTAAGAGGTATTGCCAGCCCTTTATTTACCATCTTTGTCACCAAGGGCAGAGATCTTTCTGCTTTGCAGGAACTGATGGAGATTTGATTAGGAGATGTTGACATTTGGAGAGAGGACAACACTCTTCTTCCTCCCCTAGCCCACCAGACAAAGGTGGGATTGTGGAATACCAAACTTACCCTTTCTACCTGTCACACTATTCCTGCATGTTAAAGTGCAACTCTTTAAAGAAGAAAGGCTGTACAAATAATTTCCGTCCCCCAAAAAAGAATTATTTACTGCTTGACAAAAGTCACTGAGAAGGGTCAAAAAACCCCAAAGCCTCTCCTGCCTTGGGCTGCTTAACTTTTGAGTGGAGGAGTGAAAATGGATTGTCTGAGATAACCAAGTATTGAAATGGGAGTACTGTATCTGGAATGACTGTCTCAGTCCAGACTGTCTGATAGATTGCCCCGGTTCTGTGTTTTGGAGGTGTTTTGCTGTGTTTGTGTCAACATGTCTTTAGCTACCTATTATGCTGGCTATCTAGGCATATGTAGTGTGAGTAAATGCTATTTTTCAGCTGGAAGTGTATTGCTGGAAGCAGATTTCAAAAAAGGGTAATTAATGGACAAGAAAATAGATATCTTCAGTAGCAAGCAAATCATGTGAGAGATGCTAAATTTGAACCAAAACTTGACAAGCATGTTTTCCAAACACTGGAAAAAGTGATGCTGCAGTTAATTTGCTTTAGAGTAAGGGAAAGCACTGCAATAAATTAAGATCCCTGGCCACACATAGGAGATGGAGGTGGCTAGAGTTAACCTGCTGGTCAGGGGACAATTGTTAAAATCCTCTGTTAAAAGGAGGCAACTTTCATGATTAAACTGGACTTGTAAAATTCATCAAAAGGGCATTCTCCGTGTCTTTTCCACCAAATGTAGCAACCTACTTGGATTTAACACCACACATTGGAAACTTTTTTTGTGTTTAAGATAAATACAGTGAATATCAACCTGTACCTGGTTAAAATGTTAAATATATATAGATAGATAGATAGATAGATAGATAAAGGATAAAAAAAGGAGCAAGTAGGGAGAGGCACAATCATGTTGACTCCTGAGGAGGCTTGTGTATGCACACACACATGGTGTTGCCTCTGTTGGTTGCATAAGTGCTTTTAAAATAATGAAATTACTTCCATCAGAAGGAGGAGAGAGATTCTTGCGTGATATGGCTTTTGGGGAAGAGGGAGGGGGAGTAGGAAGGTTTGCTTTTGCGATTTAAAAATATCTATGGCTGTATTTATACCAGCCAGGGAAGTTGTGTTGCCAAGTCTTTTAAAGCTTACAGAGGAAACGCAACACAAAGCAAGAAAAATATCTGTGGAAGTACTTTAGAATGAGCTCCAGAGGGGAAAAAAAAAGAAAGAAAATTCCAAATGCTGCATACTGTGTGGTCTTTAGAGGACTACTTTGAGGGAAGGAAGAAGAAAGGCCGTATAAAATACAAATGTACATACGTACGCCTCCTGGCAAACTGGCCTAATGGTTGTGACCAAAAGCAAGAGGCTTTTGAACTTTTCATTTTATTTGTTTCTGAAAAGAAGGAAGAGGCCCTACTGCAATAACCATCTTCCTAAATTTCTATTCTGAATATTGTCAGAACTAAAGAGAGTGTGTACATCAGGAGGAGATGTTTCGTTTGGAGGAGGAAGGGAGAACCCTCCTGTGAAGAATTTCCGATTTGATTAGTGTTGGCTGAGGCAGTTACTAAGAAATCAGGGGACACATGCAGTGGGTCTGGTGTCAAATGGCTCAGCCAGAGCCATCATGTAAGTAGAGGTCATAGAAGCAGCCCAGACTTGCACTGGCAAGGGCATCAGTCTGGGAAGAAGGGGGACCCACACAGCCAGGTAAGGACCCATATACTCTGTGTGACAGAAATTGTGCACCATGACAGGGGACAGTTCTTCCAGCAGCCCTTCTGCCTAATCCCTTCTCCATCAAACCTTGATTCATAACCACTTTCATCTGCTATTTTTGGTACCAATCCAGGGAATAGTCTGGCTATGGTTGAGCAGTATTATATTTCTCTGGGTACCCTTGACAGTAGTTGAACATTTTTGAGAACAACCACCCTCTTAACCAGTCAAGAACAACTGGGCAAGTGAAATGTCTGGGCTTCCTTACTAAAACAGTTTTTCTTCCATGGTGGAATAAGGTACAATTTCTATACAATTAGATGT
The DNA here is from genome assembly GCF_015227805.2 of Hirundo rustica. Lineage (NCBI taxonomy): Eukaryota > Metazoa > Chordata > Aves > Passeriformes > Hirundinidae > Hirundo > Hirundo rustica. The sequence continues at coordinate 109,076,007 of NC_053450.1, forward strand.
GCGTGCAGAGTATTTTGTAGTATTCAGAGAAACTGAAACAGAAACATTATTTATTTAATGACACATACTAGTATATGAATATACACTTTAGAAAAGGAATAATATCAAGGAAGTTTTTCCCTAGCTTATAACTGTTTGTGGACTAGCACCACTCCTCTCTTCCTCCTCCCTAGCTAGCCATAAGAAATTGAGCCTGACACAGCTGACAGCAAAAGCAGCTGCTGCATGCCTGCAGTGCTCAGATTTGGCTCTTGCTATCCAGGGTTCTGCCATGCTGCCAGTGTGTTGAAGAGGTTAATGTGAGCCTCATAAGTGTGCCTAGGAAATCAGTCCCATGAACTACCTCCTTTGACTGCTTCCGTGTTTGAACACTAAGTAGAATGTATAGCTGTAAATTCAATATAGTACATGACCTTTTTTCTACATGAAGTGTCTAGGAAAATGTGTTTCCAGTGGTAAGATGGCCCAATTATTTGCCTATGAGAAACAGGCAGATTAGGCAGAAATTCTAATAAAAAAAAAAGGATGTTATTCAAGTAACTACTGAAAAGTGAAAAGAATAAACTGACTTTCTTTTTTATTCAGACCTCTTCTGACAATGAGACTTTTATGTAAGGGATTGATGCAACAACAAAATCTGTTACATCACTATGTTGCAGTCTTCCTGCCCAAGGATCATGGCCTACACAAACATATGTAGCCTCAGAGCTGACGTAGACTCTGTTAAAAATAAAGGTAAGACCTTCTTTCCTTCATTCTTCCTTAAGAGTCCTGTTTTCATTTCCCTCTTTCTCCTGTGACTGTTAGGCATTCTCCCTGAGATCCTGGGGACTGTCAAGAGAAATGATGACATGTCTTCTTTTGCAAGTAGACCAGAAGTCTGCAGTGGCAGAGTCAGAGCTGATTGCCTATCTTATCTCAAGTCGCTGGTCTCTAATTCAGGCTTTGGCAAACAACTACTAGTCCTGTTTTTTTCTGGAGCTACAGGTTAGTGTTTAATGTATTACTTTTCTGGGACTTTGCCTATCAAGAGTGAGAAAAAAACCTTTTGCCTTTTTTTTGATGCCATCTGGGAATGGACTCAAATCAAAATTTCAAGTCCAGAAAGCCCAGAATGTGAGAGGGTGAAGGACAGGGGACACTGTCTGTCACTGAGGACCTATTTTTCCTGTAGCTGCCCTTGAAGGATGACAGGCCATGATTGATCAAATGGTAGATAAACTTCAAATCAAACAGAATTATGTCAAATTGACTTGAGAGATTCACTTTGTCCTTGACCAGTGGTGATTATTTTAAAATGTGTTTATTGAAGTGAGATCCTTGCCAAGAAGGAACCATAATACAAAGAAAGTCTTCCTTTGTCATTAGCCAGATTTCCTTCATCATTACGTTATGAAAAAGGTTTCAGAGCAGTCCAGTATCAACACCTACTTATCCTCTATGACCCACAGGCCACGCCCCAAGGGTGACAGACAAACAGTATCTGTCTGCAGGATAAAATACCACCTTACCTGAGACATCCAGGCAGTTTAGTTCAGTATTACATCTTTTCTATGCCAACGGATGAGCAAGTTGCTCTTAAACTTGCAAGAGAACTAAGTATAGCTTGCATGGTCTCATTTTCAGAAATTCATGGCTGTGAATTTTAACTTCTTAGTGTGGTCACAATCTAGCTGTTTAGAGAAAATGGTGTGACAATACACCTTCTTTGATAGCATCTACCTGAACCATAGAAGCTGGAATGAAACAACAGGCTGTATGGTTATCTACAAACCCATTGCATGAGCCCATGGGCTGCAAGGCTAAATTTGACTCAATGCATTTTGTATCTACATCTTACTCAGAAGGAACAATCTGTATTCAGAAAAAGATGGTTAGAGGAACTGTTGGTGGTGGGTAGAATAACTTTGCGTACTAGGAGATGATCACTGATATTTCCTGCTGCTGATCCTAGATTATTTCCTTATGTGGTAGTTCAAAGATGCCATGGAAATGGTAAACTAGCATGAGCAGTCTGGTTTGCGTGATGAGCAAACTTTGTTTTGCATGTTGGTAGAAAGAATGCTCTAACATTTCTGGGTGCTGAATCATGGACATGTGCATCCATGCTGTTATATTCATCACAGTGTTACAGCAGCCTGCCCTGTCCTGCCTTGCGGGAGTCCAGTCCATGCACCGGTCCATGTGCCAATCCATCTCTTATGCATGCTGACATCAAATGATTCACTGGAGGTTTTTTTCTGAGAGAGACATTATGATACAAACCTGCTGTTTCCACATTATTAGAGTTAGGCATGGTCATGAAGCCTAAGAGAAAATATTTTCTGTTGAAAGTGATCTTCAGTGATCCTTAGGTGTAGTATAATGGCCTGGTCATTTCAGAACTGACTAAAAGTTAAAGCACATGGCATGATATTTAATATCATGCTAATCTTTCTTCTTCTTCTTCTTCTTCTTCTTCTTCTTCCTTTCTTTTTTCTTCTTTTTTTTTTTTTTTTTTTTTTTTTTTTTTTTTTTTTTTTTCCTTCCTTTTTCTTTTTGTGGTAGAAGTTGCTGTAGAATACTGCAATCAATACACTCCCTAAAAGAAATTCCATCACAGAATGAAAAATATCATGTTACAAAATTTGAATTGAAAATTTCTGCAATGCAGGTATACTTTTAGATAAGCAAGGCTCCACCCTGTGTTAGTGTGTCAATGGAGGACAGGAGGGCTCTTGAAGTCTGTCTCACACATGTCCCCACTTAACATGCTTTGGTTTGTGTTGTGAGGCAGTCCTGGAGGTCACAAACCTTGTTTCTTCTCTGTGGACTGGAGCAGAGGATGTGTGACCAATATGCCCCAGCTAATGTGTTCTAAGTCTGGGGTAGCTGGGTGAATCACAGGCTGAAGCACCCATTCAGCTGAGTGCAGTGTGAGGCTGTGTTCCCTCCACCATTTTCCTTGCTCTGCAGATCCCCTCCTACTGCAGCAGAAGTGCTCGCTGGTCCATACCTGTCCTTCATTTTTCCTACAGTTTTGACTTGTGGCACATGCTGTTTTCACTTGCTTCCTTTTTATTGCTTCAGTAATTTCATGGATTATTGAAACTTGACTACCTCAGTCCATGGGTTGTTTTTGGTTGGTTGGTTTAAGCTTTCAGTGGCTTCTGAGGTTTGGCTGTTTTGTCTCTACCATACTTTTACCAGAAACTGGACATCATCTACAGCTTGTTTTGGAAGCTGATCAATCTGCTACTTCTGCCATGTTCCAAACGCCTCAATAGTTACTTCTGTCTTGTAGTATGTGTTAATCAGTCCAGTCTGGTCTTCCTATCAAGCACGACACTTGTGTCTGCAGGTCTATCACTTGCCCAACTGTGCAGGAAACTTGCTCAAGGCAAAATCTCTGGTCAGACAAATCAACAAAGTAACTTGATGGTACATTATCTGCTGATACCTTTTTTCATTATTAGTCCACATAGAAAAAGCAAGGCCTGGTGGCTCTTATGAAGATCTTGATTTTCCTAACACTAATACTTCCTATTTTGTGGCTTCTGAAAAATTCTGTACTGAGGTCTCAATTAAAAACCTCTTCTGTTTATAATGGTGTGTAACACCAGATTTAATGGTGTGTTTGCGTCATTATTTGAATGACTGGGATTCTACCATATTGCTCTCTGATTCAGCATTGGTATATGCATTATGGACAGGATTTTCAATAGGGCTGGTATTACTCTAAGCCTTTTCCTGTTGAAGTTTGTGTAGTCTTAAATCTGCTCTTAATAAAGTGGCTGAGTCCCAATTCTGATGACGAGGAAAGAGTTTTACCAACAGTAATCACTTCCTGAAAATCTTTCTTGTTACAGAGTCATCCTATTCTCAGCCCCAAATAAAGTAGGGCCTGCCTTCTATGAAGTACTGACCTACTTCATAGTTACCACCTGTGTGTGCTGCTGTGGTACAAATAATTAACACTTCATGTGTATGTAGTTCTAGCTGTTTTATTTCAAGCCAACGCCTATAACATTTGGCTTGAATGCTTTTCTACCAGTCCTGGAGTATGTGTAATATTTTACAAGCATGCTACTAATCAACTTGCCCTCTGATTTATGTTTCATTATTGAGAGAGCTGAAACTGTTCAGATAATTCACAGGCAAGATACTGATGCTTTCTGTTAGTGAAATAATAAAAAAAAAGTAAGATCTATCAGCATGTAATATGACCATAAAATTAAGTACAGCCACAGCATCCCAAACCAGACCGGTTGAATCATTGCAAAAATGCATTTGAAACCAGGCTTTCGCTTCCAATTCTTGCAGTACATCAGGGAAACTTTCAACTGCTCCCTGTTAACAATAGCCTTGGCTCCTGACAAACTGGTGGGAAGGAGGGGAGAAAGCCGTTGCATTTTCAGTGTTGAGACAAAAGAAACATGACTTCTTGTAAGTGGAATTAGCCTTGAGCATCTTGAGGTGGATTTTGCCTGGATTCTCTTGCTGATATAGCACACCATCCTTACCACATACTGCCATGTGACTGCTGTTGAAAGCACTTTCCACCACGACACCTAATTTTGTGGTTTATGAGAGCACCTTACTAAGCTCAGAGAGGCAGCCTTGTGCCTGAAGCACACCAGCAAATTTCTTGGCCTTCACAGTGGGCCAAAGCCAATGGGTGTCTTGGACAAGCCGTCCCTGGAGCAGGAGGATCAGTGCTTGTGGCTGCTCTGCTCAACCACTGATGACAGATGCCTGTCACTCAAATGCACAGCAGATATTGTGCTGGGGATGACATCTCTGTCCCTCTTCTGATCCAGTAATGCTCTGGAGGCTGGTGTATGGTGTCTCCTAGCCCTGTCCACTCTGGCATGGCCATGAGGAGAGGCTGCCAAGCACCACTGTGGGATCAGAGAACTGGGGCATTTCCCTTCTCCTTCCAGGCCAAATTGTTTGGGTAATCCCATTCAGGCTGGAACTGTTGCTCTTACTGTCAGGATCCTCAATTGACCTTGTTATCTTTTCCATGACTTTATTGGTCAGAAAACACACTGCACTTACAAAGGGACCGAAACTAGTTCATGTTTTGGAATACTAGTCTTGATCCAGCCCCTAATGCTTAAAGGAGTACTGATATTCTCAGGCCAAGACCTTGAGAAATAAGATTTTACTAGCAGAGTGATACAAGCCATCCTCATTGCACTTTCCCTCTTCAAAAAGACCCCAAGTTCTGCAATTTGCTCTGTTCTGTTTACCAGAATATCTGAATGGTTCTTTGTGGTCTCATTTGTCATCTTACATATGCTAATACAGTAGTTAGTTGAAGAATTTCACTGGTTTATTCATTAAAATTAAGGATTTTTTTTATGGAGTACAGGAAAGCCAAAGTTTGTCTTGGATGCTAAATGTAAGTGACTGAAAATCGACTGATGTTTGTTATGCTACATTAAACCTTTAAATGAGCTTGGAGAGCATGGTACATGGACCATGCATGGAATGAAGCCCCTTCTTTTTGCAGCATGATGTCAAGGTGTGTGCATCATTTTAATGCCTTCTGTCAATCTTGACAACTGCTCTTCAAATTCCTTCAAGTTAAATAATCAAGAAAAGCTCCAAATGCACAATGATCTGAGGACAAATTATTCTACAAATTGCTGTGATCAAGAAATATCAGAGCATGTAATACAGTCAAGAGATGAAGGAAAGCTGATGCCCACCATGTGCTTAAATAACTCAGTGGATGATAAGGCACCCATGTTCTGCCTGATGTCATTTGAGGTGAAAACCCAGAAAAGTGCTTGACTTTGGACCTGAGTGTGGAGGAGCACCTGGGATCTAGCACTTAGCTATCCAGCTTGGCTGTGGGAGACAAAAACACAGGTTTTGAAGGTGGGTGCAAGGGTCAACAGATCACAGCCTGTTGCTTCTCATGGTGGAGTCAGTTATTGTGCTGTGGGTGATGTGGTATAGACTCCTCATCCAGCACAAGAAAAATTCAGGCTGCTCTAGCAACACAGGTCATAGTTCCAGGTACTGCACTTGCAACTAGATGGGGCCTGCAGATTTTTAGCCCAAAACACATAGCTCCTTCCAGTGCTTGGCCCATTATGATCCTTCTCACTTTACCAGCCCCTGCAGACCCTTAAGTGAGTGTGCTTGTATTTTCCTTCCCTTTTCTCTCAGCTAAAAATTACTTCAAAATATTTTGGCACTTTCTCCTCTATGGTGAGAATTTGGCCAGGGTCTCTGTGGGAATAACTATCAGCCACTTGCAAAAGAGCCCAACCTCTCTGAGCCTGCCTGTGAGCCAAAGCTTTTATCAGGGAAAGTTTAATTCTCTGTAGCGCTGCCACGACTCTTTTTCTCTCTTGTTGCCTCTGCTGGGTTAGATGGTGTGATTTAGGACTGACGCCTGGGAAGGTCGGGGTGAAGGCATCTTCCCTGAGGGAGGTGGGCAAGGGACAGCCTGGGTTTTCTTCTCTTCACACGCTTAGAGAATGTGCTAGAGAAATACAGCTTGGAGTTTGGAAGGGGAGAGGGGTATCCTCACCTCTGTGCTCCCAGCTATTGAGGAGAGTGTCTGCCACTCTCTTGGGGCTGTGTGGACACCTGCCCATTTTTCCCCAGACTTCAGCTTCCCTCCTCCCAAAAACTCATCTTCAAAGTCCTTTGTCCAGTTACACCGAGAAAGCCGTAAATCTGTACCCTTGTTTAGTGTGGCATGTACTCTGCCTCTAATCCAATTTCTCTCCTGTTTGTTCTCTGTACAGCCTCATTTGGCCTGACAGCTATTTAATAAACCTATTTGCTTTTCTTTGACGTGAGGCAGAAGTGGTGGGTGTTGAAGAGCCATAAGGCCCTAGTGGACAATGAAACCCTTTCCCACTCAACACTCTTCCAGCTCAGCACAGATAAATTGTGTAGAACTGGGAAATTAACTCATCCTATCTTAAAAAAAAAAAAAAAAAAGAAAAAAAAAAGGAAAAAGAAGAAAGCATTCACAGGCTGGTCCACAATTGATACAAGTTCATTTCTTATTCCTAAATGAGAATTCCTCTCTGTCTGTCAGTGCAGATCCACAAGGTTGTAATATGTTTGAAGATGATTATTTATGCACCTTTGTCTTTGTCACCTATAATAAAGCAAAAAATTTAGAGACACTGGCATCTATTTAAAAAATCCTGCCTAAGGTTTGAAGGAACAACATTAATCTAAGAAGCTGAGAGAAACTGGCCTGGTAATTTACACACTAGAGAGATGTCTTACGAAATTTCCAGCTTAGAGACATTTCCATTTGGTTTTCATGTATTGTTTCTGTGCTCACCTTTCTCTGCACACAAATGTTGATTTCTGGAGTATGGCATCAGGCATCTTTAATGCAGACTCCGTTTTCATGCACATCCTTTTATGGTTCAGATAGAAGACACAGGGACTCTGCAGTGGTGAAGATGGTAAAAGATCAATATTTAGATATATAGCTACGTAAAGGAATGAGAAAGATTTTTATTTTGATGAAATTAAAACAAAATAAACTTTACAGAAGTTTTAGCTTCCAAGTGCTCTGCAAATTAACAAAGAGACTTTCTTGGTCTTTATCTCTTTTAATGATCTGGCATGTATATATACATATATGTGTAAAATTCAAATGCTAACTGCCTACATTCCAGAGTAGCAGAAAAAAAAAAAAAAAGAATTTTGAGTCTGCTTTTCTTTTGAATCTGGAATATTATGTAGACTTAGTGATAACTGAATGACAGATTAAGCAAGTAGAATATTTACTGCCAATTATTCCAACTATTCAATATTGGGTAATTGTTTCTTGAGTGGGCTTCTGTATTGTTGCCTGTTGACTTTCCTTTTGGAGCAGAGCCGTACTGAATTAGATGCTGCATAGAGACACAGTGAAAAGAGATCTTTCCCCAAGAAGCAATACACATCCACAAGGAGCCATTCAACTGACAACCCAGCCTGAACCTGGTCTGTGTTATAGTCCCAAGCTTATTAGAAATATCAGATCAGGGACATACAGACTCAGTTATCCTCCCCCTAATTTTGTTTCTTATCTATTTCTGATAGGCAATTAGCAAATTAAATATCACTTCCCCATATCTTTTTCAACTAATACATCAGGTATTTTTATTTTTTTTTTTTTATCCTTCCTTCAAAGCCACATTTTCTATGATACCATACATATGTGTTCAAAGCAGCACCATTCCTCTTCAATGGCATTCTCTCCAAATCTTACTTTTTAAAACTATTTTCAGTCATAAGGATGTCAAAACATACCTGAGAAGCATTCACTTACAAATACACAAATACAACTACTCCTGCATATCATTTTTCTTTGAAGTTCCTGTCTTTTTGCTGCAAAGGAGGAAGGTCAGCACCAGCAGGAAGAGGTAGCACTGCTCCCTGATGTCATGTGGGAGCTATATCAGCTATGGCAGCACCTATCCGCAGTGAAAGGCCAAGTGGCAAGCTGAAATATGTTAGAGAAAAGACTTGCTGGCAGATTGATAGAGAACGCTGACATATTTCTCTAAACCACAATACAAAGGGAGTTAATCAAGATCAGGAGGAGTGTCTGTCTTCTTGAGAAGTCATTTCCCACCTCGATTAGCTGGCAGTTTAGGCAAACATAGGCAGTGGTTAGCCCCTATCAATCTGAGTGATGCTTTCTTGAGCAACTCATACTCCTGCCTTCACTGAGTCCCTGTGACAATGCCGCTGGCCACTGGCAGACTTTGTCAGCAAGACAATAAATCTTTATTGACAGCCTTAGCTTCATGTTAGGCTCAACTAATGCCCCCTCTTAAAGCAGAGAGGAAGAGGGGGAAGTATCTCGGCTCAGCATGCACAATGTCTATCAGAGGTCTGTCAGGGATTTAATTTCTTTCTTATAGCGATTGTCACATTTTACAAGCCCGTGTACATCTCTGTTGCTGGACTGCTCTCTTTTGGGATGTGTTTTTGTTCTCCCCCTGTTTGTATGCTTGTTTGGTGTTTCCTCTTCTAGAGTGACCAATGTCCTAATTCTGCAGTGCAGTCTATGTGAGCTCTTTGAAGAAAAGCAACTTCTTGCACAAAATGATGACAAAAACCCCCCAAGACTAGTGATCAAGAGGGGAAAAGGAGCCTTCAGGCTTGTAAGCCTAAACAAAGGCAGGCAATAAACATGTGGTAGAAAGGGATGATTTCTTTTAACCTTTTTACTGTAGTCTCTGATATTATCCAGTATAGGTTACAGCCCTTTTGTTTTTCGCTCTCTGGATTTGGCAGACCTCTGCTCCCAAGCTGCAGTAATATGCTTTTTCCACTGTCTTTTCTCCAGTTCTTGGTGTCCCTTGGCATAATGAAATTTTGTGAATTTTCCTCCCTGCCTGACAAATACCCTGTTATTGTTTTGGACCACCCTGGAGGGTCTTTACAGCGAAAGCTTTCAGGAGAAGCATCCAGTACACTGATAAATTAAGTTGTAAGTCACCAGGTCTAGTTTCCTAGTCTCCTACCTTGCAAAGAGTAAATTGATTTTTTTTTCTTACTTTGAGTCACCATTTGATGTTCCAGATTTTAGAGAAAAATCATATTTTTTCTTTCTTGTCCATTCCCAATGAGAATTTCTCTAGCTGTACTAGATAAATACTCCGGGTGAATGCTGCTGATGCATGTAATGATTGAACTGGGTACCAGCAGCAGGCACTGAGACTCATCCACTGACTCAGCCATGTAGGAGGGTTGTCTGAATGACTCCTGTGTGAGATGTTTTAATTGTCCCAGGTCTAATTCAGGCAGCTATCGCAAGTAACTTATGCAACTACTTTTTTGATTGATAGACAGTCATCTAATTAGTGTTACCATATTCTGTTAGCCTTCTGAGATGTTTACATTTCTCTAGTGGAGTTTCTCATGCTTGTAACATAAACAAAGTAGGTTTTTTTGCATTCCTCTGTGATGAGGGACAATTGATGGACTTTTAGCCTGCCCAGTGGAGTGGAGAGGTGGCAACCTCATTCTCCAATCCCTGGTCATTGTCCAGAATCTATATAAAGGAGGTCATGTAAATAAACTTCCCTTCTTTTTGCTCTAGAGATGAATATGTGAGTATCATTCATTTTGTGTCCTCCAGCAACATTTAGGAACTCTAAAATGCAGTATGAACTCAGTCAAAAGCTTCCTCTTTCCTACACCCTATATTTAGAGATATTTCATTATCATGAATAAGTCAGGAATTAGTAAAATCTCTCTGGGAGAAAATTAGTTTGTCTGAAAATACAAGTTTATTCTGGGGAAGAGTTTTTCAGACCTGTTGCAGGAGAAGCAGGTGCTGATCTCTTATCTCTGTCATTAGGAAATGCTGAACAAGGATAACATCCAGGTATTACAAGGAACAAGCGTTTTGCAAATGGGGGTATAGCAAAACCTGTGGCTGTGACAGTACATTTGTCCGTGTGACACGGATGGCTCTCCAAGGGATGTCCCTGTGCATGTGTGTGGCTCCATTGGGTATCTGGGAGTAAAGGGGCAAGAAAAGAAGAAAATTTCTTCTGTCTGTCCTGCACATAGTGCTTTTTAGTTGCAGACCATAAAACAGGAATGCTGTCTTCTGGTGTTGGACCCTTCTGAATGATGGGTCTATACTTCAGTGCTGAACCTCCTTGGCAGCACCAAGGATGTTTTGGCCACTGTTCCTGTGGCTGCTAACAGACAAGGGGGTCATGGAGATGGTCTTGCAGAGAACAACTCAGCCATAGTGGTTCCTCATTAATCGCTGCTGCTAAATGGATTGGGTGCCCGGTTTTCATGCTTGGCTCTTCTGCTCTTTGCACCAGAGTGGTCAGGAGCCACTGTACTGCAATTACTGGTGTCACCAAAATAAAAGTTACCCTGAGGGAGAACCAAGCCTTGAGTTTATTTTTTTCTTAGTAAATTCTTGATTGTTAAGTCAGAGAATATTTTTCACCCCCAGTGCTGGGGTGGTACTTAGCAGATGGAGCATGTCCCTTCTTCTGATCCTCCACCTGAAGGAAGACATCAAAAAAACCCCAAACTATTTCTGCCTGCCAATAAGACAAAAATATCACTGGCACTAGACCTTAGTCTAAAGCATATTTATTTTCTGACAGCAAAATATTCCCCTCTTGCCCTTTCTTATCTCCTAGCTGCTCCTCATTCCAGCCTCAGCACCTTGTTACTACTGGGAGCATGGCTTCCCCAACTGAGCCACCTCTCTGTCATCCCATCCCACCTCTCCCCTCTTTTTGGCAGACCTTGGCACTAATTAGAGGCGATAATGCTTTGTGAAGAAGCAGCGAGGGACTGCCAGCCATCTGGCATGGCTCAGAGTGAAGCTGCCAGGGCCCTGGTGAGTGCCAGCCATGGAGGATGCTTGCAGCTCCCTGACATACCTGTGTGGATGGGAGAAGCCCTATTTGGCTCTGCAAGACCATGTGGAAAACACACGAAATTCCAAATAAACCCTCTTTCCTCTCCCTTTGTGGGTTAGAGGGATGTGGACTGTGGCTGCCTTGTGCCTGGTGCTGCATGGACCAGGTGTGAACACATACTGGGGACAGCCTCTGCACATCAACAGGACAAAATTGTCACAATATTTGCAGGAAAATCTTGTCTGAGAGGTTTTTGATTTGTGCTAGCAAGAGGTTGGAGATGTCAATGCCTTCATGAAACAGAAAAGATGGCAGCACATGGACATCTTCACAATGCAGGCCTCAGACTCCAGAGAGAGTTTGAGCTGGGAATGAAGCTTTTGAAATCCCTTTTTCCCCTTCAGCCATTTCCTCTTTAACATGTTGACCCCAAAACACTGGCAGTGCTCAAAAGGGTTGGCACATTAGTGCTCAAATACAAGACTCTCTATTATTTCAAATTTATGCCTTAGAGCAGAAAAGATTCAGCTAAGCCTTTGAAGTATCACGTAGCGTTTTTCTCAAATCTCTTTCTTCTGTTGGGAGTCTCTTTGGTGGGAGGCAATAACAAAAAAGATTCACTTGGGTGTCTAGCGGGGTTGATTCAATGCTGCAGTTGTCAGGATTCCTCTATGCTGTAAAACTGCCCGCTTGATGCACTACCACAGCCCTTCAGAACACCAGATTTATAGTGATTGTGTTATGTTATGTCCTAACAGTGCTATCCCAAGGGGAGTGTTAAACAAAAAATCATGCAATAACTTGAGATGGCTCTTGTCATCATCAGAAGTTGAGGGTAAAATGTTTTAACCTGCAAGTGTAAGTCTGCAATCTTGGAAAGCAGCGACTAGGGTAATGCCTGGGTATCCTTCTAACAGTTGCAAGGAAGGGGTCAAACATTGAGAGCAAGTTTGAAAGACGAAGATACAACAACCTCAAACATCAGCTTAAGCCCCCCCATGGAGTATCCCACTGTTATCTACCCTGAGTGCTAACCTCCGACATTGCATATTTGCATTGCCCACTGTATCTGGAGGAGCATCCTGGAGAGCAAGGGATGAGACTGCTCTGTCCTGGAGCTGCTTCCCAGTGAAGTGACGGCATCCTGCTCTGTCTCACCCTTATTTTGGTGCCTGACCCAAAAAGAGTCACTTGAAATGTGGCAAAAAGTGAGTTCTGCAAGAACCCCTTTCCTCTGAGAGGGTCGAAAAAGTTTTACCGCTCGGTTTAACTGAGGCCTTTGCTATCAGCTGGCAGAACTTGCAGCCTTTTCCTGCCTGGCAGTTGTAGACAGGGAATTGCTGATAGCCTGTCTGAAATCTGTCTCTTGCTCTGAGTTGACTCCAGAGCTACCTTGTCTGGTACAGTTATAAGCTCTGGGAGATTTATATATTTAAAAAGGGGTGGGGGTGGGAAGAAAAAAGTTTGGCCTAACCTCAGAGTCCTATGGGACTGCAAGAGGAAGCAAACTGGAACCCATTTTCCTATTTCTTCCTTGGCCTTATCCGAGAACAGCCATCCTATCTGTAAGTGGCAACTGTGGAAAATGTGCTCTGGCCACTTGGTGTGAAAGATAGGCAAGACTCCTAAAAAATCTTCTCCGCAGCTTATCACCTTTCTGCTGGCTCCACAGCAAACTAGTGCCCCGGTGCAGAAGGAAACTGGCTGTCTGTAAGGCTGGACAGGGCCTCATCAACAACTGATAAGCTCCCCTGTGAACATTCAGGCTCTTCAGGGTTTACTGTCCTTTTAAATACCACAGAAGCTCTAGCTGGGCAGATGCATACATATACACATGTGCATCAGTGCAGTTGGTATTTAACACCATGTATCTGGTTCTCCCTCACTCTTTTTGCTGTTTTGGGGATGATGCTCCTTTATCATTTGAATGTAAGTGTAATAGGCCTGTGCAGCATGTTTTATAAAGTTGGATAGAGGTATTTAAAGATAACCCTCCTACCAGTTCCCTGGTCATAGTGTAAAATGGTGAAAATTCTTCTTGCCACTAAAATAGTAGTAGGAATAGAAGAATTGAGGGAGTTCCCATTGTGTTTTTGGGAAAGAAAATGTCCACAAAAAATTTATGCCTGGAACTTGTTCAGGTCTCGGTTATTTTAAACTGGGCCAAGGAAAATGTGACAAGCCATTGTTCAAGTTTCATTTTCTGCTATGATTTCAGTAAAAACAGAGAAGTAGCACTACAAAGCGCTCCTCTTCCATGGAACAAACCTGCCCAGTTTGGGGAAAGCAGTTATATAGCCAGTTGACTAAAAGCAATTAAAAATGCTGCTACATGAATAGAGCAGAGGGGTGCAAGGACACAGTAAAAAGGGATCCCACATGCTGAAGTTCTGTTTTATATTTCGAAGAGTAATTCTGTAAGAGAAGGCTTGATCTGGTCATGCAGAAGCTTGAAGTGAGGTAAAAAGCAGCTCTGTTGCTTTGACAACACTCCAAATTCCCAATCTTTGGAGTTACCACTTTCAAGCCAAGGTTCCCTTCACACTAAAGGCTTGCATGGATGGGGACACTTAGTGGATACGTTTAAGTTATGGTTGATATACATGACCACTGTTCCAGTAGAAAACTGCAGCAAGCAGACTGGAGCAAGGTGGGTGAGAGGGTTGGATGGCTCAGGGGGAGTCTGCTGAATGCCCTTTGACTTGATTGCTTTAAAAGAGTTAATGCACAGCAGATCTAACCTCACCAAAACCCAGAGCCTCAGGGTTTCTCTCTGCCACTTGGCTATGGAATTGTTTAGATCAATGTAACTTATAAATCTGAATATCTAACAATTAAACCAACTCAGTTCAATAAACAAGTAAACAAAGCCACAGTAAAACACATCCATTCCCCATAGGGCATTTTCAATGTCAGATTGCCATTGCAACTGCAAAGCATCAGACCTCAGAAGTCTGATTCATTCAGATCCAGAAAATGCAACTGGGATAACCAGGTACATGACTTTGTACCAAAAAAAAAAAGTGTTTCTGTGCTTGAGAGACTATAAACACTGTGTATGATTAGTTGTTAATGGACAGAACAAAAACACTGAAAAGGGGAAGAGAAGATCATTACGTGAGATGGAAACCATCTTAGGCAAAGTTTAGTCTCAAAGACAACAGAGTTTGTTTACCAAGACGAACAGAGTAAAGGAAAAGGACAAGGAATTGCCGGTGAGGACTGGTACTGCATTGCCAATACTCCTTGCATGGCTCTGATAAGTAAAGCATGTGTTGGTCCTCTCCTGGATTTTGGTTTTTATTTAAAATCCACCAGCAAAAGGGATTAAAATATTAATGGCAATGTATTTATCCAATGGGATATGTTCTAAGGAAGCTGGAGGAAACACACTGTAATCACTGGATAAAATGGATCTGAAGCTGTACCATTAGGGCAAAACTGCTGTTACTGTCCCCCATAAAGCCTTGCTATTAGAAAGATGTGAAATTTTCATTAAAATTAAAATTAGACTTGTCCATGCTTCCACTGTAACAGAATCAAACATGCTTATGTATATATGTATGGAATGCATTCACAAGAAATAAGGGGATTTAAGAAGGAATAGGAAGCTTAAGCTGAAGGGAATGGGTGTGTCCATCTGTATTATGCACAAAAAGAATATAATGTATTTATATTACAAATTAGGTTAGTTGGTCTTAATAGATGATCTTTTCAGACTTTTAGAAAGAGTTGAACTGTTTTGGATGTATAAAGAAGTAGAATAATAGCTGTAGCAGTGTGAGCATTTTGTGATTTTCATATGTTGGGGTCTTTTTTACTTAACACTAGAGCTTTCTAACTCTCGGGGTCTACAGGTGCTCCTGTATCAAGTTAACGTAAAATATTTCCATACTGAACATCTTTAATTTACCTGGGGCTTTATAGGTAAAAGGCACGGTGTTCTAGCATGCATTCATTCCTTCAAATGATAAAATTAGTCATACAGTGACATCCGTGATGGGAAAAAGATAAATTTAATGAGGGTAGAACAAGAAATCCCTTTCAATCCCATGTTAAATAATCACCATACATAAATTTTCCAGCTGCCAAAGTATCAGAAGTTGGTCCTTGTCTCCATGATTTCAACGGTGCATTTGTTTTCCTTGGTCACCACAAAAACTACCTGACGGGATCTGTCACCCGTTGTAATTACCCGGTGGCGGGAGCTTGGGTTCAGCCCCTTCAGACTTACATTTAGTCTGAGTCTCACCAGAAATCTCTGGGAAAATGTTGTGTCTGTGTTTGAGGATTGTAAAGTTGGCTTGCTGTTGAAGTGCTCCGTAATGCAGAGTCTTGGTGGATACTCACTGGCAAGCACCGTTTCCTAAAAATGTGTGGTCCCTCCATCCTCGTGGGACTTGGGAAAATCTCTCCTGACAAACCTCCCGTGGTCTCAGCCCCTGCTGAGGGAGGGAGCTGCTCACCCCACAATGCACACCCTATACATCCTGTGGGCACATGGTCATGTTGTGGGGCAACACAGGCAGGAAAAAGGGGGTTGGATTTTCACTACCATAGCTGTATGTCCCTCCCTCCAAGACTTACTCTGCTAATTATTTTATGTGTGTAGTCATGTGCAATTCTTCAGCAAGCATTTTGGTGGTGTTAATGGTAGAGGAATCATGTGGTTTTTCAGGTCTTTTTCTCTTTCTCCCCGTCACAAAAAGCTCCAGCTTTGCATCTCTGCTGGTTTTTCTCCCATGCATTCCCTACCTGGCATCTCTGTGGTCTACTTCATATAGAACAATAAAGTAGGAAAGACAATTTAGGCTGCCAGGCAGCTTTGAGATCACTTGTTAATACATCTATTTAGAGCTTCTTGCAGATGTAGGGAAGCATGTTGCTATTCAATATAAATACAAAGAGACATCCGACTCACTCTGAGAGACAGCCCCATCAAATCAATTCCTGTGAAGATTTTTAGGGGCAGAGAATTCTAAGAGCCAAGGGTTTTGGCTGTGGATGCTTTGGGTGAGCCCAGGAAGCAAGCTGAACTGTTGCATTTGGTCCAGCTGCTGGGAGGAAAACTGTCCCTGTAGTGACCCGCTGCCCCACAGCGAGAGCAGTGCTCTCTAAACTAAAGAAAAAAAGGAGGAAAAAGCAAAGTTCAGCATTGCAAATTCCCCCTTCCCCATTCACTTCCCCCCCAGCTAGGCAACAGCAATGGGGAGAAGCTGTGAATTTGTCCTCAGGGTACCAAACTACTCCACTTCTCCCTTTGGAGCAGTTACACCATTTGTGAAGGCTGGAGTTTTATAGAAGATAACTGTCCTGCTTCCTTAATGAGAGTGATCACTGTGTCTGCTGCTTTTTTAAGAAGACAATAACTTATTATGTTAAGCCTGTGGGATGTTTTTTTGGCTAGGGAGATGTTGTATACTGCAGACATCTGACTGGTTTCTGTGGTGTCCTGCCTGGTGTCAGGAATGATGGGGATCTGCTGTTCCTGGGAGAAAAGCACTGCTGAGACCGGACGGATCTGTCAGCATAGAAACCCTGTAAAGCAGGGCTTTAACCAGAGTCTGTTGAGCAGTCCCACTGGTTTTAATCACACTCAGAGGACTTTATCTAACATCCTTTGAAGCAGATGATTCTTCCTACTTAAATGAATTCATGCATGTTTGTATTTGTGTGAGACTAACACAGGGCTACAGGATTGAAACTGAAGCAAAAGGGCACAGTTCTCCATTACCCCTCAAAATCCGATGTAGTAATAGGAATAAGCAACTCCAATATCTAAAATGTACTAGGAGCAGGGTTTATCCTTTCCTCTGTGCCTGCACAGCCCCTTCCATGATGAGTGTCAGCTCCAATGGGCAGGAGCATGTGACAGAGTTCTGCTGAGATGTCAGGACTGTAAGTAACAAGAACCAAGGGTCTGTATTCTGCTCTTCTTCCATTGCCTCTCTCTTTTCCCACCAGCCATGTCCAGAGGATCTCAAGGGCTTTGATTGCCGGGCATATTCCATTTTCATTGTTATGGGAGCGTGATTATGTGTGGGAGTGTTTAAGGTTGTTTGGTGTCACTGTTTCATTGCTCAAGACAAAATGTGGAACCCTTGAAATAACAGGACAAAATGTTGGAGGGATTCAGAGAAGCCAGGTGACCCTCAGCTTGCTGCCTCTTGGCACACCTTTTCCCTGGGGTGCAACAGGTCGTTGCAGTATTTTACTGCTCCTTGGCTCTGCTTTAGCATACTCTGTATGATTTTCTTCTGTAGAGTAATGCCAGTAAAAGATAATGGTTAATTTTTCAGTGTTTCACCGTAGACAGAGTCCAGCCAAAACCAGCCTGATAACGGACAGAGGGAAAGTAGTTGGTCAAGGTGTGTGGTGAACCAAATTTTTTGGCATCATTGTTTTCAAGAAGTTCATGTGTTCATAGAGATGGAGGGCATGATCTTAGGAGTACTGCATCATAATCCTGGCTGAGTGTGGCCAGCTGACCCTGCTTACTGGCCCAGCCTCACTGGGGTGAAGGTACCTATTCATCGAAGATGGGTTGGGCTGCCTGTAGCCAACCTGCACTGTAGTCACATACAGTGATGTGCTCCTCACTTGTGTACCTATGGCTCCTGGAAAGAAGATGCAGGGTAGGAACAGAACATCTGTGGAGATGCAGAGCAAGTCAGTGACCTCATTCACAGGGTAAGTGACCAAATGTACAGCATACTTAGAGATTTAGGAAAGTCCAAACTTATACTCCAGCTGCTGCCACTCTCCTGCCACGGTCCTGTGAGAAGCTCAGCTGTTTCCTTCCTCTTCCCATCCTTCCTCTCTTTTTCTTGCTCATTCAGAGCAAGAGGCAGGGACCAGAATAAACAAGTCTTGACCTTACCAGTGCTAATAATAAGAACAGAAATTATAGGTCAGGCCAGCTGACACCATACATGATTTAAAGTAAGTGTGAAGTTTTTGTATATAGGAGTTGGACTGGGAGAGGCATCCTCCCTTGAGGATATGTCTTTTTAAAATACCTGGTGCTAGAAGGAATGTGGTGTGCTCTGAAGGCAACATGCTTTGGCTGCTCTGAAGCATTTTTATGAGGCCTGGGATAGATCAGCTCTGGAAAGTATGAGTTGCCAGTAATCAGAAGAGAGAGGGAGTTTTATCCAGGATGTGGGAATCGCAGACTGCAGTCTTACTAATGCAGCAATAATGTGCCAAAGGAGATTTCTGTGGGTCCTACAGCAGTGGTGCTTTGCTCCCTCCACAGAGGCATGTGGCCCTGGCACCATCAGGGCTTCATGGAAGGGCTGGAGCTGCCCGTGCCTGACAGCTGCCTCATTGAGGAGGAGGGCTCCTCTGGCTTTGGTTGAAGACTCTGGGGCTGATGCACGAGACTCACTGGGTTCATTCCTGGTAGAGTCAATGGGGGCAGTAGCAAAGGTAAGACAGGAGTGAGGGGGAAGGAGGGACAGCAGGAGGCAAGGAGTGGTGGCAGTTGTCCAAATCTCGACTCTAAAATCAGCTGCATTCACACCAACCCCCAAATTGTTTTGTTCTTGGTATATTGTTCTTGGTATATACAAATATTCAAAATAAAATGATCCTGTCTTGGCTCTGCTGGAATATTGAGTGCTAGGAATTAAAAATTTGGAGTACACAAGGCACCTTGATTTATGTTTTTGAAGATGTATGGGTGCTGCCCAGCCAAGAAAAAACACTGTCTCTTTGGGGCACCTTGTCCCTCTTGTGTTGTGGAATACATGTTGGTTGCACTGTTAGGAGGGCATGGCTGATGATGAGGGTGCTTTCTGTGGAGGGGAAACCACCTGTCTGCAGAGACACCACCTGTCTGGTGCATTAGCACCTGCTATGTCTGATATTCCAGGTTTTACTGAGAGAGCAAGAGCTGCCTTTCTAGAGTAGCCCAGGCCTTGATGTCAAGAACTGCAGTCTAGCTTACTGCCCATGCCAGTCTCCCACTGGCCGTGGAGAGGTCCAGCAGGGTGTCTTGGTTTGAAAGACAAGTATCTGCTAGGGAGAGGCGGGGCCTCTCTAGGAATGGGGAATTCCAATCCCTTCCCTCCAAGTTATTATAATTTAGAAGATTAAAGAGGCTTTTCAGTCAGAGCTATGGGGAAAGGAATAACAGTTCTTTACTAGTAAGTATAACAAGGCAAACAAACAACAACAACTACAGCATTAATAATAAACAGAGCCAGGAACCTCGAGGTCTCATCCCTTGGGACCCCGAGAGCACCAAGCTGGAGTGGTGGAAACTCCCGGGCTGGTGGCTGGAGCGGCAGGATGTCCCCAGCAGGGCAGGGGGCTGTCCCGGCAAAGTGAGCAGTGCTGAAGAAGCCGTGACGGCTGGGCAGAGCTGGCCCAGCTCCAGCAGGGCAGGCGAGGAGCTCCGAATTCCTGGGCATTCCAGCAGATGATGGATGGTGGTAGAATTCCCAGGACCGGACCCTCCGTTTACAGTGGACTATTCACGCAGCTAGCCGTCGCCCAACGGTAGTCTCCGAAACCGAGAGCGGCAGAAACTACCCTCAGCTCCCGGAGTGCCTGAGCCTTTCCCTCCCCCCAAACTAAGTGATCTACTGCCCTCTAAGCATCAGTATTTAGTCTCTTAGCAACTTGGGGGGGGGTGCGAAATTCTATAGGGAAAGGAAAAAAAAAAAAAACCACAAAACCAGACTTAACCCCTAACACAGGGACTGCTGATCCTTGGGCTTCCTCTTCTTTGGCTTCCTCCTTAGCCAAACTTCTTACAGAAGTTTACTCTCCAAACTGGCAGTTCCTGGTGTCTGAAGTTTGAATGGTGTGGGTCATCTTGCCCTACAAAGCCCTAAAAGTTAGTGGATTCAGAAACCCAGCTGCAGCCCTGATAACCAATTGAAGGCCCCCACGGGCATTTGTAACCAGCCGTGCCAAAATGCAGCCTGGACCGCTGAGAAACAGAGTGATCATGGACCTGGGGAGCTATCAGGAAAAGCAAGCTGCGACAATAATGTTTGGAAAACACTGCAGGATGAAAGACATGCTGCAGATTAGGTATCTAATCAATCTATGTTTCTACACCGAGTCCATCATCTTAGGTCCTGTTTTTTACAAGCTAAAAGATCAATGCATGCTTCAGGTAAATCCCCAGCCTCTTTACTATAACCCCATGGACTTTTATTTTATTTTCTTACTTGTTAGTGGCAAGCAAAGCCACATTAATTCTATGTACATGATGTTGAACCAGATTCCTGGTGAGATAAACCCCTGTGGTTTCAGTGATTCAGGCCAGCTGAAGATTTGGTCTGCCATTTAACAAGTTTTTATGTGAAAGTATTATTTGGAAACATCCTTTGATATTTCCCCTGGTGCTGAGCATATTACATAGCAGGAGTTATCTGAAGATTACAGTTGAAGTCAGGATTTTTGTGCAATGCTTACAGCTGTCCTATGTCTTGCACAGTATAAAATACATCTGCATCATTTTAGGTTTGGAGCAAATGTAGGCTTTATTGGAAAACATCGTCCATGCTGGAGGGGAAGCCACTGGGGACAAGGAGATTTCTGCTTGTGTAATGATTTTGACATGTCAGAGATACAACTCTATCAGTTTTGGAGACCGTGACTCTGACTGGCAGTGGCCAGAAGTGGAACATGATAATTGTAAAGAAAAGATCTGGATCCCAACAAAATACAGGCAGGGGTGAAAGGCAGCCGTATGGGATGGGAGGGATGTGGACGTGGACACACTCCCTGCCAGCATGTGGGATTTAAGAGGAAGAAGAGTTGATAAATTGTCTGCGGCTCCACCACTCAGGGCTGCCAGTGTCAGAATGAATGGCAAAATAAACATTTTGGCATGTTCATGTGCCTCCCTGGCCTGGAAAAAGCCCATAGGGGATTTACATTTAAGTGAAATTATTACAATTTTTTGAACATACAAACTCTGGAGCACAAATAACGTCTTCAGGTATAAGCACAGTTGCATTTACTCAGTAGCCATCTCTCCTGTAAAATGACTAAAGGATAAAGGTAAGTGACTGGTACTAGTCATGAAGCATCACCTTGCTCCTTTCAAAGTACTCTGGTTTTGATTCCTTTGGCTTTTAAAGAACACGTTTCAAGATCTTTTTCGCTAAAGACCTATAAAGTCTCAAGCAAGGTCACATGGATGTGGTTCTTTGCATGTCAAAGTGGTTGCAAAATAGGCATCTTCAGACCATAAATATATGAGTTTAGGCACATCTTGTCTGAATCTTAGACCACACAAGTCTTAGAATGCACTGTAAAACTACCAATATTTACATATTTAATAGACAGTCAGAAGCCACAAAGAGTAAGTGGGATAACTTAAACCAGTGAGATAAACATCAAGCTCAGTCAAAATAAAGAATTAATTTCTACAAGGCTCTGTTAGTAAAATATTTGAGGACAGGAACAGCATTAAAATTTGTTCTTAGATCAAAGCTGATGCCCTCCTCTTCTGGAACTGCAAACTTTATTGCTAAAAGGTTTCAGAAGGTATTTATCACACTACCTTCTGTATGTCAGCATTATACATTGCTAACAAAGCCTACAGGAGATGGACTAAACCTTGAAGGAGTTGTAAATAAATGAGGAATTTTAACTGAATGTGGATTTTTCTTGTTTGATTCATCAGCAATACATAACTGACCTGGCAGTTCAACATATTTATCTCTAAATTGAAGTAAAACTATAATCTGGAGATAAGGCAAAGGGTGCCTGAATGGTAAAAGTCAGGAACAACTAAGCAGTGATATAAACTGGTCTGAATGACTTGGTAAGTATAGCCCTGTGAAACAAAGTGGTACAGTTAATATACAAGTTCGTATACCTTAGAACAAAAAATGCAGCCCTCATTGACAAGAAAGGAGACTGTATTTTTAAAACCAAAAGGCTATACTGGCTATACTGGACCCAGAGAAAAGCATGGGATTGCAGCACAATACTCCAGTTCTCTTTGCAGTAATGTTTATATGAATAAAGAGTTTACTGAGCTTTGAGTTTGTCTGTGGTTGGAACTGGTGAGAACGATGCTGGAATACTGCAGTTTCAGCGAGTTCTGCCTGTGAGGTGTATACCCAGAGAGCGCAGAAACAGCTATAAAACAGAACCAAAGGCTGGAGAGAAATCACTGAGATAGAGCTTCTTATGCATGTTTATTCTCCATAAATGTCCTCCAGAGAGGCATCTTCATTGGACGAGAAGTCTGAACACCAAAGATCTTTACAGCTCAGTGAAGCAAAACACAACCTGAATCCGTGGCTGGAAACTGAAACTGGACAAATTAAACTGGAAATAACACACATTTTTATTAGAGTGAGTCTAATCACAGGAATACACTAGTGGGGTAGGGTGGATTTTCTGGCTCCTAAAATCTTTACATCCAGACGGATGCATTTCTGGAGATAGTCTTTAGCCAAACACGATTTATTGGACTTGATGCAAAGGTAACTTGGTGAAATGTAATGACCTGTGATATATAGCAGGTCAGACTGGATAACACAGTGGTGCCTCCTAGCTTAGAGCATTACAAATCTATGAACACTTGAACTTTAGGAAATTATGACAGCAAGCTGTAATATTTTTCTCTGCTGAGATTTCTCCAAAGCTCCTAATAAATCATTGCATACAAATCTTGCTAAGCAACGTTGATTTTTTTTTTTTTTTTTTTTTAGCTATGTTGGGGATTTTTAAATCTTGTTTATGGAAGAATGGTTTATAAGATTTTCTTTTTAAGTGCAGTTAGGATGCTCTAACACTAAACTTTTCCAAGAATAAGGGAAGAATTTCTATGTTGTACCTGTGGCCTCACCAAGCTATGTAACTTCACTGGTTTTGGCTTTTCAAAACCTTTCCCGTAGCTATTTGGACTTTGTATGTACACTGATACCAGCTTTAATATCAACTCTACCACAATGTTGGCTGCCCATCCCCTATCACAAAATTTATACAAAAGGTAAGGTTTTGATGAAGCAGGCTGATACAAGAACCCTTTTCTCATAAGAGGGAGCTGTTAATCTACACACTTCTCACAACAGGAGATGGGCTCAGGAATTGTCCTTTGTGTGCTTTACCTCCTCAGTTGAAGGGGATAGTTTTGCGTTACCAGTAGAGCCATCTCAGAAGCAGCTCTTTACACAGACTCTCCTTGGAAGATCCTGTGGGGAAGAAGGGAGGCTGAGTATAACTTCAGAAGAAGGTACTTGAGTCCCTTGTTGAGGAAGCAAGTGCTTAACTTTAAACAGGTGCTGAAGTCCATCAACGCAAAATAAATAAATGATCTGTGGAATTGCAGCATATACTTAAACATAGGCCTGTGCTGCCAGTTCTAATGAGTTACAGCTTCAGTCTACAGAAGCACTTGAGGAGCTGTGTAATCCAAAGTGCAGGAGAAGTCCCTTGACTTTAATGGATGGTTTGTGTAGCCAAAGCTATCCACCTCCTAAGTGTAACACTGGAATAAAATGTTCTGAAAAGCAAAAGGAAACAAACTGGGAGAGTGTGGTGAGCATACGCCACTTAATTTGTTAGCGCTTGCTAGTCACAGCAAACAGACCCACAGGTCTTGGGGAGGATGGAGGGATGTGAGGCCTTTGGGTGTGAATTTCTTTGGGGAAGGTTGGGGGAATTTTTAGAAGAGGAAAAAAAAGGAAACCAGTTTAAATTTGCATGCTTCTCAGCAGCTTGGGGGTAAATAAAAACCTAAATCTTAACCTAGTGGAAACTAAAAGGAGGTTGCCTGAGATATTCAATGATTTAACTGAAGGCAGGGAATGAGCTGTCTCCTAACTCCTAAGGCAATGGATTGATGGCTGCTTGGTTTGTTGCTAAAGAGGCAACTGTTGTTGATTTAATTCTTGTAATTCTTCCCTTGTTTCTTCCCTCTCAACCCTATACTTAATGCCATCATTTAAGGGAAAAAAAAAAAAAAAAAAAAAAAAAAGGAAAAGAAAATTTAGCTTTATTTTCTTTTACTTTTTTTTTTTTTTTTTTTCCCCCTGAGATTATTACTCCTAACAGTGCCTTAACATAATCTCACAGCTGACTGAACACTACCCTCTGACCTTTCTTTCCTTGGGGACAAACTCAGGTTTAATTGACATTTGTGTCTGTGAGCTCTGCTGAGGAGAGATTAGCAGTGGCTTAGCTAATTAGTATTTAAATGTTCACTAATGTTCCAATGGATTTGTCAATTACAATCTTATTAAAAAGGGATGCAAAGATTTCAATTTTTTTTTTTTTTTTAAAGCAGTAATGTCAGAGCTGATTCAATTTCTCCAGAGGATTAAAGAAAAAATCAAATCTGCTATTATGATCTTTTCAGTCATACTAGGAAGCAAGGAAAATATTTTGAACTGCAAATGTTCTGTATGTTTCTCATCATGCCAATGTGTTCAATTCTTGCTGCTGGGTTGAAAAATTTGAGGATGCACAAGCTCTCATTAGGACAATTTGGAAATAGTCACACTGTAATTAGATGTGTTGATGTTCTACTCTCCCAACAAAGCTTTTGCAGTTCAAAATATTGGAAGAATTTTCCAGACAAATTTAACACATGATATTAGAATAACTCCACTTGAGTTACCCACACAGGATATCAATCTCTTTAGAGTTGCCCTTGGTGTACATGATACACATTTCACCCAGTGCACTGAGTGTGATCTGTAACAGTTTCCAGCCAGAGTTTCAATTTCATATTAAATCCACAGTTTATACAGTAAATGGTGAAGGCAGCTTCTGGCTGTGGAAAATCCTTAACTGATCAAAACAGGGGCACCTTGTTGTGAGCTGAAAGCTTTCTTCTGACCTGATGAATGAGGGAAGATAACATAACATAGCTACTTGCTTAGAATCAACCTTCTTTCAACCCCTTTCTGCTAAAGTATTTCAGCACACAGAGCAAGTATGCAAATACATTAGATTTAGATCAAAGTTTGAAATTTGGTGCCCTAAAGAGACTTCAGTCTTTAAAGAGATTTCAGAAGTCATCTATATAACCTAAGTATACTTGACTTGACTTTTTTTTCCTCCCAAAGATGCTAAGGTATTACAACAACCCAGCAAGTTTGATGTATTAGGAGTCTCAGCTGCTTAGGGGTTACACACCTTCTGCAAATGAAGCTAGTTTATTTGGAAATTTAACTGAATGCAACTGTGCATTTGGGTGCTCAGGAAATATAAGGAAATATTTTCATGTGCATTAAATATTTGAGAATACTGGTGGGATGGGGAAGCCCAAGTTCATTGACCTTCCCTGACAGCTCTAATTTGAGCAGCAAGAATATATGATTATTTTGGGGTGGAGTTTTTGTGCAGATGATTTAAATAGGAATTAATCTATATTAGCACAAAATTATTTTCTTTCCTCTCTAATGAGCAACTAAGAAAATATGCTTTGGATTGAACTAGTGAAGAAAATGTTTTTAGGTTTACCTGAAAAAAGTTACATTTCATTTTCAGATGCTTTATTTAAACTTAAGAAAACGAGGTAGCCCTAGTTTCAGAACAATGCACATACTTTTAGTGTTCTTTTTTCTAAAGCATTTAGAAACTAATACCAGTCTCAGAATTGTTGTAACTTACCCAGCTGCTTTTCTTCTGGTATTTTTCCTTGATGAACTATTTTTCTAAGAACCTGTGTCTCTTTTGGAAAGGGGCTGTAAATTCATAACTGCCTACATGATTTCCAGTCATCCCTACCACCCCCAAGTCTGATGCCATGGTTCAGACACATCAACTCATTTGGGTCCTAAGGGTCAATAGGTAATTTTCCAATGAATCTCGTTGGAGTTCTCATTAGAACAGAGCTGTTCTCACTGAATATATTAGGGGACATTCTTGGACTACAGCAAAGCAAGTAGGAATAACATGAGCTCCTCTTCTCACATCTAAGCAACGGCATTATCTCCTTCCATCTCTTCTCCCACCCACCGCCTTTTGGGTGTCCTCTTCCCCTACTCCTCTTCACCCCTGTCTCATATCCTCCTTCAGGAAGGGCAGTATGCTCAGGTCCATGGGATGCATCAGCAGGGGTGTCAGCAACACTTGGTGGGTGCAGACCTGGGCAGACCCAACCCTGTATTACTGAAACTCTCTATGGTCCCTGACTGCAAAGACACTAGGCTCTGTCTTTCCTAAAACATCCCTTTGCAACCCAGGAGCCATTAGTTACAGTTATCAGGAAAAGAGTTTTGGTGCTGAGTTTGAGATATTGAGCTGGAGACATGGGGTGAGCAAATTCACCTCTGCATCCTACAGGGCTGTCTGGCATCAAAAGGTCCCAGCCCTTCTGCTGGAAAATGGATGTCTGAGGTAGTCCCAGGACATTGCCCTGCCTCCCCCAAGCCCTGATACTGTGGGTGTTAGAAAAAAGCCTTGATAGGGGGAAACATAAACAGATAAAGACATCTGGGGACTGTAGCCAACAACTGTGTTCTGGCACCATGAGCCAAACCGCAGCCTTGACACTGCAAGGAAGATATTTTCTGGCGTCACTGATCACCAGGGGGAACCCAAAGGGGACAAGAATCTCCCATCTCCACCAGCTGCTGGAGGATGGGAGTAGGGGTGAGGAGCAGTGGCAGCACTTAGCAGACCAGCCAGGGCTGGGGAGGGAGAGGACACCAACACCAGGTCATGGCTCCAATCAGAGTCATCAAAGGGACATGACCCATCCCTAATTCCCATGCCACTCCCTGGTACTGTGAGTGCCACGGAAGAGAGCCCAAATCATTGCCACCACATCCCTGCAGGAACTTTGGGGTTGGTGGGATGTCATATTGCACCCAGAGCCTGCTGTTGGCAGGGGGGAGATGGCAGGACAGAGCAGGGGATCCTGACCCTTTGCCAGAAACCCATCTCAGCTTACCAAGGCACCATGTGGTATTGCAAATATGGTGTTGGTTGATGGGGAGAAACTCTGTGTGGCCAAAATGGAAATAAATAGAAATAAAAAAAAATTCCTGTAGCAAACTGACATCCCTAGAGAACAGGTAAGGAAGAAGAAACCAGACTGATTTTGATTTGTTACTCCTTTTGTAAATATATTTGCTGACTGTAGCTGTCTCTACTTGATTGGCATATCTGTTTTGCTCATTGGTTTATGAAATAATACATGTTCATTGTAATTCCCTTTATCTTGACTTTTTTTTTTTTTTTTTTTTTTTTTAAAAAAAAAAAAAAAAAAAAAAAAATTGAGAGTCCAAAACAGCCTTGCTGAAAATACAGGTTACAGCCGTTTTTGTTAAAACTGTATTTTGAGGAAAATGAACAATGAAAGTAGTGTCACAGTTGTTAAAAGCCAGACAGCTTTTGTATTGTTTTGTCATCTTCATTCCCCAAAATATTTGCAGTATAGGGAGAGACAGCCCACTTCCTGGCTTCTTGCATAATGTAGTGTGTTGCCTCTAAAGCTTTGTTGATAAGAGCTGATTGGCCAGGCTCCATAACAGTCCTCTAAGGAATGGGTCACTCTATCCCAAGATTGGGCAGGAGAGGGATGACAGCTGCATGAGGCAGATCATCTGCACTTCCAGAGGAAATGCATAAAGCCAAATTTTTAACTAAGGAATAAAACCAGTAAGTATCCATGTAGCCTAAATCTGAGATAATAAAATACTGGATTCCAAAGAGAAAATACAGTAAGAATCTATTTAATTGTCAAATTGTGTGTAGTATTGATTTGCTAATTTAACTGACACATTTTTAAATGTCCTGCCCAATCTTTTTTAACATCTGAAAGTTTTGCTTTTTTGGGTCTACCAGGACATGATGAGGAAACATTGACCAGGTCAGTCTGCTTCTGTCAGCTATCAGGTAACACGCGCAATCAAAAAATGAGCATTGTCCTGGTCTATTGAACTAAAGGGAAAGGTGGAAAGACAAAATATTCCTATTCCTCCCTGCATTTCAGTGATACACAATATATGTTTAATCAGCTCCTTTTAGAGACAAAAGCAAGCACATGTCATTTTGTAAAGGGAAAGGAGAAAGCATGTAAGCTAGTGAAAGGATAACTGACAGACAGGCATCAGCATCCTCTTCATTCACGGGCAATTAAGAACAGTAAATTACATTGAAGCAAACCTGAAGTCACTTCTATTCACTGAAAGACCAGCCTAAAGTACACTGAAGCTGTAAACTCTCCTTCAGTGAAATTTGCTCTCAGTTGAAGCAGGCTTCCTACTTTAAATGTAAGTTATAAAATCATCCTGAAATAGGAACTTGACCAGGGAGATTTGGGTGCACTGAAACGCATGAGTGCCCCAGCAGTGGGGTCCCACGCATGGAAGGTGGGCAGCCCTGTCCCTGACACCCAGCTGCCTGTGCACGTGCGCTCCAAGTGCAGGGCGCTGCGTGGAAGCAGCCTCGGCCGACTGCAACCAGATGGTGAGGGGATGAAAGCTCATAAAGGATGCCAGTATTTTAGATAATTTCACAGAGGGTTTCTGCTTGGCTGAAGGCACAAGGAAACTCGCTCGGTGTTTTGCAGAGCCAAGTGTTAAATCACTCTATATCAGAGCTGAACCTCAACCTCATTGCCGTTAATCTTCTTGATTGGTTAAGTCTTTACTTTCTGTCAGAAAATCTGAAATCTGAGTGTCAACGACCAGCACATGAAGCCTTTATGGCAGTGCCCCCCCCACCCCTTTCCACCCCTTTCCCCCTGCTGCTCAATGGAGAGAGCATCCTCTCTGTTTCTTGCACTCACTGTTTGCTGACGGTACAGCCAGCCTGAGTTTCAGGTATATCCTTCCACTCTTCACCCCCAGCCCAATGAGGCTTTTTACTCATGTGCTCATTATTCACCTGTATAAAGTAATAGTGGCTGGGAGAATCCCAGACTTCCCTGTGTATTTGAATGCATCAGCTCTGAGAATCTGGTATCCTTGTTAAATGAGAACAATGCTACGAGGAGAAATCAATCTTTAATCACAAAAGGTCAAATGCAATTCCAGCTTCTGTTTTTAAGTCACTGATAGTATTTACCATTTCACCAAAAGCAAAATCCCATTCTTTCATGAACAGGACCTGGGTTGGGCTCCTAGCTGGATGTCTGCCCTTGGCATTAAGAGATATCCTCCCTAGATTGTGTAGTCCCTGCTGCAACCATCCTACTTGACAGGAGTCATACTGTGGGTGAAAGTCTCCCCCCTGCCCACCATGCACTGGCTAATGCTTCACTTATCCTCAAGGCAATCCATGCAGGGCACCCAGATTTCCTTCCAGAGAATATAACCACAGCAAACACCTGCCCATGTTGTGGGTCTTGCTTCCTAACAGTAGAGGAAGTGATATTCAATGAATTACAAAGATGTTTTCTTCTCATGTCAGAATTCATGCCTTCTCGTCCA
Source organism: Hirundo rustica (assembly GCF_015227805.2). Taxonomy (NCBI): domain Eukaryota; kingdom Metazoa; phylum Chordata; class Aves; order Passeriformes; family Hirundinidae; genus Hirundo; species Hirundo rustica. Next base: position 109,105,738 of record NC_053450.1, read on the forward strand.
TCAAACCTCTTAGCCAGCCCTTTGTAACTTAAGTATGGTGTCTGACTGGCCCCTCGGTCACAGGGTATTATTTCAGTTTTCTAATTGAATCACAAAACGATTTATCAAATGAATTAAGAATAAAAAAAATAAAAATTTAAAAAAAAAAAAAAAGGCAGGGTGATGCATGAACAGGCAAATGAATATGGACATTAGGAAGATTAATAGACATGTCTCAACTACTCATATCAACAAAACTTTGGTGGTGTAAACAGACCATTAGCAAATAAAAGCAGGATGCTAAAAAGGTTAAAGAGGGCAGCCTCTCAGAAATCAAATGAATGTTGGGAAGCAAGGTTTTCCAACCTGGCCATGCAGGCTGTGGAAAAGAAGCATCAACTTCCAGCACACAGCAAGAGTCTCTAGAACCATTCTTGCGATGTGCAGATCTCTGAGAGTCACGGAATGCAGAAATTTGTGATCACTGTCTAGTGATGATCCTAGTTTGAACCACAGTCACTTCACTGGGTGCCTTGGTGAATAAGACTGCCAGAAAACTTGCTCACACGGTGTGTACACAGCATGTGCCGCTGTGGACCTTTCCTTGCCGCTTGTCCCTTGGATCTGACAGAACCACAGTAGAGCTTCTGGTTAAAGGTGGGCTATTTCATGCAGAGGATAAAGTTTGCACTGAATGTCAATGTGCATTTTGGTTTGGCCAGGATAATGCCTAGCCAGTGACCTTATTCAGCCCCAATTAGCTGATAACTGCCAGCCAGTCGCATTCCTCATTGTTAGGAGTGAACAAGGCAATCACGGGAGAAAGGTAGCAATAATAGGAACAGCTAATTAGACTGTGAGTGGTGCACAAGGCAAAGAAAGGAGGAAGAGGGATGTGAGAGTCTCTCTATGGTCTGGCTGCCAGCTGAAGTCAGGATCTGGAGGCCAGGATATAAGTGTAAGGCTCAGATCAAGGTTCAACTCCCTCTGCTTCTACAGCCTTCTCTCCCAAGCCCCTTGAGCACATTTGTCATGCAGCACAGCACCCTCGCTGCTCTGCTCAGAAAGGCACCGTCCTTGTGACACAACAGACCATGACACACAGGTGGCAGCTTTAGTCCCAGAAGGACAGTGGATGGGTGATTGGAGTACCCTTCCTGACCCCGCTGCTCCATTCCTGGAGAAGGCAGTATTCCCTTGCCAGTAACAACCTAGTGCTCTCACACGAGTTCCCTTTTCCCCGAGGGGGTTCCTGGTGAAATCCAAGGAGCACAGGGAGATATGGACCTCAGGTGTTTTAGGAAGATAATAGGAAAGTGGCATGTTTTGTGGGAGCCCATTCTGGCACCTTCAAGAGACCACAGAATCATTTACATTGGAAAAAGACTTAAAATCACCGAATCTTAGCTGCTAACCTAGCACTGCCAAGACCACCGCTAAACCATGTCTCTATATGCCAGAGTTCCTTTTGGAACTTTGTTCCCACAGGATTCTAGCATCAGCAGCACTAATATTCATCAGATTGGAAAAACCTACTTTCTGAAATACACTTTTTGAGATACTTTTCTCTATTGAATATAGGATTTGTAGAAGAGAAAGCATCATTTGTAGAACCCGAGGGTATTCTTCATATACTGCCAAGATTTCCAGATGAGGGGAAATATTTTCCTTTAATCCTATTGCCACATTCAGCCCTTATACTTCCTGCACACTCACTCCAATTCCGGTTTGTTGTATGTCACTTGGGAGAAAAATGTACACTTATTCCAGTTTAATTGTGCTTACAAAAATACCCAATCATGGTAGAATAATCCTACTGAAATGATGAGATTACCAACATTTCCTTACCTGCAGTCTTTTTACGTGTGCTGGCAGAAAAGCCATTCACATGGAATTTTTTAAAAGTATTTGCTGTGGACTATACCCTGCTTTCACTAATCCTCCTAAAGACCTGGCAATTTCTATCAAAGTTGCCAGAGCTGACCCAAACTTGTATCTAGGCTGAACAATGAAATTTGACCCTCTGCATCTATAGGAAACGTGGTTTTCCATGTGCTATTTCAGGGGAACCATGTTTCCTGACTTGGATTGTGGGTATTCCAGGCAAAAATTATTGATTTGAGCAGGTATAAATCAGTGCGTCATGAGAGGGTGGGGATGTAGCCCAGAAAGCCTTGATGGTTTGAATTGCAGAGAGTCAGGGAAGTTATGTAAGCCTGCAGAGGCTATCGTTGGAGGGGATCCCTGATTTTAGCAGAGAACTCGGGGCATTACTGTGAGACAGATACAATAAAGTGTAAGTCGTTAGGCAGAGAAGATAAAGCACCACTTAAGGGAACCACTGACAGATGGGAGTGTGGCTCTGCAGCTCCGAGCAGGGAGAGACTTGGGTGCTTGCCCCTTCTGCCGCTGAACCTCCTCACAATGCCTGGAGAATAAAAGCCTCATGGCATAATGGTGGTGGTGATGACAAGGGTAATAAGGCTCATGATAATAAGGACAAGCAGGGTTTCCATTTCCATTACCAGAGCAATCGATTGGAGCTTAAGGTTTTTTCTGCTTTTTTTTTTTTTTTTTTTCTTCCCATCTAAAGCAAGTTCTGTAAGGGCCATGAGATAAAACCCTGAAAAAGGCCTTTAAAAAGGTCTTTGGGAACAGTGTGGAATTTAAAAATCTAATCTGTAATTTAAAGAATGAAAACTAATCTAATTGGTGTACAGTCCATTTCCATTAGGAGCAGGATACTGCTGGGTTCTTTCCCCTCAACGTAGGCTGGATTAAACATACAGGTGAACTCTTTTTTTTTTTTTTTTTTTTTGTAGTTCCACTCTCTAGGGCATCTGCAGAGTAACAGATGCAGATTTTTGCCCATTATACACACATACACACATATTTTGCTCTCGAGCATGGAGAGAAAAGCAGCTGGTTTAGCAGAGGTAGTTTTAAAACTACGGTAATCTCAAAGCTGCTTACATGCTTGAGAGTGGTGGCACCTTGCTGCTCACAAGAGATACAAGCTGCAGCACTGGGTGGCCCCTTGGCACAGAGGAGTGGTGTGATGCCCCCAAATCCCCAGCACAATCCTTTGCCCACACCTGCCACAACTGACCAATGCAAACAGATAAATCAGCCTGGGCTGGCCTCAGCTGGAGTCCGTGCCAGCAAAGTGAGGTAGGGACTGAGGGGAAGAGGTGCCGCACGATGCCTGGGGCCGTGGAAGCACATAGGGGTTGCTGACAGGGAAGCCGGTGTGAGATGGGGGTGGGGAAATAACCTGGCTTCTGCTCAAGGTAAAACCACCTCTTTCCTCACCAGGAGCTTGGAGCCAAGGCTGCAACTGAAGTGCTAAAGAAATAATCCTCGCCCAGAGCAGCTGGCTTTGTTTCAGGATTGAAACTGTGAGTCAAAGATGTTTTTATGTCAAGACTTGCTTGAAATCTCTCACTGTGGTCCATTTATTTTAGTCTGTGGCTGCCGGGGATGTAGTTTAGATGGGTAATGATATTTGGGAGCTTGAGGATGAACTTCACTTCCAAATCAAAATTTCTTCTCTGTGCTCTGCTGCCTGTTGCTCACAGCTGTGAGATGCCTCAGATGATCCTTGCATACATTGTGATGTTCTGAGTGTCACACAAAAAGCAGTTGTAAGCTGTGTCTTGTGAGAGTTTGTTAGTGATGCAGCTTGCTATATTTTCTCAAAAACATGAAATACGTGGCCATCAGTCAGGTGTCCATATGACAGCATTCTACTGGAGGAGAAAATTAGCAACTATTATGTATTTTAACTCCCTCACACCATCAACTGATTGGATTGTATCTGGAACAGTAAACCTCAAGCAGATGAATCAAAGGAGAAGGAGCAACTTATTTGCTAAGTAAATATCACATTAAAATACCTATATTAAGTTAAGGTCTGTAGTTCAAGCAGGACTGGGCAGAGATAACAAATATTTGGTAGCATGGGATTTTTCCAAGGCACTGAGAACCGAGAGTGCTTAGCACATGAGGGAGACCAAGAGCAAAGAAGGGTATGGTAGCAATCTTGCACAGACAAATAGAAATTTTGTCCCTAAAAAAAAAAGATCTGAAATGAAATTGGAACATTTGCTTCCATTAAAATTCAATAGTATAGTCATTCCTCCATCAGTTGGATGCCCCCAGAAATCTCAAGATGCTGTGTTTTATTGAAGCCACTTATGGACATCAACAACATGTTTTTTGCAGTGGTCATTACACCCCTACTTCAGCAACGTGTTATTTTTTCCCCCTCTATGAAACCGTGACTTAATGCAAAGTAATGGCATGTCAAAGGCAAAGTTACAGCCCCTGTCTTGAATGCAATGCTGAGTCTCTTGTCATGCGTGGAATGTAATTACCATTAAGGCTGAAAAATGAGGGAGATGAACAGTAGTGGCAGTTTTTCTCAAGTTTACATAAACACTGGCTGCAAGAAGAGGGCAGGAACATTAAAATCAAAGAGTTCTTGTCACATCAGCGCTTTAAATCTCTAAGCGGCTCCTTGAAAATCATCTGGCCTCGGTGAACACAAACAACCGATAAAAGCTTCAGTTAAGGTCTGCTCTTATCTGCTAATTTCAGGGAGCCTTGCCCTTTACCCACCGTCCCTAGGAAAGAAGCAATTTTGGCACTTTCTCTTGGCTTGCTAAACTTTGCCCTGACAATAATATTAGCTAGCTGGAAAAGAAGTAAAAGTGGGGTTGAAGGTGTTTGAAGAGGAAATCCCTGTATCACTCACTGAGCAGCTAACACTGTGTGCTTTGCCCATGCATCCTTACAGTTAAAGACTGGGTGATGGAGAGTACCACTCCTCTCATTCCTGGGGCTGGGTGTTATCTCCTGGGCATGGGGCAAGTCTTAAGCCTGACCCAAAATCTCTCAGAAATGTGGGCAGCATCTCTCTCCCACCCGTTCCCACTGAATCTGCAAGGTTTGTCTTCAAGTGCCAGGAAGCAGGAATGCCTTGGGAAGAAGGAATAGGCAAAGGTGTTTTAAGTGGTTTCTCCCCCCACCTAGTTGTAAGGGTAGTCCTTTCCCTGACTTGTGCTGAGTTAACAGCCAAAACACAAGCCCACGGGTTTCAGGTTTCATTAGGGACCTGAAGCTCTCATCAGGTTTGCCAGAGGATGTTTCAAAGGTAACTTGTCTGCAAGAAACTGGGCAGATTTATTGTCTCTGTGGTTTTATTGAACGTTTTTGGCTTCTGTTTTCTCTTTTTGGTTTTTTTCATGTGAAACCCGATGGCTTAAGGCAGGATTTGTTTTGTGGCTTTGATGGATTGGAGTCTCCTCATCCTGCCGCTCTTAATGGAGCAGAGCTGTAAAGCACTTCAGGTTCAAAAAATTCGGTGCTGGTGGGAAACACAGGTTGCTCGTGTCTCTGTCTGCTGGGTTTTCTGTGTTGGCCTCCCTCTCCTTTCTCTGAGGCTGGCTCTGGGCATTGTGCTGGAGCCACTGGCAGGCAGCCACCCAAGCAAATGACCTGCACCTTAGCACCTTTTGCTCCCCTACTTCCCTTTGGCTTCTCCCCATACCCAGCAAGGATGGGAGCCATGGAGTTGCCCCTGTCAGTGTTTCATGCTGCAATGGAGAGGAAGAGAGAAGGAAGCAGATAGGAAAAAGGCAAAAAAAAAAGGGACATTCCACTGGCAGTCTGTGTACCAAAGTTTAATATCTTCATGAAAGAAGGCAAAATGCTGGTCTTCTCCCTGGCAGTCTTTTCCTGCTGCCATTGCAGACACCAGCTCTGGCACTACTGAGCTGTTATAAAAATGGTCCTCTTGAGTCCAAATGGGCTCTTCTTGTCTTCCAAACTGCAGACTGTGTGGAAATTACAAACAGCTGCAAGTGGTTTACCTAACAACAACAGAGAAATGACAAAAAAAGCAAAGAATAGGAAAGTCTAAGGCAGTCCCGCTTGTAGGTTTTGAGACTGGTACTGATTTGCCACAAAATAATCATGTGTTTTCAATAAATATCTTATTTTTCATTAAAACATTGCTTTTTCTGGCAAGCATTTTTCTTGGCAAAACCTTCTCCTCTCCAGTGTCTTGCTCAGCATTTGTTTCTGAGCTGATAGAAATTTTTAAGCTCCAAATATCGTGGGGAGAAAAGAGGGTTTCACCCCTCAGATTTTCCAGGTTGAAGGTTCTAGCTGAAGCCAAACTTAAGATCATGTAATGCAGCTAAGTCTTAAAATCACAGAATCATAGAATTGATGAGGTTGGAAAAAAGATCATCAAGTCCAGGTGTGAGCACAGCCTTCTCCATGTTCACCTTTAAATAAATATTTCCATGCTCTTTGCAGAATTTGGATCTCCAGATGGAGATTCATGCTTGCAGAAGTCTTCTCCACAAAGCACAGGTTGAGTGCTGTGGCTCATTCCTTATCATAAAAAAGATAAGCCCATAATTGCTGCATCTTTTGGGATCTGTCCCATGGTATTCAACAGCTGCAAGAAGAGCACATCTGGGGATGGTTGCCAGGCAAAGGTAAGAGGAGCCCAGGTCACTGAAGGAGCCCATGGTGGTAAAGTCAGTCCACAGCCAAGCCAGGACCTCTAGTCCAGGGGTCAGGGATGGTGATATATGAGATTGAGCACCAGAGACATAGCTCAGGCAGAGTCCGGGGTGGAAGCTTGAGCTTCAGTGTAGATCAGGAGGGAAGTGGAGACCTGCAGAGACTACTCATGGCCAGACCCCTAGGATGAAGCAATCTACCCAGGGTCCTGACACAGATACACTCACCTTTCAAAGTTGTGGACAGGTGTTTGCAGTCCTAAACTCTGGAGAGTACTCTCAGTACTATAAATCATTCAGGTATTAATGTTCCTCAGCAATAAGAATCAATATCAACAACTTCAATGTTCATTGCTGGTGTTCAGGCAGCGGGACTTCTTCTAACCTTAACCCGAGTCAGGTGTGGGGAAATGCCATCCATTAAATATTATCTTAAAGACATGGTTGGAGTAAATGTATAAATGTAAACACCACAGCACTCAAGTAGAGTTGAAAACACCCCAAGGGACAAGTATTCTTCCGTACAAGTGAAACAAAAATTGGATACTTCAGAAGTGGTGAGAATGTTCTTGAGAGTACAATCCTTTTTGCAGTGTCACACGACTATGATGGACTTTTATCAAACTGTTATGGTGATAAAAGCCCAGAATTGAGAAAATCAAATGGAGAAACTGAAAGTGGGAGGAGGGTATTAGTAAAGTCTAATGTGTAATGTGCCATGTATTAGTTTTTAATCAGGTTCTATACGTGGCCACAGTAAAGAAATACGACAAGATTTCTCTGCTTATATTTCACATTCTTGCTGGTGGTCTTATTTATTCATGCTGTGTTTCTCTGAATAAAAGCACTAGGGGTGGGCAAGAAGAGGTGGGAAAAGCAGAGAGAAAAAAGCAGAGACCATGCTGGAAAAAGAAAAACCCCTTTGAGTATTCATCCTTTACATAGCGCATTCTGCATTTCATTCCATGTGTGAAAACAAAATGCAGTTCCCTTGTTCCCCAAAGTACCAGTGGACCAAATGGGTTTGATTCCTTTAAATATAATGGAGTAGGATATTTGGTGTTTGGGGTTTTTCTCTATTTCACTGCATTTTCCACTTTGCTTCTATCCAGATTAATTTATGCCTCTATTTAGTCATAGACAATTTGTCCATTCAGTTGTGTTCATTTTATAAATCTTTGACCCTTGATCTTTTTAGGTACATGTAAAGGGATATGGTTTAGCAGCTAGAGAAGGTTTTAGTTTAATTAACAGCTATATAAAAAGTTTTGAACTTTCGTAGCACTAGAGTGGTGGGTCTTGGACCGCTGCCTCCTGGTTTGTCCCTCCAGCCGGAGTGCAACACGTACAGCAGGATGCATCGGCTAGCTAAGAAGAAAAGGATAAGCCCCAGTCTCAAGGAAATCATCATGCTGGGAATGAATTTTATGATCTTAAGGACAGCAGATGAGACAATTTGCATGTAGTATTTCTACAATTAGGGCCTGCAGCTTTGGTCAGACACAGAGAATGGGTCCCAAAAGAAATTTTACATTTTCCTGTGTTTCTCTGAGTGAATTCTCTGCTGCCATGCTAGGCATTTTCTGGAGAGCTTCTTGCAAAAGTTTGAGTGATAGAGCTTTATTGGTATGTATATTCAAAGGAGGCAATTTAGGAATTACTTTATCATGACTAAAAGGAAAATCTCCTTATGAAATTTTAGAGATGGTTGCACGTTCATTATTTTAATAAGCAGAGGTGGTACTGTGTGGCTTGTCTGAACAAATTAACCTAAAAACTTATAATTTTTTCCATATATATTTGCTGGTCTGCTAAAGGATAATGTCTCTTCCTGTGAAGATTGTCACATTAGTACAGTTCAGACACTGAATATCAAACCTTGGCAAAGGACTTTGTGTGGACTGAGAGAGAGAGAAACTATCGGAAATAAAGGCAACAACACAACAAGTTGTTAGACTTTTTAAAGAGATATTTTGAGGAACATTTTAAAATTCCATCAAAATTGAACTGTTGTTTTTTTGTGTTTTTTTTTTTTAAATATTTGCTTCATATTTATTTATTTATGTATTTATTTATTAATCTGTATTATGTTTTAAAGAAAGGACATCGAAGAATAGAGTGGTCTATAATACCACCTATGGATAAAACCACAAAACAACCCCTTTACTGCTTTGTGATCCTGCTTCAGCCCAGAGTATTGTCCAGGATGTGAAATGCCGTGTCGCATGCATGAGATCATTTGCGGCACAGGGCACCCAGCTGCAGTGGTGTTTTTGTTTGTTTTTTTTTCATGTACCATTTTTATAATTATTGGTTTTCATTTGGGTATAACATTGAACATGTAAGATGCTTCATCTCTCACAAATGCCCGGAAGTAACTATTAAAAGGTCCAAGTATATATTATTTATGATTTGATCAAAGGGTGAGTGAAATACAGATTATACAGAAACTTAGAGAAGATTCCCTCTCTCCCTAAAAGAAGTTTGCACAAATACCTGTATCTCCTCATTTTTTTTTTTTTCTGGAGGTCACCACTAGCTCACCATTTGGAGCATAAGTGCAGCTCCTCTACAAGGAAGAAATAAAATCAGATTTTCTTTTTGGTTCCAGGGACAAGTGTCCTCAATTAACACTGACAGCTATTTAATTTCATTTAAAGTAGGTTGGTTTAAAATATGATTCTTATCTTGCCACCGCAGGGTGGGCTAAGTCTCTCTTTTAGAGACACCCAGCAGTGGGGATTAAGGGAACTCGGTTACATTTCTTTCTACAGAAACCTGAGCTCCATTAGCAAAATATAAATTTGAGCAGATACGGACCCAGCATCTGGCCCCTTAGAAATAAGATAAAACTGTGAGGAGGAAATTAGAGAAGACCCAAAGCCCATTTAAATCAATAGGGAGGCTCCATAACCTTCAGCAGATTTTGGATCCCACTCTCAGAGAACAGAAGTACTTGTTTACCATAAAGAAAGAACATTATCAGTTCAGTTCATTAAGGCCTTGATTTTGTTTTTCTCTAAAATCTCTTATCCCTTTCTCTAACAGTAACTGGCTCCCTTAAAGAAAATGGGCAGCAACTCATGCTATGGTGGAGAGGAGCGTATTTTGTCCCTTACTAAGAGGGTTGTTCCTAATCTTCTAATATATTGATCCCACCTCAAATACTGTTCAAATTGTAATTAAGTGATGTGCTGGTTTATGTGCTGGTCTAGAGTTGGCAGACTAATAAAACCAACTACTGTAATGTTCTGAAAATGTCTTTTCAAAGTAACAAATACTGATGTGCAGTGCTTTAGTCAGTTTGGTTTTGTGGGCTTCTCATTTCTCATACAGGTTTTCGTCTTTCGAAAATCCCTGATCCTATTGGTAGAGAGTTTTTGTTAAAACAAAACAACTGAGGAAGCATAGGGAGGCAAGAATGAAAAATATCTCTCTTACGCAGCCCTAGACAGACCTTCAAAAAGATTGAGTTTACTGAAGTGAGAAGAACTGATGCTGAACTCGTTGTTAAGAAGGTATAATGTATCATATTGGGTTATATAAACTCTTTGTTTGAGGTGATTACAAAATAGTTTCTTATCTCTGGCATTGTTTAACACCAGAAACACGAGGCTTGAGGGCTACTAAATTAATATTTGCTGAGCCATGGTCAGCCAGAATACCTAGCCCCCAGGACAGTTATTGCATGTGATGGCTTCACATAAGACACCAGGAAAGCTGTGAGGAGCACAATCTCCATTTCTACCAAGATGTGGGGGATACTGGTAAAAGTTCCAGCAGGCAAAATTGCTGCCACTGGGTGGTCTTAATCCAGATCACAGCTTGCTATTTGAGTAGTCCAGTTCTAGGTGTCAGTGAGGCTGTTTTCTCCATCATCAATGAAGACACAGAAGAGTTGCAGTACAGCACTAGATAAGTGAAAATGATGAAGTTTTCTATCAGCACTCACAAATAGCAACTACATGGCACTTAAAATCAGTACCTAGCAGCCCTCCACCAGGTGTGGAACAACAACACCTGCATGCAAAGACATGCTCCTCTGCATAAAGCATATCTGGGGTAAGGAACTTGTTAAGGGCTTTCGGATGTTTATGGTTTCATTCTAGGTACCCTTGGGCAGGTGTTGGCCTTGCTACAACTAACTGGGAAGGGTAAAGAAGTTGTGATATGTCTATTTCCTGGTTAGCAATCAAGGGGACTGATTTGCTTCTGTCCATCCAGAGGTCCCAGGGCTGAAAAACATTTGTGTTGTCTGTGGGGTTAATGGTGCCAAAGACAGAAAGGCCATGGAAAGCTACCACTTGCTTGCTGGAACTTGCAGTGGTGAGTGGAGATTCCTGAAATAATAGGGAAGGGGATATCAGTGTAGCACTAAAAATTCCATAAAATATCTAACTTTGATGTGAGCAGTCATCTACTTCTACATTCATGCTTCCTGTATGCAACTGAGAATGGAGGATCTCCAAGGGCAGCTGTACACAGGTAAGCCTTCCCTGCTATGCCATTTTTTTCAAGCTGGTGCTATGTTGGTTCTCCCTTACTAAAACTGTCCTTTTTTTTGACCTGGGGTGCTTGCAAGCAGTGATGTTACAGCTTCTACAGCTGTGGTTAACAGGCTGTCTGGTGCTCCTAAGAAATGCCTTTTAAAACTCAAGTTGATGCTACATGTTTTAACAGAGTTCTGTTTAACTAATGGGATACTAAGTGTAGCATGGAGGTTTAGGAAAAAATTGTCATTAACTGGAAAAATAGTAAATAAGAGTTTTTATTATATTACAATGGTAAAATCATGCACTATGTGAGGTGTCTCTGCTTTCTAGTCAGGGTGTTGGTCTCCTCCAACCTACTCATCTCCCATATTCTTTCTTTGCACATTTTTTAGGATACGTTTTTGGGTGAAAGAAGTACCTTCTGATCATCCTAAAAATAGATTACTCTTGGAGCTTGATCTGATTTTCTTAGTTGCCAAATCTTAATATAGAAATTTTAAAACACAGAACTACTATTAAGATGAAATTATTTTTAAACTAGAATATTGGAAGAGGCAGTAACAAACACAGACTCTAGAATACTGAATTGATATACCATAGAATTACACTATGTCCCTAGTTTTAAAGATTATGGGGTTTTTTTCTTACGATCTCTTTTGTACCTGTTTTTCCAATATTTACTAATATAGGCTTGCATGTTGAAAACAGAATCATGATGAAACAGATAGGTAGGAATAAAGAAATGGGAAAAATATTGCTGAACGAGGAGTATAAAATATTTTTACTTTTATTTTTCATTTCCATAAGTGCTACTAAAGTGAACCACACCGAAAGATCCATACAAGCCAATACTCTGTTAGTTGTTTTCCTACAAGCTGGCTGAACAAATAGAGAAGGATCCCTTTTCTGGCATATTTTTCCATCTTAAAAACATTAGTGATATAAGAACCACTACTTCTTCTACACACTGAGGGGTGGATTTTTCCTCTAGGTTTGTCGAATTCTTCTCTGGATCTCCTTTTAGGCTCCTAACCTTCACAGCCTTCTGTGGCAGTAAGTCCCAGAATTTAACACTTTGAATGAAGAACTACTTCCTTTCCTTTAGGATTGCTGCAGGGTAATTTCATCAGCTACACTTTCACATGAGAATTCGCTTTGTGAGAAGTGAATACCATCACCTCACTAGTTTTTGGTGTGATATCCACCATTTTTAGACAGTTACTCTTGAATATTATTTAAAATTCCTACTTTACTAAAGAAAACATTTCTTGATGCCTCTCACTTAAGTTATTTTTTGTAGGACTTAGTTTTGCCTGTCTTTATATGTGCTGAAAGTCAAAATGTAGCTACACCCTTCTTTTGGGATTGTTGTCAATAACGTTGTTATTTCAGTCCTTTGTCAGTTGATGTGCTCTTCTTCCTAACACATGATTTGAAATTTATTTTTGTATTAATATTTCACACTTGTGAAAAATTGTATCAGGGAGATGGTGTCATTTATCTTAAGACAAAACTGTATAACCCTGAGAGGTCTGATTGAATAAGGCTGGAGGTTAAACTGCTATAGATCATAGGAGCAAATGAACTATCCCCTAGAGCTTCATTTTTGGGGTGGGGGAGGAAGAACTAATGAAATTTAGGTTTTGCACTTATAAAGGTGAAATATCTTAGCTGCCTCAAAGTAAATTATTCTACTTGTTTCTTACTTGGGCCCCAACATGAATAACATTGAATGAACACCAATTTTTCTGTGAGGCAGTGACACATTCAGGGGGTATGTGGTGTGTTGTAGCTGAAATGAAGTTTTTTCAACAGCTCATTTTGACTAATTGTCATATGATACAGAGACTCAAATAACCCCATGGGGTTGGGTTTTAGGGTGAGCAGTGACCCAAGCTGTGCCTGTCTGAGCTACCTTTGCTACAGTCCTGCCCTAAGGCTTCATCCAGCTGCTCCAGTGCCAGCTCCAAAGCTGGGCATGGCCCAAGCTAACCCACAGCTGTTAGTTAGCACAGATCCTGCTAAACCCCCTCTGTCAGCTCTTTCCAGCATATGTGCCTCAGGGAGCCGCAGGGTGAACCCTGGGATGTGAGGCATGGCTTAGTGGTGGACTTGGCAGTGCCAGGCTAATGGTTGGACTTGAGCACCCCAGAGGTCTTTTCTGACCTAAACTGTTCTTGGACCTACGGGATCCTATGGAATAAGTGGGTTTGTAGTTCAATTAACTACTTCCCCTTTTCCTACATGGAGATGTTCAGGAGGTCTTAAGGGCCTTAAGCATATCCTAACAGGAAATGGGGGATTGGCTTTTCCAATGTCACAGTAGTGTGTGTTAGTGAAAGATGGCAACCAAAAGAAACAAAGAGAAAACAAAATAAGACCCCTAAAGTACTCTAAAAATAAATTATTTTAATGGTTCTCAGCACTGTGTTCAGGATTAATTCATTGCTCCTTGATATGAAATAGTCAATTTTTTTATTAGATCCTTTAATTTAAAAAAAAGTTAACCTGTAGAAAAACTTTGTAAATATTCATATGAAAAGAGACTATTCACTACTTTTACACCATTTTGAAAGGATTTAAACATAAGAAACCACTCACAACCCAGATTTCAGTTTGCTGTTATCAGAAGCAAGGGGGGGGTTGTTGTGAACATCGTGACTTTGGTTTTCTTGGAGTATTAGTTAAGGGGATGATATTTGTTTTGGGTTCTTTTGCAAACTCCCGTCTGGCTACAACTGGAACAAATGCATCACCTCAGACTGGTAACTAATGACATGTTAGAATTTCTTGCTTATTGGAAAGAAGCTTTTTTACAAGACAGAGCACAACATGAAAGATATCCAAAACTGCTTAGAAAATTCTGACAGACCTGCTCTCCGTCCAAGAGAGGTTGGAAAGGCTAGGACACTTTCTACTGTTAGAAAGGGAGCATCCTGATAGTCCAGTGCAAGAAAAAATTAGATGGAGCTCTGTGTGTCCTGGACTCCTAACGAGTCTGCTTATCTCTAGCTAAAGATAATCCCTTCTTCTTATGATTTTGCATGAGAGACTGGGTGATGGGAACATAATCTTCTGCTTCTCAATTCTCCTGTCCTAGAGTTCAAGTACCCCAGTGCTTCCAAGTTCTTTGACACTTCTCCAGCATATCACTCCCATTCTTCAAGCTCCTTCCCCATTCCCAAACTATTCCCACACAGAGTTTTCTGTTACTTCCCCAACAGACTATGGCATTTCACCACCATCTACCAAAGTCTCCCCTTTCCTCATCTTACCCATTTCATATTGTGGCAGCTTTTGAATAAAACCGTTGGTAGCACAGTGTTTGGTGAGCTCTCCTAGCCTCTCTCTCTGTCTGTCCCACAGCAATTATAGCTGATGAACTAGGTTTTCAAATATTCACTCCCAGCTGTCTACAATGGGAGCTGTTAGATGTTGAAATATTCCTACAAACCTAGTTCAAATAGGACCCTATTGTAATGAACAAAGGAAAATGGTGTGAATTTCCTCCTAAGACACAAGAGACTGTGATGCATACTCATGAACATCTGGTAAAATGCTATTTGGTGATGAAAGCTTCCTTCATATGCTCAAGTCCTGACAATATCACATGTTGTTTAGTCTAAACTTTTATTTCAGCAAGTGCTACACTTTCGCTTTCAGTGACCTTGTACATCAGTCAGAGATCATGCCACACACACTGTGATTTCCACTCTGAATGGGTAGGCTGAGGTTAAAAATTGCAGGTTGGAAACTCTACCACCCCAATACTCAGCCCCCATTGTTGCAGCTAAGCTTGTTATCATGGAATAATTATTGTTATGTTGACAAACCAAGCACTGGGCTGGTGACCTCCGCAATATCAAGGGTGCTGTTTTCATGAGAATCATTTCAATAGACATTTACAAGTGACCTCGAACTGCAGCAAAGATACCCTGCTGTTCTTTTTTTGGTTTAGATGGCCTACATGGCACAGGCATGATGCTGAAATAGATTCCTTCCACAACAATCTCTAGGAGACCTTGACTGTAGGTTGTGCTCTGATGTAGCCCTAATGATGAAGACCTAAACTGTTATCAAAGCTGTGTTGCCATTTCGGTTTATGTCCCTTTGCCCTATTTAATTTTCCATATGTGAAAGAGAAGAGAGGGGTGGGTGTGGTGGAAATACTGTGCCATCTATACTCTGGTGTTTTTGTTATAACTGTTATCTGGAGCTTTGGTACGTAGAGAGTTTTCATTATAGATGTAGGAACTCTAGGACAGGAGGACATCTTCTCTGTCTTTTTGCATTTGTGTTTCTGCTGACTCGATGCAACAGGAGATTTTAGAACTGTGGTTATGCCCAAGTGTCATGGGTTGGCACAGTTTTTGAGTTCTAGAGGAATGTAGAATGCTTTTCCGAGTCAGGACCTACGAATTGCTTTGAAAGGACAGGGACCTATCAGAAGGTTAGTTGAGATATTGGCATCTGTTTTGGCCACTGAGAATGTCAATTGCAACTTTGGGCCGTACCCATATAAAAACCCCTGATACCGTACAGGTCAGCCTTTTCCCGCTGGCCAGAGAGATAGGGGTAACATTGTACGGCAGCCGGGGGTCAGCTGGGCCCCTCTGCCCTGGCCTGGCGGCCGGGGCTGGGCTGAGCCGGGCCCAGAGGAGCGGCGCTGGCCGGGCTGTGCCTCCGGGCCCAGCTGCTGCCGGCAAGGGGGAACGGGCGGGCTCTGCCGGCAAGGGGGAACGGGCGGGCTCTGCCGGCAAGGGGGAACGGGCGGGCTCTGCGGGCAAGGGGGAACGGGCGGGCTCTGCCGGCAAGGGGGAACGGGCGGGCTCTGCCGGCAAGGGGAACGGGCAGGCTCTGCCGGCAAGGGGGAACGGGCAGGCTCTGCCGGCAAGGGGGAACGGGCGGGCTCTGCGGGCAAGGGGGAACGGGCGGGCTCTGCGGGCAAGGGGGAACGGGCGGGCTCTGCCGGCAAGGGGGAACGGGCGGGCTCTGCGGGCAAGGGGGAACGGGCAGGCTCTGCCGGCAAGGGGGAACGGGCGGGCTCTGCCGGCAAGGGGGAACGGGCGGGCTCTGCCGGCAAGGGAAACGGGCAGGCTCTGCGGGCAAGGGGAACGGGCGGGCTCTGCGGGCAAGGGGGAACGGGCAGGTTCTGCCGGCAAGGGGGAACGGGCAGGCTCTGCGGGCAAGGGGAACGGGCGGGCTCTGCCGGCAAGGGAAACGGGCGGGCTCTGCCGGCAAGGGGGAACGGGCGGGCCCTGCCGGCAAGGGGAACGGGCGGGCCCTGCCGGCCGGGCCTCTGATACCAGCTACAGGCCTGGCTGGGCTGGGGCCTGCCCCGATTTAAACTGAGGGTGGGCAAAAAAAGGCATTTATGATCCTGCTTGGTGTTTTTTGATTCCAGACTGCCCGGGTTCTCTGATCTCTGATGTTTCTTTGTGAGTTCTTCCTCCCCCTCACCAGCACGGCCTTGAAAATCTTAACACCATGGGCTGCATTGAGAGAGAAAAAGACTTTGTGCAGATTTAACCCTTTCCTGGCAACATGAAGCTTCCAAGGCCTAACCTTTCCCTGCGAGGGAAAAAGACAGAGTGAATGCAGAGAAGAAACAGCATGAAGTCAGTGGAGTGAGAGTGAAAAGACTATTGGGACAGGAGGTTGAGTTTTTCATTCTATCCTTATTGAGCAATGGAAATGAACTCTATATTTAGATTATTCCTTTAAATCATAGAAAAGATATGCATTTGGGGAGATGATTGTTTAGATTTGTGTGTGGATTTGAGCAAAGGTGTTTGTGATGGATTAAGTGATATTAGTCCCATAAGATGCGTGAGCAGAGATAGAGATGAGAATCCCTTTGCACCAGTGAAGAAGTGAGAAGATATCTCCATTCCTTGAGATGAAGAATCCTTTGCTTTTGAAATTAGTAATCTTTAAACAGTGACAGCCCAGCATGCAAGAGTCTAAGACCCATGACCCAAAAGCAGCTTACGAAACTGCTAATGGGAGGGATCACAAAATCAGGTTTCCCCGGACGGCTGTTTTTTGTGACAGTTAAACCCACAAGAGAACTGTTCTCAATTGTCAGTGAGATCCATGACTCTAAGAGGGACTCTTCTCTTAAAGATTAGTGAAAGACTATTTTCAAATGGTGAAACTGACTGAAAAACACAGGTTTTGTATCTTTATGTTGTTTTGTAGCAAAGTTAACAGTTTGTAAGGGGAAGGAGGAGTGGTTTTAGAGTTTCATTCTATTTTGTTTTAGGTTTTTTTTCCAACTTTCTTTTTTCATTCTTTTAGTGTGTGTTAGTAAAACAATTTGTTCATTTTTAAGCTTGAGCCTGCTTTGCCTTTCTCCTAGTCTTTCTCCCACAGAAAGAAAATAACCAATACGTTAATTAGTGTTTCCAGCTGGTTTTCAAATTAAAACCATTACACCAAGTTATCTGTATTACTCAGTCCATGCTGTTGGAACATTATCCAAACATGCAGGAATAGGATGCAAGTAACCAGCTCTTTCAGAGATGGGACAGAGATTACCATTGATTCCTGACTGCAACAGAAGCATAAGAGAAACCTTTATTTTTTTATTTGAAAGGAAAAGTTGAAGGGCCAAAGCATAACACCTGATCCAAGGCTTTGTAATCGCTACCTATGACAGGATTTGGAATAAAGACTTTGATCTGAATTCAAACTTAATGTAGGACAGTGCCTTCTAGTATTCTTCAGGTTTGCTCTTTTCTTAGCTGTTAATGAGGACATGTAGGGACAGATGTCATGGCTGAACAGGGGAGCCCTTTGCTTAGGTTTTCAAAGATTTTATGCTCAGAGGGAATAGGTACACCGAATATGACACTTTATGATTTCTCTTTTACATTCCTTCTTTTTAAAAAGGTTTTTCTGATATGTATTGCTAATACACTTATTGATAAAGTTCTGCAGGAAAGCTTTCTGCAAAGTTTCTGTGCTGATGTGAATGTGGCGAAAGTTGTTGAGGAGATAGTCTTCCCCTATATAGTCAAAGTCTAGATCTCAGAAGGTTGAAAAAAACATCATTTATATGAAAATAGGGCCTACTGCAGATGCACTCAGTGACAAGGAAGCTGTTTTGCTACTGAAGCAATAAAATAGATAACCTGTGCTTTCAAAATATGAAACAAAAGGGTGTTTTGTTACTTCCCATGTCACAAGTGAAAGATGCCTGAGGTGAATTTTCACCTGCTCTATTCCTTTTATTCTGGAGCAGACAATAATCCACAGTGGAGCTAGAGAAAGTAGCAGGAGAAAGATTGTATAGTCTGTTATATGGCAGGCATTAATATATGTGCTTGTAGCAAGTTTGAAAAAGTCTGCTTTTACCTTGAACCCCCAGACATTGAAAGGCTGAGGTGACGTTTTTCTCTTGAGGTATTACAAGAAAGCAGTACTGGAGTAATCTTATTCATACTGGTAGGCTATTAAAACAGCAGTGCAAGATTCTTTTCAACTGATCTAAAGGAGTATTAAGAAACATGTAGTGGGGTGTATTCATTGATTTTTTATTTTTTGTTTTGTTTTGTTTTTGTTTATATACATTAGCTTCTACCTTTGTCAGAGATTTAAGATTGGGTTTGATCTATGATAGTGCTTTTCTTCTCTGGACTCTCCTTTTGCTGGCTTCTCCCACCTGTTTGTAGAGTGCTGTCTCTCACTTGTTTGGACAGTCTCACTGAAAAGGGAATCGTATTCTAAGTAGAAAATATTTTTAAATGTCAGATCTTGAAGGAAAATTTGAAAATCAAATTACGGGTGCTGTGTAATTTAGTAGCAACTTTTAAAAGAAAGCTGATGTTTTGCATTCTGTACTGATGTTCTTAGCATATCTCAAAAGTCATTTCAAAGGCTAGAATTTCATAGATCTTCAAAAATGGTGTTGTCTTGTCCAGCCAGTTGAACTTCTGAAGTATTAATTTATTTGGAAGTTAAAACGTTCTATCTGTATCCCTCCCACTAGCTTATGCTTCCATGCACTAAGGTGGACAGGAACAAATCTGCCCTGTGTCTAAAAATAGGCTTTCTGGTTGTCCAAATTCTACTGAGCAGAAGATTAAGAACTGGAAGATATATAGGTGTGTGCAGATGTACCTGTGTAGAGCATGTTTAGTTGAAGGATGTTGGATGAAAGGAGAAGAGCAGTTGATAATCGCTACTTTATCCAATAGAGTTCAAACAGAGATTTCTGGTAAGAAGTCATTGCTTGGGGTCTCTTTTCTTCTTGCTGTTAACATCACCAAATCAGGTCCTGTTCACTCTTGACTTTCAAGATATGTGGAAGTCCTCCTGAGACCATCATGTCAGAAATCAGACCAAGAGAGTCCTCACTTGGTCTGAAAACCTGTCTCCCTTGGATTTCTGTGCTCAGTGGGATAGAAAGTCTGTTGAAGTTCACAATGCCCACTTTTTCAAGTCAGGCTCTGAGGAGGCACATAGACATACGGTGACTTCCACACTGTCTTCCTTCAAAGTGAGAAAGCTGTGCCTTTCCATTCCTGAACCATTTCACTAAAATTAAAAGCATCAAAAAGAATAGGGAGAAAACCCAACATAATTGAAATATTTCTTCCCTTTTTTGCAGAGTTGTCATGCCTCGATTGTAAATTAGAATTTTAGGACTTTAATGGGGAACGGAGCATTTGGCTGCCTCATTTCATCCTACATCAGAAAGAGCACAATAGAGCAGCTATTTTGCAAAGAAAAGAACGGGAACTACTGCCCAGAAAACTGCCAGTTTTCTTCTGTCTTTGCAGCCAAGCCCTTGGGCCCCTTTCATCTCAGCCCCTGCTATAATTGTAACACCTGCTCTGGAGTTACACGGAGAGCTGAGCCAATAAAGGTGGTGGTTTGCAGACCTGAGCACACTGGAGTGCCTGAGCTTTTTGGAAGGCACTGCTTTCCCTGGCCCAAATCCAATACACCACTTAGACATCTGCTTAACTTTAAGCATGTGAGTATCCCCTTTGAAGTCCTATGTATATTGTTTTGCTGGACTGAGGTCAATGAGCTCAGTACCTTGCAGGATTGAGCTCCTGAATGTCAGATTTGATTAAATGCTCCCCTTTTCTTCCCCCCTCCTTCTCTCCTACCATGAAAGCCTGACCAGAGCTAAAACAGCCTCAAAAAAAAAAAAAAAAAAAAAAAAAAAAAAAAAAAAAAAAAAAAAAGCCAGCTGTTGGGAAGTGAGCCTGGCTCAGCTGTGGTAGCTTGGTTTTAAACTGTTGCAGATCTAACCATAACGAATAAAAGCAGAGCAAAAAATCCGATTGGAGATCTGGTTAAAAATTAAACCATTTACACTTTCCTAAGGGAGCTGGAGAATCTCAGCTAGGAGTGACAGTGATCATGACAATGCTGCCTTTTCCTCCTTAAACTCTTGGTGTACTTGCTTCACAGGTACAACTGCCTGTTTTATCTAAGTGCCCCCTGTTAATTGTCCTCCTGTTTCTGCTTTTTTTCCCTGTGGCTCCAAAACACACTCTCCACAAGTGGAAAGGACCATGCTCTCTCTCCCCCAGTCTGTTCCTTGTCAATTCGCATCAGTTTAAGGTCAGGAAAGCTAACGGGAAACAAGGCACCGCAGCATTTGAACTCTAACTTGCCTTCCCAAGGAACAAACTGACAATTAGTGCAGGGATCAGCATCAAAAAAGAGCAACCCAGCGTGAAGCCTGTCTAATTAGTCATATGAACAGAGGGCTTCCCCTCCACTTCCTCAGGAACACATGCCTGTCAGATCTGATACAAAGAGACTTCTCTCCCTAACATAATACTGAAATTAGGTTGAGAACAGGTAGCCCTGCTTGTTTAAGCAACAGGAGGCTTAGCTGCAGGATCGGCTTGCACACACGTATCCACAGTCGCAGTGTGCTTATGACCATGTGCTTTGCAAGTGATTGCAGCATGTTTCCTTCCTTGCAAAATACAGGGAAAAAAGAAAAAGAGTTGATCATGTTGCTAATCTTCTTGATTTAATAACGCTTCTTGTTTAGATGGAAAAATGAACAAGTGGAAATATTAGAGATGAAAGCTGAATGACTGTCTCCTAATCCCAGAGAATTGTGCTGGTCGAGAGACTCCGTGTGTCTGACTTCTTTTTTTTTTTTTTTCTTTATGAACCAAACATGTCTTGATCCCCTTTATGAGAGGCAAAATAAGTATAACTTAAAACTCTGATCAGTGCTAATTTTGCTATAGGATTTGGATAGTGGCTAACAGCTTAAAATTAGGATCCTGTTACATTCACTCTGTGATGAAGATGATAACCAAAGCTCATGCAGACTAACAGCTTGTCTGGACAGAGATACAAAGAAAGGGAACAAGGCAAATTAACTAAAAGTGTGTATTTTAGGATTAGTTATTTAAATTCCCAAGTCAAACTCCTAACTAAGAGTTTAAAAGTCCTTAATCTTATTCTGTGATTCTGTTGAATTTGCTTTGTAAGTGAAGCAAATGAGATGAAATAAAACTGCTTTTACCATGTCCCGAAACTTTTCTGATGTGGGCTGCAGAATATATGTGGCATGCTTGCAATCCTGAATTTTCATTTTGCTCTTGAACATAAGGTATGTTTTAAAGTGGTGTGGCTTATTTCTGAATGGAAAAAGGAATAAGCTACTTGGACATACAGAATTTTTGCATCGAGGTAAAGAAACATCTGCACAGCTGCTACATGCGCAGAGTAAGGAAAGAAGAACCACATCTCCACCACTGCTGCAGTTTAGTCAGTGCATCTGCTGTGTTTTTATGATGGTGACGTGTTGCAACAAGTCCCTCAGCAGTGGTTTCCATACAGACCGTAGCCTAGACTGAGCTTGCTTCTCTCTCTCTCTTTCTCTTCCATTTCTCCAAAGTGTTTTATGCCTCAGTTTCACTGATACATCTGTCTTTTCAGACACTCTCTGCTCCTTCTGTAGGGGCTTCCAAACAGCCATCAGAGAAGCTTTGCTCCCACAAGGTACATAAAGCTGCCTGTTTGTGACAGGAGACTGGCAGCTACATGTCCAGGTTTGGGTTACTGGCATGGCAGCAGAACACCAGTACCAATCTAGGCATCTGCATTCAGGTTGCTCCTTTGTTTATATTTCAAAAAAGGAACACAGATGTTTTTTATTTCATATAACACTGGGCTGAGCATTGGGAGACATGCATACACTTCCTACCATGCCATTTACCTTCTGGTACTTCAGGAACAAAGCTGGAACAGTTTACGCAGTTCTTCCTGTCCTATCTGTCATGATCATACACTTATTTGTAAAGAACTTGAGCTGTCCCACTGAAAAGTGTGGTAGAAGGCCTTTTCAGCATTAGTTATTGTTACTGATATAGAAGCATGTGCAACCCCAGCTTGAACTAAGTGTGGGCTCATGAGGAACAGTACTCTGCCTAAGCAGAAATGCCCAGGACCTGAGACTCTGTAATTCAATTCTTTGTTTCCTTGTGTGCTAGGGTGTGCGTGTGTACGTGTCAATTCCTCTGATACACTGATTCAGAAGCAATGCCACATGCCTGCTAGGGAAGCTGCGTCTCCCCGGTATCTCCCCGGTTCTCTGCTTTGTTCATGCAGATGCTCCATGTATTAATTAACTGAAATCAGATACTTGTTGCTTTTAGCAGCCTGTATTTGAATAGACACTTGGTGGCACACTTTCTCTGAACAGTACTCTGGGAATACTTAGCTGTTTTGTTAGTGACCCTTTTTGTTATCTTCCCTTGTCCTTGGCATGGTATGTTCATAGAGGCTCCCAGCCTTGTCCTCTGGCTTTTGCAGCTCACCTGGAGAGCATGAACAGGTGCTTTTACAAAACAAGCAAACAAAACATTTCCCCACAGATCCCTTTCCAGTTCCCTAGAAAGAGAAGAATATTGGTAGAAAGAGTTTTCTGCAAGTTTTGATTGGAACCTGTGTGGTTCCAGCTCAGCTGAATTTCACTGTGGTCTCTGGGTGACGGAAATACAAAGTCCTGCTCTCATGGATTTTCTGGGCATTCCTTCCTGCTTCTGTGTTCCTGCTTTCCAGAAGTTACAGTATTTGCATATGCTCAAATTCTTCAGTATTTTTATATACTCAACAAAACACCAGCATTTGCTTTAGCTAGCCTAGGTGCTACATATTTCTGTTACATTCACACATAAGGAATAACCTCACTGTATTAAAAAAGAAAAGGTATTTGTACAAGTAGAAAGTAGAAACGTGTTTTGTGATCTTTCCTCATAAAAATATTTGTAGGTCATAAATAGTATTTATCCTGCTGCCCCTGTTATGCAAACACTTGCCTAATACTACTGCTCAGCCATAAAGCTGACTTTTGCTTCTGGGGTGTGAGCTGTCTAATAGAGGTATCATCTCTCTGTGAATATGCACTACTGGATCACTAAAAGAAGAATTGTGTGTACATTGCCCTGAAATTTTAAAATTTTACGTGGTGCACTGTTGACTTCCTGTGCTTGGTGAAACATTGGTTGAAATGTAGAAAATGTATAGGCAGTACCCAACATTTGTTGAACTTACAGCTCTGATCATCTTTCCTTCATGCTGCTTCTAGCAGCAATGGACTTCAGCAGTGCAATGGACTGTGCAGCACTGGGCGTGGGGGCCACTAATGAACCAGCAGCAAAAAACTGCCAAAATCCACTGCCATCAGAGCACTAATGTAGAGAAATCATCATATTGTCAAGGGTTTCATATATTTAGCCATGGACAAGAACTGAGGGGAAAGAGCAGTGGGACAGTAGTATGTTACATATCAAAGATGTTTGTCATATGATGAACTGGTAGCTAGTTCCCTGGTGTTTTATCTGCAGTTCCCCCAGCCCTGCAAGTAGTATTTTAATTAACAGGATAGTTGTCCAAAGCAGTCTTTGCTTATCTGCTCACTCTCCTTACTTAGTGTATTATAGCATTTGCTGTTCTGCAAAGCTCTGAGGAGGAAAAGAAACAGCAGATTTGGTTCCCAAATGCTCTAAAGCTCCATTTTAAACCAGAGAGTGAATAAAGATTTCACATTGCTCACATGGGAAGGTTTCAGATGATATAATAGCATCTTTTTCATCCTTTACAGCTCTGGTTCAGGTCTGTTAGCCATTTCGGCAGTGTCCCTCTGAGGGAGCATTAGCGATTCTGCTGCTGCTGACTCACAAAAGGCTCCACTTCCTTGATACATCACAGTGACTGCAAAGAAAGCTCATCTCCATGTGAGCCATGCAGCAGCTCAGCCTGGTTCTTGTTATGTTCCTCTCCATACCACTATACTTCTGTATAGATGCAGTACCCACCCAACTGGGGTCACGTCTGCTGCTAACAATCTGCCGACATATTAGATAATTTATATGGGTTTCTTCACTGCTGCCAAGGGCAAAATATTCCCACATATACCAGTTTTTTGTTATCTTTTTTTTTTAAAAAACCAGATGTGGGTCAAGCTACAAAAGCAGGGAAAGTTCCTGAAGTATTGTGTGTTTAACACTGCCTGGTCTGCTCCCCAGAAGAGTAGGATATGAAACAATGGGGAAGTAAGAGCCAGGATTTTTTCCCCTTAGCAAGTCTGATGGATCTTTTATTTTTGGTTCTTCCTATACTCACCTGACATGGATGCTGTGCAATTTTCTGTCACTCTCTTATAGTTGAGGGAGGTCTAATTCAACTACAGGTTCTTCATCTTCAAGATTGAACATGCAGACAGTTTGCAAGATGTCTTAATGTCTCTGACAGGGTTTTTGACCCCAAAGCAGTGACTTTGTTTGTGTAACACAAAACAGATATGGTTCATTGTTGTTATATTACCATGAGGGAGCTATGTTTGTTGCCTGTTTCTCAAAACTGTTCTCCTTAAGGAAACAAGGTTGAAAAAATTCTGCCTATCCCACCTCTTCTCCAACAAAACTTCTGAACTACTTTGATAATTTCAATTTAATTTGGGAACAAGGACAGGATGTCAACAGATTTCAATGTCTACTTGTTTTGTGACTATAGACAGACTAATATATGAGGCCAAAATTCTCTTCATACTTCCATTCATGGAAGAATAACAGCATGGCTTGATTCTAGTATTAGAAAATTATTGACATAGCAAACTTTATCACAAGACATAAATTCATGGATGACCAGCCTCCATACTATTAATCAAAATAATTTTCTGTGTCCCCTTCGATACATGCAACAGAGAAACTGTGCCTAAATTTGCACATACTGCTGCTCCACTGCATCACAGAGGAATAGCCTAGTTCCCAGCAAACTGAGCATGGAGTAGATGTACCAGCAATCTTGCTCCTTGAGCCTCAGCAACTGGTCTGATTTCCCAGCACCTGGAGTTTTGTGAGCTCTGACATGTTCTTCTTTGCTTTGATTAGACAGGTTTCATTTGTTATAAGCTCCTGTTAATAAAAACAAACCAACAAAAACCCAAACCAATCAAACAAACAAAAAAGGTAAATTCAAATTATACCAGAGGAGGCAAAATTAACTTTAGTTGTTTTGCATATGCTACTCTCTCATATATCATACTTTACACCTTTTCCAGTCTTACTATGTGGATGACTAAGCAAGCTTGTTAGGAGCTTCACTCTGAGCCTTCAAAACGGACCTCACCTAGACATGTCTTAAGCTATTTGGTATCAGTGGGGCACATTAATATCAAATCTGCTGAACAGATAGTAAATCTGTTTTCTGTCTTTCTTCTTAAGAAGGGAACCCAGCTTTTGTGAAATCTGGGTTCCATATGCAGAGCCAGCTATGAAGTCTTTCCTTTCACAGGAAAAGCCTGCACCAGTGTCCTCAAAGTTTCATCAGCTCTGTTATGCCTCTCATGTCCCTTCCTCCCCCCCGCAGGAGATTTAAAGTACCAATGCTTTGGTCAGGCCTCCCTCTTCATTACTAGAGACAGATGGTGATAAGTAGTTTCAAGTCCCCACTACCTGTTAATAAACAAGCACATTGAAGGACCAAGGTGAAGAGCCTAGCAAGGAACTGCAGCTTCTGGTGTCAGTTGAATGAGTCAATAAAGATTATGTGATCAGATTATAAACAGCCTATTAGCGTAATTCATTCTGAGTTTGGCTGCAAAATTTGTTACAATCCTTCCCCCCTGATTTATGGCTTTGAGGGGAGGTTATTTTAAGATGTCAAGAACTAGGTTCAGGAATATGGTTAACTGATGAAATTACCCCGTCTTTGCTAGATGGTGCATGGCATGTTTCCTGTGGGTAGCTGGGCTAAGTTCACCAGCAACTGTGAGTTAGCAAGGATCCATCTAAACACCGGCTTAAGAATGTATAGCAGTGGCACACCACAGGAAGAACACTGCAGGATGATCACTGTTTATTATGTCTTCTGGGGCTGAATGTGACAGTGTTTCAGCTTTACACCAACATTTATGTGCTCTGAAAAAGAGCTGGCATTTCACAACAGAAACCGCTTTTCTTTAAAATAAAATAAAAAATAAAATTTAAAAAAATAAAATAAAATAAAATAAAACCCCACCAAAAAACTAAAACTAAAATAAAATGAGAACCAAAGTGAGTTACAGATGTCAAGGACTGTAGGCTGCCAGTGATGACATGAGATAGCATTCAGATGACTTAGGCAGTGTGTGTGAATAAACTGAAAATTCTTTTGTTAAAAAAAAGACAGGAAAAAGAAAAGATGGTTTTCACTTCCTCTCTTTTTCTAATGCACAACCTTCCTTCTCTACCTCTGTAGCCCATGCATCTCTCCCTCACATGTTTCAGATACACTCAAAAGTTGGTTCTTTTTGGTTCTCCATTTTCCATGAAAGCCCTCTCATTTCCATGACAGTTGGTTCTCTGGATTTCAACATGGTCCATCTTTAAGAATACACATTTGTGTTAACAGAACAAAACCAGGATAAGTGACATGGATGCATTTGAGACCCCACTCTCTGCTAAGTGCCTGCATCTCCCGTCCCACCATCGCTTCCATCTACACCACCACTGGTTGGAAAAGTGCATGCTCCTCCTGTAATTCCACCATCACCACAATGGAAAGCACAACAGACACACATTTTAAGGCAAAAGAGCAAGGTCCAGAAATAGATAAGAAACAACAAAGTTAAAATGTTGTTCAAAACTGTATATACTCAGTTTTTATTGGAGAAGACCAGCAAAGTGATGGTGACCATGATGTTGTGCTTGGGACTGGTCTGCATCCATTCAGCTCTCCAGTGCTCAGGTCACACATTAGAGAAGGATCAGTCACTGTAGATTAGCAGATGTCATCCATTTTAGTGACAGCAGACCTAAGTAATACTCCTTTTTCTGCAGCAGTCGGTAGTTTCTCTAAAGACATTTCCAAATTCAATTGCTGTTGGGTTAATTCCTCTTCTCTTATATCATATTGCAGACTGGACAGCTGCCTCAGCTGGTGTCTGAATCTTCAACAAAGAAGAGGTCAGCAAAACTATTTTTCAACATTTAGCAGAAATCTACTGGAACTGTCAATTTTAGAAAGCTGATGGCAAGTTGTTTGACAGATGCCAAGTGGTAAGAGCCCAAATATACTATTGGGAATGTTTATTTGTGGGTATAATCTCCCCTGTCAAACTGAAGAAAAGGAAACCATGCAGGTTTCAGATATTAAGTGACAGATTTCATGCAGTCTTTCTTTCGCTGGAAACGTGAGTGCATGTTAAACATAGAAGTGCTCTTCCCAATCCCTAGGAACATATCAGAGCAAAAGGCTCACAACCCTTTGAAACTGATTTGAGAAAATAAAGAGTTCAAGGATTGGTTGGTTTGCTAAAAAAAATAATTTAAAACCTCTCTGAAAACTGACCTAATTGAATATGATTGAGTCATTAGCTGTTAGCAGGTAGAAAGGTCAGGTTTAAAAATAGACTCTTTTTCCTTTGTGAAAGCTCAGAGAGAGTCTACAAATCAAGGTGCCTTCCCAAGCGTCCTGTTTTTAGGCAGTACTAACATCGTCTCTCTAGGTGGTACTTTTAATCAGCAGACTCTGATGCCTTTTCTGCAGGAGGTTGGTATCACTCCACTTCGGTTTGGGGAGGCAAAGCATGACTGTAGAACAGTTGCAGTTGTGGGCTAGAGTCTGAGACCAGTTATTTCTGACCTTGTGTTCTAGTTACCGCATTGTACTGATGGAGATCAATTGTGGCATTGCCAAGCAAGGGCGGAGGCATCACCTGAGGTACAAAGCTGTCATTACAGCTGTAAAAGTTTAGCTGTGCTTTTCCTAGCACTTCCATCCCTGGAACTTAGCACTACATTTTTTCTCTCTCACTCTTAAACCTTTGGTCTTAGTTTTTTTCCCAGTACCAAATATCCGATATGTCTATATGTCTATTTTGCCAGAATTAACCTTGGGTTTCCCTTTTTGACATAAAACACTCATTTTAAAGTGCTCACTAAATTATGTCCCAATTTTCCCCCTCCTATCCCTCCTATAGCCTTACTGTACACCATTATCTTTCTTTTATGGTGCCAGCCTTGGTTTTACTATCTGCTTAGTAAATCCACATAATTTATTCTAGTAGGCTAAAGGGAATTTTCTCTTCAATTCTCATTTATTTTAGGCCTTTTTAGGGGATCCATGCTAATCACAGTTGATAATTTCAGTATTTTATACACTGTATGAAGGTGAATATCACTTTCCACATGATCACTTACATCCACATGTTTCAAACTTCAGAGACAAGGTTTGTCTTGGCACTGGCACCCAAAGCATTCTGGGTGATAGAAGGAAAATAATATTAAAATTTTTTGTTCTGTCCTTTGGTTGCCGTCTTTAAAATTGAAAGATGCATGACAGGTTTCTGTACTCCTTGCTCTAGAGTTTCTGTAACAGAAAGAGGGATGTGAACTCAGGTATATGAAAAGGGGTGATGCCATAGGCTTTTAAAGAGAACCCACTCATTTCAGCATGTACAAGACCTAAGCACTTGATCAAATCCTTAATTTGCCAAAAAGTGACAATGTGAGACATATTTCTTAACTTGAAATATACTATTTTAACCTGTTTAAAATATTAATTTCCATTATTGGAAAAGTGTTTCAGTTAATGAAAAATATATATATATATATATATATATATATATATATATATATATATATATATTTACTTTGAAATCCATATACATGGAATTAAAGCTTATGACTTCAGGCTGCTTTTCATCACAAAAAATATCTCTTAAAGAGAAAGAGACAAAATGCTTAACCTTAAATTTAAGTTACTGCCATGGATGCAAAATAAGCTGCCCCTAGTCCTCAGCAATGGTTATGGGGGAAGACAAGGAGGCTAATCAACCTCTAGTGTAACACAGGGCTGCTTTGGCTACTAATCATCAACTCTGTTGTGGCAGGATTTAGGAATATTGGGTAACTATGGATAGAGAGAAAGGCCAAATCCTCGCAGGCAGACTGTCTGCCTAGCAGGCAGACTCGGGGCAGTGGTGAATGGAGGAGGAGTGAGCTGTCTTTTTCCACAGACCTTGCACAAGAGGAATCTCTCCCGCCCAGCAGTCACTGGTGGGGCTCCCTAAGGCCCAGTACTGGGGCCAGTCATGTTTAATACCTCTGCTGATGATCTGGACAAGGGGGTTGAGTGCACCCTCAGTAAGTTTGCAGAAAACTCTATGTTGGGTAGGAGTGTTGATCTGCTGGAGAGTGGGAAGGTTCTGCAGAGGGGTCTAAACAGTCTGGATCAGTGGGCTGAGGCTCCACAATGTGAAGTGGTGGGTCCTGCACTTGGTCTACAACAAAAACCTTTGCAGCACTACAAACCTGGGGAGGAGCAGCTAGAAAGCTGCCCAGAAGAAAAGGAATTGGGGGTGCTGGTCAACAGCCAGCTGAACATGAGCCAGCAGAGTGCCCAGTTATCCTGGCTTATATAAAAAACAGTGCGACCATCAGGACCAGAGAAGTGATTTTCCTTCTGTTCCTAACCCTGGTGAGGCCACACCTCGAGTATTGTGTCCAATTCTGGGGCCCTCACTACAAGAAAAGCATTGAGGGGCTGGAGCATGTCCAGAGGAGGGCAACAAAGCTGGTGGAGAATCTACAGAGAGTAAATCAAATGAGACAAGTGAAAGCTCAGGGGTGACTTTATCACTCTCTCCAACTGCCTGACAGGAGTTTGTAACAAGGTGGGGGTCAGCCTCTTCTCCCAGGCAGCCAGTGACAGGACAAGAGGACATAGCGTCAAGCTGCACCAGAAGAGGTTCAGTTTGGGCATCGGGAGGAATTTTTTTCATGGGGTTATCAAGCATTGGAATGGACTGCGAGGTACTGGAGTCACCATCCCTGAAAGTGTTTAAGAAATTACTGGAAATGGTACATAGTGCTATGGTTTAGTTGCCAAGGTGGTGCTCAGTCAAAGGTTGGAATTGATGATTTTGAGGGTCTTTTCCAACCTAAATGATTCTGGGTGGGGTTTTTTTTGTTTGGTTGGTTTGTTTGTTTTAGTTTTTTGTTTTGTTTTGTTTTTAAAAAAAAAAAAGCTCCCCATTTACATCCCTAATGCTGGGTCAAAAGAGCACACTGGAATGCAAAGGTAGTTCAGTCCTTGTGTAACAGAAGATCATTTAAATAAAAGCCTGGGAAAACTGATTTTTGTGCTATGGAAAAAAATAAGATGCATGATAGGTAGTAAGTGTTGTCTCTTTTTTGTTGGAAATGAGATGTTCTCACATTTTTTAATTCCCCTTGTTTTTATCCCTGGGATATCCAATGTATATGACTTATACCCATTTACGAACAATATCTATGATTGTATTTCTTGGTTATTTCTGCAGCACAAGCAGCAAAGTATTATCCAATTAATTAAGTTTCATTTGTGTTTCATAGTTACAGCAGTA
The DNA here is from genome assembly GCF_015227805.2 of Hirundo rustica. NCBI lineage: Eukaryota > Metazoa > Chordata > Aves > Passeriformes > Hirundinidae > Hirundo > Hirundo rustica. Next base: position 109,136,604 of record NC_053450.1, read on the forward strand.
ACAATTCTGTCAAATTTTGTTAACTTTCCCGTATCTCGAAAAACCCAGCCCAACTTTGTATCCTGCAAGAACGCTTGAGGTTAACACATTGTCTTATAATACTAATAATACCAATAGTCTTGTCTGGCTATATTTTAAACTGCTAGGTTTGAGCACTACAAGACCATAAATGTTCTTCATCAGCAAAAACTACACAGTCACTTCTATTAAATATAAATTGTTATAATCTGTCTGTCATAGGGCAATGCTAGTTTCTAGGTCACCCAGAAGCCTAACTGATTTGTATTGCATTACTGCGCTCATTACTGGTGAAAGTTTTAAGATCAGCCATGGCACTGTACTATGGTCAACAATAAGTTAAGCTCTAAAACCAGCCAAAAATTCCTGGTAAGGTTGAACTGAAATGTTGGTTCAAGCTCTTCTCTGATCCATGCTAAATGAACTGTTAACTTTAAAGGGGCCATAATTTCACCTCTGATCACCTGAAAGCTGATGGCAACCTACTTGGCTTGTAGCCACGTTTTATGGTGCAAATTCCAGGCTGATTGGTTTCCTCACTTTGATAAAACTAATGTAAGCAAGCTGGCTTCTCCTGCAGACCCGTGCAGGCAGGGCAGGAAGTGCTTACCTCGTAGGGTTGTCTTCACGCTGCTGAAATGAAAACCTTCTCGGTGTCAGCCTTGCAGCAAAGTATATGCTGGGAGTTACACAAACTTGTGAACTGTTTTCCCCCAGTGTTATTTACGACCACATTATTTCAAATAAGCTTAGTTTCCCTCTGTGAGCTTAGCTGTTGCCAGATAAATCAGTGGTATGTTATGGGTACTGAAATATGTTTTTCAAGCCCTAATCCCAAATGCTCTCAAAACTGCAGGCTTAAAAAAAAAAAAAATCCTTTTCATGCCAGAACACCCCCAGTCCTGTTCCCCATACTGTTAAAATAAGCAAAAGCAATGCCCGTCACCATGTCACGGTATGGGAATTCTTCTCCCTCCATCCTTACTGTGTGGAAAGAAGTCAGAAATATGCAATGCCTGATGGATCCAGCAGCAGGACCCTTTCTTCACCCACTGGGCTTCTGTGATCATGGCTGTGAGACTTCAGGCAGCAGAAGGCTGCTGGAGCAGCTCTTCAGTGACAGCAGTGCTGCTCCCAGACTGTATCACGAGCTCTGTTACAAGCTCTGCGCCAGCTGGGACGGTTGTAAACCACAGCTCTTTTTCTCACTTTCCAAGCTCACTAGGCCAGAAATGAAACCTTCTTTGTTCGGTCTTCACCTTAAACCTCCCTGTTTTCTTCTTTTCTTTTTTTTTTTTTTTTTTTTAACCTCAGTTTTTCTTTATACCTACCAGGAGAGGTGGATACAAATTACAAATACATCACTGAGTAAAAATGGAAAAAGCACCACTACTGAAGTTTTGGGGAAGTGGCTGATAGCCTTCTTTTAATGCTTTCTACCGCTGGCCCTCAAAGCAGAACTCGTTTTCTTTACTTGTCGTCTTTGGGCGTATTCTACTGCTGTATGCTCACAAAGGGAAAATATGCAGAGATCAGCAGTTTCAAAGGCAGTCTCTAATTTTAGGTCCTTAGCTTTGGATATTTTGGGACAGAACTTCGGACACAACAAAAAAAATTTCAAGGAACTATAAATCTAGATGAAGTAAGTAACACGCAAGATATCTCGAACTGGTGACCCAAAACTGGACTCTTCTATTAAAAAAAAAAAAAAAAAAAAAAAAAAAGAGTTTTTACCATTTGCCAGAAACTTTTTTCTTAGTTGTTGAGGTTTCCAGCACTTCCCACTATTCCTATTTTCATATTGCCATTACAGGCCACTCTGAAACTCTCCTACCAATACAAGGGCCGCAAAAGTCAAGACAAAAATTTGCCCTTTCTCATAAATGTGCACACAATCATCATTACTGCTGTGTAAAGTCTGATGATTTTTTTAACCAAAAAATGCTCCTTGAGACTTTTTTTAATTAGCTGAAATTGTTCTAAATATGTCTAAATTGCCAAGTTATTGTTTATTAGTATTCCTTAAACAGGCAATTTCCAACAAACAGCAAATAAATTAGCTGTTTAAATTGCACTTGCTTAATAAATCTCAAAAGTTCTGAATTATTACTTTTTAGTGAAAATTAAATATGAAATGAGGAAAAAGGCAAAAATGCCTGAAAGAAAATGAAAATAAAAGAGGTTCACTTAAAATATCTGTCACAGATACAAGAAGAAAAGAGAAGAAATAAATGTTGTTCGAGGAGCTTGAGGAACATTTTACAAGCTGTTCAACTGTACACAATCAAGTCGCACACTAGCCAGAGATTTACTTTAACCAACAAACAATGTGAGTGGCAGCTTTCCTGAAGACTGCAGGCCCAAAATTTCAGGTGGACCACTATGCCTGATTAAAGGAGAGAGAGCCATTGTGTCCTTGCAGTCTGCCAGGAACTGCATCTTGACTTCCATCTTCAAGAAGCTCCATCCTATCTCAAGGATAGACAAATAGACAAACATACATATAACTGTCAGGATATCTTAATTCCAGTGAGACTTCAAAAGTCAGGAACTAGAAGAGATTTTTCTGAAGCTCCAGAAAACTGCTTCTTTATCATTGGCATGATTTTTTTTTTGTCTTTAAGATGAGCACTGAAATAAAGAAGTCTTGTTTTCCACTTAAATTTTTGTCCAAAGCAGTGGTTTCAGCTTACAGTAAATCTTGTGCTGTGGCAGACCGTGGGTTTCTTGTATTGTTTCATGGAAGGCAACTAAGAAAAGCACCACTGGGCAAGTTTAAGTGTATGGTACTGCAGATGTATGTATGTGTACAGAAGAGTGTACACACAAGTACATTTTGTTCATCTTGAATAATATTCCCATTTGCTAAGTAAACAAGTCACATTTTATGATTTATAAAAATTTTGAAGTGCTCTGAAATGCTTTGTGAGTAAAGAAATTAATAATATTTTTTGTGCAAAGAAACCAGACAAACAGATTCTGTTCCAAGGCATTGAAATGTTGTTCTCTCCAATGAAGAATTTGGACAGACAATTCTGTGTTCTCTGTTGTTCTTTTTGTAAGACCTGTGAAGGAGCTTTTCCAAATTTATCTTTCTCTCTAACGTGACAGCCTTTCTGCTCGATTCTGCCAGTCAATTAATATTTCCTCTAACTCTGCAAAACAGGTGGAAGTGCTCCTAAGGACTTTGATTTGGAATTGAGCATAGAATAGTTGTATTAAAATAGAGCGCCAAAGAGGCGGCTTTCCATCACACTTCTGACTATTGATTTAAGCCCCAAAATCCAAAGCTGGCACTTGGTCCCTTCAAGCCTGGAGTGCATTGCATAGGTCCTGGCAGTTCTGGGTGTTTGGAGCGATGACTTGTTTTGCTTTAGTTTTTAAGTAAGTGATGTTGGGAAAGACGAGCAAGACCAACCAGTGTGATAATTATTTATGTGCATACACCTTTAAAAAAACACAAAGGATTTTTGGTGCGTGTGACATGAAAGGAGGCAGAGGTTCCCTCAACGAACGGTGTCAGGGAGGCCCTGCTGCCTCTGCCTAGCCCATCCCGCCGTGGGGAGCCCAGCCTTGCCCTCCACCGCCTTCTGGTCCACGACAGACTCTCCTGGGCCAGGATGTCCTGCTGCCCGGCCGCCGTGAGCATCGTCTTCCCGGGGGTGCAAGAGCCTGTCCCCGCCGCAGTGAGGAAGGCTCACAGTGCCCACGTCCCCCGGGACAGGCACGGCACCGGCGGCTGTGACCCCTCTCACCCCGTGACAAAGATTTAGCAATATTGGAATTAAATTATCAAATCCGAAGTCGCGTGTTGCTTGGTGGTGCTGCAAATTATAGCTGCAGAGCTTCAGGTGTTCAAGCCCTCAGTGAAAAATTCGTCAGCTTTCTGTAACAGTTTTAAACCGGGGAAAAAAAAAAAAAAAAAAAAAAAAAGAAAAAGAAAAAGAAAAAATATCTGTGGAGTAGCCAAACTCGGATGTTTATTTTCAATAAAAATGTCATGGCTGTCATTAACTATAAACTTTAGGTTTATACGGAAAATAGTGTATCTTCTGCACGTGAAGGGACATTAAAATCTAATTGTGTCCAGCCGATGCGGCGATGTGTGAGAACTAGATGATCTTCCAAGCTACCCTATACACAAACCGGGCTATACACACGGAGTAGGGCAGATTGGAATAGGTGCCTGCACGCCTATGGATGCGCTTATCCTGGCGCCTCGGCAGCGGCTGTGCGTGCGCTCGTCAGCTTGTACCACAAACAGATTTGCCACACGGCTCTGGGTCGGGAAGGATGTGTTTGATGATCCTCCTGCGTGTGCATCTGTCCGTGTGTCCGTGTGTCTGTGTCGAGTCGTACCGTTCGCGCTCTCCGCGGACAAAGACGTCTCCCGTTCAGGAGCGCGGCAGCCTGCAAAGTGTGAATAATTTTCAGCGAGGAGTTACACTGAATGGGAAAGCTTTTAGCACATTATCCACTGGCAATTGGACTATAATCTAATTGTCAGCCCTCGGGTCTTAATAGAGCCTTTCTCTTTCCACCATCGGATTTGCATCTGGGAGAAGCCTAATAGGTTTAAAATGCCTCGCATTTTGCTCCAATAAGCCACCTTCTCGCTGTAGGTGACATTGAGATGTTTTTGTTGTGAAATTGGATCTCGGGTACCTGGGCTTCTGCCTTGCTGGTGCAGCTCTTTCCGCGAAGGGGAGAGCGTGGAGCGGCGGCGGGGGAGCGATGTCCCCGCCGCAGCAAGGCGCTGGAAATCGAGGAGCGCAAAGAGAGGGGGAATCCGGCGGACAGAGCAATAGAATTACGTGCACCGGGGGACAAAAAAGCTCCTGAAAGCAGGGCTGACAATTTCGTGAGGTTGCAGGGGAGCGGAGCCAGAAGCGGGTAGCGCCGTAGCCTTGGCTTTGTAGAGCAGCGATGCGCCCGCAAGGCAAGAGCGGGCGAGCCGGAGACCCTGCCCGAGCGAATAAACACCATTATTTACGCTGGACAAACTGTTTTCACCTACAAGGGTGAAAAATAAAAAAGAGCAAAAGATTTTAACTCTTCCCGAGGCAGGAGTAAACTCAATCCCAAAACAGTGCTGTAGGTTACCTTGGAGAAGGGGTGCGGGCTGGAGGCTCAGACACGGACTCCGGGCAGCACCGGAGCTCTCAGGGCAGGACGGCGGCAGGAAGGGTCTCGGCGGCGGCACCCCGCACCCCTAGGCTCCTAATTAAAGGGAAACGTGGTTCTTGCCCTCTGCACAGGGTGCGGATCCGGAGGGAAGACGGAGGTTCCTTCCCGTCCGGAGGAGGAGGGATGGGATGCAAACGCCAGGTTATCCCAAGGGACAGCCGGGAGAAGAGCGGGTGTCAGCTCGGCTCGGTGCCGGGCCCGTTTTCGGGGCGCAGTCCCGCGGATGCCGCAGTACAGGTTTGTCTCCGCGGCGTGAAGCGTGCGGCGTGGGGGTTTTTGCGGGAACAAAATGAAGTTAAAGGGCAACGGACCCTCATCACTACGCGAAAGATTTGCTTAAAACCTGAGCGCTGTTCCCCGCCCGGTGTGCGCGCCTCTCCGCGCACCCCGCCCGCCGCCGGGCCTGCGCGGCCGCGCAGAAACGCGCAGCGCCGGAGCTCTTGTCACACAAGCGAAGGCGCACCTGAAACCACCCCTCTGGACTCTAGGTTGTTCGAAGGGTTTCTGCCGGTCTTTTGTCCCTCGTGTATCGTTCCCGTCGTGATTCTTTCTAGGTGAGGATAGGGCCGGGAAGAAGCGGTGCTCATGTTTTTCACGGGATCGAGTTTTCTCCTTGGCTTTTCAGGGATCAGAGAGGGGTTTTGGAGGCAGGCTGCGAGCTGCCTGTTCGAAACCTGACGGCGAAACAGAGACCTAATCCTGATTAAAGCTGGGAACCGAAAGAGGGCGATTGAGGTGTGCAGCGATTACCGCACGCTGTTTGTTTGTTTGTTTGTTTGTTTTTTTGCTGGCGCACAAGAGAGTAAGAAACTTTCTAGGCAAAGGAAGGTGGGGGGAAAAAAAAAAAAGTATTTTGAAAGAATAATGAAGCCTAATGAAATGTTTCTGCCACAGCAGGCTGACACCAGTGACAAACACATGTATTTGCTAGATTTAAACAAACTGCAGTGTAGAATGCGTGTTCTTCATCTACGGATAAACAATAATGAAGGATTTAACTGAAAAGGGTTCAAACGAGGCAACCGCCCCTTTGGGTAGCTGCAGGGTTGGTAACTCTGCTCTCGGGAGGGGGTCGGTACAGTGGTGCAGTGGTGACAGCCGCTCTGTGCCTGGGTGCGGCGGGAACAGGCAGCTCCGGTTCGCATCCCCTGGGAAGAGCGCGCGGACGTTTTTAAATACATCCACTTGGTTGGGAAAGCAGAGAGGCATCAAGAGCGTTGAGGTAGTGGTGTGTTCCCCTGTCACCCCCTGCTCTCTGGAAGCCGGCCCGCCGCCGGAGAGGGCCATGGGCAGGGACAGCAAGGCAGCCCTGGGAAGCCGGGCTCTCGCTCTCTCCGCGCTCGGGTTGCCTGATCCCTGTGTCTCCCCACTTCGGCCCCGGCGGGGGAGGGAGCCGTAGCGAGGATTAGGCGGCCGGAGTTGAGCCCCATTCCCTGCCCACGGGGAAGGAGGGGGTGCTCTGGGCGTCTAGACAAGGCTCATTTCCTTATCGGAGGCGGAGCGAGGGAAAAAAAAAAAAAAAAAAAACAAAACTAAAAAAATATAGATTATCGTGGGATAGAGGGAAAAATTTCATGGCTTAACCAAGTAAAAGAAAAGCCATCCCGTGTGGATGGACCCGTTTAAAAAAAAATAAAATTAAGCTCTTGGTTTCTTTACATCCCGTGGGGGTTTTTGTTTGGTTGGTTTTTTTGGTTTTGTTTGGTTTTGCTTTTGTTTTTGTTTTTTTACCTCCAAGGTACGAGCAGAGACCCGCAAGCCCCCAAAGCCGGTTCCTCTCCCCGGGGGGAAACCTCATGCCCGGAGGTGACCGGCAGCCCCGTACCAGCTCCACGGCCGCGCCGCGGCCTCCGTTCCCCCTCGCTCCCCGCCGCTCCGCTCCCTCTGGGTGCGCCGTGCCCCGCTCACCGAGCAGCGCTTCTCCCCGCAGCGGCCGAGTCCTCCTCCCCCGGGCCAAGGCAATGACCGCTCGCCCCGCGGGACTGGAAATCCCGCCACGAGGGAGAGCAGAAATCGGTCCGGAGCTGCCTCAGCTGCAGCGGCTGAACCGGTGTTTCCCAGACGGACGCACAGAAATAACCCACAGCCACCCACCGCCCCTCTCCCCTCAGCCCCGGTGGACCAGGGGCAGCCCCTGCTAGGGACAGGTATGTTACCACCTCACTGCCAGGGGACGGAAATAAGTAAGGGAAAAAGAGATGTTGTTTTTTGGGGCTGGGGATTTTTTGTTGGTTGGGGGGGGGGGGTGTGTTTGTTTGTTTTTTTGTTGTTGTTTGATTGTTTGTTTGTGTAGGATCTGCGCTGTTGCTTTGACGGGAACCTGTGAGTTTCATTATCCTTACTTGCGCGGTGCATACAGTAGGTAGGAAACCAGAGAAGACTCAGGCATCCCTGTTAGCACCAGTGAAAAGGTGAGGAGGATAACTTCTCTGGCTCTTTGTACCCTCCTTTGTCTTTCTTTGCAGGCAGGCCGGACCCTGCTTTTCAGGTCGGGCCAAGGGAGCGCAGGGCCGGGAGCTCCGGATCCCCGTCCCGCCTCCCTTTACACGCCGGGAGGGGTCTCAGGAGCGCGGCTGTCGCGCAGGGAAACGGGACCCATAGCTGGCAGGATGTCCCTTGGGATAAAGTGGTAAAGTGTTTTGTTTGGTTGGGTTTTTTTTTTGTTTTTTTTTTTTTTTTTTTTTTTGTTTTTTTTTTTTTTTTTTTTTTTTTTATTTTTTATTTAAGATTGATGTCGGCAGAACCCCTCGCCTCTGCTTCTCTGTGTCAAGCAAGGGGCGATGCTTCGTGAGCTGACCCTCCCGGCTCGCCGGCCGCGGGGCTGGCTGGGCTCTCCCCTTTCGCCCCTCTCCTCCCGTTAGTGCCTGAGGCGAGACCGGGCCCCCAGACCGTGGGCCACGTCGAAATCCTCTGCCAGACGCTTCTAAACATGCGCTTCTACATATGCACGTCCCGTTTGTGACAGATATTCTATCTCTTAGGAAATTCGGTTAACAGAAGGGCAAGCTGCAGTTGGTTCTCGCTGATCTCAAAGCGATAAAGCACCGTTTCGTGTTCCCCACTCCACTGGCTGGGAAGGGTTACCCAAGTAATTGTTTTTCCGTAACAATTAATTAAGTGTAGTAGGAACTGGAGCGACACCGTGTATGTATGGCTCTTGGCACGAGCCTGCATAACAAAAGCCCTCGAATTCTGCTCTAAATTTAAAAGGTGGAACTTCAGTGACGTCCTCTTGAGAATCGTTCTAGCGAGTAAATATTTTCAGTGATATTTTTATTTAAAGGAATTTAATTAAAAGCGCCGCTTTTCTTTATTTAATTTATTCATCAGAGTATGTTTACATTGTATGTGTGAAAGAGTACTGGTGAGCAACTTACTTAAATTACCGCCTTGGAATAAACTACTCGTTGGTACCATCAGCCCGTCCTGACTTTCTCTGCCTCATGCGCTTGATCAATATCATCTATTTTGGCGCAGCCGATGAAACAGATTTGAAGAAAACTGTGCGATCAGCGGCCCACGCACTGATTTGGCTGAGAAGGGAATGCTGCAAGGGTCTCACCTGGAGTCGGTGGGGAAGAGTACCTCTCACCGGGATGACAATATTTAGGAGGCGGTGCAGGAAAACCAAGGGCACGATCAGCCTAAAGGAACATTCTGTCCCAACAGAAAAGACACAACGACGAAAACGGCTGCTTTGAAAGCTGTGGTCTTTTAATATTTGAATGTAAAAGAGAAAATTGAGACACACACACCAGAAAAAAAAAAATCACAATTACATTTCATCCTTTCAAGCGCCTCTCCGCCTTTCTTGCCTCGGCAAAGAATAGCCTAGGGACCTTCTCGGGAGCATCCCCGGCCGAGCGGCCTGCCCCCCTTCCTTCCCGCCCCCGGGGCTCAGAGGAGCGGAGGGCGCTCCCCGAACCGCAGCCGGGGCCCCGGCGGGGAGAGAAGCTGGGGTACCCAAAAGGGGAGCGGCTGCGAGGAGCCGTCCCGAGGGCCGTCCGCCCCCTCCCCACCCTGCGGGCGGGCAGAGTCCTCCCCTCTCCTCCCTCCCTCCCTCTCTCTCTCCGTCCGTCCGTCCCTCCTCCTGCTGCTGCTGCTGCTGCTGCCCGCCTCCGCCCCCTCCCCCGCGGCCGGGCCGGGCCGGGCCGGGGCCCTTGACGTGTCCCGGCGCCGATTGGCCGCCGGCCGATAGGATCTCCGCGGCCCCGCGTTAAGGCGGGGGAGCGCGCGGCGCCGGGAGCAGAGCGCTCCCGGTATCCCGGTGCCGCCACCCCCGGCCGGTCCTCCCGCCCGCCCCGTCCGGGCAGCGCCGCACCGAGCCGCGTCCCCGCACAGTGGCCATGGAGTACACGCCGGCCCCCAAGCCGCAGCTCTCCTCCCGGGCCAACGCCTTCTCCATCGCCGCCCTCATGTCGAGCGGCAGCTCCAAGGACAAGGAGTCCCCCGAGAGCACCATCAAGCCTCTGGGTGAGTGGGGACGGGGGTGACCGCCGGTGTCCGCGGGGTGCGGAGCTCCCGTCCGTCCGTCTGTCCCTGTCCGCCCTGGCTCACCCTTCTCAGCGCTCCGGCAGCCGGGCCGGGCAGCGGCGCGTCGCCCCTGCCCGAAGAGTTCCCCTACAGAGGGGGAAGCAGCACCACCTAAGCTTGAAGTTTGGGCGCCTTCATCACCCATGGTCGCTTTTAGGCGAGGCTGTTTATAGTATAAAGATTTTCCTAAATTCCTCCAGTTTCAGTTATGCCTCTTATTCATCCAAATTCGCCACTTGTGGAATAATCCCACGCTTTAAGGCAGTTCAATTTCTCTTCTCTGACATGGAATTAATCTCTTAAATATTTATTGCAAATCCACCCTGGTTCTGAAGTCAATTTAGAGACTCTCTGCTGTAGGCTTACAAGGGGTAGTAAAACTTGTGCATAGAGATGAAAATCCTATCACTCCACAGTTCCTCGATGTAGGCTCATATAGGCTGCTTTGCTCTACATAGACCGGGAGGAGGTTTTTTTTTGTGAGAGCTTGTGATTTTCGGGTAAGCGATTTCTCTGGTATTCGGTTGCCTCGATTCAGAATCCTAAAAGCTTTTAAAACCATTAATATCTTCCCCTCCTCCTCCCCTCCAAGTTTCTGCGGTTTGTCATCCTTGCGTGTATCCAGGAGTTCGCAGAAAACTACAAAATATGTGTTAAGCTTTCGGGGCGCCAATGAAGAGGATTACACTCAATCTTAAAAGAATTTAGAAAAGGCAGCTCCTCAGTGTCTGCTGCACCTAATCAGCTGTCTCAAAAATTTCACATAGTCTAGGGATTCATTGTGAACTTCAGTTTTAAGTCTGGGAGCTAATGTAGGCCGGGAATGTTGCAGCATTCCCGGTCGGCATATTTACGTGGGTTTGTGTTAAACTTTGTAAGTGGAGTTGGTTTGGGTTTTTCAGGTTGTTTTGTTGTTGGTGGTTTTTGTTTGTTTGTTTTTTGTTTTGTTTTGCTTCTTTTTTTTTCTGAAAACCCTTATTCAACTTAACTTTTCAAAAAAATTTTAACCGCTTCCCTCATGTCGTTCAACTAAAAACCGAAGGGAAACGACTGCCTGGACTCGGTTTTTATTAACTGGAGCTTTAGGCAAAACCTTTCCCTGGAGGGGCAGGGCGCGTTCGTGCTCCTCCCGTTCTTCGGCGCCGGGCGGCGGATCCGTCGCCGCATGCCGGTACCGCATCGCGGGGCCGGGCAAAGCCTCCGCAGCTCTGCTCCCTCCTGGCCTCGCCTCCGGCGGAAGCTCCTAGCGGAGCTGCTGAAGCGCCCGAAGCCTCCCGGGGCCCGCGGGGGTGGGAGCCAGGCGCGGCGGGCGGCCAGCGTCGGCAGCAGCCGCTGCACCCGCGTGGGTTGCGCGGCCGCACGCAGCTCCCCCGGAGCCTGTTTCTCCAAAGGAGAGGGTTCAGTGTCGGCAAACCGGCTGGGAGAAAGGCAGACCCAGCCTTCCGGGAGGGTGAGCCCGTGCCCGCAGTTTAATGTGTATTTGGGGTTCGCTTCCCCGTGAAGGAAGCGCGGAGCCTGCGCGGCCGCTCTCGGGCTCCTTCTGCGTTGCGTTCTCTACCAGGGGAGCAAACCAGGAGCGGCCTCCCGTGCTCCCTCAGCATGACCCTGGCCCTCGGCAGTCTCTCGGCGCCCAACGCTCCCGTTTTAATGAGAATTAGTGACCTTTCCGTGGAACTCCTCGGTTAGCGGGCAGGGCTGGCTCTGCCCCGCCGTGCCCCGCGGAGCGGATCGCAGCCGGGCAGCGGCGAGGTCGGGGCCGTGCTGCTCCCGCCGCCCCCCGGGCGTCTCTCCCGGCGCGCCTCTGGGGAGTGGCGCCGCTCTGGGCTCTTTGCGAAGCTCGTCTCCGAAAATCACCACCGCTGCCCGCAAATGATGAGCGGACGCCTAACGAATCGGCTGGGTAGCTTGTCTCAGTGGTCGCGTTGTCCTGGCTGAATCCCCCCTCTCTCTCTCTCTTTCTCGCTCTCCTTCCCCAAACCCTGCAGAACAATTCGTTGAGAAATCCTCCTGCGCCCAGCCTCTGAGTGATTTATCCAGCCTGGATCCTCACGGGGATTTTAGCAGCAGCCCCTCTTCCCTGTGCACCGAGCCCCTCATCCCCACCACCCCCATCATCCCCAGCGAGGAGATGGCCAAAATCTCCTGCAGCCTGGAAACCAAAGAGCTCTGGGACAAGTTTCATGAACTGGGCACCGAGATGATCATCACCAAATCCGGGAGGTAAGGCTGGGCAGCCCTGAGGTTTTCCTCTGGGCATCTTTCGAAAAGCGGCTTTGGACAGGGGAAATAAAGGCAGAGTTACCGAAACCCCGCAGGTTTGGTTTTTTTTTTTTTTTTTTTGCACTGCTGGGTTAAGAGGAGGGTGAAGCCCCGTATTTGCCGCAGCCCCTCTGCGGGCCCGGCCCGGCGCTGCGCGGTGCGGCGCGGTGCGCGGGGCCCCGCTGGGGCAGAGGGAGAAGCGGCCGGGGCCGGCAGCGAGGTGCGCTTCTGCGGGCCCGGCTGAAATCCACCCGGGGCATCCTGGCTGCAGGGAAGAAATGTTGTCTCCATAATAATCAGGTTTGTGACTAAAATCCCGCGGTGATTTTCAGGCGCTGGGTTGGTACAGACCGAGGGAAACGCGGGGTCGTGGAAGAGAGATTCTGTCAGAGCTTGGTTAGGTTTGTTCTTTTCTCTCGGTTGCAAAAATGGGAGAAAGAATTCCAGGCTTTCTTTTTGCCTCAAACCATGCCGTTTCTCCAGTAAAGCTTACAGGGTTTGGGCAGTCAAATGCAGTCCGAAGGCGTCAAATGTCTTTTCGAGGTTTTTTAATCCCCCAAGTTACTTTTTGTTAATGTAGTTGCCTGAAGATTTTTTTTTCCCTCTCTCTCACTGGTGAGCTCTATTGGTATAAGTTTTTCTGAAAAAAAAAATAGGTATAAAACATGCAATTTAAAGTTCAACATTTTAAACAGTCAAAATTATTTCCTATATTATCTATATCCTGTAGACCTCATTTCTGGTTTACAGGATAACCTTACATTTTAAAATTGTGTTATGTCAAGAGTTTAGTACAGAAAAGAAATGTTTTAGTTTTGAAAATTCCATTAAAAATATTGTGAGCAGGCTTAAGAAAACGTTTATCTAAAATATGTGAGAATAACAACAGAAATAATTTCTGGAATATTTCCCTTACAGTAGTAGGGATCCCGTATAAAGAAAAAATAATTGAAAGAAAATTCAAGTTTCAAAATATCTATGTACCTTAGCTACAACTATTTGCTGAAATTGTGTAATTTTAACTAACAGGCAAATAGTATATTTCTCCTTTACTTTTTCATTTTTATCACATTTTTCTTTTTGCTTCCCAAATTTGAATTTTAAGCTGCTTTTTGTCTCCTTATCACAGAGACACAACATTTTACTCCCATCACGTGGAAGCAAAATCAGTAGATGCTTGAATTTTTTTCAGGGAATTTAAATATAGTTCTTACTTTCAGCAGCTTTTCAGATACTCTTTTATTTCTATTCTCTGTCCAAAACATTTATTTTGCCTTTTTTTTTCAGGAGAATGTTTCCTACGATCAGGGTTTCCTTCTCGGGAGTGGATCCAGAGGCCAAGTATATTGTGTTAATGGACATAGTTCCTGTGGACAATAAAAGATATAGATATGCCTACCACAGGTCTTCCTGGTTAGTGGCTGGAAAAGCTGACCCTCCACTCCCTGCAAGGTTTGTAGATTTTATTGCTGGTATTTTATTTCTCTTTAATTTTTTTTTTTTTTTTCATTTATTTTTTTTTTTTTTTTTTTTTTTTTTTTTTTCCCTTCAAGAATTATCTTGTATTAATCTTTCCATTCTGCTTGCAAACAGCGCTCTGAGATTTTGAGTCCATGTTCAACAAAGTTGGTTACAAAACTCTGATAACAACTTTTGTGTTACAGAATCTGGCCTCAAACCTCTGCTTGAGGTTTGATTTGTACTGAATATTCCAAGACATGCAGAATTTGGTTAAGAGATCTTTTATATATATTGTTTGGGGTTTAATGTTTTCATGAAGTTTGTCATGATTCAGATAAGAAAACTTAAAAAAACTAAAATTTATTTGTCTCTTGGATTTGCCCCCTCAGTATTTGACCTCATAATTTAAAGCAATCCAGGCACCACCAGCCAAGCCAAAGTAGAAATAAATTGCAGCTCATTGCTGTTTATGCTTGAAATTATATTATTTCTGTAACATACCCAGCATTTGCTAAGCAGAGGTTTTATTCTTGATTTTAATCATCTCTTGGGCAGCAGGAAAAGTACAGGTCAGTTCCTCGGCACAGTTACTTTTCCTTTCGTTAAGAAATCATGACATATTCTGAGACATCAGGAAAAGAACCCTCTGTAAAATAAATTCTATAAAATAAATTCCCATTTCTCTACAGAAACAAATGCTTTAGAAATTTAATTTCTAAAGTCATTCCATTAATGTGATTAATAACTGATTCCCTTAAACTTTGGGCAACCGAGGCTGCGGCGCTGGGCTGTGCAGCGGGAGGGCACTTCAGAGGAGACCCACACTTCATCGTATTCAGTCCAGCACTTCTGTACCTACTTCAGTCCCCAAGTCCAGTAAGGCTGCAGCACATGTCGAAAGGCTTTGCTGAGTCAGAGCTGGAGATATGGAAATAACGCGGATGCCTCTCTGGCTTCAAAGAAACTTTTGTGGAGGGCTCCACGGAGGAACACAGATCTGCTCCAGGTGGCTTAGCCCGGGGTTAAGAACTTGCTTATTACAGAGGCAGAAATTATAAGTGAAACACAAGGAATGGAAACAATTTTTTTTTTTTTTTTTTTGGTATGTGAGTATAGGCACCAAATTCTGCGCGATTTCCTTATATAAATAGTTGAACCGAAATCTTGGTGACTGGTGATCTCTGGAAGGCTGTTCAGGGAAGTAAACAAACAAAAAGCGCAAGCAGAGAAGCTGTGATTAAAGACAGCAACCTAGGAGTTATGTGTGCTTTGTTTTCATGGCCAAAAACTCCTTCTTGCAGTGTGGTTAACGTCTGAGGGCTTCATTTGACGTATTGTAATGGGCACTGATCAAAACCCAAAGAAAAAACACAGATCCGGCTCCAAAGGAGTCAGCATCAAAAGAAGAAATAACAGCAGAACAGAAATAGTTTTAAGGCAGGGTTTTCCCCTTCTTATTTTTCTGTTCACACCCCTTTTGGGATACCTTTAAATAGATTTCTCATTCACGCTCTCTCTGGCATAGACTTGCTCAACAAGGAAATACTAGAACATAAGACAAGAGAGCGGAATAATTAGCAATTGCCCTGCTACGTATTGGATAAAACCTTCTTGAAGTTTGATAGTTTTTTTTATTGCACTGTGGTAACTTTTGGGAGTCCTCGGCAGATCAGTGCCCCTATGTGCAAATGCGTATCTGTGCTGTTCCATTTTCAGGATGCTTTGCCCCCATATGTGAATGTACACCTTTCCTTCTTCATTTTCAGGATGCTTAGTTAAACAGACTGTTGATCAGAGCACAGGCAGAGATAGCTTTTCCTCTTTTTGGATGGTACTTACATATACATTCATGCACTTTGTCCTCCTTATACTTCTCGTTGTTGAGAAAAAGGATGTCAAGAGGTTCAGTGTGCCAGTGTTCGTATTACCAGTGCTTCTTCTAGAGTGTTAAGGCACCTTTCAGGTGGGAGGCCTCAGTCTTGCTTGAACAATTTAAAAGTAGTTCTCCTCCCATCTTGAAATGAGTTTGGTCCTGCTTCAGTAACAGAAACCCTTAACAAAGTTATGATGCCTTGTCCTCCAAACACAGGGTTTTAGTTCTCCCTGCTTGAGGAGTGTCAGTGAGAGGTGTGTGTGGGCACTGGCAGTAAGTTACTCCCCACACACATCACTGCCTGCATCTAGCCAGGCACAGGGACATCAGGGGAATAATTCTGGAGCTGCATTGTGCATGGGTGTAAGACATTGCAGGATTCAACCAGTTTGATCATTTCACTCCTTCCATTATAAAAATAACTTTCAACATTACAATAGTTTTGTAGCGGGGTTGGGGGGTTTTGGTGGGTTTTTTGGGGGTTTTTTTTTTGGTGGTGTTTTGTGGGTTTTTTTGTTTTGTTTTGTTTTTTTTTTTTTTTTTTTTTTTTTTTTTTTTTTTTCCCAAATTAATACGTATCCTGTAATTCTGTTTGAAAGATTAGCCCTTCAGGGAACTTTTTATTAAAACCAGTTTTATCCTTGTCTTCCTGCTGTCAGTGTTGAAGACAAGCTTATGTTGCAATGAATGAGTTTATGTTGCAACGATCACTTAAATAAAAATACTTTTCAGAAAGTATTTTGTAAATCTTCTAAAGTGGTATCTGGGGATAGAGTTCCTATGTGATATTTTGTGTTTGTCTTCCACATTGTTAAGGCTGTGTGAGACATCAGTGCAGTAAGTTTCAGCATGTACCTTTATTTGAACTTCCTTTTTTACCTCGTTTCTTCCACTCAAAAAAATTTGTCACTATATTTTTTAAACTGTATTTGTCTACAATAATTTGTTTAATGAACTTAGTGTTTACAGACTAACAGACAACTCTAGGCAGGAAACCTTTAAAAGGTATTATATTTTGAAAACTATTTGAGACACTTGGTTAAATAAAAGTAGCATGCAAGGGGATTGTAGGACCAGACCGTCCATCAAACTAAATAGAGGGAGTGCAGTGTTGCATTCCAAAATACACAAAAAAGAAGCAGTACCCAAACCTTGCGTATATCATGAAGCATTATATACACCGCAGAGCAAATTCACACCCAAATATGGCTCCTAAATCCTTTGTGAATCGAAGCAAGGAGCCCCTCACATCTGGCTGGCCTTAGGCAGCAGATCCCAGGCAAACTTCTGGGAGAGCCTCGTGTGCCGTGCTGGAATGTGCATGTTTATCTCGCTGCCCTGTTTGCTCGTGCGCATTCGTGGTTTTGCCAACCACTTCTGCTTCAGAAACCGCTATGTCGAGTGCTCAACCCTCTTCCCTGAGGTGTGCGAGCTTGGGCTGTGGGAGAGGTGTGGGAAATGGGTGTAGCTCACCAGGTTTGTAGCTCACCAGGACTGTAGCTCACAGTCCCCTGTGTTGCAGTGGGATTGTTGGGGTATAGCAAATGGGCATAGAAAAGTAAGGTCTATTACTGCTTTTCAGTATCTGACATTCTGGTCCCCATCCTTCAGTGACTTTCCTCTTAGCACGCTGCTTATGGGCACTTTGTATTTTTAAAGCAGTGCCAAGCATTAACCATCGATGGTGTAAAACAATCATGCTCAGCTTTTCAGCACAGGGAGGTCTTTACTCATTCCCTGCACATATTTGAAATACTTTGGCTTCTTGGTCCCAATTAGCCAAACCTTGCTGGGTCTGACACTCTGTGATCACAGTAAACATTATTAGCTACCCAGATATTCAAAATTAGGAGTCAGGCTCCCTCAAAAACAAACAAACAAACAAAAACCCAAACAAACAAAAAAGCCCCAAAATACAAAAACAAAACAGAAAAACACAAACAAACAAAACAAACACAAAAACCCTACCCACCCCCAAAAAAACCAAAAACCCCAAAAAACCAAAACCTAAGACTGGCTGAAAAGTTTCAGGGCATGTTTGGGACTCTTTTTGTTTTGCCCCCCCCTAATTCAGGGCTCTCAATATTGAAATTTTTACAGTCTTTTAGAGGAAGGCAAAGTTAGTTTTTGTGAGAGCTAATATTCTTTTGACATAACGTGATTCTAGGTCTAGGGATTTCAGATACATCATCATTTTTTATGAGCTTTGCAGTGCAACCAGCAGAGTCGATAGCAGTGAGGATGTCTGCATGCTAGGAATATTTTATTATTTTATTGTGACAGGAATCCTGGCTCAGCATCATCCCTCCCATGGACATAGCTAGAGCAGCCAAGCTGTGCTTTGGATCAATGTAAGGAAAACATCCTGCACACCTGAGGCGAGCTGTGCTGGTAAAACTTTAGTTTCACTGTGTCTTGGGGATTCTGCTGGCAAAAACAGAATATAGGATCAAATCTCCTTCCTCTTTGAGCAACTGGGCTGTTCTCCCCAGTGTCTTTAGTATGGGCATTCCTTGATTAGGGATCAGCGCGCTCTATTGGAGAGTTACGCCCCACAGTCTAGTGGTTTTTCCATTCTAAAACCGTAGCTCAACAACAAGGACAAATATTTATCTTCCTAACCTAGCAGCTCAGTGCTGCCCCACCCACCTAAGGGAAAGAAAGTCATTTGTGTGGCCAAAGACATCACCCAAAATGAGAGTCAGGCCTTCAGTGAGTGATAACCAATGCAGGCTGCAGCAAAACAGGGCTGGTTTGCACTAGCTGAAGGTCTAGTCAATTTGCCATCACAAAGGAACAGTTGAGTTAATAATTTTCAGCAATACATTATTCCTATAAAGTCATTGCTTTTAAATAGCATGTCATTTGTAATTAGTGTAGTCATAATGTATATATCATTGTATCTGCATGTCTTCGTGCTTCCTTTTCTTCTGCTTAATTTCCCAAGTGTAGGATTGTTAATAGCAGACCTGCAACTAATTTTTCATGTCAGACCACTGTGCTGGACTGCAGCCTTCAACCTCTTATAAACAGACGTCACTACAGCAAATGTGTGATCGAGTGCAGGTTAAAATCATTATCACGGCTTAATGTTATATATAAAGAAAAATGCATTTTTATCTGCATTCCCCCATTATCTCTGTAATGACACCATGCTTTTTCTCTTGGAGTTGTAGTCATTGTTATTTTAAGTGCTTGTTAGTACAGCTGTGGGGAAAGACATGATCAATTTTTCAGTTGGGAAAAGACACAACAGGGAATGTTAATGTCTCCATTTTAGATAACGGGATAAAATAATAGGTATGGTTAAGGATCAGTCTAGCACTCAGACACGAGATTCTCAATTATGTTCCAGTGAATTAAATAAGTCATCTGCTTTACTGTCCTTAATGAATAGCTTTATTTTGGGAATTCATTAATTTGGGGGACATGGTGTCATGTTCTAGCAGCAGATTTGTATTACCCTAAGCTCTCAGGAAGTCCATGCCCGTGAAACCACTGCATATCCCAAAAGCAAAATTATACGTGCACTTTAATTTCATACAGAGGTGATGCCCACACACAAGCCCAGAGGTGAGGATTTATTTTGAGCAGGCATTTTCCCTGTGTTTTTTTAGGTTGTATGTGCACCCTGACTCCCCGTTCACAGGAGAGCAACTGCTGAAGCAGATGGTGTCCTTTGAGAAAGTCAAACTCACCAACAACGAGCTGGATCAGCATGGCCACGTGAGTAGCTCTATGGGTGGGAAAGGGAAAAGAAATCACCAAGGAATTGCTTGCTTGCGCCACAGGGTTAAATGGGAGAGAGAGTGCCATGGGAAAAGGCTGCCATAGCCCCCACTTTACACTTCTTTTAGCCAGCCCTTCAAGCCCTTCATACCACAGTGGTGGAAGATGTGTGAAGGTTGCCTGTGTTTGGTTTAACACGTTTAAGGGTCCTTTTGAGTTCCTTTGCTGTTGAGGACAGGCAGCTTTCAAAGTCAGGATTTTCTGTAATATTTCATAAGGTAGAGCCTGGATCAATGGTTCAAATCATGCTCCCACTTCCATTAGAGGCAAAACATCCATCAGGAGCAAGTTCAGGGTGGAGCTGAGCATCAGAGCAAGGGATAGAAGGAAGGCAGATGTGCCTTTTGTCGTGCTTCTGCTTGCATTTTGCTGTGACTTGGCAGTATGCTCTGCCACGTGCCATGCCCAGCAAATCCACATGGTTTTATATGTGAGCTTGGAAGCTCCCTAGAGGTCACTTCAGGCAACTTGTTAGGGTTGGGTCTGTCAATAAGTGCTCTTTTACTTCCAGACTCATCGCAGCATGGGCTCAGAGTCAGAAGACACCTGACACCAAAGCACAGTCTAGAGAATTATAAAACATAAATGTGCCTCAATTGCCCTTGAAATAACTGTAAGCTAACTGCAAGTCAAGGTGCCACAGGGTGGGCTTGGGCCTCTGAAGGAGGCAGGTCCCAGCTCTGATTGGTGCCAGTTTGTTGTCACAAGTCTTGAGGCTGGGAGATGGTAAATAGGATTCAGAGCTACTTGCCCTGGGTTCCTGCTATGCACCATCGGTGGGGACAACTCCTTTAGTTATCTGACTGCCTAGTGGTAGGTGGTTAGAATAGGTATCATCTGTCCTGTCCTCTCCCTAAAAGTGCCTGTGAAGTGCAGGAACGACGAGGTAGTGCTTCCAAATTGCAAAGAAAGAGCTAAAATTGTTGCCTCTGGGATTGGTGATTCTCTCAGGGAAGGCAGAAGGAACAAGGTGATGGATTTGAAAGAATTGTTGTCTGAGAACAGGGCAGGTCAGTTCAGAACAATGAGCATAAAGGCAGTGTTAGTAAATGAGGTGTTGGGAAGAGAGGGATGATTTTGAATTCTAAAGCATGTATAGGGGTAACTAATTCATTCAGCTGAATAACTGCAGAATACAAATCCCTTCCCTGGTGTGGCATTTATTGCCTGGACAGTGGCCATTTGTCTCAGCTGTGTTCTGTTCAAATGTTTCTCATCCAAAAGAGAATTTTCACTCATTTCAAAAACTGAGAATTGAACCACAGCCATGATCACTTAAAATATATCCTGGAAATAACAGCATCAAAAATAGATGAAAACCCCAAACAAATCAACAAAAGAAAGCCCAGATAGATGCCTCTGTGTTGCTCTTGTGTAGAGATCCATCTGTGGGTATATTGTTCTTGAACCCAGTTCCCACTGCCGTTCCCTTCAGGACTAGTGGAGAATGGTTTTGCTTTTTTTCTCTCTTTTATTTCATAATCTGTAGAAGGGCAAAGCTGAAGATTTGTGGGCTCTATCACCGAGTGATGATAGAGCAGTATACGTGAGCACTTAAAAAGAAGCATTTTTCATCATAACAGGGGCCATGTGTGCCTCTAATAAAGGGCTTGCAGCAGTATATTGCAAGCTAGTTAGGAGAGCTGCAGTTCCCAGAAGCCCAGAGGAGTAGGAAGAAGAAGTAGGTCTGAGGAGCTGTCGGGAACAGTGACATGTGGCAGAGCAAGAAGATGTAATCGTCTCAAATGCAGGCAGCAGGAGAAAATGATCCGTAGTGTTTGAGATGCAGCCTTCCCATTAATTTCCGGAGAAGCAGAGATTGATCCCATTCTTTACACAAAGGCTCTGGACAGCCAATGACAATGGAAAGTTTTGTGTGTTCAGTTAAGGATAAGCCCTGAAGGCTTGATCCTGTGTTGAGATTTGAGTGACAGGTGTTACCCCTTCACAGAGCCCTCTCTTTTTAATATTTCGTGGGGGTTTATGTTCCAAATTAGGATGTCAGGTTTTATGTGCTGCCTTACCAAAGCTATGCAAATGCCATCATTGGGTGATCAGTAGAATTGAGGGAGAAATCAGTCCTCTGGAGCCTTTAAGGAGGGCTTACTGTGCTATGGTCCATGGCATCTCCAAACTCCTGTCTATGAAGAGAAGAGAAGAACTGAAACACCTCCTGAAATCTCTCCCTTCAGTTTGAAAGAACCAGTCTTCACTTTTTAATTATGTTTGATAAGGTGTGTTGGTTCCTGAGGAAGTTTGGATGACCCAAAAGACGCCTTTAAATACTAGTTACAGGTAGGGAAAATGGATCCAACCTGACTGCAGTTTGTTCTAGTTGCTTGCTTTCTTCACCATCCAGAAGACAGTTTTGGGTGCTAAGGTAATTGCGGTTTATTTGTAGAGTGGTTCACTTCCTGTAAAGAAATCTGTAAAGAAGAGAGGCATTTGTTTCTAGCATATGTTTGTTTTCACTTATTCCAAGACTTTTGGAGTTGGCAAGAATTTCTGATTGTGTACTTTCAGCAGCATGTGTAGCCCCAGAATTATGCACATATTCTCCCCAAGCCTCAGGCAGAAGTCTTATCTCTGTGTGCATGGCATTACAGCTTGCTCCATGGAAACACTTTCAGATATCCTTACCAGAGGAAGGAAATTGCTCTATTTCTAGATTTTTACAGCCAAGCAAGTGATTGGCATTTTTCTGACTGTGAAATATTTATGAATGTGACATTTTCCCCAGTTTTTTTAGTGATTCTTTTCACACAGAGTGCTTTCTTTAGGGCTTTTCATTGCCCTTTATTGGAGTGCCATCATTTCTGGTTTATAGTGAGGTGAACCATGAGTGTATAAATTATTGTAACTGTTTTTTTGGCATTTATTCAAACACATAAACCTATGCAAAAGAAAACTCAAAGTTGTGAACATGTTTAATAAATAACTTTGAAAGCAGAGAGTGTGGAATAGCCACAAGGAGTTATGCCTGAGTTTTTTTAGCCAACCAGGCAGAAGTTAGGAACCTTCCTGCTTTCAGAAAGAAAACTTTATAAGGTAATGCTATAATTTGGTGAACAGGGAAGTGGCATTCACAGCACAGTTCCTGAATGCAAAACCATCTTGGAATATTGCAGCTGGCATCCAGATTGCCTCTGGTGACTGGTCTGTAGCCAGTGGGAGCCAGATGCCTACAAACCTGCCCAACCTTACAGCAATCAGGATCCGATAAGGAGCTATCCTGGTCATCTCCCCTGACTCGGGCTGTCCAGCACAGAGGTGGATGGGGTGGATGGCTGGGAACCTGTGGCTGCCAGCAAGTGTGTGCAGGGGGGCTGCCATGAATATATGGGCACCTGATGTATCTCTTGGGACATGCCAGCAGGATTGTCAGTGGGCTGGCATAAGGGATTTTCTGATAGCTACACCATGCAGGAGGGGACTGCTTGGACTTTGAGGCCACACTTGGAGGCTGCTCTGTGAGGAACACCCTGTGGATCTAACTCCTTTGGGCTATTTTTATATGGTCCTAACCCAAGGAGTTGCATGGATATTAAGGAGTGCCTTTGTATGTCAGCAGCAGCTTGTGTGAGGGTTCAGGTGGAGAATGACACATACAGACCCTCACCTCGGTTATGGGTCTTTTTGACCTCTGGCTGCATTCCGTACTTGTTTAGTACAAGAATGATCAGACTTGCCTCTGGTGGGAACAAGAAATGTAGAGTACTGTGGCAAGGGAGGCTATCTATGTGCACTCTATTTTTTGGAAAATTTTCATAAGGGATTATATGGCCTTGTTTGAGAAATGTAGTTCCTTTTATCACAATTTGCATTCAGAGAGGAGTGAAAGGAAGGGGCATGCATGGGAGCTGCTCAAAACATTTTCCTCCTTCCGCCTGACTGCTGCTCAGATGTAATGCCTTGGCGTGGATGTCATGGCCATGAAAGGCAATGGAAAGCACCAAGGTCTGTGGGCCAAATCCTCATCACCATCCACACATCCTGCTTTAAAACGCCTTTTCCATCTGCTTAGAGCACTCCAAGTAACTAGGATGGCAAGAAAAAAATTTTCAAAGAGGGAAACGTGCTAAGGATATTAAAGGCAAGGTCCATGGCTGTTGTGTGTGTTCCTATGTAAAATGGTGAAGTGCTTTGAAAAAGGACCTGTGCTGGTTAAAGCAAACATGCAACACTTTCAGGATGATGGCTCACTGTCATCGTAATGTCTTTCTTGTTGCTGTGTGCCTCCCCCCAAAATCCTAGTGTGAGTCTTGGCAATATTTGTCCCCAAAGGAGCAGCAAAGAAAAACACTGATGGAAATTGTAGCCATGATAGAGCTGTCTCTGAGCTCTCCACTCCAATGCAATGTGCAACCTTTCTCATTGACTTAGCATGAAATACTGCACTGCTCCTGCTATGTTTCAGCCGAAGTTAGCGCTTCCTGAGGAATGCACATTAGCTATTCCAGATGTACAGAGCTGCCTGTAATGTCGTTATGGCCCCTGCAAAATAGAACCACCCACACCATTGCCAATTTTGTCTTGTGACTGTGATTATATCCAAAACAAGGGCTGGTGTGAGCTGAGCTCTGTATTTAATTCTTATATTGTAATACTGTGGTTAGAGGCCGCCAAACAGGCCTACAGCCAGTGGTAACTGAAGCAAGGGGGACTCTTGGTTTGACTCCAGTGAACGCTGAAATTGGTTGGTTGGTACCTTAGGTTTAGAATTGTTTTGGGAGCTCGTAAACAATTATTAATGAGGATAGAATAGCAAAACCCGGTCATTTGGGGGTTCCGTACTGGTTTCCCTCCTCGCTTGCATTTTTGGTAGTCTGCGGTGAAGAGCACCTCTGAAGGAGTTTGTTTTAAAATTTTGCCACAGGGAAAGGCTACGTGGAGTTTTACTTTTAGTCAGTTTGTGCTGCTGCTGGTAGGTTTTTGGATGGGTCTAATTTTTTCCATCTTTTCTTTTTTTTCCGAGGGATTTGTGACTGTTTTTATTCTGCACCTGAGCATTTTTTTGCAAGCGGGGACTCTTGGTCATTAGTTTTCAGGAGTTACATATTCACACCTGCCAGCCAGGGCACACTCTGGCAGTGACTAATTCTGAATGTAAAACACCTCACCTGTAGGAACAGGTATTTATGCCTCAAGAAATGCAAGCTCACCCGTGGCGTAGGAGTGAGAGGAGACTAGCTCCTGGGATGCCTGCTTTTCCACCTTTGTTTCCTGGAACTGCCCAAAGGAGCTGGAGAGTTTGCTCTGAAAACCAGCCCCTGGCTCGTTAGATTTCAGCTGCTTCCCCTGCAGTGTTAATTAGATCTCCCTGCCCCCCACCCCACCCCTCCCAAAATGGTTTTATAGCCTTTGAGGGCCCTGTCAACCTTCCTCTCAGGACAGTGCTCTGTCATTCTTCCTTGCAGATCATTTTGAACTCCATGCACAAGTACCAGCCACGGGTCCACATCATTAAGAAGAAGGATCACACAGCTTCTTTGCTAAATCTGAAATCAGAAGAATTCAGAACATTCATATTTCCAGAGACAGTTTTTACTGCTGTTACTGCCTACCAGAATCAATTGGTGAGTAAAGCTGCTAATTTCCATAGATGTAACTGGATACCATCCTGCTGAAAATTCCCTTCTGCCCAATCTAAACTAGGAATATTTCTGCCATAGCCTATCTTTCCATACCAATCTTATTCACATTCACAAGTATTTCCTGAATATACAGTAGTAGTACAGACTTCAAAGAGCAGTGAGGATTATTCATGAGAGTAAAAATGGCAAGTAAGAGGCTTTCTTTTGTCTTCCCCTCTGTCTATAAAAAGCTGCTTGCCTATTAACATTTAGTCATTTTCTAATTATAGCTCATTAAAGAACTATTCTTATTTGCAGTGATCTTTCATGCCACAAGCTACGAGCTGAGAGAGATTCTGGTTTGCACATGATGATTTCACGGGCTTAAAAAGTTGACTAATTAAGCTGCAAGGCTCAAACGTAAGGAAAATCTCTCAGAGATATGCTTTTCAGAGGCTGCCCAGATTACATCCAGATGTTAGAATTTCAATTTGTATGCCAGTGAATAATATATACAAAATGAGGAGATCATAACAATGGATTGCTAATGAGTAATTTTAGGAAGTCTATAAACAATCAGAGAACAGTGGTTCTGCTTGACAGTGGACTGGGCTTTAATACTTAAATCAGTGGAAATATGTTGTTGCCTTCAGTGTGATTCAGAGCATGCTTTAAGGGCTTACTGACGTTGGTACTTCAAAAAAAACCCACCTATTTTTTTCCTTAGTTCCCTCAAGTTAAGAAAAATATAGGCACTGTCCAAATATGTGGGCAGGCAGCATCAAACAGTTAATGTACCTGCTGGATTATTTAAAGAAGTAGGCATTTCCTAATACAAGGCAAAAGCAATTTTGAAATGTTATGAATAAAATTAAACAAATTAAACTAGGATGCCAAGGAAGCTCTGAAGATAATATTAGTAATATTAAGTCAGTCCTTATGACAGACCCCATATCCTGCTTTAAGGCTTTAATGTATTGATTTAGACATAGATTTGTATCTGAATGCCGTAGAAAACACAGCGCCTGGAAATCTCAAGAAAATAATGTTTGGACAGGCAGTTAGATTTTTCCACGTAACTTTCTTTAGAAACCAGCAAAGTAGTAAGAGGCACAAAACCAGCTAAATTTATTTCTGGAGGATGGATTTGTGTCTACCGATGATATTTACACTAGAGATGTTTCTAAAGTAACCTTCCCAAAGCACATACATTGAGTCCTGGAAAATTTCTCAATGGAACATCTCCGGAACCCCTAGAGGTTGATGTTGTCATTTTATTTATGACTAATGAAAATGGAGCCTTTTTTCATTTTTGCCATTTCTTTCAGAACTGTTTTAAGGAGGGATTGATTACATTTCTGGAGGTTATTAGATAAAAGCTAAATACATTACACTTTCAACAAACTATCTCATAATTTAAGATTTAAAGGGCATGCATTTATTTAAACAGTCAAACCACTGCCACAGAGTTGAATTGTAGGTCAGGTTTCATTTTAAAATGCTTTCTAGCAGATGTTCTCTGATTGTTTGTGAGACAGTCTCTCAGGAAAAATATGGCCATAAATGATCGTGAGTCTCATCTGGCTTTGGTGGATACAAAAAGTTTCTCCTGTGATGTCATACCAAAACTTTAATATCAGAAAGATGGAAGTTTGATTGGTGAAAATATGCTTGAGAGATGAATAGACATCCTTATTGTTCTGTAGTGCAGTTGGCTTGGTGTGTCAGTGATCTCAGTCAATGGAACTAGTTAGAGTTTTTTCTTTTTTCAAGATGGTTTTCAAAACGTTGCCATAAAAATCTTCACTGGACGTGAGGCACTAACTTGCCACCCTGCAACATCACCATGAGCTGAGGGCTTATGGATGTCTTTGAAGCAGAATGAGCCTATAACTAACTTTCTGAGCTGTTTCAAGGTCCTTCTGAAAAGGCTTCGAGGTTGTTTCCAGCAGTTGTACCTGCGCGATGAGACAGCCTCAAACCCTCCACCAGCACTCAGGTCTACAGCGTTTGATCACTGGCAGACCGTTTACTAAAAACTCAGAATTTCCCTTTGTCAGCAGGTCCCTTCCTCTCTGTGTTTTCCTCAGAAGACCTCTTTCTCAGAATTAAAAGTTGGGTCCAGTTGTCCTCTTTATGTTTTTTTCTATATTTAACATAAATACATATTTGTCCTCTTTATTCTTTGCCATCCCATTTTTAAATATATTTGTTTGATGAGAGTGTTTCATTGTTTGAGGATTTGGAAAAGAACTTTTTTTTTTTTTTTTTTAGGGAAGTCAGGCTGACAAAGCCCCTTAATACAAAACATTAAGAGCTGTAGATTTTCATGGGCTTAAGCTAGAGTTGGTGGCATTCACTGCCCTTCAGGATAGGTCCTGTGTTTTCTCTCATCAAGCGCCAACTCCCACTTACAAGTTTATATTTAGCCCTTGGAAGAAGTATGCCTGGAAAATCCAAATATTACAATGATGTCTCAGGTTTTATTCACCAAATCTAAATTGGTTGGATAGACAGAAGATTTCACAAGAACAAAGGTGCATTTTTCTTCTTGGTCCTCGAAAAAACATATTGAAAGCCACCACCACATACCTGAAAATTTTCACCACAAAGGGGACCTCAGTTGTTTTGGGGCAGGAGGGATTCCTGGTCAATGGGTTGCTCAGTCAAAAATGGAAAGGCTGATTGAATGATTGGGCAGGTTTGTAGCTACCTTTGAAGAAGGGAGGAAAGTTTTTATTCGTGAGTATTGTTTTTTCACAACTGTGGTGGTTTCAATGGGGTCACTCCTTCAATCCAAGACCTGTCACTTTAAGTCTGAGTTCTCCCCACATTTTTCCTTCCCTTCCTCAGCGTTTTTTCATCCAAAACCAGTTAAACTGCCCCTATGTGGTGGCTGGCAGGCCTGGCTGAGAACATTTCCATCCCAGTAAAAAAACAGTGGTGGTGAAGCGAAGCCCTGGCTTCATGGCTTACAAGCATTGGTTGATGCTCAGCTCCACCAAGCAGGCTCTGCTGTTAGCAGGGTGATTCGTGCTGCCTGTGGAAAAGAGAACGTGACTCATGCTGGTAAAGTATTTGGAAGCTGTAATGCTGTTCATGGGTGGGTTCCTCCTGTTCCGGGCAACAGGAAGGCTGAGTCTGCTGTGCCCTTTGGTCTTTCCACTGCCATATTTGCAGTGCACCCTGGTTTGCCTCCTCGGCTTTGCAATGTCTCGGGAGCAGTGCACACGCACAGGGCACGCAGATGAAATTAGCAGTGAAGTCACAGGGGACGGATTGGTTAACACTTTGCACGCTGCAGCGCCCTAACACTGCATTCGTGTAATGTTGCTCTTTTCTGTGTTCCCAGATAACCAAGTTGAAAATTGACAGCAACCCTTTTGCTAAAGGATTCCGTGACTCTTCCAGACTCACTGATATCGAGAGGTAATGGGGACTTTGTGTTTACTTTCCATGCAGATAAGATAAAGAGAAGAGAGAGTTTGCAGGAAAAGCATCCTTTCAACTCCTGAGAACCTGTGCTTTTTAACATTATCTTGCTGCATATAGTAAGACTCCTCCACATCCTTTAAAAATACTTATAAACTTTATGAAGAAAGAGCTGTTTTGAGTTTTGACATCTGTTCCAGTTGGGGCCAATATATTTGTCTTCCTCAGGGGGCTTCTTGAAGGAGGAAGAGGGTCCGTTTTACAGCTTCAGAATGAAAAGCTTTTTTCTTATCATGCCATTTAATCCTGTTGAGAGCTGTGAATTGGGTCAATTGGAAACAAGGGCAGTGGTCCTGTGAAAAACATCTTTACAGCTCCCCACCGCTCAACATAGTGGAAAAGAGAGAGGAGAGCTCCCAAAATTCACTTCAGTAGTCCCAGACTCCAAATTGGCAATTACTGCCATCAGGATGACTCCCATAACTCCCACTCTGACAACAAAGATGCCATTTTTGTTTTGCCAAAGTTGTATTACAAGCTGCATCAGGGGAAAGCTTTATCTGGAAACTGTTTTGTGTGCGTATAGCTCATTACAAGCAACTGCTGCCATAGGGACAGAAGCATTAAGCCACAGCTGAGTTAGGAAATACACTTCAATCTCTTGGTAGCTTTCCAGCACATCACATTTTTATGATATCGTGTCAAATAACTTGGCAAATGAAGCAAATTAAGCTGCTTGTGTCCTTTAAGCTGGAAGAGAACTCGATGGAGATGGATATAGCACATCCAATTTTTCCTATGAGCACACAGTCATGAAAGAAAGTTTGGAGAGGGCCAAACCCTCCAGGCTCCTATGCGGAGATATCCAGATGTATCTGTGAATCATTTTCCACAGGTGCATACAGGGAACAAACTGCTCAATGAAGTCATAGCCTCAGAGCTAGAGAAAGTCTTTACAGAAGTTGAAAAGTACATCTATCTAAGCAGGCCCATGGAGGGGAAATAGTGGTATCCTTTACACCTTACTAGGGACTGGATCATAAGTGATCTGTTGAGCAAATGGGTAAAAGAACAGTAATTTGGGGAAAGAAGGCTTGTAGGCTGCAGTGCACACTCCCAAAGTTGTTGAAAATTGTTTCTTAAGTGAAAGCCTTCATTGAAAATGAAAACAAACAAACAAAAAAAGAGACAAATTTAATACAATATCATGACCTGCTTTATTGACAGAATACTGAGGAAGACAACATCCGAAGCTCAGGTTAGTACGCAATAAATAGTGAAGGAAGGACCTGTCAGAAGAGGTTTCCTTCTTTTACAGACAGGAGACATCTAACGACACAGCTTTGCAAGGGCGGAAAGAGTCTGAACAGATAAGCTGGGAGAAAAACTTAGTTACCTCTGTGCAGATGAACTGACTATCGTGGTGCTGGATATGAAGGGAATTTTTCCAGAGGACATCTTATTATAACAGCCCATGGCATGGAGTCAGAAATGCTGAGCATAAGCTGCAGTGCCCTTTTGTTTATTGATAAGTGTAAGAATAGAGCCTGAGAGAGGCAGCCAAGCCCAGGCACAAATGTTGCCATGAAAGATAAGGCAGACAAAGATGAAGTCTACAATAAATACAAGAAACAGAATGTGAAAAGTATTAAACTTACATTAAAACTCTGGATTTCAGAGCTCAAATTTGGGTCAGGTCTGATTTTGGCTTTAATTAGAAAGCTTAGCCCTGATTGCTATTACAATAGTATTTAAAACTTTGAAATCTGCTGCGCAACACATCAAGTAATGAGATAATAAAAGTGTAACATTCAAGTGAGATGGTAAGAGATGGTTTGAGAATTGCCTATTATACAAATGGTGCAGAAATATGAAGGAGTTTATTTGGTTCTTCCATTAAAATACTCAGGCAGATGAGGACATCATTCTCTAAGTGCCCACTGGTTCTATAGATTTCATCTTAGCACCAGCAAAATCGCTTAAAGAAATCCAATACAAAGCAAAGGAAATAGCAAAGTGAGCTATAACAACAGGAAGAATTTCTTATTTGACGTCCACTGCAATATTAATTGCAAATAGGTAAATCTTGAATAGTACAGCATGCCTCTTGCTCAGTTTAATTGGAAATTATAAGATCACTGCTGGAGAAAAATACTTAATTTTCCAGGGAAAAGACTGTGAAGGCCAAAACACACTTGCACAGCTCTTGAAAATTGCATAGTTCTCAAGAAGCTGTGAAAATACTTTCCCTGCGCCGCTCCCTCAGCAGGCGTGCGCTCAGCACGTGCGCGTGTAGTCTACAGCGTGGCGTGGTGATCCTAATGGCCTCCCGTAAAGCATCCCATGATGTTGAGGCCAAGACAGCAGTCATTTATCCTGAGTTCCAGCTTTTCCAAATGACCTAAGTAGTGTGAAAGCACACAGAGCTTTGTATTTCATTTCCAAGTATTTAAGCCTGCTTTTTCCTAAACAGCCTTTGGGGAGGGAAACAAATCAGATCAATTGATCTTTAGAGACCTAAAGAAATTAAATTAGTCTGGAGTCAGTTACTGCACTAAACCATCCAGTAATTGGATTGCTTCTTGTAACTGATTGAAAACAGCCTCTATCTGTAACAATATAGGGAGCTTTTCTTTATAGTAGATCTGAGAGAAAAACACATCTTTTTATGACATGATGACAGAAATTGCACTTTTTTAACCTAATTGAATATGATTTTATAAATATGTGACTTTAACGATTTCAGGCTTCCCATTCTAGATTTACGATCCTTACGTAAGAAATTTAAGCTGCAAATGCCTTTAGGATTAAATCTGTTGGCACTGTATGTGTTGGAGTTGAAATAATACATGTAAGGATAGTGAAATTTGCACAGCAATAGAGGAGGTAGGCAACAGCGAAACTTTTGAAATGCCCTGTGTTTTCTTTTATTCCTGTCTAAATACCATAGAATGGTTTCCTTGTGCTTATAGCTATAAGCAAGCCTTTTAACTATTGAAAAAAATCTTTGAGTTTGGTATATACTGACATTTTTGTAGGATGCAAGGTTCCTTTCACAATCAACCCTTTCCCTACATTACTTGTAATCTATTTATAGCAATGGGGCAGACTTTATCTGGGGCTACTGTGATTTAGATAAGTTTCTGACTCACCTTTTGATCTTTTTACATGGTATTTACATCTCCTCTACTATAAAAAGGCTCCCACAGTGGTTGTAAATGAAATAAATGAACATTTAGCAGCAATTACTAGAATGTGGAGCTTAGCATACTGTGTTGTTGACTGTGGGATGCCAAATCGAGTAATGAGGCATTTCTCCTGAAGAAAAAACTGCCAGAGGCATAAAGGATGCAGAGGCAGAACCCAACGGATGATTTTTTTTTTCATCTTGAGTCTGAATTTATCTTTTGAGTTGTTGTGAAGAATTAGCCTGTTAAAAATAAATAGATGAATAAAACCATCATCATTACATACCATCCAAAAAATCCAGTGAAAAAGGTGGCAATTTCAACCTACTTGGCAGGAGCCAAGTATGTGATAGGCAAGTTTGGGGTGTGGATTTTTAACTATTAAAGAGAGAGTAAAATGAGTATACCCATCTGCATAAGTCCAATAATGCTTCTGAGATACTCCAAGAGGAAATATGGAAAAGTATGGTTGCACACCCAAGTAATTTTAGGCAGAGAAGGGAAGGATGGGGGGTGGGGGAGTTAGAGAGCAGCATCCCAACTGGATTTGCATGGTAATAAAATTCCAGATTTTCCCCTGAGGAGCTTCATCTCTGAGATGTGGAAATACATCACGCTGGCTTACAAGGCTGTAAGCAAAATTCATGCTAATGCTTGGATAGGGGCACTTCCCTGCTGAAGGATCAGTCAAACCACATGCTCAGTGATGGGCGGAGCACAGCCATCCTCTCTCCCATCCCTTCCCTGCTTACCCCACAGAGCTGTCTTCCTCCCCATTCCTACTGCTGGTCTAGAAGAACTTCCCAGACTCTTGAAAGCCCCCTACCACCAGCCAGATACATATAGATGCTCTATGACCTACCCCCACATCCATGGTTAAGCAGGGCTTTGTCATAGCTCTCCAATAAGTCAAACTGCTAGCTGATCTTTTATTCTCAGCTAGTTGTCAGTCTGTGAATGTCAGCAACCAGCCATGAGATATCATCTCTAGTGTTTGAGTTCAGAGAAGAAAAGAAGTCCTGAATTTAGGGAGAAATACCAAGGACTCTGGCAAAGAAACACCTGGAATCTAGTGCCATTCCAGATGTTGTGGAGGTTACTCCAGTATTCAGCTGCTGCTCCAAATGGGTGGGTGGATTTCTGCATTTTCTGCATCAACCCTTCCAGAACACTGCAGGTGGCTTGGATGCCTTAGCAAATTTTGAAAGCACTACCTGCCTATGTTTAAACACCTGAATTATTCCCTTCAAGTCTGGTTCATCTGACATTGCTTGTTGTTAGCCAGGCAACTGTTCCTTTTCAGCCAGCAGAATGCCCCCTGTGCCACTTAAATTCTCTTTAGTTCCCAAGTTTTTAGCACTCATACTCTGGCTCACTTTCCACTTAGGTTTTTGTTATCTATCTTCTTACTCATGCAAAATAGTATAAAAATATTATTTTAGTTGTTTCCACTCTCCTCATGCAGACGTAGTATGTGCATAACGGGTGGGGATTATATCAAATTAGATCTATGGTTTCTACCAGAGAAAGTTTTACAGAGACTTCTCCCTACAATTTCACAGGACATCTCTGTACTCACCTCTCATCATTTGGTTACAGTCAGAAAGAAATGGTTGCTCCACTGGGTGAAGTGGACCTCCATGGGGCTGGCTACGTAAGACAGTTTTCTCATTTTTATTTGCAATTGAGAGAAGTGGTGTGAGTACATTGATAACTTCATGCTCCTTCTTCATAAATGTCATTACATTTCCCATGCCATGGCTTCAGCTAGGCTTTGTCACATCCATGCATATTACAGCCCATCTACAAGTGCTGGATTTTTACTGAGAGGGTGACAGTAAACATCATTGTGGAAGTACACTTGTTCTATAACAGTCATCAAAGCCTAGATTTTTCATAATTTAAGACTCATTTCCATTCTTTCTTGCATATATTCTTGCAGTAATGCATCCATCCAACACTTGCCCAGCAGTTTTGACTTTGTGTGGAAGTGTTTTGGGCTGTGGATTAGATTTTGGGCCAGGTCACATGAGCCACTGTAGCCTCTAGGCCTAGTTTTGTCCTTGGTTGGTTCAGTTTTAATCTAAGCAGTGGAACAGAACTACTTTGTTCTGCTCAAGGATTTGGTCCATACCATGGACCATCCACAACCCAAACTATGTTCCTGTGGTCAGCCTCTAATATTCATCTACCAGTAAGAACAATTATATGTAGAAAATTAATGTGTCTGTACATTTGTGCATATGTAAAATAGCAAATGAAAGCCACAGGAACATAAGGGCTGAGTGATATCTGAACAGCGGTCCTGACAGCATAAGTTGTTCACTCATAGCTGCTGTTACAGAAATGTATTTGTTCATCCTGCTATCTTGTTTTGGTTTTTTTGAGAGGGGAGTGGGTTTTATTGGTATTTTAGGGGGAGTTTTGTTTATTGGTTGGGGTTTTTTGTTTGGGTTGGGGTTTTTTTGTTTTTTTTACAGACTCGTTTTTAGCACTTGTGTCTTGGACAAATTAGTCATCTTTTCCCTTAAAAAAAAGTTCTACTACAGTGCGACTTCCGACAAGTTTATTTTTGTGCCTTCTCAGCCCATTTATTCCATCTGTCTTCACCTCACCTCACTTCTGACATCTTCTGTTATCTGGGCTTTCTTCCAAACATACTAACTGGCAGCTACAAAAAAAGGAAACCTTTGAAATGCAGAACTAAAGAAGTCATTCAGGCTGCAAACTGATAATTCATACACTTTATATCCTGTTCTGTATTTTTCTTTGTGTTAGACTGAATAGCCAAGCAAAACACGATTGTCAGTTTTACTATTTTATTATTTTCCTTTTTTTTTTTTTTTTTTTTTTTTTTTTTTTTTTTTTTAATTGACATTGCCTTTCCTTGCAAAGAACAAGAAAAAAAAATTGAAAAACAACAACAAAAAAATAACATCAGGAACAGAGAACATATTCTGGGAATATTATCCTTACCTTTCTGCATACCTAATCCTTGGATAGTAAGGGGTAAAAAAAAAAAAAAAAAAGAGGTTAATACTAAGAGGCTTCTCAGCTCTGCTCTGAGTTTTTTACCTCTTGTAGCCATTCCTGAAACAGTAACTTGAAGACATAAGTTCAGAGTTCCTGGCTCAGCCATTTGCGCTTTCTCACTGCAGTTTGTCTTTAGGGTATTGTCCTCAAAGAAGCTCGAACCTGGCTCCCACTGTAAGAGATGGCTGCCCCTTACATTGAACTTCCTCCTCTTTGTAACTGTGGTATAGATCTAAGATAGATACTGGATGCCCTGGTTCCAGCAAGCTACTTCTGAATCAGCTCTTCTGACACCTTCACCAACACTAAATATATTGTCTCAACCATTCTTGTCCCAAAGGGAGAAGGTAGGCTTCCCATCTCCATCTCCTTTCTGCCAAACTCAGAATTAGGGTCAGGTGAACACTGGGCTGCTGTGCACGCACAGCTGGAGTAGAGTAATAGCAAAAGGAGCAGACAAAAATGATGTCAGAGATGCCTGGTCCCACCTACAAAGAAGCCCTGTTCTTTCATCTTGATTAAAGATCCTGCTCAGGGTAATCTAGGACTTTATCATCTCCTGAGAGAATTTCTATAATCTGGGTTGACAGCAAAAGAACGTGAGCACCCTCACACAGAGCCTCAGCTACTTACCTAGCCAACTCTCTTTTCTGCCCTTTCCTAGTTCAAACCCATGGCAAATCTTGGGTTTGGTCTGTAAAGCATTAGTGAATAATTTGTCAGTTACAGCAGGATTTTCCCATCTTCTTTTTGTCCTCTGAGGCTACTCTGTACATACAGGGCACTGTTTGCTAAACAAGGCCAAAGACTCAGCTTGGAACTGAATGACATAAAGCATCCCTAGCCACAGGTTTAATTTTGGAATTGGCTGCCAGCAGAGGCAAGAGTGAAATGTTTAATCAAGGGGTTAGAACCTGCAGAATAGCAAGATGTTCCCTGTGCACCCTAAACCCTTTCTAATTGATGAATTCTCTCAGTCTTTCACATGCTTTGATTTCAGGTTCAAATTTTGCTGGTTTATTTCTTGGACAAAGGAGACAAGTGTTTCATTCATAATAAGGTTTATTGACAGGGCTGGGCTCAAAGTGTGCTTCTGCTGGAATGCAGATTATTGGGATCAGCCTGAGCTCCTTTTCCTATTATCTCTTTTCACATTTATCCTTCCTCAGCATCTTCTCTGTGGGTGTGCTTGCCAATACAAGCTATTTTTCCTTTCCATTTGGCACATGAATCCTTTTTCTCAAGCAGCTTCAGTCCCTAACTTCCTCTTCTCCAGCCTGTCATCTCCTACTATTATCCAGTTCTACACCTTGCACAGCTTAATCATAGAAATATATTATGTGTATGTGCATGCTTTTCCCCCTCCTCTGGGTATTTCCAAGATATCTGTGAGCTGAAGAACAATGTGAAAGACTGAAACTTGTTGGTAGACCACACAAAAAATATCTGACAGAAAGAAGGCATCTTTCCATTATTCAGTTGGCAGCGTGTAATCTCTCTCAGAAGTTTAATTTCTTGCTAAGAAGGAACTGTGGAGTTCTAAGACATATTAAAAGGTAAACATTATTAGGTCCCAGTATTAGATAATAAGTCTCTGACCATAAAGAAACAGGACAGAAGTTGGGTATAGAGTAACTGGAAGTCACTTTGTTCTTCGACTGCTTGATGTGAAACAGTGCTGGCAAATAAGCAAAGACAGCTTTAAAAAATCTCCACCATACTCTTCACTTACTATTTTTTGAAATTGAGCATAGAATCATAAAGTGGCAAAAATTATTTCTATAAATCCTTTGAACCATATTGATATATCTGATGTAGCATACAGAACTATAAAGCCAGAGGTAATAATGTATTTTCCTTTTAGTAGTGTTAGTGTAATATTTTGGGACTTGAAAAAATGCATTTTATTAATCCACTCTCCAGAGCACCATATTTGGGATAACCTGAAGGGTTCATACTTCCATAATAGAGAATTTTCAGAAAGATTTTGAGATTTAAGTCCTTTTGTACCCAGTGGAAACAAGGATATAAGAAGGAATCTGTGTTACAGGTTGCCAATTCTTTTCCTGTATTTTGAACTAGATTTCACAGGCACTTAAGTCTTGTTGTTAAAGTTTTGCTTCATCCTACATATCTGTCCTGGAGTAAGTCCTAAGGCACCTTTGTCTTTAAAGGTTGGAATAGGTTAGTCTCCTCTTTCAAATCTATGTGGGAAATTCCAAATGTTTTCCTGGATTAAATGAGTTGCTACATCTGTCTTCTCTATCCAGACTCCAAGTGATGTTCTCTGAAGATGGAATATTGCAGGATGGTACAGAGGCCACCACACTCTTTTCCTTTGAAACACGAGGGGAAGGAAAGAAATCTAAGTACAGACTTCTGCTCTTGTTTTTCTAAGTGGAAGAAACAGTGCTTGGAGGGTAACTCAGAAATATGCTTTATGAGTAGAGAAAATGCACCACTTCTTTTTTTTTTTTTTCCCTGTTTCCTTTTGCACACTTAGGTGCACTCAGCCTTTTGCATTTTGTGGGTCTGTTTGGAGGTTTATATGCAGCATGTGTTGCATGTGGAAAGAAGAGGGGCCACCTGAAGACTGTTGGGGCAGGTGCCTAAATTTTAGTGGGAATCTCAATGCTTTGCACTCATGCTGAGAGTCACAGCCTCATCCTCTAAAATGAAAATTCAGTAGTTGTTTTTTGATTATAGCATAAGCAACCAACATGGTTAGTCAAGATAAGCTCATACAGTTTTGAATATTAAATCTCAGCTGCACAAAAGGAAGTGTTTCTGTGAGATTAGTTGCTTTCCCTGATCCAAGTTTCCACATCCCCTCTGCCATAAAAACCTTTGCCTCTTGTGATGATGAATGAGATTAATCTTCCAAAACCTTTTGCATACTATCTGCAACACTACATCATAAAATAAATAAATAAACCTACCACATAGTTCCCTGGTTTCAAACTTTGCAGATTCAGGGTTCACTAAGAAGTCATCTCTCTTTTCCTTTAAAAGAAGACAAGCATATAGAATAATAGAGTTCTCTGTCTAGCATACAAACCCATCTGGAAAGAATTTAGTCTGCAATAATTGTGGGCATTTGATTTAGCTTTAAATCCCTGTAGGTAATTCAAATGTAAATTTATTGGGGTGAGTTTATCCCCAAGCCGCCGTTGGATCCAATGTTTTAGAGCTGAAATTGGCCCACTGTGCTAAAACTACAGCCTGTACTTTTTCTGTTGCATCAGGATATTATTACGCACTATAATCTCTGTCGTTATAAGCAGCAATAAAGTCAATAGAGACAATACAGACAATCACCTGTATTAAATTTATTTTTCAGACCTTGATAGACTAGTAATTCTTTGATTATGAATATGTTTATATAGCAGTATCTAAATCACTCAGAAAACACTGGTCTGATTTGTTATTCTGTTACGCTGTACTCATGTGAAATAGTCCTTTTGGTCAAGTAAAATTCTTTGCATTTCATATTCTGTTTCAGAAGAAAGCCTAATGTTTCAAGAAGCATTCAGCACATAATGTAAACAATGCCATCTGTCTTTTTCTTCAGAAAATCTTCTTTGAGATAGCCCTGATATGCCTACTGTTTTCAATCACTTAAAAGGCAGTAATCCAATTAGATCATCCTCTGTGTAGGAACTGCCATTGCTTTCAGTCCACTTCCAATCCTGACACAAGTAAATCACTTTGATAAGATCCTCTTTTTATTTATTTTTTTCTGAGGAGACTAGCATAAGTAATGATGCCAGTGATAGAGCAAGGACAAAATGACCATAATGGACTTTCTGTAGGAAAGGAAAACATGTGCCATTGTGATTTATTGTGGTACTTGAAAAATATTTTTCCTTGGAATTTCTGGAACAGGCGTACTCTCTAAGCGAAGAGCGTTAGCAAGTATGAATGGGCAAATGGTAAATTCGGACAAAACCTTCATCAAGTAGCAGATTTAAACAACTATGGCTACTTAGATTTCTTAAACAAGAACAGAAGGTCAAAGCCATTTTGGAAATGTGCCTAGGTTGTTTTCCTCTTTGGTATAATGCCACCTACTTACATGGAAATGCGCTTGGAATGTGTAAGGTTGGATCTTCCTTACAAAATACTAAGGCTTATCATGCAGATATGCCTTCCTTCTATTTAAAAATGGTTTGGGTGACTTCAGTGCTTAGTGCTACCAGCGAGGCAGGGGCCTGGCAGACACGTCTAACCTCCCAGAATAGACGTGGCATGAGATGGGTAGTATCTGCAGACTTCCTGCTACGAACTGCCCTCGACTCTGATGCTGAGAGAGCATAGTCAGAGCTGAGTTGTCTCTGGACACGCCTATCTTTGCTCCTGCTTTCAGAAAAAGGGGAGAGCAGCAAATGAGGTGGTCATGTGCGATACAAAGGCTTGTTTGAAAGGAGCTGGGCCACAGGTGTCTCTTTGAACCCAGACTCAGCAGAAATAACTGCAGAGTTTGCATTTTCAAATTTATGAAGAGTGCTGGTCTGATATTCACTGTCTGAGCCCACATCCAGGAAACGCAGTAGAAGTTCACTCTGCTGAAGAAGCTGGTAAACGGTGATCTGCAATGTTAAAAAAACTCAGGCTAAATCTGGCATTTCCAATGTCATGCTACGAGGTAAGACTTTTGTTAAGTAACTTTGGAGAGCCTGTGTGAGAAAGCTGTGATCTGGACAGGAAAAGGCACTGTATTTACCTTGAGGAATTAGGATGCCGCTTAGGATGGTATTGGTACATTAGGTTGTTTCCTTTTACAGAGAAAGCGTGGAGAGCCTTATCCAAAAGCATTCCTATGCCCGATCCCCCATTCGGACCTACGGAGGAGAAGATGAACTTGGAGATGACAGCCAGGCAGCACAAAGCAGAGGTAGGAAAACACTCTCATGATGTAAACTGTGGTAACTCAGTTATGCTTGAGAAAAGCAGGACCACAGGCGGTAGTGTGGTACTTTAAAGCATTTCTCTGGTATGTCTCTCTGCCATGAAGTCATATAATGAAGAAGAATACTTGTTACCTTTTGGATCTTTGGGACATCTGATATGCCCATGGCACTGGTGTGGGTGGTTCAATTCAGGAGGCAGTTCTAGAGACAACTATATAATCTTTGCCATCAGAAGAGAATTAGTTCTGCTTCCTTTTCAAGATGTCTGTGCGCCAGAAAACTTCATTACTGTGGTGATGAGAACAAGTTAACATTCCCCATCTCTTGGCAGGACTTACTAACTGGACTCCACACTACTTGTAAGATACCATGTAGATGTGCTGCTTGCTGCCCCTCCAGACTTCTGTGAACAGAGGACTTAGTCCTAACCATCTTCAACCAGCCTGTCATTAACCCTCTTTGCCTCCTGAAAATTTGATGTTTAATTGTTATCTGTTAGTATCTTAAAGGTGCTGTTCCTGCTGAAGCAATTAGCCCCAAATGCTGTATCAAACAATTTGTCTGTGTTAGCAGTAGCAAAAGTAGTATCAAGACAGATATGTTCTTTGTGGGGATGCTTACTGGAGAAATTGCATGTCATAATTTGCCACTGCAAAGAGATCTCAAACCCTTCCTGTAGGATTGCTGACTAGCATAAACTTGTGTTGCATTATACTTTGCATGCTGACTTTGTGACCTGCCTGATATGCCACAGCCACTTGAGGTAAAGCAGTTCTATCTGTCTTCCGACTGGCAGTGCCCTTGTCTTGTCCTCTAACTTCATACAATGCTGCTAAGATAAGAGCATTATTTCTGGTCATGAGCTCTTCAGACTTGTGCAGGGAAAACACACTTATTTTTAACCATGAGTTGCTCTTCAGCAAAATGTGATTAGGTGGGCTTCTTTTTACACGTCTATTCTAAGAGCAGGTCCTTAGATTACGGAGTTTCTGAAGCAACTCTTCACCTGTTACGATGCCATCCTTTCACATAGTTCTGGGGAATTACCTTGCCTCATGTCAACTTAGATCTTAGGCCAGCTATTGTTGAAGACAGTATTAAATTTTCCATTGCTGGAAGTGCTCAGAGCAAAGCACGCTCTTTTCAAGAATTAAATTTCTCCCCAGTATGATGCCCTCCCTTGGGAGTGACAAAATGAACCAGGTGAACCTCAGTAAGACAGCTGGCCATTAAATCTCTTCAGAAGAGAGTCCTTAGAAAGGTGTCATGGGGGATATACTACTTCATTACAATTAATTTTATGTGTAATAAAAGGGTACAGTTCTGCATTTGCTCGCAATATGGCAAATGAGTAAGTGAGGAAAATTGTGAATCATGGCAAAGAACTTTTTTCTAATCTGGGAGCCATATGCTACCTGGGACATGAGCGCTCTGGGCAACCAGAGACTGCACAGAGGGTAAATCATACTGCTCCTACACATGAGTAACTGGTCCTGCCTTTGCTCTCTCTTTAGGTCTAGCGTCCTTAAATAAGGAAAAGTCTTCCAAGATGCAAGGAGAGAAACAAGGCTCTTACTGAAATTCCATAGATACTTTCATTTCTGCCAATGAATTTTAAAATTACCTTGCATGCAAAACTGATGGATGCTCCCCCATAAAAATAAGAGTTGAGAGCCAAATACATATGCATTGCTGGGTGGTGTGTGTTATAAGATCTTTGAGACCTTGATTGCCTCACAACTACTAATTCCCTTGGTGGCGGCAAAAGTGGTATGTGAGACTTTTTGGAGTACTAAGCTGCAATTAGAGATAAAATCAGTTGGAGCAGGAAAGGATGCTTGAGGAAGTTCCTTGTGAAAATCATTGAATAGTTAGTGTTGACCTTTAAAGGCCATGTAGTGCAAAATCCCATGAGCAGGGACATCTCCAACTAGATCAGGATGCTTAGAGCCCCATTCAACTTGACCTTGCATATTTCCTGGGATGGGACATCTGGCCCCTCTCTGGGCAACCTGTGCCAGTGTTTCACTACCCTCATAGTAAAAAATTACTTCCTTATATTTATTCTAAATCTATCCACTTTCAGTTTAAAGCCTGTACTCCTGTTGTGACAGATCATGCTAAAAAATTTGTTCCCAGCTTTCTCATAGGCCCGCTTTAAGCACTGACAGGATGCAATTGGATGTCCCCAAAGTCTGCCCTTCTCAAGACCCCACAACCCCAATTCTCTTAAGCCTTTCCTTATAGGAGAAGTGTTCCAGCCCTACAGTCATCTCGCAGTTATTCATGAGAAAGAATCACATACCTTATTCTGCATAAAACAAAGAAATAAATAGTAGTGATAGACTTAGTAATTACTTCAGCCTCTCAGAGCATTCTCTGCTCAGTCAATTTCAACCATCTAAAGATGGAAGCAGCTAATCTACAGCACAAGATGTCTAATTCCAAGGGAATTAACAAATAGGAAATATATAAATTTAATGGAAACTCTTTAATGCATAATTTCTCTGTGCCTACATCCACACATAGGATTCTTAGTAGCCACCTGGAACAGAGCCAAATGCAAACCTTCTGGGCAAATCCATATTTGCACCCCGCTTTCCCCAAAGTGCAGTAATACTCAGATACCCTCTGATTTGTCAAGGGTTTTGCTGTGGTCTGTGAGTATTGTGTCATCCTTAGAGGTTGGCGCTGGATCCTGATTTCCCAGCAGTTAGGATTTGGTTCAGTGGTAGGACCAGGATTTGGTTCAAGTTTATTTCCACTGCTAAATTCCCACAATTGCTTTTTCCTGTTACTGGGCTGTTCTACTTGTTCCATTAAGCAGAGGAAAAATAATTCATGATTTGATATATCCCACAAGAGATTTATCATTGAAAAAAACCAAAAAACAACCCAACTATATGCCCTTTTTATTTCTGTTGGTTTTTGCTTAGAGTTTTGGTTTGGGTACGTGGCTGTGATTGGTTACTTTAGTTAATTCTAGTAAGTTTTCCTTGATGGATAGAAGCCTTCATGCTTTCATTCTACAGTTCAGATGAATCTCCTTTCTTGAATCAGATTTATGAAACTAGTACCCGTTACAAAATTTGTTGTCTCAGAAAGTTTTGCAATACTGAATTTAAATTATTTTTTGTCAAATACTCTTGCCAACAAATTTATTTTCTAAAGTAAGAAAGTTGGTCAAGTAAGAAAATGCATAAGAGACAAGAGTTAAATTATTGTTTAAAGAGGAATACAAAGAGTTTATTTATAGCATTTTTTTTGTATTCCCCATTTCTAGAAATCAGACATATGAGATGACCAGATGCATACAGGAACTACAGAAATGAGGGGCAACATAGTCATCAGATTATTTGAAAATGACTATGTATAATTATCCAAACAAATTGTTTCCCCAAAATTTTAAATGAAATAAGTAATTTGTTCTAATTTTAAGAAACCTTTTTTCTTTTTGTTTTTAAGATTCTTCAATCTTCAGGAAAAAGTGTTTTAAAGAGTTGGAAGATTTGTGGAAATAGTTTTTGAGACTTTTCAGATTAAACAAACACAAAATAAAATTACAAACAGAATACTTCCATTTAATCAAAAGTAGATGATTACCTTCAGAGGAAGTTCTGCATCTCTTACTATGAATTAGCGTTATCAGAGTACTGTATAAAGCTGGAAAAACCAATGAATACTTTGACATTTATGTTTTTAGAATTTTTTGTCCTTTATTATGGAAAGAAGCAGGTTGACTGGAAAGATGTAGTGTTGATAGGTTTCACTGGGTTGAAAAAAAAGAGAAAACTTTTAGTGCAAATTATGTTTTTCTGCATTTTTGCCACACAGAAATTTTAGGAAAAAAAGCTCCAAAACAACAGTTCTACTAAGGATCTGTTGCAAAAATCTACCAGTATGTCACCAAAACAGGGATGTAATACAGTGAGCTTCCATTTCAGAGTAGATATTTCAGTGTTTAGTGGCAGAATTACAAGGTGCTTCAGTGTTTAATATCTAAAATGTTCAATGTGTAAACCTGATTTTACTGTTGAAACCACTGCAACCAACTTCTGAAAATGGAAATTTGTCTAAGATGTAGTGATAAAGGACAGCGATCAGCAAAT
The DNA here is from genome assembly GCF_015227805.2 of Hirundo rustica. Classification (NCBI taxonomy): domain Eukaryota; kingdom Metazoa; phylum Chordata; class Aves; order Passeriformes; family Hirundinidae; genus Hirundo; species Hirundo rustica. Next base: position 109,179,969 of record NC_053450.1, read on the forward strand.
AACATTTTAAAGATGGAAATATTTGGGAAGTATTTCTAATGACAACTGGTCATTGAAACCAGGCTTGCTGTGAAAGACTAATTTTCTCCCTTTTCACTACTTTACCAGCTTTGTGTGTCATAGTGCCAATGTCAGGTATTCTTTCTCTTTGCTTGCAGGGTCAGCCTTTACAACATCTGATAACCTGTCCCTCAGTTCCTGGGTTTCCTCTTCAACCAGTTTCCCAGGATTTCAGCATCCACAGTCTTTGAGTGCCCTGGGTACCAGCACTGCATCCATAGCTACACCCATTCCTCATCCGATCCAAGGATCTCTGCCTCCATACAGCCGCCTGGGAATGCCTCTTACACCCTCTGCTATAGCCAGCTCCATGCAAGGTAGCGGCCCCACTTTCCCATCCTTCCACATGCCAAGGTACCACCATTATTTTCAGCAGGGTCCTTATGCAGCTATCCAGGGACTGCGGCATTCTTCCGCAGTGATGACACCATTTGTATGAGTGGCGTAAGACAAGAGGAACACAAGATTTTAAATGTGCAAGTTTGCTATGAAAAATACAAGGGACCTTCCTGAAAGGCCTGTGGCAGGAGTGCTGAACTCATAACAAACCAGCTAAGAAAATACTTTGTGGATCTAGATTCCTCTTTTGAGGGATCACAAGAAGAGAGCGTGCAGCTTGGAGCTGCTCACAGATCTATGTGTAACACAGCCAAAATGGATTCCAAAGTCCACAGGATCTTTGGTCGCATGCAGCTTGTTCCAAAGGTGCATTATACCTAGTGGAAAGAGATTATCTTTAAGCAGCAGTGTACAAACTAATTGTTTATAGGTCTTTTTTCATATGCTAGATGAATTCTAAAAGAGGCAATACTCTTACTCACCTTCATCTCTTCTTGTGACTGATGAGTATCTAAACAGAAAAATGTATTGCTATAACTTTGAGCATGTTTTAGGCTATCTCAACATACATTTGCTGAAAACAGGACAAAGTGGAGAAGACCACTGTCCTTTTCAAGACTGGCATATATTCACCAAAACCAGTATTTCTTAGTTGCTACTATAATCACAAAGAGAATGTTAATAACAAGTCTTTCTTTCTTTCTTTGTTTCTTTCACAAAACACTTATTGGTTCCAAAAAAAAGAACTGTGTTACAGGACTGTAGTAGTAATAATGTATTCTGTCCTTCAGTCTAAAAGGAAGTTTGTACTATATCCAAGGAGCAGCAACTTAACTGTTGGTTAAGGTATAATGAAGAAAAATATTGATTTGGAAAAATCTGTTACTTAAACTTAGAAACCCAAGATTTCAAATTTTAAAGCAGTGCTTGTTTGCTACTGTGTGTGCCACTGAAGACCTGTTTCCAGCTGCACATGTGTACCAAGTTAACCTGATTTCAGGCTAGACCAGTCTATAGACTCTCTGAATCAAACAATAATTAAGGGACTGGTATGAATGGCATTGGAGTATCTTTCCACTTGTTCTGATTTTGTTGAGTTTGGTCATGGCTGTTACTATATAAGCTCCTTGGCCAGGAAAATGAAGGTTGTACTACCAGTTTTTTCATGTCCCACTAGAATGGTGGAGTTCCCTTGGGAAAATAACAGTACACAACTTTACACCAATTTTTTTTAAAATTCATGTCTGACTTGTTTTCAGTTAGTATTTGGGGCTCTCATTCAAGGTACTCCCCTTTTTCTAGTAGGTTGTGTCTGATGCAATGGAAGAGCTATAGAGGCATAAGAAAATAATGACATTGTCTGCAGAGAGCTAACATGAATCCTTTGCACTGCTGGAAACAGTAGTAGTGTGATCTTGGCTTTCTGTGTGGCAGGAGCTGGGATCCCAATGTAAATGATAAGCTGACATAAAGTTTGTGTCGAGTTGCATCCAAGCTGCAGGTGATACATCTACTGACAAAAAAGAACTAGCATATATAATCTCATATATTACAGATCTCTTTAGAGCTGGAACACAACACAGACTTATTTCCCTCTATTGTCTTCAACTTTTGACCATTCTGTGTTGGTGTCATGTGGTAAAAAGCAGAGTGCAGTACATTGAGTCACATATTCCCATCTCTGCAAAGTGCAAGGCAAGGCACGGCACATGCATCCCACAGAAAAAAACCATCATTATGTATTTTCCAGTATTTTCCAAAATCTTCTCAAGTTGGCCATTTCAATCACCTTTTCAACCAAGTTATCTGCAATATCACCCTAATTCCCCATCAACCACTGTTGGACCTGCTGATGAAAAATTACCTTGGCCAATTTGCAACTCCTGTGCTCTGTATGTAAATAAAAATGAAAAATTATATACAATTTAGACCTTCTAAAAGGAGTTCCATAAATTAATATAACAGGCCACGCTCTGCAGTATTTAAATGGCTCAGAATCAGACACTGAATTTGTCTTGGTGCACCCAAATATTAGATTTTGCTGTGGGCTATCAGATTCACAGGAAATGTGCATGTTGCAAGACTGTGCCTACTTATAACTGGTTTTGATATAAACCCCCTAATTTCATGAATTTAGGGGATACTGACCCTACAAGAATGTAATTCTTCAAGTACACATTACTCTACAGAAACAGTAATTACAGAAGAGGTTTGGAAGAAAGTTTTTTCTTCAGTTTTTTAAATTTCTGTCAGAGTTGTATGAAGTTGTATGAAGACCCTACGATGACATGCACTGCGGAGAAATTCTGTTTCTTTTATCTGACTCCTTCTGCAGCTTCATTAACTTATCTGGAGCTGCAGGGGATATGGTTAGGTTCAGAATTCAAGCCAGTAGTTTTACTGCTGATACTTCCATCAGGAAAGGGTCAAATGAGTAGACAACTTTTACATAACTCCAGAAACAAGTTCGAAAGAGGTGGGCTGATTTAGGCATGGTCAAAATGTGACATAAAGGCTGCTCATACACGACCTTCCTTCATGAAGCAAATTCAGAGTAATAAACAGCACAATCTTGTCAGCCCAGTCCCAGTCCCTGCTCTAGGAACACCAATATTTGGCATGCAGAAATGCCACTGATACTGTTTCAGAGAAAATTCTCCAGGCTCTTTCTGGAGAATGAAACAGGATTTTGACAACTTCATTTACAAAAATTATTAAATGAAAGAAATGTGCTTTCCACTACAAATGAAGCGTGATTCATATCTGAAATAAAATGGCAGTGGGCTGTCTCAATATAAAAACATGATAAAGCCAACTTCTCATCCAAGTTCTCTCCGATGAATTTCGCATTACAGATGATGCAGAACTATCTGTCAAAATCCACAGCCTGATTTTTACACTCAGACCAAGTCTCTCAGTGGGCTTATCCCTCCTTGAGCTGCTCTTTGATGGTTTAATTCCTTTGCAGAAGAAACCCATTGGGTTCCTCACTAATGCAGAATCACAGGCAGGTCCCAAGCAAGGGAATGAAGGCAGCTTGTGACAGATTTGACCAGGAATGAGATCAGTAGGTATGTCCATTCCTCACTTCCTCTTCTTTGCTCTCACAGTCCTATCTAAAAAACCTGTTGCATAGATTTGAGGTTGAAGGGATTAAGTTCATTGAGGCCACAAGATGTCCAGTGAAGAGGTCTTACCACCTCACAATGTTCCTGCTCCTTGTCCCTCTCACCTTCCTGTGGGCCTGGGGAGGAATGGGAGTGATGCCAGGAATAAAATTCCTGCCCAACTGAAGTCAAATGTAAATTTATTGGCTGTAATGGGGGCAGAACTTCATTTCACATTGTCATCTAAAAATAAAGTCTGACAGTAAGAACAGTGACTTAAGTGACAACAATAATATAGGAACAGTACAGAAAATATTAAAACCCAAGTACAAATCAGCTTTAGCACTGAACTTACAACAGGAAGAAAATGAATGCAAATTTGTAATTACTTGGTTAAAGAGTGAAATCACTTTTTCTAAAAAAATAAAGAAAAAAACCCTAAATTATCTCCATCACTTTGACAATAACGCAGTAATTTATTTAAGGCCTTGCTATACTGCTGTCAAAATTGTATCACTTCCAAGACAGAACATCTGTTGTTGGTAAATGGGCTAGGAATGCCAAATATAATCTAGAATTTATTTTCCAAATACAATTCACATTGTATATCCCATGAGAAGCGTTCTTCACCTTTATGAGTTTTGTTCTTGGCTCAGAAAAATGGAGCTGGTTTATGCTGTTTGATTTTGTTTGGTGGGTTTTTTGTTTTGTTTTGTGGGGTTTTTTGTTTGTTTGTTTGGGGGGGTTGGGTTTTTTTGGTGTTTTTTTTTGTTTGTTTTGGTTGGTTGGTTGGTTGGTTTTGGTTTTTTTGGAGGAGAGAGATGTTTGCTTTTTTTTAAGAAGGGTGGAGAGAACATGCCTGAATATGCTTTTTAAAGAGAATGATAAGATTTTCCTTGGAAGTGTTCCAAGTATTTTTGTGTTTTTCCTGAATTACCATTTAATCCATAGATCATCAATACCCTCCAGTCTTTAATCCAACAAAAGCATCCCATATATTAAGAAAACTGATTTGGATGTATCTGTCTGAATATTTTTTCTTCTACTTTTGGAGTCCTGAGAATCTAAACATAAAACCTCCCATTTTTAATTTATTTCTTTGGTTTGCAGCGTTGCTTTATACAGCCTGAGGAATTGTAAAAGATAGCAAATCAATGCCACTGGGTTTCAGTCATACTGTTCTGGGTGTAAACTGAATAACAAGCATAGACCAAGTAGATAGAGTTCCTAATGGAAATGTTTCCTTCATGAGTCCAAGGATGGTGAGTTGTATGTTAGCTAACATGCTTGGTACCACAGTCTTCAGAATGCAATTCCAGAATTTCTCACAGACAGTTTTACCCATTGAGGCCGGGACACTGCATGAATATGTTCACATGTAAGAAGATGTTGCCATTTCCAACATCCAGCAAACACTAACTGCCGCTTGAAAAGGAACCTTCTTTAATTGAAAAGCATTTGGGCTGGCAACTTGATTATGTAGTAAATCTTTTTATATGTGTGCACTATACAGAAACAGAAATACCAGTGAAAATTTTTGCAAAAACTTGGGACAATTTCCAAAAGTGTAAGTCAATATAAATTGTGGTAATTTACTCCTACATAAAGGTAAAAGCAACAGTGAGATCAGCGTAACGCTTATGGCTTCTCGTCTTGAAGAAGTTGTGGCCACAATGCGTATACTTATCATCTGCAGGGGGATGACACTCACTGCAAGATTAATTTTGGTTTTAGTGAGATTTTATTCTCACTATTCTTTACAGAGCATTTTTTGCTGCAGGAGATGTGGTTTCTTTACTATCTATCTACTTGCTGGCCAGAGGATTTATGTATTACTCTGTAATCAAATGTCCTTGCATATAATCTCTAGATTATCAAATGACAATTTCTTTTTCTTTATTTTATCTTTTTAAGAAAAAACTAGGCAGTGAATTAAATAAGCTCTGAAGTAACATTTTATGATAGTTTAAGGACAAAAAATACAGTTTGCTGTATTTTACCTTTAGCACATTTAAACAATCTTTTTTTTGTTTTTAATTGTGCCTTCAGAAACATGAGGAAGGATTTAGTTTAAAAATAAGGAAGGTAAAAAAACTGGATGTAGCCTCTTTAACAGAATGTACCACAGTTCTTCTGTTTGCTGTGTTGACTTTGTTGTTTATAATGCATTGCGTGAGCACATTCACCATGTACCGAAGTGTGTGTTTGTGTGTATGGGGTGGGGGCAGAGGGAAATCTTTTTATGGAAAAAAAAGTTGTGAACATAAACTATGAAACAACATCTAATGAAAAGTTTCTTTTTAAGTGCAATATATTTATTTCTGCTAGAAATATAATATCAACATTATGTAATATTTGAAGCATTAAATGTTATTTGTAAACAGCTTAAAATTATATATATATCACAAAAACTGTACAGAAGTGCAAATGTGTGGATATTCCATTTCTTTCATTAAAATATTGGGTGTTTTGATATATCATTCTTATTTAGACAAATCTTTCTTCTGCCTTTTTTTTTTTTTTTTTTTTTCCCCCCCTTTTTTTTTTTTTTCTTCCCTCTAACCAAGTTGCTGAGGGCAGTGCAACCAGTGACAGATGTTTCTGAGAGTACACAAAATTTTTTAGGGCTGCTCACCTACAAAAGGTGGTCTAAGTCTTTGATTCATATGGAGTGACAGTCATACTGTAGTTAAATACAACTGTAGTTTGCATGGAGTTACAAAAATTATTTCATTTCCAAAATGCTTTGCAATCATATTCATAAAAATTCCTGGGTTTACCAGCAGAACCCAATTAAATAGCTGAAATATGGGATTCTTAGGATCCCCAACATAGTAAGTGCGGACCTAGAAAACACCGTATAAGAAGAGAGTAGAATTAGGTCTCTTAAGTCAGGAGAAGTGAAGAATGCAATGAAGGGAGGAGTAAAATCTTCTCCATAAACACTGCAGGCTATTTATTTAAAAGGATTTTATTTCAATTATAATAGCATATATTAAAGAAAGAGAGAGTTACCTGAGACTCTCTCTAAGGTATGCAAAGAGGAAAGATAGTGACACACAGTACAGGATTAGCTAGAGAGTATAAGGAGCAATACCTATCATTCAAGGTCTTTTAGAACAGGTTGAACATGCACTACTCAAGAATGATGTGATTAAAGCTAATCTTGCCTTAGGGCAATCAAATGATCTCTTGAGGTGCTTCCAAGCTTCCTACAAGAGCCATCCCTTAAAGCAGCTTCTGACAAAATTGTCATGTTGCTCCAAAAGTTTTTGTTATACACCCATAGTTTATCTTGTCCCCAAACTGAGATCAGTTACCGGGTCTTTTGCAACTGGGTCACAAGATCCCTGGTTTGCAAAGAAGCTCAACGGGGTGGAAAAGCTGTGAGGTCCCAAGGAACAGAAGAGGAAGTATCATCTTGGTTTGCGAATGTAAGCAAGGAGATAACAGCCTCAGGTAATTCAAATCTACCTCTGACTATGCTAAATTGCAGCCATACATTTATGTATCTCATTAATGTTTGGAATGTATGAAAATTAGGATAGATCACTGAGTTGGTAACTTGTATGATGCCCTTTGTCTCTGTATTATATTTTTATGGCATCTTGGTAGCAAAACACCTGCATTCTCTCATGGATATTCAGTGCTGTGAGTCTTTGGCTTAACCTCAGGCTAAAGGGGCTTTCTTGATTACAAGCAACACCAAGCACGTGCATTGGCACTTTCCTGAATCAGAGCTATTGGCTGTACACTGGTTCAAGACACAGTTATGCCAATGGCCCCATTGAAACCAGCAGGCTTGCTTGCGTAAAGTTAAATCAGTGCTTAAGCGCTGCAGTGGCTCTGCTTTGCAGAATCAAGACCTTTGGGAACGAGTTGTCTGTGCAACAAACACCTCTATAATCGGAGCCTTTATTTGCTATTTTCCAAAGAGAAACACGGGGATTGAACAAAATGAAGATTCTGAACTGTCTCCCAGTAGTTTATGTCTTCATAAATTTTGAAGAGACTGATGAGTATTCATGATGACTGTAGGTTGCCTTGTGTATCACATTTAGAAAAAAGATTTATATCCAAATTATCTGTCTTGGAGATAAGCAGTGCAGAAAACAAATTATTTGAGAATGTTATTTTCTAAACTTCCTGTCCAGGAGCACACTGAACGCAAGATTTAATGGTATGCTTGAAATACAGAGCAATAAACATACATATTTTGCATCAAGACCATTTAAAATACACATAAAAATACTTAGATTATACACCAACAGTTCAATATATAAAAACTAACGATAATCACTAATAATAACTCTAAAAATTAAACTGGCAGTGGCCTAATGTTCCAGATCTTTATTAAAGTTAGTCATTGATTTCAGGGTTGATCCGTGAGGTTCTAGGGACCTTTGCAGGCAGTACAGAAGTTCGTCCTTGTTCTCCAGAGTTATAACCAGAGGGACTAAGAAAAACCTATGGGGGTGCCTACCAGAAAAGTTGGACAGGTTTTTTTGAAGAGTAGGACAATAATTTCTCTCAATGAAGAGAGTATTAGATATATCACCACTGTAGCATTTTTAGCTCTGTAAATATAAAACATAATTTGACAGGCAGACACATCAAAATCTAGTATTTTTTAAGGCTTTTTAGGATGGAAAATAAGTCTATTGTAGGAACTAAATTGACTAACTGATTTGATAAACTAAAATCAAGCAACCCTTCGCAAGCAACAATTTTTGCCTCTTGGTTGACTTTGAACTGTTTTTATTCCCATTGTGAAGCCCAGCAGGAATATATGCAGTAATTTTGAGTGGGTTTAGGGTGTTGTATCCTAGAGAATCTCCTGGGTTTCCATCATGTTTTCACAAACTCCATGAGTACCCCCTTCAAAGGTCTGTGTGCTGTGTTTGGAGAAGGGCAGTTGCAGAAATGGTTGTGAACTGAATGGTTGTCCTTCAGATATGCAAGGGGCACTCAGCTAGCTCTTTGTCTGGTTAAATTACCGACAATTGCAGCATAGCTCTAAGAGTAAGATGAATTTTAAAATGGAAAATGTTTGCAACTGAATCTGTAATTGATGATATTTAGAATAAATAATCCCCCAAAAGGTGGAGGTGATTACAGTTCCTTGAACAGCTGTAGCTTTTCTCTCTCTAGATGCTTAACTTTTGTCAGCTGTCCTGAGAGAGTCATAGAAGAAAAAAAGTACATAAAAAATCTGTGTCTGTCACTTGTGTCAGAACTCTGTTATCTGCTCTTTCAAAGGCAATGCATTCGTATGGTTTTGTCGCCTCAAACTAGAATGATTTCTGTGCTTTTTACCTGGGTCTCTGTCTCAAGGCATCTTAAATGATGTGAAAGGAATTATATGGAACTGGTGAAGTTCATGATGTCTTTACTTCTAGCCTGCACTGTCTTCCAGTCAGCTTCCAGGGACAATGCATACATAATTTTAAGTGTAAATACGAAATCATTTAGGTCTTTGGTGTCATCAGAAACCACCCTCTCTTTGAGTTCTCACAGAGATGGGGTAAATTGTGATGCTTAAACTGGTAGTCTGTGCTTAATAGGAGCCACTGAAATTGGCTTTCAGTAACTCCTTTCAATAAGGAGTTTTTCTACTGAAAATCCCACATGATCTTCTGAAACAAGAACTCTGTGGTCTTCACTGGTCTTCACTCTGGCGTAAAAGTTGAGTGTGGGAGAGAGAAGTTTCTGTTTATCTTAAAGACATGGTTGATACATCATCTCAAATCAATTATTATTTCCTCTTGTGCTCTCTTATGGATTGATCCCAAGGCAGCCGAAGGAGGAATTACTTTTTATCTTGATGCAAATTGTTGGCTGTAAGATTTGCATTGATAATATCTGAACATGTACCGAGGGCTTTGGAGTGGCAGGCTTCAATTACCTTCCCTCTGAATGTCATAGCTTTCAGACTTGAGACACCAGTCAAACTACTCATCTCCGATGATATTACAAATAAGTTAGTAGTACTCAGGGGATTTATCAGCGTGACTTTATTTAATCTCTCCATTTTCATTTAACATAGTCACCTCAAACAGTGCATTTTCAGAGGATGATTAGATTGTTTCAGATGGTTAAAGACTTTGGCCTTCCTTGCTCCTTCATTTTAAAATGCACTAGGAATCTTGTACATTTTTGACTGAACATAGAAAAGCGTAACACTTGTGCCCCCATAATTTCCTTTACGGGGCTTTAAACACTTCTGAGTTGTTCTTAAATGAATTAGTATGTGTTGTAGAGCCTATCTAGCACTTAAGACAACTTGGCATATTTTCCAGTAGTTCTGGACGGACAACTACTTGTGTTTTCAGTCACAGAAAATGTTTTTCTTCCTCTCTACCTGATGAGGGACAAGGAATATTATAGGCTGAGACTTCAAAACCATTACTCAGCTCACAGTAATTTTAGCAAGACTTGTGTTCAGAAAGTCTTTGCTATTTTAAAAGTCTTTGCTATCAGAAAGTGTTTGTTATTTTAAAAAGTTTATGGTTCTTTTCAGAGACCAGCCTAAACACTTTAACATTTGTTCCTGAATTATTTTAAAGCCTCTTTTGCTCCATGCCATAATATCATGCCTTTGTTCTTCTGCTCTTTCAACCTTGGCCAAACTGTTAGAGAACACATGGATACTTCCTTTTCATTTGCTAATGCAATAATAAGAGAACTCATGTGAGCTGAAGAGGTTAATTCACTTTTTTCTTTCTTTGTGGAGTTTTGGATGTAGTGGGGTTTTTTTTGTTTTTTGGTTTTGTTTTGTTTTTTTTTAATGAATCCTATTCTTCAGAGCTTATTTCTTTTTTGCTTTGCTTATAGTAGTCTATATATTTATATCAAAGGCAGAGTTGCCATCATGACAATATATGCAAAACTGAATTTTGCTGTCCAAAATTTGAAGGATGTGCTCAGAAATCAGAATATAAAATGACAGGGAGGAGCATCAGTCCGGCATGCTTTTACCATTGCCAGGAACTCCCACCCTGCTCCTGAGCAGCTGCTCTCATTCTGCATGCAAAATTTCCCCAACAGCAAAAGCAAAATGTTTTCCTCCTCAGGGCTTTGATATAGGCAGCAAAGCAAGCGTCAATTTTGGGACAGGTTTGTCCCCCACCTTGCCGACAAACGTATAAACACGCAGAGTATTTGATCCTGGGGAAGCGCAGCATCAGCTTGCGCCTAGAGCCACTCAAGGCTGTGGATTCCCCGAGTGATCTAAGAGCCCAGAACCTAAGACCTGCAATGTACAAGTCTCTCCTTCACACACGCAAAAACTTATGGCTTAGAATATTTTTAACACTTGTATTATTCTGGAAATGTGAATCCACAGTGCAGCTGCGATGAGATGGATATTTTCACCAGAATGGACACACTGGAAAATCCAGAAAGATGTAAATAGCAACTGTCCGGATGCAACAGTAGAAATAAATTGGAAGCTGATCATAAGATCCAAGTGGGTATTTAGAGTTAGTGTAAATAGAAATACCAAATTAAGCAAATAACATGTAATTTTGAGATGAATTGCCCTATGTGCCAAGCACAAAACTTTGCACTGAGTATGAGCTGCATGATAACATGAGAATAGGGCAGACATTTTAAAACCTAAAATCACATGAGAAATTGCAAACCACAAAAAAGAATACTAAAAGTCACACATGCAATGCGACCGTAAACAAAACTGCAGTATGGTTAAAGACAACTCTAGCTTAGAAAGAAGGTTTCCATAAAACGTAACCTGAAGGAAAACCAGATCATACATCCAAATTTCAGCTATGCCAGATTCTAACTGAAAAAAATTTTTAAAAGCATCAGTGTTAGCATGCTTAAACAGAGGAAATATGAATGCTTATTCTAATTTTTGTGTTAGAATACACAGTTAATTCCCTGTTTATTTTGGTTCTGGAGTATGTCCACATCAAATAAGTTGCTCGACTGTGGCTTAAAACAGTTTTTCAAACACACAAAGACAACAAATGGGATGGCAATAATGGATTTCTGCTTTAACTGGGATTCATGGCAAGTGCTGAACATGCATCCAGATGGATAAATTACTTAGAGAAGACAAAAAAGACCCCAGAAAAGGAAACAGGGAACTGTGCATCATCTTCATTTAACTAATGAAAGCCATAAGAATTAATAAGTCCACCAATATGTTGGAATAAAATTGAGAAAAGAAAGAGAGGTCTGCAAAATTTCCCCCACCATTGAATACGACATAAATAATTTTAAATGAACAATGACTTCATTTTTGTTTCTCTCCACACTTCACTGATGCTGAATTAACCAATGCCTTAAAATAGATTTCACTCAACGTGAAGTCACGTTGAAAATTAGTTTTTGAATGAAACATTTCAAGCTAGTGAGGAAATCACTAGTTTAAAAAAAAAAAAAAGCAAACCTTTGCAAAAATGTTACATGATGGCCTGCACCTTTGCTAGTACAGAGAACAATGATTCCTAAACATGAAAAAGTTCAGGCATAAACCCGATTCTATAGGTACTGTGCATCTCTGTGATGGAAAGGACCACAGCAGGGAGCTCGTTCATTTAACACAATTGTGGTTTCAGCTGTTTTAACTGGATTTCCTTATTTATATATACAAGACATTACAAACTAGTTGTTCTTCTTGCTCCACCCAGACTCACATGCATTGGATATCCACATGTAGAGCTATAAGGTATAAGACTACTTTTAAATTTTAATGTGGGACGGCTATTCTCCATAATCTAATTTTAAGACTAAAATATTTCAATTCAGCATTAGGGAAACCAACATTTTCCTCTCCAAGGCATCCTCTGATTTTTTCTTTTGTAGTTTTACTGTGAATTTTGTGTTGTTTCACCTTATGTTGTTATTAAAAGCATGGACATGAAACAGAATTTCATGAGAACCCCACCTTCCATGAAAAATAAAAAAGGTGGGAGGAAACGAAAGTGGAATAAACGTTTCAAAATTCAGGATACTTATAAATAAACTACCTGTTAATTCTTGTTTGGACACCTTTTCTTTTCTTTTTTTTTTTAATATTTGGGACTGAAAACAGAGTAACTTTTGCTGTTGTTGCTATGTCAGCAAATAAATTTATTTCTAATATAATTTATTCCAGTTACATAACCAAAATAAACAGTAATGCAAAAGTGACTTCTCTCTGTCACTCTTTACACAGCCTTTAGGACTCTAAGAAAAAGGGTTTGTGGATGGTTTTGGTTGGCTGATGAACTGGAAAAACAGGGGGAAAAGGAATCCAGAATTAAATGAAAACGCAAAAATCAGTTTTGGAGGAGTAGAAAGGGATGATTTAAATGAAGAACAAGAAGACCCACACATTTTGGGTAAACACACAACGTTGTATTCACTGAAAATATTTGTCTGTGTCCTCAAGTTAATCACGACTCAGTTAACTTATTAATTGACATCAGTTTCAACTGAAATACTAAAACACTTCATCACCTATCAAATAACTTTTTATTTTCAACTCCTGATATACTTCCCTCTTTTTATTTCCAGCTGAAAATCATTTGGTCTGAATTAGAAACTCATTTCCGCTTCCAGGAACCAGATCCTTCTTTTGACAAACGCACTTATCACTGAACTTCTTGGCCATGTGGGGTCCTAAGACACTCCTTCATGCGACTATCTCATCTTTACGGTATTTAAAAAAAAAAAAAAAAAAAAAAAAAAAAAAAAAAAAAAAAAAAAAAAAAAAAAAGAAGAAGAAGGGGCAGTCACCTTCATGATTTCTTGTCAAGCATCAGTGGGTTACTCCGCCTGCTCCGGGTCACACCTGCGCGGCAGGGGCCGCCGGGACGAGCCGCACGCCCGTGTCCGCGGCGGGCATCCCGCGGGCGCCCTGTGCCCTCTGCCGGCGGCGCCTCCGGGACAAGGCGGGCGGGAGAGGAAACGGCGGCGGGGTGGGAACAGAAGCAAGAAAAAGAGTAAGAAATTATTCCTGTACGTAATATTTTCCGTGCGCCCCCCTTGCCGCCTCTGGTACTGCCTAAATTCCCACTGCCTCCTCTGACTCGAGCCCCTGTAACGCGGTGGCGACTCAGTTCTTTGCCCAGAACTTCTTCTGCCGCTGCTGCACAATTTCGCTGGAATGCCTCGGATATTTTTCAGGCAGCGATAGCCTTTTTTCCCCCCCCATACACAAAATGTAACACAGTCTGCCTCGGGTATGTTTTCCCAGATTTTCTACCAGGTCCTCAGGTGGAAAATCCGCATGGTGAGTGCAAGCGTGCTGACTCGCATCGGTTATCTCTTTATTTTTCTTAAGTTGATTAGGCTTTTCCCCGGTTTGTTTGTTATCTCAGTAGGTTTGTTTGTTTGTTTTCTACTTACTGGTTGGATGGCGTCCAGGCGAGTCATAAATGTCTTTTTGGATTATGAATGATAAGATACCATTTTTTTTTAACTCTTTTATTTTCAGCTAATATTACTGCTGTCTGCAATAAATGAGCCTGAACAAGAGAAAAGAATTAGCTTGTATCCACATGTACTACTTCTAATTTCTTCCAGGTAGACAAAACAAGTATTTTTCTCTGTATCTTAACAAAGAAGTAATCTTTAAATACTTTTGGAACATGCATTCAACACCACACCAGGCAAAAAATACACAGCCTGATTTTCATCTACACAAAAGCCAATTTATAAAGCTCAGGAAGCCTCGCAGGGATTAAAGCAGATGTCTGCACCCACTTAGAGCTTTCTTTCCACACCAGAGTTGTGTAACTGAATAGTTGTTCAGGACTTGCTGCTGCTGAACCGGGTAAGCCTGCCACGCCTAACACCTCACTCAGGGCAAAACTATGCAGATTGCACGTTTTGCATAAAGATGCTTGTATTTTCTTCTGGGGCAATCATTTTCATACATCGGCAGCCCTTCACTTTGGGTCTCAGAAAGCATGCTGACAGTCTCAGCACCTTGTCTCCTTTTCCTTCCACTCATTGTGTTGATCTAAACTATCATTAATACGGAAGTCATCAAATTACAAAGCCACACCCTACCATTTTAAAGTGTAGTGTTGAATTAAGTTGAAACTGTCTATATAGTAAAAAATCATTTTGCATAATTAGACAAATTCATATCTGCATATCCAAATATCTTTTTCTGTAAGAAACTGAGTAAAAATCATGAGCATAAGGACTTATTTTCCTCTTTAATTTTGATAGTTTGGGATTTTGTAATCAAGTGGACACAATTAAAGAAATGGAATCACACACTGAAAAGGATGAATAGTCTCTGCAAAAGGATCAGATTGCCTCAACTGAACTCCCCAGTGAAATGGGAAGAATTCTCTTTTAATGGAAATGCTGAAGTCCAAATCATGTGTCTGCCATAGCCCTGCCACCTCTGAGAAGTAAAGACATATGACTGGTATTGAGTTTGAATTCCTCCTTCTTCTTCCAAGCCATATTTGGAGAGCTTTTTAGAAACAGGAGGGCTAAACCCCAGGGGGGGGGAAAAAAAAAATCCAATTCCCTTAGTGCTAAAATTACAGGGACTTTAAGACAAGGATAGGGTAACTCCAAAGAGTAGAGCAGAGATAGGACAGAAACTTGATAGTGTTTATTAAGGACCTTACAACAGAAAAAGGGTAGGAAAAACTTGAAGGTTCAGTTACAATATTTCTTGTTGCAAGGCAGGTACGAAGTTCTTTGTCCTCTTTGGCTTTCCTTTTCTTCTTGCACAAGGGGTGCAGCTCTTCTATGAAATTTAACAAGGGCAAGTGCCAAATTCTGCACCTGGGACAGGGCAACTCCAGTTATGTGCACAGTGAATGAGAGGCTGGAGAACAGTGCTGTGGAAAGGGACCTGGGGGTCCTGGCTGACAGTAAGCTGAACGTGAGTCCTGGCAGCCAGGAGGGCCAGCCTGGGGGACATCAGGCACAGCATCTCCAGCCAGGCAAGGGACTCACCTTGTCCTGTGCACAGTTTTGGGCACCACAGTATTAAAAAAGACATGAAGCTGTCAGAGAGCATCCAAAGGAGAGCAATGAAGATGGGGAAGCCGTGTGGGAAGTGACTGAGATCACTTGTTCTGTTCAGCCTGGAGGAGACTGAGGGGAGACCTCACTGCAGTCCGCAGCTTCCTTACAAGGGGAAGAGGAGGGGTAGGCACTGATCTCCTCACTCTCATAACCAGTGACAGGACTTTAGGAAACATCGTGAAGCTGAGTCAGGGGAGATTTAGATTGGATATCAGGAAAAGGCTGTCCATTCAGAGGGTGGCTGGGCACTGGAACAGGCTTCCCAGGGAAGTGGTCACAGCACCAAGACTTGTCTGATTGCAAGAAGTGTTTGGACAATGCTCTTGGACACACGGTGATTCTCAGGGTATCCTGTGCAGGGCCAGGAGCTGGACTCGAAGATCCTGATGGGGCCATTCCAACTCAGCATTTTCTACCATGCTATGGTTCTAATTCAGGTAGTAGAGACAATGAGGTGGGAGGACCAGAAACAGGCTCTTCACAAGACCTTTGGGACTTATTTGTGGAAATTCTGAGGAGGAAGAAACAGTGGGTGAGTTTAAAGAGGACAGCAGCAAAAATCCATCACACAAGAGACAGACCCATTCTTGAACGTGGACAATAGAATGGATATGATTCCATGAGAAACCAACATTTATTGTATCCTGGGATACAATTCAATCTCTTAAATTACATGAGAAATTCAACCATGGCTGACTGGCTTTTACATGTCCTTAGGAGCGTGAGGTTTTGGGGTCTCTGACCAAAAACCAGAGGTCAGGGGATCCAGGTCCCAGGGCCAAGATTCACTCCTGTACTTAGATAATGTTTTTCCAACCTGTAGTCCTCCTTTAAAAACATATGAAACACTGAAAAGCACAGAATCTTTGTCGGAGTCAGGCCTCTGTTGCACTTACATATTTAAAGTTATTTTCCAGTACGACTTTTCTTTCCTCTTTCCTTCTTTGTCCTCTGACTTTTCATTTTTTTCCTCATTTATGCTACTAAACAATTATTGTTACAGCTCTCTTTCTTCCCTTTTATCACCTCATTTTAAACCATCTACTGTACTTACAAAGTAGCCCGATAGAAGACCCAGTAGTGAAACTTGTGTGCCTCTTTAAGACCTGGGCTAATTTTCAACTGCAAACTCAGTGTTACCTCTTCCTTCTTTTCTTCTTCTGCTCTCCCACCTCAAAGGAAAGGCTCAAGCAAATATTGCAGGTTTGTCCCTGCTCGTGTGCTTCCAGAACTGTTCTTTCTCTTTTCTTGTTTGTTTTTTTTATGGTGGTTGGTTTTTGGGTTTTTTTTTGTTTGTTGGTTTGGTTTTTTGTTTTGGTTTGGTTTTTTTTGTTTGTTTTTGTTTTGGTTTTGGTTTTGGTTTTCCTCCTATTTCAGGTATTGGCAAAATCTGTAGTTTACTGTTGGCCAATTGGCCAATGTAGTTTACTGTTGAGGACTGATAATCTCCAAGTTACATAGAGCCTTTATGATAAACAGCATGGCATCTCAGGGTAAAAGCGGCATTTTCCTCAGTATATTAGGAGCTGGGTGGTCTCCAGCTCAAAGCTGGGTCAGGGGATACTTGGGATGATTTTTTTTCATAAATATTCACTGAGGGATTAGCCAGTATATAATAATAATAGGTAGGGCAGGAAGGGGTCTTCAGAGATCATCTCCTTGACTCAAGCCAAGATCAGTTTATAATTAAACCACCTCTGGAAGATGTTTATCTTATTCATTTTTAAGAGGCCCCAACAATGGAGACTCCACAGGTCCTTTAAAGATTCTGATGCTTAACTATTCTTTCTTTAGAAATTAGCCCTAGTATCTAACCTGACCCAGACTGAAATTTTAGCCCTTCATTCCTTATCCAATGCTTCTGTCACTTCTTGTAGCAACCTTTTGCCTGTTTGAAAACTGATATTACATTCCCTCTGATTACTCTTCTCCAGGCTACTTTTTCCATCTTCCTTGTGTAGAACTTCAAGGGTGTTTTCTGCAGTGTGTATGTGCTTGGTGGAGGGGGAAACCTGCTTTACAACTACCATGGCTGATCTAAAATAAGGATGACAGTAAAGGATAAAGGAGATTAGGAGTAGTCCCTGTCTTTCAGTGGGTCTACATGTTTTCTGAAGTGCAGTGTTCACATTCCTTTAACTGAGCTCTCCCCAGTACTAACCAAAGTTAAAATGACTGCAAAGTAAGACTGTCATCATTTATTTTGTATTCTTTTCTCTGCAGTTTTTCTAACAATGCTGGCAATAAGGCTTGTAATGACAGCTGGAACGTGGAGATTCCATGCTGTCTGCAAAAAGGAATTCTGCATATGGTGTGCTAACATGAAACTACTTTAAATCTGGTACAGGCAGTTCGGGAGTTGTTAGTGGGCATTGAAGCTCTTTCTGTTTGAAAGGCAGATAGAATTTTTCTAAGTACCACCTCAATAGATTGGAAAGTTTTCTCTAAAGAGAAAATACCTTTTAAAACTTTATCATGTTTTTCTGACAGTCGTTCTGCTCTTTGACATCCTTTTCTCCATTAAGTGGCAATTTTAAAAGCATACTTCCCATGAAGTAGTTCCTCAGCAACACCCAGGATTACTAGTGGGCCACAGTTTCCTTGCAATGCAGCCCTGGGACTCATTCTGAACCACAGCTCTACTCAGTGAAATTCTCTGTGACTTTATGATGTGACAGCTGCATGGGAGAAATGGCAAAAGATAGGTCTGTCTTGTGAAATAATGCCTTCCATGCTCAGCAGTGCAGGATTTTTTAGTATTTTATAGATGCTTTTTATATATGCATGCAGGCATATATAAAAAGTGTGCACTTGTACATGCACACTTGAAAGTGCATCCTTTAGTGAATTCTCCTCATTTTACTGTGGGGCTAGCAGGAGAAAATGAATGCCATCCTATATTCAGGCTTCAGTCCGTCATCAATATATACTTTGATATATATCATCAGCGTAATCTCTCTGGAAGGGAAATCCTCTGAACTCCCACATGTCATGCCACTGGGAGCCATGCTACAAGATCCCTTACTGGGAAACAAGTTGTAACACATTGAAGAACCGGAGTGGTTGCACCTGCCTTGTGAAACAATAAGTCAGCTGCTGCTGTCTGAGCATAATGAGTTGTTCTGTCAAACTAAAAAGAGATTGAGATCATGAAACAAACAGTATATCTTGGAAGGTTTCCCCTTCCCCTCACATAGTATCTTCAGTGCTAACAGCTGCATGCCTCTTGAGAAGTGGGTGAGGCCAGAGATTTTTGTTGCCTATGCCTTTTTTTTTTTTTTTTTTTTTAAATTGTTTTTGGTAACATCAAAAGCAAGTAGGATTTTCTAATGGTAGGAATGGAATGGCCAGAGCAGTCCATGCCTTGTGTAAATGTAAATGGGGCTTTTGGGGTGAAAGAGGGAGTGCTACCAAGGGTCTGTGGTTACTTGTGAGCAATGATTGATGGGAGAGCAGGAATGGTCCCAGGCTCTCACACAGGACAGTCTGTGGTGTTCCAGGCAACATTCACAGGGAAGTGAAACTACCTACATTGCTGCACACCACTCATGGAGAGAGTGAAGGCAAACACAAATTGAAGAGGAGCTTGTAAAGAACATCTCTGTATGTAACAGGTAATTTGTATCTGCAGAGCTGGAATGATCACCTGGAGCAATACAAATCTGTGGCAGAGGTATTTACAATTTGTACTTGAAACACAGTCCTGATTCTTCTTACTTTGCATGCATCTCCAAGTGCTTCCTTATGCAGACTTACTCAACATTTACAAGTCAGGTGTGATTCAAGATCTGCATAAATCGGTGGTTTAATTTAAGTGAGAAGCAAGACTGACAAAGCAGCATGAGAGTCAGCAAGAAATGATAATGACCCGGCCAATCTGTTTTCTTTTCAATCAAACAACCCCAGACTTGGCCTACTAGCCTAGATGAAAGAGTATATTGAAACACAAATGAATGTGTTATTTCACCTGCTGTTGTTTTAAATTAAGACGATGCAGCAGCACAGAGGATGCCAAGGACAGTAGAGGGCACTGTGACCTCAAAAATAAGCTTCAAACTTCATAATTGAGCCTTTTTGCGAACACAGCTGATCAGACACAGACAAATGCCCCATTTCAACCGAAAAAGAGCTGTTTGTTTCTTAGTAGTTCTAGAGACTAGAGAGATAATAGCAAAAAGCAAGGAGGGGTTGGACTTAGTGTAAAGGCATGATCACCACAAATTTCCACAGGAACAAATTGGAAAAAAAAGGGATGAATTCCATCAAGATGCTTGACACTGTGGCACATCTTAATGTTTTGTGAACACGGTCTTTAAAACATGAGTTGGGCGCTATTCTTAGCAAAGTTTAAGAATGCATACTGAAGTATTTAGGATCATGCTCTGAGACAGATTGTCAAAAAGGTGAAAAGGTGAGGAAGGAGAGGAGAAGATGCAACTACTATTTTTAGTCACCAACAGAGACTCCAAGTACCATTTTCAAAATTTTTCTGTGTGAAATTTGTATGACATTTTTAGTTTTGTATGGGTATAGATAAAAGGGTTTGTAGTCTCAGTATCTTTTTTTTTTTTCTCCTCTTTATAAGGTATCTAGCAAAAAGACCAGATATACCAAGAAAGGGTGTCCTGCAGCCCTCAAAGTGAATGTGTCACCTCAGCTTGTCATAAAGAATTCACTCTTTCTCAGTCATATACAGGAAGCAAACAGCACTCCCAAGCCACGACTTTGTTTGTCAAGGGGTGTTTGATGTGCAGGATTATCTTGCCCTCAGTCTTGGCTGCCATGTTGCTCAGTTTGCTAGAGGTACTTTCTTTTACTGTCTTAATGTGCCTCTTCTCTACCTCCAGTAACCAGGGCAGAAAAGCACATTCCAGAATCCCCACTGAAATGAAAATCAGGTTGAGCAAAGTGTAAAACAGAAATAAACTTGCTAACACCTGAACAGGCAAGCTTAGACCCTGCTGCTGTTCCTGATACAGCTGTTTGTATTTCACAGTGTTCCACAGGTTTCTCATGCCAAAACAGATTTGCCAGTAAATCTCCACCGATGCAGATATACTGACTTCAATTTGGTAACATATTTCAAGAGCACCACCGTTTCTCACATCTGGCTGCCCTACAGTTGTTCACTGAAAAGCTATTCTGTGAGTACTTCCAGATCATTGATTTTCTCCTGTTTCTAAGTCCATTGCTGATCTTCCTGTATTTCCACCATAAGTGGTGTCTATATTCTCAATCTTACACAGGGAGCATATGCCATGAAATATAGTAGTAGCTCAGCCCATGTTCATATGGTCCTGTTCTGTTGTTATCACTTAGCTTCTGCTTGTCGCTGCAAGCTGTTTCCAACGTGTTCTCTGATGCATCTTTTGGCAGCTGCTACTTAGAGACACAGTAGACAAACACCGACTACATAAAAAATTAAGTAAAATCGTCGCGGCTAGTAAATCAGGTTAGGGGAAGCTGGATCCATCACTTCTGCTTGTAAATATTGAGTTCTGTGGTCCTTGGATAACTTAATATATAATTTGCTCCTCCAAATAGAAGCATAACAAGATGCAGTTGCTGTGGCTGTGAATCATGGCATCTATGCCAAATTAGCATGACTACTCACAGTGGCCAAATGCCAGGCAATAAGAATGTGGTGTGTACAGCAAGAGATCTTAATTTTGAAATCTGTAAGGAGATTATGTCATGCAGGGGAGTTAGAAGTCCTCAGTGAAGACCAGAAAAGGCCTCAGTAGTGAGGAGATGATCACACTCCATATCTTAGGAAGGGGCATTGCCAAATCTCCCCAGTCAGCTGGTCAATAGGACAAATGAATGCCTGTGCTGCTTTCATTGTTCTGTTTGTAGCAAGGAAAGAAGTGTTACTGGAAGTATGTTAGAGCTACCTAAAAGGTTCTCAGTGTAGCCTAAATTTCTTTCCTGAAATTATAGTATCTAGAGGTTCTTTTTTCAAACCTTTTTTTTTTTTTTTTTTTCCAGAGCTGCAGGGAAGCACTTAATGTAGCATGAATATATGGTACTGGAAAATGAAAGCAAAGAAAGCAGAAGAAGTCTGGTGGAGACTAATTAGGTTTTCTGAGTCACTAATGTTCTTCAGTGTTATTCTGGCAGCAGGAAGTTTGAGACTTACAACCAACATTATAAAAACAAAGGAAGTAATTTCTGTGTCAAAGATAGAAGGGCTTTCAGGACCTCTCCTACAAAATATGTGATTTATTTGTTTCTTTTGTTGTTGTTGCCAGGGCAGGCAAGCTAGGTAGATTGTCCTTATTCGTTTCTAGTGGAAACGAGGGTTTGCTTGTATGAGCAGTTAGCCATAGAGACACAGATAATCCAGTTCTACATGGTTTTTTATAGATACAAAAGTTAAAATGCAACTGCAGCTTTAAAAGTGAGAGAAGATACATATGAACAGTTATGTTCAAGTAGAGATCAGATTACTAACCTACCAGGAGCATACTTTCCCCTCCTCAGATTATAGGTGATATTTGTTTAAAGGGGCTAGCTCCCTTTAAAGGGGGGATATTTGTATCCTGCAGAAAGTGAGTTGGTCCCACAAAGCTGTTAAATATGACAAAATACACACTATAATAGCTTGCTATTGCATTGTGCTGTTTTTGTTTTTCCCTAGCAAACTCCTCCATGTAACAACTCCAGTGACAATCCTGCATCTTTACTTCTACCTTATGAGACTCCTTTTGTCTTCTGCACTTATATTCAGCCTGGTCTTCACAAGAAGAGGTCCCAACTATTTCTGCTTTCATAAAGATCTTTCTGCAAGCAAGAATTTGTCTGCTCTATGACTGAAGCTCAAGTAGTATAAATAATGAGTTAAGTCAGATATGGCCATATGGCGTGGAGCACAAAATGCTCTTACATCCCGGTTAGTTACCTGAGGCTCTGAGCTCCACATTGCTGCAGCTTTCTTGCTGTCAGCACTCAAAATGGCTCATTTAATGCTAGGCTGAGTACATCTAACCATGCAGCAATCACACAATGGTTTTCTGAAGAGACATACTTTCTAGAACATGCCTTCATTGCATGCTAACCTTGGATTAAATGAACCAAGGAAAGGGATCCTGAAGTTCTCTAACTTGCTACAATGCAGTCCTGCTATTATTAAGTCTGCTGCTGAACGTGTGAAAGTGTGGGGGATCAACAGAAACTTCACAGAAGCAAAGCCCTGTGGTAGGTGGAAACGGCAGCCTTGTCACAAAATCTGCAGAATAAACTCTGAGGCAGTGCCACTAGAACAAAGCCAAGCAGTACAAGAAACATCATTACAGACTGAAAAAAGGAATCTCTACAGGCACTCTTATTTAGATCACCTTGAAGGTGACTGAAGAGAGAAGAGGTTGGTATTGGTAATAAACTAGAAAGTGAAGGTCTCACTTGAGGCAAGAGAAGAAGAGAGAACTGCTGTAATGAAACAATATAGAAGATGAGAATGAGTGGAGGAGAGGAAAGCAAGCTCTGGACTCTTTGGTAATGAGGTGTGCCAGTCCACCATCCTGAGGAATGAATACTGTTAGAGAATATATAAGAACTGCCAAGGCCAATGTGCTTCACTAGCAGGGGCTTATACCTGAGGACAGTGAATTGTTTCCACTGACAGTGTGTCACAACCACTGTCCAGCTGAGATTGCTGGTATGTGTCAGAGTGATTTGGAAATATGAAGAGACAGTCCAGTGATCATAGAAAATGTGTGACCAAAGAGTTAGAGAAGGCCTAGCAGAAACAGAAATATCATGTTCCAGAACGTGCCTTGTCCTTGGACAGCAGAAAACTGTGGAACAACATCTTATGGATTTTGCTTTCCCTGGACAAAAGAAGTTAGGACAATCTGATTAAGATTATGTCTCTCCTATGTAGTTGAATATGTCCATCAGCACCCTTAAATGTTGAGAAAAATAAAATTTATTTTCAGAGATATATTTCTTCCCTTCCTTTTTTGTTATAAACAGAAATATATGTGCTGATTTATTGGAATCATTCCTTTTGCTGTGATGTGCAGGATAAATAATGAGCTACACTGTCTGAAATGTGATGCTGGGTATTAAACATAGCACTTCTCAAAAAAAAAAAAAAAAAAAAAAAGCAACTCCTGTGATGATATAAACCCAAACTTTATTTCTTACTACTTGTGTCTTATAGATTGAAACAAACGTGATTTTATTTTCAGAGGTGTACTCTACTGCAGCTCTTCTGAAGTAGTGTTGGAGGTTTCCTGTAGCAATTCATGGTTGCTGAATATGGGCACCTTTACATTTAAGAAAGTGATGATTTGTTCTTGCACACTTGTGGTAACTTTTAAAACCTTTAGAATTGTTTAGTAGTACGTGCCTTTGTAACCAGGTTCTGTGGGTGAGACCTCATGTCTCACGGGTGCACCTTACACAGAGTTTATGTGCGAAGGGGTCTTTTAACCTGTTGAAATAAATTGCCTGAAGAGTTTTATTAAGAGAAAAAAGCCTGAAGGTAATTGATCTGCTGCAGGCTGGAGCAGGCCCAGTTAATCTCAACAGCTGAGCCATCCCACAGCAATTTTATGAACCTTAATAATGTCAACCCTTCAAGTTTCTAAGTGTTCCATGACTCTATTGATTTTGGCAAAAATTGAAATATAGGTTACAGGAGTTAAAAATCAGCAGAACGTATCATATTGCTCTTTTTCTATGCTGGTTACGTACAAAACTCCATCTGGAGCCTGTATCCTTCAATCACTCAGACAGCAACAATAGACTCCTTTGGTTACTGAATTTATAACAAGGCTACTCAACTAAAATCAAATACAAAAAAGAGCAAATTGTGGGACTTTTTCTCCTGAAAAGCAGGTGGGGGAAAATAGTATGTAGTCTTCAAACACTTGAAGGGTGTTCCTCTTATGCCTTCATTTATATTTAGTATGTAATAAGCACAGATAAATGTTTCTTGCAATATGAAACTGCCACACGTAATTCATGCTGGAAAGAGCCTGGGTACTCAGGAGACCGGCTGTCTTATATGAAAAATTGTATTTCTTCCTTGCTTGCCTTTTTGAGATCAGTGTAATACATGCCCTTTGCAGTTTTCCCCCCAAAACAGCTAGTGGTAGAAGGGTGCTTCTCCCCCCAGCAAGGAAAGAAATATGGGGCCAAGAGAACTTGTGGACACACAGGATTTCTGTCAGTCCCGCAGGCTGGTTTGTTTAGTACTGGTTTGTATCTTGACATCCTTATTGGGGTGTAAGCAGCCTTACTACTGCACAAAGACAGCAAAAGCCATCCTGTTCTTACACTTCCATTGCCTCAGTGGCTGAATCAGAACCAAAATTACTTTCCTGTGCCAGTTATATATCTGTTAAACAATTTTTTAAAATGCTTAGTCCAGTATTTGCCACAGACTCAAACCTTGTGTTTCACAGGATAGGATTAATAAAAGTAATTAGGAAAAAGGACATGGACATAACAGAGGCTATAAACATTATAGAAGAAACCTACATATGTCAGAGGAAAAAAAGGGGAAAGGCTAGGAAAAGTAAACAGTTGAATGGAAAATTCAAACATAGAAAACTTGGGAGCAGAAACATAAAATGACGAGTGCAGAGGGATAAAGAAAAGCCTGAAGACAGCAATTAGGAGCACCTGGGAGGCAAGAAATAGGTACAGTCAAGAAATATAAAAATAAGAAGAGGTCAGATAAGAAGGAGCAAAATCAATCTGTTTGGAGAGGTTGCAGTTACTGAAGAGTTTATACTCTGCTATATTTAATCAACACTACCAAAAGTGGTATTTAAATTAATTTATGATTATCGGATGAACCACTGCCTGAGCACTGTTCTGTGCTGAGTAGGAGAGCACAAGGAGGAGGGACAGTGGCTTTGCCGTAGCTGGGTCTTGTTCCACAGTTGTGCCGTACATAAGAGTAGGATCTTCAGGGATTGCGACTGGGAGCTCCTCAAGATAACTGCTCTGGAAAAGTCATTTAACACCTTACGTCTCAAGGGTGCACTTTACGCAGAGTTTATGTGCGAAGGGGCCTTTTAACTTCTGAACCCAAACCAAGGGTTTGGCTGGATCTGTATGAGCATTGCAAAAGCAAACCCACAATAAAACTCCACAACAAGGAGCAGGAGAAGGAAGAGGGGTGTTTTCTGTGCTGTAACACAGACAAGTAACAACACAGACAAGCTACCTTCTGGAAGTTAAAATTTTGGGCATTTGGGCAGGGGGAGATGTGGCGGGCACTTCTAGGGTGGACTCACTTTAAGCAGACGATATTACAAGGCTGAACGGCCCGGGAATGTTAAAGGACACTGAGCGAAACGCCAAGAGCTGTCGGAGGAAAAGGCCGCAGCAGCACGGAGGGCACTGCAGGCCCGCCCGCACGGGGACCGGCGAGAGCACCGCGGCCACCCCTCAGAAAAGAGGGGAAAAAGTGAGCGGGAAGAACACCGCTCCCGCCTCCTCCTCCTCCTTTTCCTCCTCCTCCTCCTCCTCCTCCTCCCCGCCGGGCCCCGGGGCGGCGCGTCCGTGAGCGGCGGGGCGGAGCGGGGCCCGCGGGAGCCGCTCCCCGCCCCGCCGCCAGCGCCGCCCCCGCCCCCACGTGTCCAGCCGGGCGGAGCGGGCGGCGGCGGCGGCAGCGGCGGAGCGAGGACCGGCCGCCCCCTCGCCCCGCTACTACGAGCCCGCCGGCTGCGGCTCCGCCCCGTGGCCTCCGGGCCCTGCCAGGGGGTGGGCGAAGCTCCTCGCTGAGCACCGCCCCCTTCGGCTCGGCTCCCCTCCCCTCCGGCGCGGCGCCCTGGCCCCGGCGGGGACTATGCGGAGATGGTCGTCCCGAGCCGAGGCAGGAACAAAGAGTCGCCGCCGCTCAAGCCCGGGCAGCAGCAGCAGCAGCAGCAGTCGCCGGGCGCCAGCCCCAGCCGTGGCCGCCGGCCGCACTCGCCCGGCAGGCAGGTCTCCGGCGGGGCCCGCGCCATGCGGAAGGGAGGCGGCGGCCGGCGGGGAGCTAGGGGCGACCCCCGGGGACTCTACCGGGAGGGGCCCGCGGCGGACGGCGAGCGGGACGTGCTGGGCCGCGGCCCCCTGAGTCTCCTGCGCGTCTGCGGTGACCGGCTCCGAGGTGAGGTTCCTGCCCCGAACCCTGCGCCCTCCCCGCTCCCTCTGCCCCCGCTGGGATGGGAGCCAGCCCTTCCGCCCGGGGGAAGGGCGGTGGGGCTGAGCGCCGCTTCCCGTCCCTCTTTCCGGCAAGTGGCGGTATCCTTGCCCCGTGCACGGGGTAGCTGTTGCCGGGGAGCGCCGGGACGTCTTTCCCCGGGAAGCGGCGGCCGGGGTCTGGCGGGCGGGAAGGTCCCTCCCGCGGGATGGAAGGAGGCAGGGAGGCGGCGGGCGGTGTCTGGCACTGCCCGGGGCAGCGGCGGCGGGATCGCGCTCCCGCCCTGCCCGGGCCCGTGCTCCAGCCTGTCACAGCGCGGGGGACGGTAGAGAGAAAGAAAAGCTGACAAAACCCACACAGGGATCGGCGAGAAACGGGGGCGACGGAAAGGGAAAGGGCTCTTTACCACATCAGCATCCTTCGGGGGAGAAGTGGGGAAACGTGCTGTTTGTGTAACTAACTCTCGTTAAAACAGTCTGTCTGGTGGTGTTGACTATCGCAGCTTGCGGTGCTGGCATGACCAGCTTATTTCTGCTGGAAAGCGTGGAGGGATGTGTATTCTTTAAAAGTCTGACTTTTCTGCTTGAGCAAATTTGCCAGTAACATAGCTATGTAGAAATTCCCTTTTGACAAGTTATTCTGTAAAAGTTATTTCAGGAATTCAAAACCTGGTGATTTATATAGTCACCTTAGTAGTCTATCTGTGGTGTTTAAAGCTTTGTGTGTAGTTACAAACTTGCTGTATGAAGTTTCTTTCAGCATTTTTGAGGTCTAGTCAAGATTCTTACATAAAACTAATATTGCAGGGCTCAGATTCTTTATAGATGCTGTACTTAAATGGTGCTTAAGGTGCTTGTGTTCTTCTGGCAGTATTTGTTGTCGACAGAAAGGCCTTCATCACAAAAGCTGATAGCAAGATATGGCTCACCTTCCTTCTGGGTAAGTAGAAGGAATACATCAGGGGGCAGGGGGGGAAATACTGATCTTTTTACCTTTCTTTCTCTGGAATAGTAAATTGTGTCGAAGTATATTTGGAAATACAACTTGGAAAAAGAAAAAAAAAACCCAAAAACATAGCTGATGTTGAAAAGGGACAGGAAATAAGTTCCTATCTGGTAACTTTTGTAAAGCTGTTAATGTAGCAGTTGATGTGGTATCAACCAATATTTATAGGAAAAAAAAAATCTGATATTTATGGATTTCTCCTATCTAGTCATTAATTTCTATGAAAAAAAAAAAAGGCAGCAACTCTTATTAAGTAATGTAATTGCAACACCATGTTTGGGAAGAGTTATGGGTGGAAGTACGTAAGTTGTAGAGGGATGTAAATTGGGATGTTATTGTCTTTGGGAATATTTTTGAGTAAACAATGAAATGGCTAATGACCAAAGTCTTGAAAAAAACACCTAAAGTATTTGCATAGAGATGCAGTCCTAAAGTTAACAAATGTTAAGTAATAGCGTATTTGTCAGATGCACCATTAGGTATAACCTGAAAGGTATTTTAGTAAAGACTGTCAGGATGTTCCAAAGATGCTGCTACTGTTAATCACATCACCAGTAGTCCTGGTTGCCAGAGGGAGTTTCTTCAGTTTGATGAATTACATTGCAAAGTAGTAGCAGGGAAACAGCCCTTAGCATGCAAACTAATTAATGAATAAAGTGTTTCTGAATTGCTTTACTTTCATCTGCTTATTCTGCATTTCCTGGACTCATAGTTACTTAAATGACATAGAAATGCTAAAAAGACGGTCAGAATTGAAAAATTATTTCCTCTGAAATTTGAGAGCAGATTAGGGAGAGAGCTTTATAATTTCTGGTATTTGAATTTGTCTGTGAAACCCAGATAACCTATTAAATATTTCATGGAAGTTTTTTTCAACTGGAGTAAAACCTTAATAGCAAACTATGTTCTAGCATACAGTATTTTCAGTAGCAAAGAATGTACATATACTAAATATGAAATAGTGAGTTTTGATTAAGTTTAGTGGAATTTGAATTTTTGCTGTTGCTTTGCATAAGATTTAAGGTGCATATTTTAAAAACAGAGGCTCCCACAGCTGGAGCTAGTTTAATTATAGAGTGTGAAATTTTTCTCTTACAAATTATCCCCAGTTTATGTGCAGCAGTAATGTTGTCAGACTTTCAAGGATCTTATACAACACTTCACCCTATTATGTTGTTTGGTTTTTTCATGACCATTGACTTGAGGCCTTATTCCTGAACACATCCTTATTATATTGCAGAGAATCTCAAAATGTAGCAGCTTGATTAAGCTGCAGAAGTAGTCAATGCTTGCAGGTTCTTCACTGTTTTCAGTTCTGCTGTATTTCTACCTGTTCACTTTGTGGATATTTGCAAAATATGAATCAGTTTTTGTATGCTTCACGTCCTGTTGGATTATAGTGTCTCAGCATTTGTTGTTCTCTTGGTAAATAAAGCCAATGAATGGCTGTATTCTTCAGTATTTAATTTCCAGAATTAGAGTCCTTTTTATATGCCATCCATATTGCTTTTCTCAGAATAACACACAGGCAAAAATAGGAAATCTATCAGATTTTACATAATAGCCCTAGTCTGCAAAAATCTTATCATATGCTTTGCTTTTAGGGCTTCTTAGGCTGGGTGAGAAAATGGCATCTGCAAGTTCAAGTACATAGTAGCTATGTAAGTGTCTATAGCATTAGGACTATAGTATTCCCTTCCTGTCCCCTCCTTCATTCCCTCTCCAGCAAGGACATTAATGAGATCAAAGGGTGGTAATTTAACAGAGCTGAGCTGCATGTGTTCCATCAGAAACTGGCATAATGCAGTCTGTTGAAAAATGCTGATTTGGACTTAGCGTGGAAGTCTATGAATTAAGCCCATTGTCTCTTGAAATATGAGTAATTAACATTAATTGCTGTGTGATTATGAAAGGTCTTCACTTTCTACTTTTAATAGAACGATACTGTGAAAATGTATATGAAATTTTCCAAAATAACTGAATGTATTTACACTTAGTGCATTGACTTTCAATAAAACATTTATTGAAGAGAAGAATCAGATTTAAAGACATTGTTTCCTCTATGAAATAAGTGGTATGTCTGAATGTGAAATGCAATTTCCATAAGAATAGTTAATTTATTTGTATCGGTAAAATACTGCATATTTGGAACCACATGAATTTGAGTTAATGAGCAATCCTGGTAACTAATATGCGTTGGACTTCACTGTATATACTTACCTAACATGTGGTCTGTCTGAAAATCGGAGGTTTTTTTATACCTGGCGTGTGTGTGTGTATATGCAAATTATTTCAGCATCTAATCTTACTGGGAATCTTGGGAATGTTGCTGAGAAATAAAACAATGCCTTGTGCACATGTGTAACTATTATTCAATAAGCAATAACTAAGAAAGGTATGGGCTGCTCTGTTTCTTTCCATAAAATTGCTGCAAAACATGTTTTTTGTATGGAATATGCTTTGCTGCAGTGCTGATAGAGCTAACGTGCTTACCTGGAATTCCATGTCATATCAATACCTGCTCTTCTGAAAAAGACATCTTCAGCTTTCCATGAGAACCAGTGTAAATGTCCTTAGTATAAAATTAACCCCTGCAGCTCCTGAACCTTTTCTAAAACATTAAGCTCTGCTTACACCAAGCAATTTTTGTGATTTTTTTTTCTAGAAAGTATATAAAAATATGAAGTTTTAAGTGAAAAATTTGGGTCTTCATTTTCTAGCTGGAACCCAGGCTTGTCTTTGAAAAACCTACTTCAGTGATGGAAGTGGAGCTGTTAAACTCTGAGGGAAGTTTCAGCGTGGTATAGCATCACCTCACCTGCTGTGTGAAGTGTTTAGCACGAGGTCAATGTTGTTAAATCGTACCAGCAGCTAGTTTAGAAATTTTTTAGGAATTTTTTTGTGTGTTTTTCTTTTTATTTTGTGGTGGTAATTTGTTTTGGTTTGCTTTCCGGTTGTTTAAATTTTAATTTTATTTTTTGTCTTACCCAGCTTCACCTTGGATCTCTTCACATGCAAAACGTAAATTTTAAAATTAGGTCATAATGCAGCACACTAGTTAGGAACCTTGTTGTGACCACGATAACAAGTACTGTCAGCACTTCCAGGCTCTGTGTTGGGGGAATATGTGAAGTATATATATATGGAATATATATATTTTGTGTGTATACTAGGGTATGAAGTGTACAGTAAGTCCACTCCCATTCCACATAAATTTAGTGAGTTTGCAAAGGTGTTTTTCTTTCTCTTATCCCTGCTGCTTTCCAGAAATAGACAACCCTAGTCTTGTAACATGGAGCCTGAACAAATGTACATTCACTAACTCTCAGACTGTATTCTGCATCAGCATGCAGGCATTGCTGTGTGTTTTACCAATGTCCAAGCAACGTGACTCATTCCACCTCTTCAGAGAGGCAGCTGCAGTGTCTGGGTGCCAGAGGGAAGGTGTGTGCCAGTCAGCACCCTGGAGAGGGACATGGTGCTCAGCACCTTTCTGGCCACAGCTGGGTCTAAGCAGGGAGGGTGGTTGTCCTCTCCACTTCCTCTCTGCTCCATTCAGCCTTTGTGAGTAAGAGGGCTCTTCATTAACCATAAAGATTTTCATGGATTAAAGGCAGCTAGTCTGCCAGAACTTCCTATGGCAGAAAGCCTAGAGGGCAACAGAGACACCTTCAGTCTAGGAGGAGCACTGTGATCCCCCTAAATGCCTTCCCATTATCCCCTCACTCATGCAGGCTTTGTTTCTGTGGTAAGCTGCATATGTTGTCAGAGCTGCTCAAGCAAAACAGAGTGGTTCCTGCTCTCTCTGGATCTTGTCACACTCAAGAGGCCAGAGACCTGTACTGTTAACCTGCTGCTTTTTCTGCATATCTCTCTTCCCTTTGTCCCTCAGATTGCTTCCCTTGTTCTGTACCTACATGGCAGCAGTGCAGATAGTCTTCAAATGGACAAATGGAACTTTACTGTATTCAGAGTCTGTAATTTTTTATCAATTACAGACTCAATTAGATTTTTGTTGGTTGTCACGGTCCATTTGGATTTCTCATATTTACAGCACAGTGTGCTCTGTAAATTAAAATTTATTTTATGGGTCCATTAGGAAAGAAAACAAACAAACATGACAAACAAGGGCCAGTCCACTTTGTACAGGCTAGTCTTAACACAGGAATTCACTAATCATCATTTGAGACATGAGGCTTTGAACTCAAGTTCTCTAGATTATAGCTCAACTTGAAACTTCTGAGTTGTGCACCTCTCAACAAAATAATTACCAAGATGATGGTGGAAGTGTTCTTCCTTCCTTTTTCATCATGATGCTGTATCACACCAAGAAGCATGAAAGCCTCAGGAGTCCAGCTGCTGCTCAGTCTGCTTCAGAAATTTTTTGGCTCAGCTGATGTGTTTTCACCTTAAAGCTTGAAAGTTTGGTCTGTTGAGTTTCCATGAGTTAGCAGATTCTGAAGAAGCTGCCAGACAATCAGTACACCAGGAGGTGCAGGAGATAATGGCTGCAGAGTGACCTTAAGCCCTTTCAGGCCACTTGGTCCTGCTTGTTGGTTGCCCTTGCTTTGACCTAGCAGAGCTGCTGGTAGTGTGCCTCAGACTTTTTAGCTTGAGTTAGTGAAAATCTGAGCAGGAGTTGAGTGAACAGTCACAGTAGGCCTCATAAAAATTCTAAAAATATTTGTGCATATTAGAAAAAATGCTTCTAATTCAGTTTTGTTGTTGATAACTGAAATATGTGTGTTAGATGCTGGTGGGTCAGCTTGAGTGATGCAGGGTGTAGGTGAAAACGTTGCTTAGTGCTGAATACCACTGAAAATTTTCAAAGACCTGGTTGTGGAGGTTAATTCAGATGTTCCTATTCTTCTGTTTGCTGGGGTCTTGAGTACCTTCTGTGCATCTCTGAAGTAGTACTGCAATTACTGCAGTGAACACAATTTCATGTTCAGTTATTTAAATATTTGAGTAACTTTGCACCTTTTGTTTCCTTTACAGCTGTTTTTGCAGGAGTCCTACATTGGTAAGGTTAAATTTATTGTTTCAGAGTAATATGGTATTTTAAAATAATAAAAATATAATTTTTTGTTATTTTTAGAGAAGATATTGGGATAATTTATATTTAGAACTTTTCTCCCAAGACTATATTATCTTTGAGCTGAATAATTCTATTCTTGTGAAGCTGAGATGAAAGGTTTCTTAAGCCTTTTCAGAGGAGAGTAAAGCCTGCTTTTCAAGCAAAAAATTGCTGCTTAATCATTAAGCATCTGCACTTAATTTAAAATATGAACAATTTTATATATAATATATAGTATTTTTAGTAATGCCATAATAGAATTTCATAAATACTCTGTTCATACTTTCTCAATTTAGAATTATCTGAATAGATGAGAGTATTGGTATATGTGTAAATTACAGTAGCAGTTTATAAGTAAACTTTGGGTATTCACTGAATGTTCTTTGGTAACTATGACTTAGTACATATTCTAAACCTCTTTATTCCATTTTAATTGTTATTATTTTTTGGCAGGTGTCACATAACGACTCTTTTTGAAAATGACCGTCATTTTTCTCACCTGTCAACACTAGAAAGAGAAATGGCTTTTCGCACGGAAATGGTTAGATTACATTTCAGTGTTTGCAAAACTTCTGTCTAATCTGATCACGGGCTTTCCAAAATTTCTTAATACATTCCGCATAAGTATACATATTGATCTCATACAACTACAGTGCATTGCACTTTTACATGCAGAGTATTTGTGTGACTTGCACCTGATCCCTATGAATGTATCACTTCACAGTTCACTTAAAATATAATCTAAAAGTAGGGTTCTGGAGGACCCAAAATACAAAACTGCAAGTACCTTATACCTTGCTTTCAGTTATAGTCTTCTTATGCAGCCTTTTTTTGCTAAATATTTTTTTCAATTAATATATGTTGGAATATATGTATACACGCACACATACCCCTTTTGTCTACTTTTATTTTGAGAATTGTGAAACACTATGTGATGCATAGTTACCAGCCCAAATGAGAGATTGCCAGGTATGCTATGAAACAAAGTGGAAGGAAACCCACATTGCTTGTTTCGATGGCAGTAGCAGAAGAGATTTGAAAAGCTGGATAGTCATCTTCAATAAGCCTGTCCCGTTTGTTACGTTACAAAATTTGTTTAAAAATGAAGCTTGTATGTAGTGGTTCCTGAAGCAGAAGTAGTATCTTTAATTGTAAATAATAAATCTGTTCTCCTATAGGGTCTTTATTATTCCTACTTCAAGATCATTATTGAGGCACCATCATTTTGGAGTGGAGTATGTGCAATTATGAATGACAAACTAACTGAATATCCTTTAGTGATTAACACCTTACAAAGGTTCAACCTTTACCCAGAGGTGAGCTATGTTTTTAATATAATACCTTCTGCAAATATTTGGTTGTTTTAGCTTTGACTACAAGTTTGTAAGAAGAGTTGTTCTGGAAAATGTGGTTGTAAAGATGCAGTGACTAATGAAGTGTTGCTTAAATACTGTACTTCAGTTCCAGATTTCAAATGAGAAAGTTCCTTCATACATTGTGATCAATTTCCAAACTTCACGTATTTTCAATCAACTAGGAAAGCTTTCTTGATCTTAGTATTTTGTGCCCAAAAGTTGCAGACCAATCCTGTACTTCCTGCCTTTTTTTGTTCTTTTCCCTGAAAGCAAGTAGGTTGTTGACATTATGTACTTCAGGATATAAGACGTATGAAATTAAGGTAGCATGGGACAATGGTGACTGCAGTGATACAGGTTGCAGGAGTTATTTTGTTTTCCATTTTGTGTAGTACATCCAAAACTGACAGAACTAAGCACATCACAGTTCACAGCGGCCGAGAAATCCATGAGTGGTAATAAGTTTACTTAGAAGTTGTAGGGGAAATTCCTCTGTGGAGGACTGACTGCTGTTGTTTTGTACATACTTAATGTTGAACTTGTTACCTGATTAGATCATATTCCTACTCTGCTTTTTTGTCATTAAAAAGAACAAGTGTATTAAGTACAAAAAAATGCTGAGGTTTTTGTCTCTTGAGGTTTTGCTAGTGTGTCTCAAACATTTTGCAAAGAGAACATTCCTTTGGTTAATGTATGTTTCCATAATTTCCTGTGTTTATTTTTATGAGAACCAGCTAATAATGGGTGTGATTGTTGGGTACTAGCTTTTATCCTCATTTTCCTGTTCTGTTGGAGCAGAGCTGCTTTCAGGAAATACATGTGTAAGAGTTCTTGATGTGCCTGTATTTGTACAAGTTGCATGTGGTGGTTTCATTTGCTTCTTAAGTCCTTGCTCTGGAAGAACTAAACACTATGTAATGAACACTTTTTGTTGCCCTCACTTGTTTAGGGTTTGCTTGTAATTTTTTTCTAACTCCAGAGGGATTTCAATTCAGTTCTAGAAATGCCCCATTTTAAACATCATCTGAATACTAAAGAGTCATTTCCTTTAGCTGACAAAGATTTATTGACTTCAGCTATAGTCTGACTTTCAAAAATCAAAGATTATTGGTCAAATGAACTTGTTCTTAAAGACTCATCAGTATCATGCTGAAAGACAATTAAGTAAATTAGACGATTAAATCAAAACAAAACAATCAGTTATAGTGGCTGACATTCTGTAAGAACACTAGGCTGATTGCAGTGCAAAGTATGTAGGTTTGTCTGTTCATTCAGTTGTCTAGGATTATACTGGCTCGCAGAAATTGGTGATAAAGTATTAATTCATTCATCTTTTCTGTGCCTGTGTGGGCATGCAAAGCAGACAAACAGTCTCCTCTGCTCCTTTCAGTCATTTACTGCTTAATTTCTAGCTTTCCTGTAAATAGTGCTTTGGGGTTTATTTTTAAGTGTATTTCTTTCAGTACTCCTGTTTCCACATAACTGTACTTGTAAAACTGTCGATAGGTGCAACTTGACATCTGAAATATGTTGTCCAAATTGGTAGAATTCTCTTATGATTATAATGGGGCTGGGTGGTGAGAAGATGCTTGTGGATTTATTTGTTAGCAGTAAAGTTTTTCCTTCAGATGCTCAGTAGCCAGTCGTGCTTCCTGAAAGTGTTTCATTTCCTGTTTTATATTTTGGACCTTTCCAGCTCTTTCAGCCCATTAGTAGCAATAAGGCTGAATTCTAATAAAATGTTTGTTTGTTTAGTGGATATTAAAATTAAATTCATCAAAACCAATCTGGAAATCCCATTGCTAAAAGGATGTTAAATTAATTAAGAAAAGTAAAAGAATTCACTTGTATATACAGCTAGTACTAGCCTTAAAAACTTCAAAAAAGGGAAAATAAAGTAAAATGAGTCTGTAGCAATCAATACATCTTTTATGTGAATTACACATGTAAGCTGTAAAAAACCTGTTGAAAGCAACAAGGTAGTCCTTGTGGCTGTACAATATTATAATCCAAATAAAGTTGATTTTCCAAGTATTTGCTCCATAGTCAGGTTGTTCTAGTAATTGTGGTGTTTTCATTTCTGATGAAAAATGGCAGAGGGATGATAATGCTTTAGTTTCTGTGGTGGAGAGATAATGTGTTAGGTTTGCTCTCTGGATAGTCATTGTTATGGAACTGTTGATATTTCTGTGTGTGGTGGTGATAATGAAAATGTGAGTTGAAATGAGGAGTGTGTTGCAAAGATCTGTGTAGTTGGCTTTAAAGTGCACATTCAAAGGCAACTAGTGAAAGGGCTTGAATTTTCTACGTGTTCTTTTACAGCAAAGGACTAGCCTGGTCCACAGAACTCTCCTGGGTCTGAAAGCTAGGGTTTTGTTTTCCACGTTCTGTTTTACTGTCTTATCTGGTACAGAACAGTAGAAATTCCAGAAACATCACTGTGCTCCAACTGACCTAGCAATTTTGTATTGTTTTCTGATTTGTTTCCATTTTTATTCCCTTGTTAACTGTTTCATATAAAGTAGCTTTTGGCAAACAATGGGGGCTTTTGCATGAAGTACTTAAGTACCTAGCCTGATGCCTTTTTAGGGAGTATTCACTTTTAAAATCTGTAGTAGACACAGTAGACACAGGCACTTGCGGCATAAACAGGTTAAATGGTTAAGTTGATAAACTAATCACTGGAATTTTTTTCTTTTTTTGGGGGGGGGGGGGGCGTGTTTTTTGTTTTTTCGGGGGATTTTTTGGTGCAACACTGGTTTGGCAAGAATGCTTTATATGCTTGGGTAATGTCAGCTTCAGGGCTGGTGATGCAAATATGCCATACAGATGTCCCTAACAAAGCACATTCAGGTGATAAGAAGAAAGATGCCAGTTTGGTTCTCCAGGCCTATTGATGTCTGTCTGGAGATGGGGCAGGTGTCTGGTTCATGTGTGCACACATGCATTGCCAGAAGCACCAGGGCACAGATGTTTAGAGAGCTTCCAGGAATTCAGGATACTTTATTTTTAAGGCACAATGTTGAGGCATGGAGTCTTTGTCTAGGAAGATTTAGTCATATTTTAAATATACAGGATTTGCATTAGGAGGGTGTGAAGGCCACAGATGAAGTGAACCATGATGATTGGAGCCTTGGTATTAAAAATATATGAATTTTAGAATCCCAGGACAGTTGAGGTTGGAAGGGCTGTCTGAAGATTGACTAGTCTCAACACTGCTCAAACTAGAGTGAAGTAGAGCAGGTTGCTCAGTGTCATCTCCAGTTTCAATTTGAATATACTCCACCTCCGTGCAGGTTGTTCCAGTGTTTGCCCCTCCCAAATTGAAAAAGTTTTTTTGCTATGTATAAGTGGCATTTCCTGTATTTGAATTTGGGATCATTGTCTCTTCTCTTGTCAACCAAAAAGAGTTTCTCTTGGTCATCTTTATTCTATGTCCTTCTTGTCTTGAGCAGCCCAGAACTGGGCTCAGCACTGCAAATACCGTTCTAGCAGTGCTTAGTAGAGGGGAAGAGTCTCCTTTCTTGTCCTGGTGACATACAGCTGATGATATATTTTTTTTTCCATCAAGGGCTTGTTGCTGGCTCGAGTATAAATTGTCTACTAGAACTCAAAGGTTTTCTTCTGCAAAACTGCTTTCTAGGTGGTCAGCTTCCAGCTGTACTGGTGCACAGTAGTGTTCATCCCCAGTGCAGGGCTTTGCATTTCCCTTGGGAAGATTCCTGTTGGCCCATTTCTCCTGCATTTTGATATTCCTCTGAATGGCAGCACAAGGATCAGTCGCTCCTTCCAGTGTTTACCCTGCAGACTTGCTGAGGATGTTCCCTTGTGCCGTCATCTAGTCTTAAAATGTAGAACAGATTGGCACCAGATTAAAAAAATATCCACAGCTGTCTCCTTATCTATCAAGACAGTCATCTCAGAAGGTTATAAATCACACTGGGCAAGTGTGATTTCACCTTTGTAAATCCATGCTGATTGCTTCAAATCACTTTTTTGTCCTTTGTATGTTTGGAAGTGGTTTCCAGGAGGATTTACTCCATCACATTCTCACACACGTTTCTGTTTTTCTTTCTTGCCCTTCTTGAAGATAGAAGTGACATAAAGAGTTTTATTAATTGTATGGGGAACGAGAAGAGAGAATCATCTTTCTTATATATGTTCTCTGTGACACAGGGCAGAGGCAGCTAATACTGCAGTGGTGAAACATATTGTCAGTCTGGGAACCCCTGGGTTATAACTTTCAAAGCAGCTCAACCGGAATAGCCACATTACTCATTTATGAACTCTATAAAGTCAGTTATATCCTGACAGAATAGCTTGGGAATGTTATTAACTAATGACTTTGCTGTGAGATGAGTTGTCATTTTTGCTGTGTGTAAAGTACTGATGTTTTCTATGTCTGGTGTTGAGATTTAATTGAGTTGTTGTTACAAGAACATTACAGCCTTTGTATAGAAAATGGAAATGCTCTCTTACATTGCATCTGGAAGCCCTTTGTAATGCATTCTTAAAATTAACCCATCAAAATTTAACAGACTAAAAATCCTAAAGATTTGGTCCACTAATATTCTTGTGAGGTGGAAAAAAATCAACTGGCTTGCCTGGGTTCAATTTGGTCAATTGTCCTCTGTCAACAATATCCGTGATTTTAATATCTGATAAAACAAAAATACTCAAATGCGGAACCTTCGAGACGATGCTATATGTAGGGATTTTTTTTTTTTGGAATATTGCAGCTCGATGCATGAAATTGTTTCTGTGATAAAGCATCTAAATATCAATAGGCATAATTTTAGTCTGTTAATAAACACTTGGTCTATTAGATGCCTCTAGGAAATTGTGGTCAAAAGTGCTTAAGTTGCTGAGATAAATCCTGAGTTTGAAAATGATCCTGGATGAGGGCCAGCTGTCATGAGAGGTTACTCTGGGCAGAAACTTCTAATCTGTTCTCCCCATAGGTGGTCCTTGCCAGCTGGTACCGCATATATACCACAATTATGGATTTCCTTGGTTTACCAACAAAGACATGTTGGACTGTAAACAGAGGAAAAGGGCTTAGTCCTGTTGAAAGCTGTGAAGGTAAACTCTGTTTTATCATGGTTTCTCCTTGGAAGCGTACAATTGAGGCTTTATGTATTTCAGAAATAATAAATATTCTTCTGTTACCAAGGGTGAAAATGTGGGTTTTGCTTATTAGATAAAGCAAATCCTGCCTAGATTGAATTCCTATCCTGGACTTCAAAACTCCACAGTTATGGTTTGAGCCTTCATAATGTTGGATTGTTACAAAGAATAAGATGTCCTAAATGTAATTGGAAGCCTATTGTACATGTATTATTTTTTTGTAACTTCTGAAAGATCCCAAATACATTCCAAGTTTCTACATTTCAAAATTTCCTCCCTCAGTTTTGGAGATTTTTTAGAGAAATATTAGTGATGCTGCTGAGAAGAATCCTCTTCCTCTCATGAGCTATTCTTTAGCATAAGAATTTCGACCTTGTACCTTGATTTTGACACCAAAGCAAGGACTCTGCCACTTTTTTTTTTCCTGCATTTGAAATATTGGCTTGTCAAGTAAGTTTTAAACAATAAAAGTACCTTAGCAAGAAGTGCTTTCAAGGTGTACTACAGTCAGTTCAAGCTGAATAATAGATGGTAGTTTGTGAAGTTGTTTCATTTTATCATTTAAAAAGCCTTTGTGTGATGACAGGGTAGTATTTTTCCTTTTCACAAAGGCTGTAAGAACTTCAGAGCTTGAATGGTTCACTTTCTCTAATTTTGTAAGAAGCAATAAACAGTGTACAACCTTTCATTCCTGTTTTTCTTAAAAACAAAATCAAAAGAAGCACCAGCTATTGAGACTACTGTGTTTGGTGAGCATATCATCAACTTTAGAAAACTGCCTTGCTGTATTTTCAGCAGTGGGGAATAATCAGTTCTGCATATGAAACTATGAAGTTTTGCTGCCATTCACTTTAATGAATAAGGCTTTTTATGCTGTATTGCTGAAATGATTAGAGCCAGGAGGTTTTAAAGAAGTTGTGGGAAAGATAACAGCAGAAGAGTGAGCACAAAAGTGTCTGTTAATGAATAAATTGAAAGACTTGCATTACTGGAAAGTATCTTGGCTTATAATGAAACAAAGAAAACAAGGAGCATTGTGTGTGTGATATGTTTATAGATGGATTTACTCCTGCAAGAGATGGGAAGTGAGAGTCTAGGATTAACAAACCTGTATTAAAAAGCTCTATGAAGTCAAAATGTAGTCGTGAGAAAATTCTTAGCAGTACTTCTACCTTCTAAACCTCACAGATTTTTTCTCTGCAGTTAATGCATCCTTCCTGGCTTATTCTGTCACTGACTGCTCCAGTGTTATGTGCACCTGTACTCTTCCTGGATTTTTTCAAAGCTCTGGTCTCCTGATTAAATCTTCACAATAGTCTTATAATGACGTTTACTTTTTTTTTAATTGTCTCTTTCTGTTGGTACACTGAGATATTATACTGATAGTTTATATATAATATAGATATATTAAAATAGTATGCTGATTGTATGGTGCTTTATAACCAATATGGCCTTTAATTCTATATTTGACAACAATATATTAACTTTCTTGTTAGGGTTGGGAGACCCTGCTTCCTTTTATGTTGCTGTGATTTTTCTATTGAATGGATTCATGATGTCACTGTTCTTCATATATGGTACATACCTCAGGTAAGGCAGTTGAGACTGGGCTATTTATTTGGTATTAGTTTCCAGGTTTTAGACAAAGTTTGAAAAAGTGAGCATAAAAATATTTTATGGGATATTACTTGTTTGTACAGCAGTAGTGTGTGGGGGTTTTTTTACATATATACGTTGTCACTAAAAATTACTCATTGATACCACCAGCTTGTGGATAAAACTAGATGCTGTGTGTGTTTTAAACAACTTTTGACATATTTCTGCTCTTAAAATTATCACTGCACCTCATTGTTAAACACAAGTTGAATGACAGTGTACTTTTAAGCAACATTGGGCTTTTCCCTGTGCTTTGCTTTAAGTCACGTTTGCATGTATTTCCATTTTAACTTAACTGAGAAGGCAAAATATTTTTTGACATAATGCATTCTTTTGGACAAATTATATGCACTTCCCTTTTTCTCTAAATTTGTGTTTTCAGTATCTGTCCTTACATTTCAGGAGCTGTAATACACTTTCATACAAAAATAGATTCCACATTCAGCAGAAAAGCAGAAGTGGAAATTTGTTTTCTGTTTACATCTGGTTTCATGTGTTGGTTTTGCCAAAAAGTCAAAGGCAGCTATGTTTTCCTTTGAAGGATGTGATTGGTTTTCCCCCTCATTCATTTTCTGGTTTCATTGTTATGGATTTTCTTCTTTCTCTCGGGCATGTGCTGGTAATTAAAATAAGGAATAGTTGAGGGCAGACACTGTTCAGTAAAAACAGGAAGTTGCCTAGTGCATGTTTTGAGGAAGTAGGTGAACTTTGAATATTTGTGTCATTAACTTGTAATATTTCTCTTAAGGGAGTTATACAGAAATTCACACTTCATATATGAATGTCATTGAAAAATCAGTGAGCTCTTTATGTCTCACTACTTTCTTTAGAAAGCATAGACCTTGAGTTTTATTTCTGGTTAGCAATTTTTTTTGTTTCTAGGGCTAACTTTTTTAATGTTAAGCACATTCTTTTTGTCATTTTGCATTTTAGTGTTGAAGCTTTTCAAATTTATAGGATGTAAGGAAGGTTGAGTTTTATGTGCAAGAATGCACAGTTCTTGGAGATTGTTTTAGCGCTCGGTATCTTTAATCCTCAGATTTTGTACCCAGAACCTACTGATTCTGTTTGACTTGTATATTAGTGATGGGTGAAGGATCTGAGAGGATTTGAAGGGATTGTTTTTGACTGGCTTTTTTTTGTGTGTGTGGTTGATTTTTCTTTTTGTTCTTTGGTTGGGGTATTTTTTTTTTAAGAATCTTAACAGCTGACTGCTGTGTTTGTTTAGTAGCAAAAATGGTATCATGTGTTATTCAGAGTAGTGGTAAATTTGTGTGCGCAAAAATATTCTTTGCTGTTTATCACATAACTTGAGCAATTACAAATCTGTTCAAACAAGTAGGAACCTTATCTATTGCTCTTTTGACATGGGAAAAATCTAAGTAATATTTTTGGGTTTACCTTTGCTGTTTATTCAATAGGTGAATTTGATTGATGCGGAAATGTAAAAAATACTAAAGTCATGTTAACATTGCAGTATTTCACGTAAAAATTCAGTCGTATCTTGCATTGACCATATAATGAGTTCATTTTTAAGTATGTTTTTTGAATGTGCTTGATTTGATTACCCTAAATTAATCTTTAGATCCAGACCAAAATTTCCCGCTCAGCATCTTGGGGAAGAAGTACTGCATTTATATTGACTGGTTTTTAAAAGCACCGGATGTAATCATCTAAAGCAAAATTTGTGAGCAATGGAATAACTGTTTTCCAAGATACTAACATTAAAATTGGTGTTCTGCAAAAAAGAGTTGATGTATGAGGGACTGGTTTGCTCTGAAATAAACACGGTCTGACTAACTAGTGTTTTACTATTATATGTACTCTGTTCATTACCTTCCCTTGATGCTTGAAAGCTTTCCTCCCTTCCCTCCAGTAACCTTAGCTGTACACAAGTGCTGCTTCACAGTTTTTAAGCAACATTAACCATTATAAGATCCTGTTGTACCTATTCCTCTTTTCACAGTGGGAGTCGTCTAGGAGGCCTGGTTACGGTGTTGTGTTTCTTTTTCAATCATGGAGAGGTAAGTTTCCCTCTACTACCACTTATTTTTTTTAATTACTGTTGAAGTTTAAGCTAATTCTCATTTCATTAAATGTAGCGATGTTGCTTATTCATTTCAGATTTAATTTAAATAACTTAAATTCAGTCAAAATAAATGAATAAGACAACTGAAAGAAAAATAGACCATGACTGGAAATTATATAGCACGGTCCACTGTCACTGTAGTGCTTAAAATAAAAAATCAGAAAGGAAATATACTGTAAATTGGTCCTGAGATTGAAACTTAGTAGCACAATGACTTCAAGTTTCAAAACATCAGAATGCTCTATTTTCGTGCCCATACCACGCATAAGTGGGCTACATGTACCGTGTGAGTAAGCTCCAGAAGCTTCTTTAAATTGCTATATATTTTAGTGGAAAATCATCAATACAAAGAGAAGTACAAAGAAACCTCCATATTACTTATATACTATACCCAGGATACACAGAATTTAGAAATAGTGTATGTATATAAAGATCCCAGTGTTAAACTTAAGCTGCTTCGCAGGAAAGATGAAAAAAAGAAACTGTTGCTTAAAACATATACAGGTTTTCCCAGTTAATGCTGTTTGTGTCATTGTTTCATATTTTGGAAGAAAATTCATAGCTTTCATTCTGATTCCCTTGGGCTGTTTTGTTTGGGGGTTTTGTTTGTTTGTTTGTTTGGCTTGTTTTTTTTTTTTTTCCCCCTTAGTGCTCAGTTTATGAATGGAAATTTGTAAAGATCTTCTAAATGGAAACTAACTACCTTATAATTTAGTTTAGGATTGAATTTATGTTTTGTTTTCTTATTTTACTGACCTGAACTTGGTAGAGAACACTGAGTTTTTAGAGCACGTATTGTACATAACAGAATTAGAGATGCTTCCATTCACAGTAAGTTTTGACAGTTTCCTTATAAAACAAAAATCTGTGTGATGAAATAGCTATTTTATTTTCAAGTTCCATTTGAAATGTCTTTAAATATTTAAAGAATTTAAACATATTAAAACATTGTCCCCCGTGGATGTTGAACTGCCTGGTTGAGAACAGGTAAACATTAGAGTTGCTAAACTTTTCTTGTGCTCTGCAAGTGTAAATATGGCATTTTATGTGGATTTCTATTCTAAATGGCATCCTGAAGTGAAATTATATTTAATCCTTTGCTAGTGAATAGTAATAGGATAGGCACTGTTTTGCCAAGCCTGTGAAGGTGGTAATTGTAACTTCAGAAAGAAAC
Source organism: Hirundo rustica (assembly GCF_015227805.2). NCBI lineage: Eukaryota > Metazoa > Chordata > Aves > Passeriformes > Hirundinidae > Hirundo > Hirundo rustica. The sequence goes on from NC_053450.1 coordinate 109,224,107, forward strand.
GTGTTGAAAACTTCCAGGCAGTGGTAGCAAAAAACCATTTATTTCACTGTGGTACAGCGCAGTTCTATCCATAGGTGACTGTAGGAGAGCTTCTCTCTCTCTTTAGATGACTTGACTTGGGGAAAAAGCATAGATAATGTATTTTGGAGAATGATGTGAAATCAGATCTGCATAGCTCTACACAGATGTAGTCTGGGCTTAGGTAGGGCTTAAGGAAGGCGACCCTGAATCAGGCTCAACTGTATGGATCTCTGGACAACAACAGGAAATACTTGGCAGAGGTGCAGCATTGGATCTCAGCTGACACTTTGTGTTTGGACTGTAGCTGAATGAAATAACTCAGACTTACTTGATACTGTTGTGTGTGTAGTTATGGTGGTACCTGTAGTTGCAGGTGCACAGGGGGTCTCCCCTCACTGGATGCTCTGTTGAATCCCGTGCTGTGGGTGTGCCTGTGTGTATAAGAAATGCCCAGCTCTTCGATGCACTTGTGATTATGTGCAAATCATCTTGTGTGGGCTGACAGTGTGTGCAGTTGAGCTAGACCAGCTGCTAAAAATTTCCTTTCCTATTTGGGAAGGATAGGACTGAGCTACACTGGTAAGCCTGATCTATAAGCCTTGGTATCACAGAATCACAGAATAATGAGGTTGGAAGAGACCTCTAAGATCATCAAGTCCAACCTATGCCTTAACACCTCAGTATCTCAGCTCTAATAAAGCTGTGTAAAAGTGGTATGTCAAAATGCTCTCTGGCTTTGAGCTGGTGACCCTAAGGCTGTATGTTTTAGTTTGTGCTGTGCTTCTGCTGCTGTGTTTTAATGATTTCAAACTTAGACGAATCTGATATGTTTCTATCTGCAGCATAGTGAGTTTACAGCCTTGATAGATCATCCACGGATGATTGAGTTTAGCATTACATTCCAAATATAGAAAAGTAGCATAGCCCACATTAGTCAATCCACTTTTAAGGTAATGCTTCCTTTTTATGGTTGTATATGCTCATCATTTTTTTCCTGTCTTCTTTTCTCTAGTATCATGAGATTTGGTAAACCAAAGGTTGCTGTAGTGTTGAAAAATATTCAAAATTACTACACTGCTTTAAAAAAATCATGATTATATTTATTGCTTATTTAAAAAAATGAACTCATCACATCTGTGCAGTCAACTGAGGACAGCACATTAATACATATATTTATGAAAGGTTTATTTTAATGATAATTGGTGCAGCTTTTACAAAGAGTGCTTCTAGACGTCAGGGACTGTGATTAATGTGATGGGTTTCTGTACTTTGCTTTTATTTTACACTATTAATTTAACATACTTGGGAAATAGCAAGACAATAAGCAAGGAATTATATAATTGTTTGGTAAAACAGTATTTAAATTTGACTTGTTTGGTAAAACAGTTTTTCTAAAAAAAAAGGTTTAAAGATTCTAGGAAGCAAAGGAGAAGGAACATCCTGGCAGCAGTATTTTCATAGATTCATTATGGTCCATGTTAAGATGAATTACATTTTTCTCCTGTAGTTTTAAAGATTTTTAATGCAAATCTCTTGATAGCCAGCTTGAACATATTTTTTGTATGTCAGAGTACTCCTGTAAAGTTGTATTTGTTCTTTTTTAATGGTCAGTGCAAACACTTTGCAAAGAGCTGAATATAAACATTGGAGACCACATTTGTAGCTGAGCCATTTGCCATGAGACCCATTATTTATTTGTCATGAACCCCATTAATTAGGAAATTAATGAAAAAAGCTATTCAGTTGACTTCACTGTATTATGCTTTGCTTTATGAGGGTTAAAGAGTGGAATATGTAAATTATATATAAGTAGTATAGAGTCTGTATGGACTTAATTTCATGAGTTTAGTGTACTGGCCTGTTTTGGAGGGCAGCTTCAGATTTTATACTTAATGTGCTGTTGCTAATAGAAATGCAAAGTGTTTAAAACCTAAAAAAACCTCTAGCTTTGTGAGGAATATAGTGGTTTATCTTTCAGCTTATCTCCCCACACACCATCTCTGTCTAAGTACGGCGAGTCACTCCATGAAATTGAGAATGATTTACCTGGAAGAGTGGATAATTTCAGAACCTGGGGCAGGTAGCTGCCGTCCTGGTTTTTTCCTGGATATTCCCTAGCTGCCGCATTTAATTTTGGAAAAGCAGTGATCTATTTTAGTTAAACAGTGCATATTAGGCCTCAAGTGTGAAAGCCACTTCCTTTTCCTTCCTCTTTTCTGCTTCCTGGCTTGCTTTTTTAACTTTCTGACTAAAACCTCATATAGCTTGGTTTTTGCTTTATTGGAGTATCTGTAGTCATTTTGAAATACAAATATGTGGTGTTATGGAAATGTATCAATGAATGTTACCATCTAACCCAGTTCTTATTTTTAGTGCACACGTGTCATGTGGACTCCGCCTCTTCGTGAAAGTTTCTCGTACCCATTCCTTGTGATGCAGATGTTGCTTTTGACCTATATTCTCAGGTACCTCTCAGTTTATACTGGGTCTTTACAATGCTTTAAAAAAATTGAATGTCACAGGACATTTGTTTAAGTGCCTTTGTTTAAACGTTTATTTAAATGCCTCCATGTGCTGTAACAATGGTATCATTAACAGAGAAACTTTCCTGTGGCTGTTACATTGCAGACGCTGCACCAGTAGAACTGCAGTCATATTATTCACTTATTAAAAGGAAAAACTTTTCAACTTGAAGACATGATTAACATAAAATCAGAGTTACAGTGTTGGCAAATACGTATCTAAAGTAAAAATCAGAATTTTTGGTTGATGTCCCTTCCTTCCTTCCCATGAGAAACAAGCTGATACTTCATCAATTGGTTTTGTCCCTCTTGGAGAGTGGTATGTTGGCTGCACGTAGAATAAGCCTATGCTTTGCAACAGAGGATGCTATAGGCACCCATAAGCTAGTATGTTCTTGCAGTTTTCTATGACTAATTAACTAGTCTCATTAACTAGTTCAGTGATTTAGAGCAGTCTAATTACAGTAATGCAGGGATGCTCTTGAGTTCATTAGCCCTGCTTTTACATGATTGTTTCTGGCTTGCAATATCATTGTGTTACTGTCTTGCCTCTGTTTTAGAAAATAAGCATGACCATTCATACTTAAGGGCTCCTCCACCAACTCTATTGCATCACATTTACAATGTATTTATAACTTAGTTGAACTTAGTACTTATAACCACCAATTTTCCTTTATTAGGTCATACTGATTTGTAGTTATTGATGTTTAAAGCAAATATATTTCAAGCTTGTCACTAATTTGTGGGTTTTATATGAGGAAAAGATATGTACTTTCTAGAATTTAGTGAAATTTGAAACATGACATTTCAGAATTGAACTTGAATCAACATAGGATTAAGAATTTTAAATAGCATTTATTTCAGAGGAATATGATTATGAAGAAACATTCTCTATGGTGAATAGATGGGGGTTTCAGTTACAGATGAGTTTTATGTATTTGTCATTGTCTCCTTCTCTGAAACACCACTCGGGATTGCTAGCAGAAAGTAAATATGGAAGAAATGTGAGAGAGAGGAGTTAAATCGCTTTCAAATGCAGAAGCCATTCTGAAACAGTTGTGATTTCAGCTGAAATGAAAATGGTTGTGACCAGACTGTAGAGTTGTCACGAGAAGGTGAAGCACTTGCAAATGGCACACTTTGACCTGCTCAACTGCATACTGCCAGGAGAAGACTTGTTTGGTACTCAGTGACTCATCAAATAGTTAAGGAACATTAAATATCAGAGCTGTTGTCATGGAAACTCAAAAAAAAAAGATATTAAATTTACTTGAGCAGTATTATTTGTAGTTGATCAATATTGCTAGCTATCTTCCTAGGCAACCGTGTTTCTATTGCATTTTCTATTGTACTTTTCAATTATATGCAAACACCTGTGTAATTGTACTTACTGATGCCTATTCTATCTCTTTTTCCCAAGGATTCCGAGTATTAATACAGGAAGCTTGATTGCACTGTGTGTTTCTAATATCTTTTTCATGCTTCCCTGGCAGTTTGCTCAGTTTGTTCTCCTAACTCAGGTAAGCCCATATTTACCTCTAACTATCCTCTTTGTCTAACCTGGACAGATTGGCTGCTTTGTACAGACAGCCATTGAATTCACAACTATACCAGCGCTTTTCTTGTAGCCAAATTTCATTCTTACTGTCCCAAAGGATTCTCACCGCTTATCACATCAGTATTTTTCTAGACTTGAATTTAAAAGTTGCCCATATTACACCACTTACTATTCTGTCTCCAGTACTAAAAATATTTACTTTTCCCATTAAGCGGCCTCTAGCCTGAGATCAGTACGTCAGAACAGGAAAAAAAACTTTGTGTTTTGAAGCACAAAAATAAAAAAAGACATTAATCTTGCATTTCTTCAGGCTGTTACAAACTTTTAAATATACCACTGTTTGCATGGCATGTAATGTCTGGCATGATTTTGCATGATTTCCTACATAATTTTGAAGTCTTTGAGTAGTTCTGTAATCTGAGATTTTGGATAGTTGAGGTAACTGTAGTTAGCAGTGAAATCTAGTGAATGCTCACTGGAACACAGGATACTGTCACACAACAACTTTCATAGTGTTTGAATTGGTTGAACTGTAGCCTCTTGACTGAAATCCATCTGTGTCTCCAGATCTTTTCACTTGTCTGCCTTATTGGAGCAGATGCTGCCTGGTTTGAGTTGATAGCTTTAAACAATCAATATAAGCTGTGGTATGCAAGTTTTCTAACTGCATAAGAGGACACCAATAAATTCTGAAAAATATTGAGAGAAACTTGTCACTATAACCTGTTTAAGATGCTGCTAATTAAGAAAATTCAGGTTCACTTAATAATTTCATTAATTTCCCATATGACTTTTAAGAGGCTGTCTAATCAATAAGTCAAAAAGTCTTATTTCCCTCAGCAGCAAGTTGTGGATGTTTTTCATTCTTTGCTGAAAACTTAAAATTAATGAGTAATTCTTTTGTGGTTTTGACTGATATATTTTGGGTTTTTTGGTTTTGGTTGGTTTGGGGTTTTTTGTTTGTTGGGGTTTTTTTCCTTTTTTTGAGTTCGCTTTATTTGGTTTGGGTTTTTGTTTGTTTGGTTTGGGGTTCTTTTTGTGTTTGGTGACATTTTAATTTTGTTTTAAATTTAAAGGTGAAAGGTAATGTGTTAGTGCTCTATTTTGGTGACTTGCAGTTTTATAAAGTTGAATACTTACTTCTTAAATATGTAACTATATTTGAAAATTCTTATTTAGAGCACCACAGCAGGATTTCCAAAAGAAATAATTATGAAACGCCTAGCTACTTAGCAAAAAGTAGCAATAAAAGTTAATGATTGTTTGAATAATCTTTTCTTTTGCATGAAGGAGTACACCAGTGCAAATTGTATTAACTTCCCTTTCACTTTTGATTTTAGATAGCTTCATTATTTGCGGTCTGTATTATGGGTTACATTGACTCCAGCAAATTACAGAAGATACTATCTGCTCATATGGTAATGCTTTTTAAAAAAAAACTTTAAATCCCCTCAAACAGGTCAAAGCATGAAAAGAGACCGTTTGTCTGAAGTGTTTTCCTTAGTTGCGCCAAGGTAGAAAGCACGCAGCGATAAGGGAGGGAGGGGTCTGGATTGGAACTAAAGTGGGCTTTTGAAAACTGCTGTAGTCTTGACCACACAAAGATCATGTAGTTTAACTATGTGGGGAAATACTTAGAAGGGAGGACAAGAAAGTAAACTGTTCAGTTGAAAACCAGTTTTTCCTCTTTTTTCAAAACTGGATGAGAAAGTCAAGAAAGAAGGGAAATATGTAAAAGATGTGTTAAGATTTTTAGAGTTGAGAGAACGAGCAAGTTTTGGGTTTTGAAGTGAAAGTACAGCTTTAAATATAGAGGACGATGTAGACAAATTTTTTTAAGAAATGTGATGGTGTTTAAAAGTTTTCTTTTTTTCTAAAATTGTGCTATGCTAACTCAGTGGGTAAAAAGAGACTATTCCCCAGAAAAGAAACTAAATTACATTTCCTATGTTTTCAAACATTTTTTGATACACTGTGAATGGTAAACTAAAGGCAGTGGTAAGTTCTATGCAACTCATTTCTCATATAAAGCAGGGACAAAATAGGCAGATTTGTTTGGTATTTTTTGCAGAAGCAGGATGACATACTTAGGCTTTCAGACTTATGTCAATAGCTATAGCATAATTTAGGTGCTGAAGTGCCATAAATACCCTATTTTCAGATAGATAAACAGTCATGTTATATTACAGAGACAGCTTAGTGTGTCTGGGTAAATTGCCAGTCTGTTTTCAATTTTTGCCTCCATCCTACCCTCCTCCTGTGGAAAATTAAAGTCTTAACTATGTGAAAAGGGGAGCAGAAAAGTCTGAAAATTACTATGTTATTTTTCCTTATTCATGTGTATAAAAAAAGACAGACCTTGCTTATTGATTTTTGCCCTCCAAATTGGAAAATATAATTCAGGTTACTTTCTGTTAAAAAAGAGAGGACAGTAGATCAGGATGTTGTATAAATAAAAGTTGTACTTCAGCCTTGACTTTCAAAATTAGGTTCATATGATGAAACGGTCAGAGTTCTGCTTCCTTGACTTTGATGATGATGATGGTGGTATTTTGAGCATATGTTTGTCAGTTAGGAAGAAAGAAGACATTAAACATTCTATTCATTTTTATGTTTGTCCAGAATTCTGAAAGGTAACAAACAGGATGGAGAGAACCCATACTGTAATTCAGAAAAAAATTAATACGTTAGAAATAACTTCAGAAATGTAGTTACTGTATTAAAAAAATTTATCCTATGACCAGGCTAAAACAGTAATGTACACTTGGCTACCTACTGCCATTAAGTCCTTGCAATTGGTGTTTCCAGAACAAATCTGAAAGTGTGAGTATCAGGCTTGCACTTTGCTGTAAAGTGTTTTTAAATTTAAAGCTGTTAACACATTAGGTAATCCTTACTTTTTCTATTTTAAATGGAATAATTTTTATTTTCTTCTTTCAGGTATCTCTTCTGGTGTGTTTTATTCTGATGTTTGGTAATTCAATGTTACTGACATCATATTATGCTGCATCTTTAGTGGTTATCTCGGTAAGTTGCTTGAGAAGAATCATATGCTGTGCTAAGACTGCAGTGCTGTACTGTTATGTATGTATTGAGGTAAAATGGGAAACTGCTGCATTACCAGACAGGTGACAAACATGAAAAACAGAATTAGATCATAAAGATCTAATTAGATCTAATTAGATCAATTAGATCATAAAGATATCTAGTGAAAGGGTAAATTCAAGAAATTCATGGATTTACACCAAAATCTCTTTGTAAGAGAAACTCTGTTAAGACTGAGTTCTACTGTTATAGTTCTCTTCTTTTTATAAAAATATAAAATTTACCATGTATGTAATTTTGACTGTAAAACAGTCAAAGTTTTGACTCACTCAATGTAAGTAACTGTAAAACAAGAACATGAGCAAGGTGGAGCTTCATTTAACTGATTCTTATTGACAGTAAATACTCTAGTGCAGAACAAATGACTAAACCATATATAACAGTGGTTTAAGACTGTTTGAAACTGCTGCATCATACTGCTGTGTTAGCAAAATTATTCACTGAAGATTCATCATCTCACCATTCATTATCTTAATTTTTCTTTAAATAGGAAAAACCCCACAACCTCTTTCAGTTCTGCATAGTTCCTCATAAAGGATTTATGTACATAAGAAATAGGAGATAAAATGTTGTGAACAGATCCTATTTAGCTTACTGCAAATCATCTTAATTCCTGATTCTTTTTGTCTGTTTGTTTGTATTTTGTTGATGAGCAAGAGTGTGGCAATTTCTCACTTAGGCTAACAGTAAACTGCCTTGGCTGCATATTTGCTGTAGCATAGCTTGATTGTTATGAATCTATTCTAGTTTCTTGTAGCAGCCTCTGTAATTACATATTAAGTACAGGTTGAGTTGGGTTCTCAACCAGTTGAGCTCCTTGTCTGTTTTCTGCTGTGAAAAAAGTATTTGTTGTTTTTCTGTTATTTGGATGCTTATATTGGCTTCAGTCTCACATATGGACTGGATTTCCGGAAGCTTTTAATTACATTGTTCATCAAATTAGCCTAAAATGGGTCTTCCTTGTGTCATAAAATGAACATATTGTGAAACAGAAGGGAGTGACTGCTACTGTCCTCTGTGCTAATTTGCCTTGCTTGAAAATTGTTTGTACTATGCTGCCAGTAATTTATTTATTTATTGCTTCAGTCTCTTGTCATTCACAGAAGCAGACAGAACTCCGTTTCCCATAGATTAGATTTAAAGAGGCTTAAAGCTGAATAATACAGAATCTCCTTACTTGTTGAGGAGAAAAGTAGTCTTCCATTAATTGTACTCGAACTGCACTAAGTTTTTATGTTGGCAAGTTTTGCCAGTGCAGGGTTATATAGTATATATCTATATATACTATATATATTCATATCTCAGGTTGTTTTAATTATGGAATATTTTTTAATAAATAAATATATGACGCAATAGGCTTACCAAAAGGAAAATCCCCTCATTCAGGGTACTGGAATAGCTTCTTGTTATTATGTTACCTAAAAATGTGCATTAATTTTTTTTATTAGGCAATTCTTGAATGGAGTCCAAAAGTCTTGAAAAAGCGCAAAAGAGAAGTCTATGTATGGGTGAGGAATTTTGTATATTTTGAATTTCAGAGAAAAACGATGACTTTTGTTTGGGGTTTTTTTTGTCAGATACCGAAACAACTTCTGGTTTAGTTTCTAATAATAGAAAATCAAGGAATATAGCTGAACTACTGTCTTTAATAAATTGTCAATGTTCCCAGCAATTAGTCTTGAATTCCTGAAGGAATAAAAAGAGTATAAACACACATTTATATCAGAAAGCTGAAATAGCCTTTAAATGGCAACACATTTAATTTTAAATTGCCAACTTGACTTGTTTACAAAACCTGAGATCTGTATGGAAATCCTTTTAAAGTAAAGGTCAGTTTGGAAAAAGCAAGTAAAAGGCTAACAGCGCTTGCAGGAATGGAGATTAAGGTACTGCATTAGATAGTCACTAAAATGTGGGTATCGATATAACTTTTTAAGGATTTTTTATGGCAATAGCAAACATCTTAAAATTACATAGGGAAGCAAGTCAGAGTAAAACACTGCGGGGTGTGTGGGTGAGGTTGGAGGGTAGTAGAAGTCATGTCCAAACAGGGAGAACACTCCCAAAACTATTAGGAATGAAATGTAACACTGCAGAAAACATGAGAAGCGACTTGCTGCTTAAAACATAAGGTTAAAATGTAAAAAACACCTGAAATGCAAGCCTACCAAGCCTATGCTAGCCTTAAGACAGGCATCCTTATTAAATGAAGGGTAAGCTGTTGGCAAAACTGGATGAAATTCATATATTATAAAGTTATTATAAAGGAATTAGAATAGGAAGGAATTAAAATATTTATAGCAAACTGCAGTACATGTATACATGCCTGGCTGTAGTACCAGGGACAATCAGAGTGTAGGGCCAATTTCATGTCAATTTTCTGAGGTGGAGATCCAAGGCACTTGGGAAACAGCAAACTAATAAATCTTGGTTTTGTAAAGAACAAAAACTTGAGCGACCAGAAAGGTGTTAAGCTGTATATATGTGCAGCATAATGAGTGACATCCAATGTAGCATTTGTGGAAAGAAGTCACACCTTGCAGAAGTGTTTGACTTCTCTGAAGGATGTAGATTAGTTTGTGGGGGTGAATGTATTGTACATAGATTTCAGGAACTTTTCAGAGAAGCTGTCTGCCTGGAGCTATAAGAGAAATTACATTCCATGAGATAAGGTATGAATGGTAGAAGGTCAGAAACAAAGGGTGGGATTAAATGATAAGTTTTCAAAAGGCCACCACGACCTTAAAAGTGTATATAAAATAACTGATCCCAAAGAAAGTGCTACCATTCAGCAGAGAAATCTCAGTATTCTTATGCAAAATTCTCTGAACACACCAATTCATTACTAAGCAGGCACCAAAAAGGAAAATGCTTGGTGGGAATCATAGAGAAGGACCTGTAGAGAAGGCAGAATTCCTTTTTTTGATTTTGTAAATTCATATGTAACATTGTAAATACTGTGTGTAGTCTCGGGCAGTGTGTCTTACCAAAAAAAAAAAAAAAAAAAAAAAATTAAAAATCTAGAATCCTTCCCCCAAATCTGTTACCATTAAGTAGAGTGTGAACATAATTATTAATGTAGATTCACCAAATAGCTGAGATTTTAAAATATATTAGAATTCTACATCTTGTAAAATAAAGGTAAATATGACAAAACCAGTGAATAAAAGTAGCCCCTTATGCTAGCAGCAATAAGCTTATAAGGAATAAGAAAGTTACTGTGGAAGAAAAAAACCCAGAGGCATTCAGTAAAGGATTAGGATACCTCCTAGGTATTTAGGTTTCTTAGCAGCCATTAAATGAGACGGTTGAATGAAGCCCATCATCACATAAAAACCCTGGTTACATTAGGGCAAAGATCAGTTTTTGTTGCATTCTCTGAAAGCATCTTCTGTGAGTCCCAAATACAAAATAATACTGAGACAGGTTGTCCTATTCAGTTGATCCAGTTTTATAAAGAATTAGCTAGATTAAGCTACACTGCAAAGAATTTAACCTTCCTGCTACAGGAATAAACTGGATACAGAACTAAAAGCAGTAACTGTACATACTTCCAACTTCTAACCTCAGATCATCTTGAGACCGTGCTATAAATCAGCAAATTCCTCCAAAGATTTGAATTACCAGACTAGCACAACCTGATAATATGGAGCAGCTCTTGTCAAAAAACAATCCCTACACACTGTTATGTGCAAAATAGATGGAAGAGAAAGTGAGGCTGCCCCTGTTTAAATTTAACTTTGGCACTGCTGCTGCTACAATGTTGTATGCAGTGGTACAGCTGAAGTGTAAATCAGTTGCACAAAATTATTTCAGCTGTAACATAGGAGAGTTTATAAGTAGTTGCTGCATTTAAGAAACCTTTTAAAAAAGAAAAAAACATATAAAAGTCAAAGACATCCATTTAATTCTAAATCTATTTTTCAAGGTCATTGAAGGATGTGCCTGGTTATTTGGGACAGTCACCTTGAAATACCTGACTTCTCGTGTGTTTGGAATAGCTGATGATGTAAGTTCTCTTCTCAGAGTGTCTGGTTGGTGTCTTTCAAAAATTTCATCATTCCTAATATTTGATTTTGACATCTCACTGATATACTTCCCTGGATTTCCAGATTTTGTTTTGCAGAAGTGGGAGAGAGATTGTATATTTGCTTTTTCTTTCATTATTTATTATCACTTTGAGATGCTATTAACAAAATTTGTGAAAACACAAATATCTTTAGTTTTGTCTTAGTGAATGCTCTATGTTTGTTTTTAAATGTGCATTTATAGGACTTTGTTTGGATATCTTCTACCTACACCTTTATTTACTCAGTTTGTCAGTTCACTCTTCTCTGAAACTAATTCTCAGGATAATTTTGAAATGCTATAACAACTAGTAACAGCTAGTAACAACTATAGCCTTTGCTGTATTATTCTATTGTTAAAAACCTGTCTGCAGATATATATCTAGGGATAGGAAAGTCATGCCTTAAAATATGACTATGCAAAACCGTACTCTTGTTGAATACACTCACAATGGTAAGCTTTCTGCTGTTTTCTACTTTTTATTTAACATCATACAATCTATGTTAGACTCGAATATGTTATTTAATACACAGGAAGTAGATTTTTGGTGCTCTTATAACACTTTACACAATACTGTAGGTGGTATAAACTTCTGTTCTAATTAAAAATATTTCTCAATACGATAGAATTTCTCACATTTATACTACTTTGTTGTGGAAAGCAGGACAGTTTTTGCTTACTACAGTTTGGTATTTCTTTCCTGTATATCCCACCAGGCTCATATAGGAAATATATTGAAATCTAAATTTATTGGCTACAAGGATTTTGATACATTAATGTATACTTGCGCTGCTGAGTTTGACTTCATGGAAAAAGAGGTAATTTGGTCAAAATATGTGATTGTGGAAGAGGGAACTTCTTGCTTTATCTTTATTTGTAACTTAAGACCTTTGAGAACCACAGCTCCTACTGCCATCATAAGTTCAAGTGCATACTTGTGAAAAGAGAAATTAATAAACTAAAGCTAAATTGTGTTTATTGCATTTAAATGAACTTAAACCGAAGCAGTGTTTTAATGTTAGATCTAAGAAATGTGCTTGCTGGAATGAAAGAAGTGCTTCCTCACGAATAAATGAAAGGTTACAGTTCTGCAAACAAGATTTTATGGGGCTCTCAGTACCTGGTTTTGAGTATATGGAAAATGTACTGCAAGGGCCTTATGTGGTAGGTTTAGACTACAGAACAGCATTGCAACTTCATAATGTGGCATTAATAGCCTTTTTTAATTTATCAGTGCCTAGATAATGCATTTAGAATGTTTATAGGTTAGTTAACCCACAGTGTTCAAATTCAGATGAGATACAATCTATTTCTCATCTTTGGAAGGCTTTCCAAAGAACTGAAAATAATTTGCTGATGTCCCTAGTATTATGTCTTTAGTATGATTGCTGGGTGGAGTTCACATTTATATTTTACTCCAGGAAGATCTCCTTATATTAATTTCTTTAAAATGATGATTGAAATAATGATGATTAAACGATGATTAAAAAATGATGATTAAAATAATAATGAAGGAAAGCAATTAATGAATTTGATTTCCATTTTAGACTCCAGTAAGATACACAAAGACTCTGCTATTACCTGTTGTTCTGGTGGTTTTTGGGGTAATCACCAAAAGGGTAAGTGATTGATTTAGTAAATCACCTTTACCTTGAACTTGCATTTCTTTTTTTTGAAGGGATTGCTATTTACTTATTTACTTACTTATTTCAGATGGGAAAGAAATTGATGTGGTGGGTGAACTTTTGCTGACTGTCAGGTGCTTGCCAAGCCGTTCTGCCATTCCCTACCCCCAGTATGATGGGGAAAGAAGAGTAGAAAAATCTCATGGGTCCAGATAAGTCCAGGGGCCTCACTCTCTGATTCACTCATGATCAAAACAGATTTGAATTGAGGAACATGAATCTAACTTTTTATGAATTAGAAATAGAGTTGAACTGCAAGAAACAAAACCAAAACTAAAACCATCTTCTCCTCATCCCCAGGCTTAATGGGTCCCTTCCATAGGCTGCAGTTCTTTTAAGAACTGGATCAGCATAGGTCCTTTCATGGGGTACAGTTCTTCAGAAACAGACTGCTCCAGCATGAGTCCCCCACAGGTTGCTGCTCCTGCCAGAAAACCTGCTCCTTTGGGGGCTCTTGTCCACGAGCTGCAGTTTCCTGCCAGGAGCTTTTTGCTTTGTGGGCTCTCTGTGGGTTGCAGCATCCTTCAAGGTGTGTTCACCTGCTCTGGCATGGGGTCCTGCTCCACCAGAATCCTTCATGGGCCTCTAGGGGGAAAAAAAATCCCATCACCATGATGTTCTCCTAAAGCTGCAATGTCATGGTTCTCATGGAGCACCTCCTCCCGCTCCTTCACTGACTTCAGTGGCTTCAGGGTCGTTCACTCCCAGTTTTCTTACTGCTCTCTCTTAAGCCTGCTGCAGTTACCTTTGTGTAACCCTGTTGTCAGTAGGGGCCCCACCAGTGTTGCTGATGAGTTCAGCTTTGGCCAGTGGTAGATCTGGTTTGAAGCTGTCTGGGACTGGCTCTCTGTGACATGGGGGCAGCCCCTGGTCTCTTCCCACAGAAGCCACCCCTGCAGCTCCTGCTACTGAAACCTTGGTATGTAAACCAAACACAGTCAGAAAAAATACAGGTTTTCAAAAACATGTATTTAAAATTCTGTATTCCCTTTACAAAGATTTTTGCAAAGGTCCAGTCTTGATGTTAAGCCGCAAAAAAAAAAATTGTTACTTAGCTGATGAATACTAAAACTGAAGTTCATACCTGTTTTGTAAATTTGATTATATATAATTTGTGTAGAAACTTACAGTTTGCACAGGAACAGATTGGATAACTACTAACTACCTGGCTAATTAAACATCCTCTAAAAAGGTTTTAGCTAAAACATTGCACGTCTTTTATTTTAGCATTATCTCAAAAAGAGACTACCCAGGTGTAGTTTAATTCAGCAAATGTTGAAAATACTTCAAAATGGTTTTGAAAGTGTGGTCATACTTTTTGTTGTCTCTTATTTTCTTCAGGCAATTAAATATATTCTGTGGTCCTTATTTCACACAGGCCGATACGAAAAGTAAGTATTGTCTTCTTTTTTAATGTAAAACTGAATTTTTTTCTGGAAGTTCATTTGATTTGCTATATGCTACATAATTCAGAATTCTACATTATATAAGTCCTTTTTGAAAGGTTAGTTATGTGCAGTTCAGTTACTGAATGAATATATTACAAATGGTATTTTTATATTATAACTTAAACTAAGGTTATCTGCTAAACCTGTTTTAGACATCTTAAACTATTTATGCCTAGACTTTATATTTAATTGTTTGCTTTTCTTCTCTATTCCTAAACCAGTATTTATATGCCTTTTTTGCTTTTTTACTATAAATAGTGAATGCAAAATCTTTTTTCCCCATTATTTCCTTCCAGGTTATAAAGATACCTGAGTTTCATCTCATGTAAATAATTAAAAAAAAAAACTGCTAAAATCAATACTTGAGATTTCCAAATAGATACAGGCATTGAGAAAGTTAGTTATTTATTTCAAAACTTGCATAGAGGGGGAAAAATTCTGACACTTGATTCATGCTTACTGGATTAGTTGCATTGTCTAATGCCATTAGAGATGATTTTAAAATAAAACCAGTACTTCTGTAGCACATAAGTAATGGTGGATTTGGGGTTGTTATTTTTTTCAGAGAAGAACGTTTTAACCATGGTGAGGTAAGATCCTTTTTCTGCACAATTTTATTCCTGTGTTAATGCAAATAGTATTGAAATGCAGGTTGCAATGGGCTGGTGCTGATACACGTGGTTTATTTGAAGCTTGGTGTTTGCATCGTTATTTCCCTCATCTTAAGTTGGGTCACCAGAATAGTTCTGAAATGTTGAACTGAGGAATATACTGGCTAATGGGGATGACTGTGCAAGAGAGGAATCTAGGGCTTTTACTGTAGCTGTTCCAAAAGATGCTATTCGTTTGGACCTTCCATTCTCCACATGGAGACTGAGAAGGAGATTAGTTCCTTTACTTGGGGTTTCACATGACATTATGTTCAAATTCTGTTTTGAGATATGCCTTAATGGATGTTGTAGTACACATGGTTCTTTTTAGTAAAACTGTTCAAAATAACGTAGCGTGTCCCCCTCTAGAGCCCTCGGCACAGGAAGGACATGGACCTGTGAGAGCAGGTCCAGAGGAGGTCCATAAAAACAGAGGGATAGAACACCTCTCCTGTGAAGACAGGCTGGGAGAGTTGGGGTTGTTCAGCCTGGAAAAGAGAAGGCTGCAGGGAGATTTTATTGGGCCTTTCATTGCTCAAAGGGGACCTGTAAGAAAGACAAAGACAACTTTTTACCAGGGCCTGTTCCAGTAAGACAAGGGTTAATGACTTAAAATTGGAATCGGGTAAATTTAGGCTAGCTGTAAGGAAATCTTTCTACAATGCGAGTGGTGAAGCACTGGGATGAGGTGTCCAAGCGAGTTGGTAGATGTCTGTCACGGTTTAACCTCAAGTTGCCTTAGAGGAGGTCTAGATTGTATATTAGGAAAAATATCCAAAAGCGTTGTCAAGCAGTGGGATAGGCTGCCCAGGGAAGGAGTTCAGTCACCATCCCTGAAGGCATTTAAAGACATGTAGATGTGGCACTGAGGTCATGGTTTAGCACTGGATTTGGCAGTGTTAGATTAATGAGTGGACTTGATCTTAGAGATTTTTTTCAAACCTAAATGATTATATGATAATCAATCAGATAAAAGCACTGATTGCAAAAATGCCTCTGATTTAGCACAGCACTTTGACAAGTAACATAGAGTAATGTTAGGAGTAGTCAGTGGCATATCTGATGCTTTTTAGAATACTAAAGCCAGCTGCCTCTGATTGTGTGATTATCAAGGATGATCTTGTTTGCTTCTCTTATTCCATACTTGAGTATTTTGGGCACTAAAAAGTAGGGGTTTGTAACTTCTATAAAGAGGTTATACAAGAAATTTTACATATGTAATTGACTGTTAATGTCTAAGGATTTTTTTAAATAGCTAGCTGTTTCTCTAGCTACTTTTTCTTTATTGATAATGTTTCTCCTTGTTATTCCATTCTTTAGCATACTACATGCACTTTAGATAAAAGATAACAAAGTCATTATCACCATCTGAAATATGAATATCTTTACTTTGACTTGGACTCTTTCAGACAAGCTTGTCAGTTAAGCTATACTGAAAATGAAGTTGTGTATTTAAGTCAGAAATGAAAAGTATGCAAATTTGCTTCTGTGTTTTGTGGTTTCTTTTTTTTTCTTTTCAGCTGGTATTCCATGCATTGCAGCTGCTGGCATACAGTGTCCTAGCGATTTTAATCATGAGACTAAAACTGTTTTTAACACCACATCTGTGTATTATGGCTTCCTTGGTGTGTTCAAAACAGGTAAGGTTTCTTTTATCCTGTAGCTATCTCAGTACTTAGAGCATTACAGATATTTGTCCTAAAGCAGATTTCTCTGTGTGTAATTGCTGAATCTGAAGGTACCAGATAAAAATAAACCAGATTATATTGCCTGTCAAAAAATGGTTCAATTCTCCCTTCTTCACAAATAAAGCAAAAGTCATGGTTTATGCAGCTTGTCCAACTGCATTATTATCCAGGTAACATACTTGGATTTTGAGCTTGAGCACAGGGAGATATATCTTAGATTTTACTGTGTTTGCACACCTCTGTGCCACTGCAAGTTTTTATTGACTATTAATTTTATCCAATGTTTGTCTTTGTTTACACTGTGTTTTCACAGCTCTTCAGTGCTTATCTGCATTGCTTATTTTTTGTCTATTAATTCTTTCCAGAAGTGTTGTTTGAAGTCTTGCATGTTGAAAACATTTCAGTCTTAAAAATCAAAACTCATATGCCTGAGCTTTTATCATTCTACCTTGAAATCATCAATAACATCAAATGTTACTAGATTTCCCTCCAGATATGAAAGGTCTTAGAATAGGCTTTTCATGTTTCATTATCGGTGTTTTTGAGAAGAGAATGTGATTAAATCTCTATTTAAAGAGTTGTTTTAGAAGCTCTGAACACTCAGCAAAAGTAGGGTAAGTAGTCCTGTGTCTGGAAAGCAGGCAGAGAGGTGGATGGAGAGCTCTGAACAGCTGGGCCCAGAAAGGGGAGATCAATGGTGCCAAGTCTTGCTGAGGGCCAGTTACTTGAGGGGCCAGTGCTGGGTCCAGGACTGTTCAGTGTCTTTGTAATGGACTGAATGGTGGGGCAGAGTGTAGCCTCAGCAGGTTTGCTGATGGTACAAAACTGGAGGGAACGGCAGAGTCTTTTCACACGGTGCCCAGTGACAAGACCAGAGGTGATGGGCACATGCTGTGATGCAAACAGTTCCCTCTGAGCATGTGGAAACTTTTTAACTGTGTGTGTGAGAAGCATTGGCACATGTTGCCCAGGGAGGTGGTGCAGTGTCCATCCTTGGAGGTATTCAGAAGCTGTCTGGACATGGACCTGGGCACTTGGCTCTGGGTGACCATGCTCAAGCAGCAGGGATGGATCTTCAGAGGTCCCTGTCATCCTGCACTGCACTGTGATTTTGTACAAGTGTCTAAAGCAGAGTGAGGGTGGTACAGTGAAGGCAGTTCCTGTCTGTGAAACAGCTGATACCTGTGTCAAACTACTGGAAGATAAGTGAATGAGACAGATTTATGCAAAGAGGGGAAAGCTATCTCATGTTAGGCCAGCTGAACAAATAATTGTTTTCCAGAAAACTGAATTACTTCCTGAATGATCTTTAGAGAAGGGCAGTTCTTCATAACAGTGGACAGGTTACACAGTATCAGTCTGCTTAAATGTTGTGCTCATCCCTTTCTCGATGCCTGATTTATTTGGCCTCGGTGAAAGTGCTGTGTGTTTGCCAACATCAAATGATTCTGTTACAGGTAAAATATAAAATGCTAACAAATCATCAAAACCTTTTTCATTAGCCACCTTGTAATTGAGTATTGGGACTTAGGAATATCCTCTACATACTTGAAATTCTGGAAGATTCACAGGTGTTCAGTTTTGCAGCTCTCAGTTGTTCTTTAAATGCTGGCAACCTTTTAGGTAGTGTGATTATTTAAGCAATAGCAGTTGCACTGGGTATTTTTCTACGTGAACTCCCATAAGATGTTTCTGAGCAATTTGAAATGAAAAATCTGCTTTTCAAAAGTCAGAAAAACAAAATGAAAAAATGTTCTTTTAACATGCAATTTCGAGATAACAATTACAATTTAAATTAATTCTGTCCAAAGTTGATTTGTTCCTAGTTCTTTTTTCAACTGAGTTTCTTGATGGGCTTTTCTGCCGTGGTGGTGGTGGTAGTAGTAAAGTTTTGTAGTGAAGTTCAAAACTAAAAGTATTTGTATATTTTGTGCCACTGTAAAATCTGTATTGATTTTTTTTTTTCTGCTGCATGGTGTTTTTTTTGTTAAAGCACCTGAGTAATAGCATTTCAGTAATTCTTCCCGGATTGTTGTGGGTTTTTAGTACTGCAGCTGAGGTCATCAGGCCAGTTAGTGAATGCTGGTGCTTTTTGTAATTGTTGTGTGTCAGATTTTAGAGGAAGCCATGTGTCGTAAGTGTGTAAATATTGGGAGAGGACAGATTTAGAGTATTTTGTCAATATTTTTTTAGCTGCAGCTTCCAACTCCATTTTGGCCCTTTGGTTGTTCTGCTGTTTCCTATTGTAGAGTGAAAGTAAGCTTCTCAGGGAGCAGATGATAACCTGTTCTGGGAGCTGCCCCTGTTGGACCAGGTGACTCTGGTCCAGTGACTTTTCCTTCCTTCGTTGCAGCATCATGGAAGCATGGTTGGCTTGAAAGAAATAGGTCATGAGTGCTAGGGAAGGGCTTTAGATTGCTGCAGGTCAGACATCTATTTTGTGCAGAAGGGGATAAATAACCAGCAGCCCTATATAATACAGCCTGGGAATATCCTGGCCCTTAGGAGAAGTGTTTAAGTGAGCCCACCTTTTAAGGGAACAGTGTAAGTGAAAATAAAATCAATTTCCTTGTCTCATTATTAGTGAAGGTTCTTTTGCTTGTTCTGTGTGTTCCCTAGGTTGGTGCTGATTGATACCTATGGAAGACAAGCTGCATATTTTTCTGGTCTCATGGATGTGTGCTTGCTTTAGTAGGGAGAGGCTGATAATCTTCCAAGTAATACAGAACTGGCTTCAGCATGTGTCGTGGTTTTAAACTGACCCGGTGCCAGGCACCTAGAGAGTCACTCACCTTCCCCTGCCTCAGCTGGACAAAGGAGGGAAAAGGGAAAAAAAAAGTTAAGGAAGGCTTCATGAGTTAGATAGGGACTGAGAGAAATATTTCAAGGGCAGAATAGCTCAACTTTAGTTACAAAGTGAAATTTATTACTAACAGGATCAGAGGATAATGAGAAGTAAAATAAGCCCTTAAAACAACTTCTCCCTCCTCAGCCCCTCTCTCTTTCCCACCAACGGAGAGACAGGGCTTGGAGGTTTTGGTCAGTTCATCACTGAGATTTTTCTTCTGCTGCTCAGGGAGAGGAGTCCTTCCCCTGCTGCACCGTGGGATCCCTCCCACGGGAGATGGTTTTCCATGAACTGCCCCAGCATGGCTCCACTCACGAGCAGCAGCCATACTGCACCTGCTGCAGCATGAGTCCCTCCCATGGGCAGACAGTCCTCCCAAAACTGCTGTGGCATGGGTCTCTCTTCCCACGGGGTGCAGTCCTCCAAGGACAGGCTGCACCAGCCTGGAAGCAGGGCCCCTCTCCCTCCTCTGGGTCTCCCACTGGATCACAGCCTCCTCCAGGCATCCACCTGCTCTGGCACGGGCACCTCCCTGCCATGAGCTGTGGGTGGATCTCTGCATCCCTCGTGGATCCCCTTGGGCTGCAGGGGCACAGTTGCTTCACCATGGTCTCGCTGTGGCCTGCAGAAGAGTCTCAGCTCCAGTGCCTGGAGCACCTTCTTCCCCTCCTTCTCCACTGACCTTGGTGTCTCCATGTTGCTTCCCTCACATGTTCTCATCTCCTCCTCTTCTCTGACTAGAAGCAAGACCCATGACTTTTGTTTTGATTTTGTTCTTAAATACGGTGTTACCATACAGAGGTGTTACCAGCCTCTCTCACTGGCCCAGTTTTGGCCAGCAGCCTGTCCATCTTCAGAGCCATCAGCCAGACGTGGTGGGAAGCTTCCAGCATCTTTGTGGCCGCCCTGCTACCCAAAACCAGGCTGTGCCAAACTGATACAGCCTGATAGAGAAACAGTGGCCCATAACGCTGTTGGCAGATCACTGAACAGATCACTTCTAAGACTTAAGCAAGCAATAAGAAAACCTTTTTCTTTTTTTTGGTTTTTGTTTTGGTTGATTTATTTGTTTTTGTAGAGCCAGGAAAATATCAAGTGGTTTTCAGTGAGCTTTCTCTGTTCTACTGGCTGCTGAGGGGAAGTAGGTTTTGAGGCTGAAAAATCTGACTGTGTGTGCAATACTGATCCAGAATTCCTTGGGTGAGAAGGGGAAGATGGGACTTGTGACCAAATGATTGATTAATACTCAGTACACTTTAAGTTTTACATGTTTGAATGAAGTATAAGTTAATAAGTGACAATTTGGTTTTACAGATGCAAGAAAAATTTAAGCAAATTTAAGATAGGTAGTTATCTTATTGTAATTGAGGTCAACACAATCCTTTCATCAAGTAGACTATGAAAGTTTATCTGCAGTGTTAATTTATTTGGAGGCTAATTATTATTATTTTTGCATGGAAAAGAAATTTTGTATGTTGTGTTCTTTCAGCCCATTGCTTGAATCCCTGCACTTTCCATTTTTCCATTACCAGCAGCTTGTGGCAGCTGATGGGCAATAAAAATGATAATGTTCTTTTTTTAATAAAGAATGTTTTCATTGTCTGGAATGCATTGTGATGAAAAGAAGTGACCTGATGTTCACTGGAAAGTAATTCACTTCATAACATATATTCAAGAAAGGTTTTTTAATGAAATGAAATATAAAGTAGCTGCATCTTTGCAGAGAGAGTAACTCCCTTCTTCTGTACAACTGCATTTTAAGTATTAGAAACCTGTGATTAGAACCTTGAGTTCTCTTAAGTTGAACAAAGAGGAGTAATCAAATTAGGGATCCGTTCATTTTTGTAATTTAATTTACTCTTTGTGCTTCAAGTGAGATTCATATCTGTTGTTGTTTCTATTCAGACTTTTGACCATTTCCATCCACACATTTCCTCTTTCTTTTCCTATTGTCCTGGTGGAAGTTTTGAAAACAAAATAAAATAAGTGGAGAAAGACTTAAAGTATTCATTTGGAAAAAAAAACAAAAGCAAAAAACCAAAAACTTTGAATTGATATTAAAAAACACATAAGGAACAGCATCTGATGAAAGAAATGCTTCTTTTGCGGTGCATATATATTCAACCATTCTAGGCTACTTAAGTAAACAAAATAGTGCTAAAGTCAGAGACTTTGAACGTGAATGAGGTTGTATAAAAGCATGACAGTAATGTAATTTTCTTTGATTTTAAAAGCTGTGGAACTGTCAAAGTTCTAACATGTCAGTAAAGTGACATTTTTGTAACTGTTGGTAAAAAGGAGGTTTGCTCATGTGTAGAGCAGCCTACAAATGAATTAATTTCTCTTCATCCTTTCAGATACATACAGTGGTCAGGCCTGTTTGGGATATTAATTTTCCCTGGAAAGTATTGCTGTTCTTCTCAGAGTGTTTAGTGAGGCTTGAGGGATGAGAGTAGAGTACTTTTGGAGTATTTGGGGAGGGATGCAGTATTAGAGTGCTTTTGGAGAGGTGGCTGGAGAATATTAATAATCTGAGGTAGTTTGTGATTAGTTTATAAGAAAAATAACACACAGTACCTAGTTGGTGTAATTAGCCTAGTGGGAGCTTCTACTGAGGCATTTGATTTTATTGTTTCATGCTTTAATTAAAAAAAAAACCAAAAAACAGGTAATGGTACTATGAACGAAATGTATTTATTTAGTGTGGGTTTGATATTTTTGAAGTGTGAAGCCTTCTAATTAAAAATAGCTTGGGAAAAGATGTAGTTTATAAAACCTTCTTAAGTTTTAGTTCAAATATGGATGAGATAAAGCGTTCCTGCTCAAACTAAGCTTCAACACAGCAAATTTAGTACTACTTTTTTAGCTGCCCATTTTCATGTATATATGAATATTTGCTTAGAGCCTCCAGCAAATTGTCTTTGGGAAACAAGGCAAGAGCCAGTTCAAGAAAGGAAAGAGTAAGATATAAAACAGCATTAAACTTACTATCCTCAAAGTACTGTGTTTTTCTAATATGTTTCAGAAGTTTGCAGTGCAATCTCTAATCTGTATACTACAGAAAAAAACCCTCTAGATGTAAATAGGAGATCAAATACTGTAAAAGTCCAGCTGCCTTTATTGAATCATCTTTATTTGCAGATTTTGAGCTACAGCTTTAAAAGTTCACATTGTGAATTTTTTTAAATTTTTTAAATTTATTTAGAATTGCAAATGTAATGTACAATATTTGTTAAACATGAATAGTACTTAGGAATTATGTTCTGAAATATAATATGTATTGTATATAATATATTATTCTATTCTGAACTATATTATGATACTATGATCTGAAGTTTAGTGGAGAAGAAATAGCAGAGATGTTTTGTAGTGCAATATATGTTAGGTTCCTCATAGAGAAATAATGATGAATTGTTCTCTATGTAACATTACAGGATTGTTGTCTAGGAATTAATTGATTCTTGCATTTCAGTTGTTTGGATGGCTCTACTATAAAATCCAGCCCAAAACATTGGTCTTTGCTATTTTAGCATTGATGACAATAGAGGGATCTGCAAACCTTCGAACTCAGTGGAACATCATGGGAGAATTTAGCAATTTGCCACAGGAAGAACTTTTAGAGTGGATAAAAGTCAATACCAGACAAGGTAAACTATTTAATAATGTAGGATGTCCCCATTTATTGTGAGGTTGAACCTATCAAAATTGGTGCAGAGGTGTTGCTGCTATCTGTAGATCTGGCATGTCTACTTATCCACATAAAAGTTACGTCCAATGAAAAAAAGCACCAAAAGCTGGCTTTGTTAGACTCCAGGCTACTGCTCTGGAGGTTCTAACCGCTGGTGGAGTATTTTCAACAAAAATGTCTTTGCCAAGTCAAATTAAAATAGGTTTTTACTTGCACGACACTGATCCTATATGTGGGTCCATGTCACCATTTTGCAAGAAGAGAATTAAAAATACCTGTGTGTGTTGTTGGCTGCACCCCTCCTTTTCCTAAAATGTGTCAGAAAACTGGTTGGAAATTATGTAGTGCCTTTTAGAAGGAAAATATGATAAAGCCGTGGTGGACTGAGATTTTATTGCCCGTAAGTGAAAGAAGTGACAAATAAAAGTGTGTTGTTATAATGAGTATGTTATTCTACCAAATCAAGAAAAATAAGATGCGCTAAATCTCTATTCTTAGCTGCTTAGTTATCTAATGGCTTATATCCAAGGTTAAAAAATACCCCAAACTAAAAACACTGATTTCCTGTTGATGTCGCATATGGTCTTTTAAAAAGGAGTACCTTACCCTCTTCATGGCTTTTCTGCAGGATTACTCTTCAGGTATTTGAATTGTTTCTCTAACTGTTTGATTTCTCGTTTCAAAAATACCTTTGATTGTGTATTTCAGATGCAGTTTTTGCAGGAGCAATGCCTACAATGGCAAGTGTTAAATTGTCTACACTTCGTCCTATTGTAAATCATCCTCACTACGAAGATGCAGGATTAAGGTAAATTTTGCAGTTGAGGTTTTATTTGCATCTGCTATTGATTCTCATAATGTTTGCAATACACAGTAGGAATGGCATCATGTTATACTGTAAATTTTGTTAAAACCTCATAGGACTGGATTTGTTATTTCAGTCAGGTAGAAAACACAAGCATTATTTCTTGAGGGTTTGTGTTCATCAGAAAGGATAAACTTTAGGGACAAATAGGGCTTCAAACTTACATACAAGAAAATCAGTATTAAGTTAAGGAATTAGATTTCATCTGTACAATGATATCTTTTCTTCATTCTAGTTACCCCTGACATTGTAAAGAGTTAGATTTTTTTTTTTTTTTTTTTTTTCCCCCCAAGATAGCCAGGGTATTTATTTCTATTAGCTTTCTGTGATTGGCTGTAATTTTTGTGATAAATGGTTAATTATTGATGCTGAAATTCTGTAGTGGAGTTACTAAGATTTGTACTCTTGTTGTTTTCAAAATCAGGATATTTGCCTAAATTGAAATTGATTTATTTGAAAAGGTCATGAATTTGTTTTACTAAATTTAATAGTGTAGCGTTTTTTTGTTAATTTGGTGAAACTGCCTAAAAGAAATCCAACACAACAAGAAAGCAGCAAGATAGAGAGGGATGAAGGAGAAAGGGCAGCAGAGTTTCATTTTACATGCCTTATGTGTCCTTAGTTCTCTGCCTGGCATTAACTGGATTTTAACTTTTGGTCGACCCTGAATTGGTCAGACAGTGGGACTTGGATGATCACTGTAGGCCCCTTTAAACTGAAATGTTATGTCCTAGTTACAAAATCATGGGACAGGGCATGTCTGAGAAAAATAAGGTACTTAATACCAATATTAAGTATCAGAAAACGAATGGGCTTTAGTAACATCATACTTTGCACATTCAGAGGGGGATGTTACTGCATGTGATATGGACTGGCCTGGTTTGGAGGGACCTTAAAGGTCATCTAGTTCTGAAACAGGACCATGGTGTCTGAGGGCTGATTTTGCTGATCACTGTAGGCGGACTCCAGGTCTTGTGCTCTGCATTTCAAAATGCACCAGCGAGGGCAGCTTGACCATAGTGACACACAGTGACCGGGATGTTTTGTGGAGAGGCTTCTGTGGGCAAATTCCTCCTGATCCCGCCGGCCCAAGCAAGGTCGTTTCTAGCCTTGAGTATTACACAGTGACTACGTTGCTTTGACATCTTTACACTTTCAGTTCACAGTAACCGTGGGTCTTGTTACAAAGTTGTCTCCTGCTACAAAAAACCTGAATGTTCTTGGAATCATTATATTTGTGAAGATGTAATCATACTTAAGCAAATGGCACTATTAATGTAAACTTTGTTTTAGTAAAGTTACCTTGTGTAATAAAAAAGCCTTCTTCTCCTGAAGTTAAAGCTTACATTTTCATGCTTCATTGCAGCTAACCCTTAGATTTTTCTTTTTGAAGGGCCAGAACTAAAGTAGTGTATTCCATGTACAGTCGAAAACCTGCAAGCCAAGTAAAAAGCGATTTGGTAAAACTAGGAGTGAATTACTACATCCTTGAAGAGTCATTGTGTGTAAGCAGAAAAAAGTAAGTAATCTCCCTTTTCCTCACTGGAATAATACACCTCTCAAATATGTAGTCTAATATTCATATCAAGGTTTGGAATGTTGAATTGTGCTTTCTTTATTAAAAGTGTCCAAAATACATTTTTGTCTGGCATTTGTAGATAGTAATTGTTATTATTGACTTTACCCTCACTAGCAACCCTGTGTTCTTTGTGTGAGCCTGGAAAGCTGTGTTGTATGGGTTTTTAAACTTCACTAGAGAACACTGAAGGAAAGAAGTCATTACAAAAGGAAAGAAGTAATTGTTCTCTGATGGCAAGAACAGATGTGTAGTATCAATAAAAGCTGCAGAGTAAAAGATTGTTGGAGCACCAAAATGTTATGACCACTAATAGTCACTAAAAATTTTGTCACTTTTAAGATGTTCTTCAGAAAGAGCTATGCCTTTTCTTCTCCCTCCTCCCCCCCTTGATTTCTTTCTGTCCTCCAGAACACAATTTTGATTTTATTTTTTTTTTCATTTAGAATAAAATTAGATGTATCTGTTCAATTTCTTTGGTATTATCTTTGATAAAATTAGAAAATTCTCAGTCATAACTTTGAAAGGCAGCTGTACAGGGAATTGATGTTGGCTGTGATCTTTTATAAAAAGCAAGGGGTTACTACTTTGTTAAGGTGTCTTATTTTCTGAATTTTCTTTAGAAATGTTAGCAATATGTATACCACCCTCCATTTTATAGGAAGATCTAAGGGTCCCTGGTAATGTATAATGTGTTGCATAATTTGCATTGTTTTATGTGTTTCCTCCTCTAAATTCTTTATTAATTATGTAACCATGGAAGCCAGATGCATTTTACACATTTTCAATACTATTTTAAATTACTACTATATTTATTGATTTTGTAATCTGATAATTTTCCTAATCTAAAGGCAAACTTAAAAAAATATATATGGCATGATCAAGTATTCATGGGGCTCTATGAAGCAAGCTTCATGGGTTTTTTTACGGCACTTTTTAATTTCTCTTTTTCTATTCCTACTATTTAGGCCTGGCTGCAGTATGCCTGAAATTTGGGATGTTGAAGATCCTGCTAACAGAGGAAAAATTCCTTTATGTACCCTTATGAGCAAGGATTCCAGGCCATATTTCATCACAGTATTTGAAAACAGCAATTACAGAGTCTTGAAGATTCCAAAGGAATAACATTTCAATGCAATGAAGCATCAGTCTTTCAAATCTTTAAACTAGTAACTGTATGAATTCTAAGTCAGAAATACCTTTTTTACTAGGCTTAAAATGGAAAAATCTGTATTTTATTTTTTACCATTTTAAGTGAATTCTGATTATAGAAATATCTTAAACCTAACAGTTTGGATTTCTATTTCAGGGTCAGTCCCTTGAGATTTGCTATGCAAATGATTATATGTTTGCACATGTTATTTAACACTGATCCAAAAAGAGCTGAAAGTAGCTATGGAAAAGTTTGTAGGTGGACTTGAAACTTCATTTTTTTGGTGCATGTTATTGGAATCCTATTGATATTAAAAAAAGAAGACTAATAAGGATAATATTTGCAGTAAGCAATAGTTTAGCTTCTCAGCGTCCAAGGGATTTTAGCATTCTTATGCATTCAGAATAAGCTGGCATAATATACATGAAATTTTTAAGGGAAAATGCTTTATTCAGGAAAAATCTGTCATAGCCTTAGAAAGATACTAAAATAAATCCTTCACTGCCTTAACTAGACCTTCAGCGCCTAACTTGATAAGAAATTGCTTTCAAAATTTAATGCCCTTTTTCCTTTCCCCATATATTAGATCCTGCCTGGACTTTTTCATCAGCATTTAAGAAAAATGAAATTTATCCCAGTTGTGCTATGGGTGTAGTTGTGTGGGTATAATAGCTCCAGCATTATTAGGCTGGTTCTGCTGTTTTTCTGTCATCGTGATGTCACACCAGTATTATAATTAGACAATAGAGAACTCACTTTCCGAGATACCCAATGTGAGGACACCCTTTAGTCGTTTAACTGACTTGGTAGAAATTTTCGTATGTTTATTGCCATTGGGAGCTGTCACAGTAATTGTGATTCTATAGCATCGTAAGACTTCTAAGGTCTGATGTTTCGCCGTGTATCATTCATGGTTTGGATTTGTTTCAACTCAGTTTTTTTGTCCATATCAGTCAATTGGTATGACTGGTCTTTTTAGCACTAATAGCAGCTGGTGATCCTGGATGTTACGGGGGCACCATCCATCACGCCTGTAACAGTGTCAATTAAATGGGAACCTGTGATAAAGTAGTAGTATAACAACTGATCAGTATTCTAAAACGTCTTATTTTTTTATAATCTGTTTTATTGAGCGGGTGAGGGAGAATGGCTGAAAATGCATTAGCTTTTTAACTTTTACAGAATAGATTTTGGAAAAATTTCTATAAGGAAACTCACAAAAAAAAGGGCTTTTGGGAAGTCACTTTTTAAAATGTTAATTGAATTCAAGGAAGTAGGAAAAAAGTCTTTATATAAAACATTGTGACTAGCGTTTCGGCACAAAAAGGTACTGTATTTTTATGAAGTTTATGCCAACTGTTGACATGTACTTATGTGGTTAAATAAAAAAGAGAAAGATTGAAATGGTTCTCATGTTTCTGGTAGGTGTTACACTCTCCTCTGTCTGCTAAACCAAAGTTTAACAAGTTACCACAGCAGATATGATTGAAGCTGAACTTTCAACTAAAGAAATGCACAGAAGGGCTGCAGCTGATTTAAACCAAATTCACACACCTCTTTCTGGCTTCCTTTTTATTCAAAATATCAGTGCAGGAATATGTGAATAGACTGGTGGAATGAAGAAACATTTGAAAGTTAAGGTTCAAAGATGTGCTTTAGTAAAAATGTTCATCATTTGTTAAGGAGGTGACTGTTACTCACTACATGGCTGACAAATGACACTGCAAATTTTCATTTTCGTCTGTCCCTCTTTGAACTGCTCTGAAACTCAATGAATTATTTTCATCTTTTTGGTATTAATGTGATAAAATTTAGTAATGCAAAAATACAGAGTAAAAAATGCAGTATAAGTTTGTGAGGAAGAAATATGTGAATTCTTTGATCAGGTGTCTTTTGTTATGAATTTCTTGTCATCTCAGTAATTTGTTATCATTTTCAGAGGAAAGAATTTTTGTTTAAATAACACAACATTTAACACATAGGAGCACAATGTTAATATTATGCTTATCACTGCAACTTCAACCAGAGAACACAAGTTGGAGGCTTCTTAGCTCTCATTGAAGTTGCTTCTCTCTTTGCAAGATCCTAATCGATGAATGTGTAACCCAAGTAAGTTCGGCTTTAAATACATGCAGACCTTGAAGTAATTTAGGCACAAGACTGGAATACTTCCATACTTGAAGACAGTTTCCATTACATTTTAGTAATACTGGATCATTGTGCTGGTTTTGGCAGAGCCAAGGCATACTGCCACTCTAGCCGTGAGGTTGGGGATGCATGGGAGGTTGGGAGGAGGCACAGCCAAGTCAGGTGACCCAAACTAACCAAAGGGACACTCCAGACCCTACAGCATCATGCTCAGTGTATAACAAACCTGGGAGAGGGAGGAGGAAGGGAGGGATGTTTGGAGTGATGGTGTTTGTATTCCCAAGTCACTGCTGTCTTGGTGGGGCCCTGCTTTCCCAGAGGTGGAGGAACACTTGCTTGCCCATGGGAAGCACTAAATTAATTCCTAATTTTTTGCTTGTGTGTGCAGCTTTTGCTTTCTGTCTTAAACTGCATCTCAACCCATGAGTTTTCTGGCTTTTGCTCTCCTGATTCTTTCCCTGGTCCTGCTGATAGAGGAGTGAAAAAGTGTCTGTGTGGGGCTTGCTTGCTTAGGTTAAACTGTGACAATCTGCCTGATTGGTTTGTTGGAATCTGAAATACTGCTTGCATTGCATTAAATTTCTTCAGTACAGTGGGCACAGTTGAAATTTGATCAACTTCTGACAATTGTGCAAGCTTAATATTCAGTATGGAATCCAAATGAAGCACCTTTGTGAAATGAAGGTGCTAAATCCTATGCAGTACTGCCCTGCACGTCTTTCTATTCATATACTATTAAAAAAAAAAAAAAAAAAAAAAAAAAAAAAAAAAAAAAGCTCTTTTGCCAGTTTCAGTTGAAACAGTGAACTTGAATCAATCTCTTGAATTTTTATGATTAAGACATGCAGTTCCAAAACGCAGGACTTACTCCAAGTGAAGAAAACTTTAGCAAAAGCAGGTATGTAAGGAATTAGAGTACAAACACAGGGTTGTCAGAAATCAGCATTGCTTTTCTACGTGGCGTGCAGAAGTTCTAAATATGAGAGCTGGTCAGCTGTGCAGAATTTGCTTGGGTAGCGAAACCTCTCGGTGCTATAATAAGTTCTCAGCTGTAGCTGTACAATATAAGCACTTTTATTTCAGTACAAAATCAAAGTTGAGTGTTTCGATGAACTGTTTGTAGTGGAGCTTTAAGCTGACCTTTTATATTGGAACAGAGTAATAGGGGGATTTACAGTGTAAGGCAGAATCTCCTTCTCAGTAAACTGGCTTGTTTCTGATCTCATGCTGTAATTCTCCATTAGTGATGTAATTCATATAATGTCTGAAAGCATCAGTTGTTTGAGTGGGTTCATCATGTAATAGTTCAACAATTTTATTACTTCCTGTTACAGCATATATAGAAGACTTATTGCCAGTAGATCATGAGATATGGATAGAAAATGCAGAGTGAATGAATAATATTGATTTCATATCTGGCCGAGGACTCAAGGAGGATCCCTGTGGCCAGTCTTCCACCCTGTCAAGGTTATTAATGTTTAAATTGAGTCTTGAGTGCAAGCAGCATTTGTTTTGCCCATTTGGTAGGAAGAATAAGATTCAGTTTTTAGACTGAAGAATATAAAAACACTGACTGAATCACATTTAAAGGTGATACTGAGCCTGCAACAGGAAAATCTCTCTCCTTTAAATGTTTACCTGAAAGGAGGCAGATCACTCTGGTTCATTCCTTAGGCTTGACCAAGCTTATTTTTAAAGCCAGTGCACCAAATTCTTACTCCCATTACTAATAATTCCTGTGTTTGAACACCTGAACAGTATCATCTTCATGTTACTGAGCAACTGGTTGTTGACTACAAGTCCCTGGAGTGTCTCAAGATGCTGTTAGCAGACATTATTTGCAGGCAGTTAGTGTTTTGGTATAGGTATCTCTGCCTGAGCTCTGCGAAAAAAATCCTAGCTTCTTCTGAAGTATTGGCTTTTATAGTTCAACTATTTCTGAAAATCCTGCTTTTTTCTTGGCTTAAGCAAGGTAGCAAATCCTGAAAATAGCCCAGAGTAGGATTCCTCCTATTTTTTTTCCCCTAAATTAGCTTTGTGATGGTGTATGAATTGCTGTCTTGCTTTTATTTGGAGTGTTAAAATGTAATGCATCTGTAGTTGGAGAAGTTTACCTTCCACTGCTTATTAAAAAAAAAAAAATTGAAAAAACTAAAGTTAGAAGCAAGCTTAGTAAATGCATTGAGTAGAAATTTTTACATTCTTGGAGTATTTCTAAGGCCATATGACTCAAAACACGTGTTGTATAAAAGCACAAGGTGTAGCTGTTTTCCTTAACCTTAATTTTCTTTGTTCTAGATCCTTGCTGGATTTAGCTGCAGTTATGCTACTGGCTGCTGCATAAAGAATCTTTGATTTGACACACTTTGGCTGATTTTGTGTTACTATATAATTTAATCATAAAATGGTTTGTGTTGGAATGGTCTTTAAAAATCATCCAGTTCCAACCCCCTGCCTTGAGCAGGGATACCTCCCACTAGTTCAGGTTGCTCAAAGCCTCACCCAGCCTGACCTTGAAAAACAAAAGGAATAATTATTTTGAGAAAGAATAAATGGTAACAAGATGATCAAAAGAAGTTATGTTCCACAACTTTATTCAGAACTTTAATTAAGGTAGTAGAATTTACTACTTTTCATGCTTAAAACCAATGAAACATTACTTAGCAAGTGGTGCTTACAGAATCTGTAACTAATTTTTAAGCTAATGAGGTCTTGGCTATTTACTTGAAAACCTACAGGTTTGTTTTATCCATTAGGTTTTGCCTGAAATAAGAAGATATTGTAAAAAGATGTTGAATTAGGAGCTTGTGACATTGTCTTACTGCCTTCCTTTGCCTTGGTGTGCAACTGAATTTGTATTTGAATTTAGAAAGAAACCTGTCAGCTCTGATGGCTTGTTTTGTAAGGTTATCCTTACACTTAAGGAAATAGTGAAGCAATAAAGTTCCAGTTGAAATAAACTGGAAAGTGTAAATGTTTGCAATGTCAAGGGGCAACTGAACTGTCGAAAGAAAACATGGTTTCAATGAAGTCAGACTTCATTTGGAATGTCTCTTTCTGTTTTAGTGGTTTGTGTTGGTTTGTTGGTTTGTTTGTTTGTTTGTGGGGTGGTTTTTGGGGGGGTTGGGGTTTGTTTTTTGTTTGTTTGTTTGTTTTTTTGTTGTTGTTGTTGTTGTTGTTTCTGGTTTTGGTTTTTTTTTTCCTGTTTCTCTTTGGTGCTGGGAAATGGGATAAAACTAAACAGAAAAGACTTGAGTGACCTGGTTTTAGTAAATCTTGTCAAAATGCCTGGCTTATGCCAATGATCAGGGCAAGTGATCTGTGTGGTCTTGAACTGGTGAGTTGGTCGAAACTAGATTTGTTTTTGGCGAGGACTACATTGCTACTACCCTAAGCAGCACATCCAGACATGGAAGAATTTCTTCACACTGCTGGAAATCTGCATGACATCTTTTTTAGGCCATAGTGGCTGGTTGTTTGACCAAGTTTCTCAAGGACTTTGATTTCATCTTAAGAGCATTTTGGACCAATGTTATACACTGTGTTGTGGTGCAGACCTTTGAAGGGAGTATAACTTTATCTGACTAATGAATGTGACCGTGTCAACATGCAGAAGAGGCACTCTGGACAAAATTAGGGATTATTTGGATTCTTAATCACTGGGAACATAATAAACAAAGCTTAGTACAAAAGAGGTGAAGGAATTGCTTTTCTAAAGTTGTGAATTATTTTGTGTGCCTTCATTCTTGGTGTCCAGTCCTGACCCAACTTCCAGAAAAAAAGTATTGGTCAAGTCAGTCACTCAAAACTGGCTACTTAAACTTTCACCTCAAGAGGAAGGGAGAGAAACTGATATCCTACAAGTAGTTTATGCCAGCCTATGTGTATAATAGTTGTTATAAAGATTAGTAATAGTAGTAATAACAGTAAATCTTGAAAGCATTTCAAGAAAGAAATCAACTTTTATTTTAAAAAGATTTTCTGATCCTCAGTAATCACTGCTTAAAGCTGCCCTTTTGCTTTGGATGTAGGAGTAGAGTTTGTGCATTGGTTTTTTGCTGCCACATGAAGAATTGCACAGTCCTTCCACTCTGAGCCTTCTTTTTTTGTTGTCTTTCCAAGACTGATGTTAAAGCACATTAAGACAAGTCACTGAAGAAGCAACAGGAGGATGTTGCTCTGCTGTGCTAAGCAGTTCAGTTGTAAACCTTTTGTGAGGAACTGTGCTTAATGAACATGTGACCTCTGCAACGCCCACTCCTGCTGCCAGAGTTTTTGAAATAGAAGAGGATATGTCCAGTATGTTTAAAACCACAAAACTGGAGTGGTCTGTGGTTGGTGACATTACTTCATAGCAATATTGTTTACCAGCTTAACTGCTTGGTTTATCTTTGTAAAGGTATGTTTTCTGAATTGTTTCAAATCATGGAAACCCTCTTAGCACACGGTTACTGCCACCTTTGCTGTCAGTGAGATGAGGCACAGGATTTCTGTTCCCTATTGCCTCACACTGTGCTTTCCCCTTCCCCACCTCTTTTTTTCATCCCCTTATTACCACTGCACTTCACCTAATGCATTTGTATTAAAAGTAATATTCCATTCTGTGACTAAAGGAATTTATATGCTGTCTGTGCAGAGCAGGCAACTGATGGAGGGTTACCTGTTCTGTGCTTCCCTATTTAAATTCCACAAATAAGTTACAACAGTGATGAACCTTTTGATGTTGCTACCATTCTGTAAATGCCTACAGTTCCTTATGGAACATTTTTCTGCAAATTTGTGACAGGAAATTACAGAAAATACACATGAAAAATTTACTGTACGTTTCATAAATCAGAGCAATTTCCTCTGATAAAGTGGCCAAAATGTCATAAGATATTCTCTGATGGTGTTTCAGATCACACTTATCTGTTATGGTGGGTCAGATTACATATTTTAAGAAACAGGGATGAAGTAAGCACACAATTTTGAAATAGAATTGAGGGTAAACAGTACAGACACACTTAATCTGTTTCTGGTCTCCTGACAGACCTTCGTACTTTCTCATGTAAGGTGACTGTGGGCACCCTTTTCTGTTGCCATCTGAGCTCATGGATATGCAAGAAGAGAGACAATTTCAAGGTAAAAAGCAAGGGAGCCAAAACCTCTTGCTGGCTTGGCTTATTGAGTTCTCTGTGGTTTCTGCACAGAGGTCCATTGCAGGGAATCTTTCTGGACATTACTTACACCCTTGGACGTAGATTCCATAAATGAGTTTCACTGACTCCTTTGTGACTGCCTAAATCACAGCTGAGAGAACAAGATGGGTAGCAGTGAGTGACCAGCAAGGTCCATGTGGGACACACACTCAGAGCTGGGAAGGTCACAGTCTGTGCCGTGGGCTGTCACCATGGAGCGTGCTGACCTGCACAGCTGGCATGCCAGAGTTCAGGCGGGTTTCATCTGCGGTAGGTATCACTGCCAGGTGAGATGCCATTCAAGTGCTACTCCAGCAACTTCAGGGAGGTTGCCCTGGTTTTAGTCTACATTTCCAGTATCCAGGAGCCTATTTGCTCAGGCTTTGCTTCACAAGTGGTTGGGTTCAGTCTCATCTCATGGATGAAACTTCCCTATCCATTTACTAGCAGGTGTGCTTGATTTTGGAAGGATTTAGAAGAGGATAAACTAAACTTTCCCTGAGGTAGAGATTTTCTGCTTCCTCAGGATTACTGAAGTCGAAATGCACAATTTGTACAAGCTGTAATACCACCTCCCAGAACTATTCTGTGACTGAGAAAGATTGAAGGGCTGAGGGGAGACACAGCAATCACATTCAGTTTGAGAAAAACATCAATAAATTATTCTTTTTCATTGAATTAAGAATAAAATGGAGGATGAATGTTGGAAGAAATGGAAATCTGACTTAACTTTGAGAGAATGGCTAATGCAAAATATAGTTATGAGAATGTTAAGTACAATCTTCTCCTAAAACCTTTCTAAGGTAAGTGATATTAAAATGGTGGAAAGATTTAGTCTGGCTGAAGCGGTGTTTCAATGTATGTGATAGCATAAACACAAGTGCCACTGATGAATTCATTGTCCCCCAGCCAGCTCACATGCCAGCTGAAATTTCATGCAGTCAGGGGCATAAACCAGATCAGGAATTGGTCCAGATGAAACTCATCTGGGAAAATAAATTAATTTTTTTACGTCAGCTGAGTTTGCATTCTCATCCATCACACAGCTACAGGAACCTTCAAACCACCAAGGAGAAAAGGCGTCACGGGGAAGTACACAGACAGTCAGCCAGCTTTTTTCAGTGGCTGGGTCAAACAAGACTGATAGAAGCTGGGATGCTGGACCTTCCTAACATCCCTGCTCTGTCAGGCCCTACCAAAAAACTCGTGAGCTCTAACCTAAATTCAATGAAATTTGATGGGGAGGTAGAACGTTAATAGGATATTTTGTACAGGTTTTGGTTAAACTGGTACACAGCAAGAGAGGTCAGTGTTTCCTTCTGCACTGCAAAAGCAGCAGAACCCAGCTGCCTGAGTACCCCTGTCCCTAAACACTGTTGTCCCTGTGCAGGTGTACTGAGGACATGGGAAAAGGGGGTTATTATGGTAAAGGAGGGAAAGCTAAGGAGAGCAGGCATTACTGTTCATAGGGCTGTTAATTAGGATTTTTCCTTTAGAAAGTGTTGTGTTCCTCTGAGGAATGGTTTTTCCCCTCAGAGTCCCCCTGAAACCTGTGCTATGTAGTTCAACCCTTTTTCCCTATCATACCTACTCCTGACCCTATTGGCTCAGGGCCAATATCTTTCCTTGGCCAAAAACTAGATATACCCCTGTTTCTTCCTGGTTCTCTCTCTCTCTCCTCGGCCTCCTGGAACATCACATCGAGAATAAAGCTTGGACGGAAGCTGGGGGTGAGAGCCACTCTTTTGAAATCTCTATTCTGTCTCTCTGAAATATATTTCCCTAAAACCCCTGAATAACTGAGCTAGCGAGAGCCGGGGGGTGGCTAGAGGGAAGTATATTTTCAGTTGGCCCCCAACGTCGGTTTGTTATGAAATATTAATAAGCCCACGCATGAAGAGGGACTCCCTATTTAAGGGGTTAACAAAGCTCTTTGGGAGGCACAACTACCTGGCCCCTATCGGCTGTTTTCGAGCAGCTCGGGGTGGCAGGACAAGGTCGGGAGTTCGCTTTTACTACAAAAGTGAATCGACCTTAGACAGAAAACCCTGACGTTGCAACACGTGCTGCGGGGTTCGCTAGAAGATCCCTATAGCTTAATAGTGAGAGGGCTTTAGGACCCTGCGCCGCAGTGTGTTGCGTAACGCGGTTTGAGATTTTTTCTCTGCGGAACGGCTGAGTTCTGTGTACTGGGGAGAACCGCGCGTTTTTGGGGTGGGCTAGCTACGGGAGGGTCCCGGGACAGAAGCCGGCACCGGGACACCCCCCTGCCCGTGTCCCCGCAGTCGGGAGAAGCGGCCAGAGACGGCCGCCCCGAGCCGCGGGCAGCCCGCCTTGCCCCTGATACCTCGGGAGCGAGCGGGACGCAGCGGCGTCTTTGGTTTTTTCACGTCAGGGGTTAAGATTTTTCGAACAGTTTGCTTTTAAAACATCAGAAACATGGGCATACGTTTATCGAGAAATCAAAAGAGTGCTTTTAAACAACTTAAAAACATTACAACAGATCTAAAATTTCCAAATAAGCTCTTACTCAAATTTATTTCCTGGCTGTCAGCTGAGATTCCAGACAGTACTCTACAAGATATAAATTCTGTTTCATTTTGGGATGATGTGGGAAAATTAATAACTTTAAAAGTTGAAAATGGGGAAAACAAAATTTCTTCATTTATTCCAATATTCTTACAAGTACGCAAGAAACTGTTAGAAGCAGAAAACAGCAGACAGCCATGCAAAACCTCTCAGCAATACCCTGTTTCCGAGAAGCAGGGATTCCCTGATTCCATACTCGATTCTGCTCCTCAAACCCACCCATCGTCCTTATACCCTCCTCTCCCACCTGTTTTCCCTCAGCAAGATGCAATTTTTTCCTCTCGGAGCTCTAGCCACGTGGATGAGACCCTCGGGGGTTCGCACCATGCGGTCAGCCCTGATGGCAGACGGCATTGCATTCCTCCTTCCCACTATCCCTTCTTCCCCCCACTTCCCGCCCCGACCCCATATCTCTCACCCAATCCCCCACCCCACCCTTCTCCCCAGTGCCTCCCCCTCCCTCCCAGCGGCCGCGCGAAGGGGGAGAGGGGAGGGTCCCTTGCAATCACTACTCCCAGCGCGGATGGGGAGATAGATAATGCAGCCCGCAGCAGCGGAGTCGGGGGGGGTGGCCCCCCTGTTACAAGGGCTAAGGGGCAGCCTAGCCTGGGGCCCCAGGGGAGGAGGGAGGAACTGCCTGTTGCTGGACCCCAGGGGAGGAGGGAGGAACTGCCTGTTGCTGGATCCCAGGGAGGGGGTGGGACAACACCCTCGAGCTGCCTCGGCAATAGAGAAGCGGCAGGATTTTTAGCAACTCATAATAACGATCAGCAGGGCATTCCATCTGTGGCCCCTGTAGTATATGTAGGTAAAAGACACGTGCGTAGAGAGTATTTGCCTTTTTCATACCAAGACAAAAAAGAGCTGTGTAAAATGCAGAAACAATTTGGGAGATCCAGTGAAATATTTAAGGGCATGATGAAAGCTACCTTCAATTCAAATGAGATGGTACCCAGTGACATTAAAGATTTATTCAGATGCCTATTAACTCCCTCAGAGTATGACCTATGGGAAGGATTATGGAAAAAAGCTTTGAAAACAGTATTGCAGGAAATTCAGCAAACTCCTGATGCTCAGGACAGCGATCACAATGACATCACACATGATCATTTGTGTGGTGAAGGTGATTTATCTAGTGCGAATGAGCAAATTCGGTTGTTATCCAAGTCAGTTTTAGATAAGATCTGTAATGCTGCAGAAAAGACTTTTTATCAGATTCCATCACCTGAGATAAAGACCAGTTATGTTAACATTAAACAGTTTCCTTCAGAGAATTTCTTGCAGTTTGTGGACCGTCTGAGAAGTCAAGTAGAAAGACAAGTGCAAGACCCAGTGGTACAGGCAGAATTGATTAAGGAGATGGCTCAGAGGAATGCTAATGAGACCTGTCGTAGAATCATTCTTAGCCTTCCCCTTGACCCATCACCTAGTCTCGCACAGATGATAGAAGCCTGTACCACGAGAGCAGAACTTTTCAGTGCACCTGAAAGGAATCCGGGACTGACACACCCAAAGCCTGTGGCAGCTGCAGCACCAGGAGCAAGGAGGCAACCGATGTCATCAGACCAGCTGCAGCACATCATCTGCCACCACTGCAAAAGGCCAGGACACTTCGCCAAGGCCTGCCCAGAAAACCAGAAACACAAGTCAAAAAATCAAAAAAACTGAATTCACAGCGCGGCCCAGATTTTATCTCCTTGACGCGCCAAGAAAGAAATTTACAAGGCCATACCGTGACAAATGTCTCTCTCTTAACAAAAAAGGGGGAGGGCAGGTCGCAGGGTGTGGGGGTACAGAAAAATAAAAATGTCAAATGTTCAACTAACAAGGTATGGCAGCCGCGAGGCCGATATAGGCTCGTGACTACCAAAGGTTTTCATTTCAGATCTACTGATTGGACAGTAATTACAGTGGACCTGCAAAACATTTCACAGGACATGAGGGTTAACCACATGGAACCGAACAGTGAGTATTTTGTTATTGGGGACACAGCACACACACCCTTTGAGGTTGAGGTAGCTCCCATGACCATTAAGGGAAAGATAACAGGCCTCACACTGTTGGCACGCTGCATGCACCCACCATTCTACCTGACAGAGGGGCAAGTCCTTGCCCAGGCCATTCCTGTTCCGGCTGAGGTCCTAGCGGATGGAAAATCACCGGAAGTCTACTGGGCAGAGGTGGTGGGGGAGAACAAACCTTCTCTGGCATGTAACTTAGCCCGTGGGTCAGACCGCCTCCATGTGGAGGGGGTGCTCGACTCCGGCGCAGACATTACCGTTATACCTGAGAGCATGTGGCCATCACATTGGGAGTTGCAACCTGTGGCAGGCAAACTTCAGGGCATAGGAGGAATCACAATGGCAAAAATCTCAAAAAACATAGTGCAAATTGAGGGACCTGATGGGAAATTGGCAAATGTCCGTCCATTCGTTGCTGATTATAAGGCACCCTTATGGGGGAGAGACACCATGTCACAGTGGGGAGTCCAACTGGTCATTCCTAAGACACCCCAGGATTTTTAGAAATAGCCACTGTGGAGCGCCCTACCCACAAACTAAAGTGGTTGGACAATAAGCCAAGATGGGTAGCACAGTGGCCATTGAGTAAAGAGAAGCTCAAGGCGCTTGAGGAGCTTGTGGAGGAGCAGGTGGCTCAAGGTCACCTAGAAGAAACAACAAGCCCCTGGAATTTCCCAGTCTTTGTAATAAAGAAACCGGGAAAGGACAGGTGGAGGTTGCTTCATGACCTCCGAGAAATAAACAAAATTATAGAGGACATGGGACCACTCCAACCAGGGATGCCTTCTCCAACAATGCTCCCTCGAGATTGGCAATTGGCTGTTTTAGATATCAAAGATTGTTTCTTCCAAATTCCTCTACACCCAGAAGATGCCCCACGGTTTGCATTCTCGGTTCCTACCATTAATCGAGAAGCCCCAATGAAGAGATATCACTGGAAAGTACTTCCCCAAGGTCTGAAATCTAGTCCTTTCATATGCCAACAGTACGTAGCCTCACTACTGTCACCAGTACGTGCCAAGAGAAAGGATGCCATCATCCTTCACTACATGGATGATCTACTCGTGTGTGCCCCCAATGACTCTATACTCCAACACACGCTTGACCTAGTGGTTAAGGTTTTAACCTCTGCTGGATTTCAATTGCAGGAAGATAAAGTTCAAAGGATGCCACCTTGGAAGTACCTGGGTCTACAAATAGCTGTAAAGACCATTGTTCCACAGAAATTGGAAATTGAGTGTAATCCCAAAACCTTAGCAGATCTCCACTCCTTGTGTGGGTCTTTGAATTGGGTAAGACCTTGGCTAGGCCTCACAAATGAAGATTTAGACCCTCTCTTCAATTTATTGAAGGGGGAGAGGGAGCTGGTTTCTCCCAGGGTACTGACCCCAGAGGCAAAGACAGCAATCGAAAAAGCACAGAAGGCCTTATCAGAGAGGCAGGCTCATCGATGTGAGCCAAACATACCTTTCCAATTCATTGTTCTAGGAAAACTGCCACATTTGCATGGTTTGATTTTTCAATGGATCGAAGGGCAGAGAGATTCACTCTTGATCATAGAGTGGGTCTTCCTCTCTCACCAAAGATCCAAGACCATCACTGAGCCACAAGAATTGATAGCTCAACTGATTCGGAAGGCAAGGGTGAGCTGGCTGGTTGTGACTTTACATGTATTCACCTTCCGGTCAAACTTTCTAAGGAGGGAAGGAACTCTCCCAAGAGATTGACCAAAGAGATGTTTGAGCATTTGCTCCAGAGCAATGCCAGTCTCCAATTGTCTCTGGACAGCTACAGGGGACAAATATCAGTCCATGCCCCGTCTCACAAGTTGCTCAATGAGGAATTCCACCTCATTCCTCGTGAGAAGAGGAGTCGGAGACCACTCAAGGCTCTCACAGTGTTCACGGACGCATCTGGGGCTTCCCACAAGTCGGTGATGACTTGGAGAAATCCTCAGACTCAGCGTTGGGAAGCTGATGTGGAGTTTGTGGAGGGATCCCCCCAAGTGGCTGAACTAGCTGCAGTGGTAAGAGCCTTTGAGAAGTTCTCGGAACCAATTAATTTGGTAACAGACTCTGCTTACGTGGCGGGGGTAGTGTCCAGAGCGGAGCAGGCTGTGCTCAAAGAAATTGACAATGAGCATCTCTTCAGATTGCTTTCAAAGCTAATTTATTTAATTTCTCATCGAGAACATCCGTTCTATGTGATGCATGTAAGATCACACACGGATTTGCCAGGTGAAATTGCAGAGGGGAATCGTCAGGCAGATTCCCTTGCTGCACCTGTTGAAAAAGCACGTCTCCCTGATATCTTCCAACAGGCAAAGCTGAGTCACCAACAATACCATCAGAATGTGCCAGGCCTGATCCGTCAGTTCCAGCTAACACGGAGCCAGGCTCGAGCCATTGTGGCCACCTGTCCCAACTGCCAGGTCCAAGCGATGCCATCGATGGGTATGGGAGTTAACCCCCGGGGCCTTGGCAGTTGTGAGGTATGGCAGACAGACATCACACACATTCCTAGTTTTGGACACCTCAAATATGTTCATGTAAGCATTGACACACATTCAGGTGCAGTGTATGCCTCTGCCCATGCAGGGGAAAAGACTGAACATGCCAAGAAACACCTAGTGCAAGCTTTTTCAGTGTTGGGGATTCCAAAAGAAATCAAAACTGATAACGGCCCAGTGTACACATCCAAGGGGTTCCTGGAGTTTCTCCAGCAGTGGGGAGTGGAACATAAGACTGGCATCCCTCACTCCCCCACAGGTCAAGCTGTGGTTGAGAGAGCACATCAGACACTCAAACAGGTCCTGGCTAGACAGAGTAGTACAACTGTGTGGATGTCTCCACATGAGAAACTCTGCAAAGCCATGTTTACCATCAATTTTCTGAACTGTTCATTTGAAAACATGAGTCCACCAGTGGTATGCCATTTTAACAGTGGCAATCAGTTCAAATTGTCTCAGCGTCCACCAGTCATGATTAGGGATCCAGAAACTTGGGAAACCAAAGGTCCCTATGAGCTCGTGACCTGGGGTCGTGGCTATGCGTGCGTGGCCACTCCCTCAGGCCCGCGGTGGATTCCCCAGAAGTGGGTGAAACCTTTTGTCCCTAAAAATCCAGCTCCAGCAGAAGGGGATAAGAGGCAAGTAGCCGTTGCATCCAAAAGAAGACGCCGCCGGATGGAAGAAAAAGAATCTTCCTAGATGTGGACTCCTTCCAGCAGAAACAGAAACTTTTAACATGTTTTAAAATGTTTGTTTTTCTTTTTAGAGAAAGCCTACCTCACACTCAACCCTGTGATGAACCCCATACAAGTTGTCATCTTGTTGTTGCTGAACAGTCTGGCAACTGCATGGATCATCCCTCAGCCATGTCAAAATGTCTGGGTGACCCTGGCACAGACACTTCCGCAGGAAAACATATGTTTGTCCACTGCATCAACAGAGAATCCTATGTCCACCTGTCTGGTAGGAATTCCATTATGGGCAGGAATTCTGTCTCGGCTTTTAGGAGGGCCATGTACCATAGGGCGGTTGTCCGTATTGACACCCAACCAAACTTTAATTGGTGAATGGACTCATAAAAACAAATCGGCAAACAAAATTCAAAAGAGAAGTGCTGACCAATTGGATCCAAATTGTAATTCAGAAATTTTTCATTGGGCCAAGTCAAAAAGAGTCGCTGTGTCCCTGTTCCTTCCATGGGTCGCAGCAGCTAAAGCTCTAGGTGAATTGGGCCATCTAGAGTGCTGGGTAGTCAAACAGGCAAATTTAACGTCCACCGCCATCAGCTCTCTCCTAGAAGATGAGGAAATTACCAGACAGGCCACTCTCCAGAACCGTGCTGCTATAGATTATCTCTTGTTACTTCATGGACATGAATGCCAGGAATTTGAAGGACTGTGTTGCCTAAACCTGACCTCGAAGGCTCCAAACATCCATGCTGCCATTCGAAGCATGAACAGCTTGATCGAACAAGTGAAGCAAGAATCTGAGGACTGGATCAAAGAACTGTGCAAAGGCTGGGGACTTACAAGGTGGTGGACTTCTATAGTTAAAACAATTTTGTTATTTCTTGTTATTATTTTCCTTGTAACAATAGCGTTCGGGATACTACGCTGTTTGATTTTCAAGGCTATCAATAGTCTCATACCTTCTACCTCAGAAGTCAACCACATAGAGTTGGCAAACCTAAAGCAGGTTAGCTCCCCCACCAATTGTAATTGGTGGGAAAACCCACATTCCGTGTAACCTAATGTTCTTCTTCTAATGATCTTAAACAAAAAAGGGGGAGATGTTGTGTTCCTCTGAGGAATGGTTTTTCCCCTCAGAGTCCCCCTGAAACCTGTGCTATGTAGTTCAACCCTTTTTCCCTATCATACCTACTCCTGACCCTATTGGCTCAGGGCCAATATCTTTCCTTGGCCAAAAACTAGATATACCCCTGTTTCTTCCTGGTTCTCTCTCTCTCTCCTCGGCCTCCTGGAACATCACATCGAGAATAAAGCTTGGACGGAAGCTGGGGGTGAGAGCCACTCTTTTGAAATCTCTATTCTGTCTCTCTGAAATATATTTCCCTAAAACCCCTGAATAACTGAGCTAGCGAGAGCCGGGGGGTGGCTAGAGGGAAGTATATTTTCAAGAAAGTGCTTATGTTTCAGAGCTTTTTCCCACCTCTCTGCACATAAGAGGCAGAGAGAGACCTTTCACTGGAAGGATCCAGATGCCTACAAGGTATCTATAAGGCATATTTGTTGCATGCGTCAGCCTGATTTTAAAATATTATTTCCATCCTAATATTCCAGACAGAAAAGCCCCTCTCCTGCCTTATATCTGCAGGTTGTGCTCAAGGAGTGTATGTACATCCCTGCCCCTTTCACGGCACCCCATAGCTCAAGAGCTTGGAAGCGGTGCCACCCTTGTGAAGCACTCCCAGCCCTTCCTGAGTCAGCACAGGTGGGACCAGCACCTGCTGCAGGGAGGACCAAGAAAAGGAGGCTGTCTGACTGGTGTTTGAAGGCCTGTGCGTACTCCAGCAAATCACCCTCTGGCCTACAGGGACTATAGTCCTGTTTCCAAAGGCACAACAGAAAGCCAGAGGGGGCTGCAGGTAGGTCCAGCCCAAGATCCTGTAGGCTTGCAGGCATAAGCATCAGCACAGGCTTGGAAGGCAAGCTGTGGAGCTAAGGCATTTCTGTGGGTCTTGTGAAGTGCACAGGTTCAAGGGAACTGGCCAGAGGATCGCAAGGATGTGGAGTGTGTGTTTGTGTCTGCACCTGCAGAATCCCATAGCTCTGGAGAAGGCAGTGATGCGTGCTTCTCTAATGTAGTGAGTTATTTCCCAAGGTGTGGTTGAGTCCTATATTATCCCCTTTATTATCTGCTGATAGTTTAACTAAGTCAACCAAACTAAATGGTGAACAAGGCTTTCCCAATTCAGGCCCCTTCACTGATGCAAGTAGAATCTGCTGAGCACTTGCAGCTGTCCATGAAGCCTGTAGGAAATTTGACTGGAAAGTATCAGTTTATACCAGGTGATTCAAGACTCCTCTTCTGTGTCCATAGGGCTGGAACGATGGGCTTCATCACAAGGATGTTGGGGACATCATTTCATTGATATGTCTAATGCAAACTTGTGGTGTGATGCTAGATACAAAATAGAAATCTAAGGCA
The DNA here is from genome assembly GCF_015227805.2 of Hirundo rustica. NCBI lineage: Eukaryota > Metazoa > Chordata > Aves > Passeriformes > Hirundinidae > Hirundo > Hirundo rustica. The sequence goes on from NC_053450.1 coordinate 109,268,594, forward strand.
GCACATCTGAAAAGTATGGAGTAAAGAAGGTGTGTGGCTATGCATTGAACATTTGGGATAAGATAAACTAATGAAATAGAATTAATCAGGGTAACCTATTTCATGTGCTATACAAATCAAATATACTTTGTAGTTGTAATTCTGTTCTAGACATGCTCTGTCCACATATAGAAGGAATGAATAAATTAACTTCCACACACAACCTTAATTTTGGTTTGTGCTAGTTTTGAATTAACTTTGACACACTTGTAGGTTTTCCATGGTCTAGGCATGCACACGTGCTGTGTGGTCCAAGGGCACCCAAATAGTGGATTGCTCTTAGGCTCAATGCTGGATCAGAGTTTTCATTCATGGTGCCCCCACAGTGCTTTGTCCTCAGAGTACATTTTACCAGACAATTGTTTTGGAAAGCTTTGACATTATGGAAGACTTTCTGCTTTCTGAGTACAAAGCCAATGTCAGCATCTCCACAAACTGCTGTTGCTGCCAGAAAACACGGTCTGCTGGCTCTCCACTTCCACCCTCCCCTTTGGTTAGCTGAGGCATTCTGCAGCTTTATGGGGAACTGGATATAGGAACAGGTCAAGGTAATACTTAGTGTTGCTGAAATTAAACCTAATTTAAAGTGCTTGTGCAAGTTATTTGTAGACGTGTGCAGCCAAGGGCTGCGAGATGAAGGTGAAGGAAACACGCACTCCGGAAAACCTGTAGCAAGCCCTCTGTGACACTTGCAGTATGTTACAAAGTCACACCCTAAAGACTGAAATTGTGAAAAGTGGGGACTATTTTTAATGTCAAAGTTGAGTATCTGTGAAAATAAGCATTGCGAGGTTGTGAATGTGTCCTGGGTAGAGAACTGACCACAGCTGAATACCACACCAGTTCTGCTTGAGAGCTCTCCTGTTGCAGCAGGAGAAAGTCCACATTAAAGATGCAGATAGTTTTTTCGCATAACTTATAAAATGTTGGATGTTTCATGGCAGTTGATCAAGCCTATATTCAGATTGTTTTGATTAGGAGAAGACAGAGAGGTGCATGATAAATAAGGTACATAGCAGGTCATCACCTGAGCAGCCACCAGCCTGAGTGTGCACACACAGGTGGAGGGCATGAACTTTAATTGTAGGGTGGGGTTGTATTTGTGTCTGAGGTACCCTGTCTAAAGTAAAGGTCTTTGTTATTTTTATTTAACATCCCCACCCCCCCACCCCCCCCACTCTTCCTCAGATATAAAGAGAAGAAAACAACTGTGTGATATGTAAAGGAAAGACTTAGACTGCAGGAATGGCTAAAAAGGGAGAGAACAATGTCATGCCATCTCATGTGTTGTCAACAGCTAACACTGACAAAGGTATAAAAATCCAGAACAAAATGTAAAGTGATTGAACTGTGCCAAATACGAGAGGAGAAAATTTCTGGTCTCCAGCTCAAATAGCCAGAGATTTGGAGAGAAGTCAGGAGATAATTTCTAGGAAGTATGAGAATAATAAGACTTTTGGTTATGGTATATAGTTGTGTTGAACAGAGCAAGCAGGCGTTGTAGTGCCTTAGGTAGGTGCCACCTGTATCACCCAGAAGGGCAAGTACTGGATACAGACTGCTCACCCTGATACTGGCCAGCTGTGTCTATCCTGGGGCAAAAGTGTTTTAGAGTCATAGAATCATTTTTAGGTTGAAAAAGAGCTTTGATAACATTGAATCCATCCACTAATCTAGCACTGCCAAGTCCACCTCTAAAGCATGTCCTTAAGCAGCACATCTATGCCTTTCCTAAATATCTCGGAATGGTGACTCAATCACTTGCTTGGGCAGCCTGTTCCAGTGCTTGACAACCCTTTTGGTGGAGAATTTTTTCCTAGTATCCAATCTAAACCTCCCTAGCAAAGAGCTGTAAGATTTTAGCAGTTTTTATCCCAGACACTGAAGTGCCGAAAAAATAATGACTGATGTGTTGAACATGACTCAGTACCCAGTAGCAGCCCATATGGAGTGGGACAGATCCAGTGCCCTCCTATTATGCAAAGGCCTGAAGGAATTTCTGGAATCTTGCACATCCAGGATACCTGGCATCTAGAAGACCTGAATTACAGTTGTCTGGTTGAAAGACTGTTTATTTGCTATGAGTTTGTTACCTGGCAGCATAGTGCAGCATCTGCTAATTTACTGAGAATGAAGCTCAGCACAACGAGGAATTTGGAAACACTGAACTGAGGGAATGTGCGTCATCAGCTTCAATCCAAGGGTACTTAGTCATGGTCCAAAGTGGCTGGGGTTTGCTTTCAGTTCACTGTTTCATACGCTGTTATCTCTATAAATTCAGTATGTCAGAGCTCTAGAAAATTGCTTTTCTTGCCTTTTCATATCCTCCATATGTTTTTACTCAGGTAACTGCAGAAACGTAGCTCATTTCAGTGTAAAATTTCATATGTCAATATTTTATCCTTTGTAAGATTTACAACTAGATGAGATGCTAATATATAACCCAGGAAAATATTCTCACACTTTAAATGGAAATGCAAAAATAATGGAATTTTGCCATTCTGGAAATAGTTGTTTTCCTTTGGATTTAGGCTGATTTAAGTGCTCTCTTTTTTCAAGTGCTGTCTTACAGCTAGGGACAAGGAGTGAGCCTGAAACCTGAGGCACTGATGCTCCTTGACGTGATGCTGCTGCCTGTGTACAAATAAGGATGGGGCGGGTAAAGGGCTTGGAGCATATCGACTCTGCAAGAAGGGATTTAAAGATTGTAGCTGGCATAAAAGCAGAGACATAAAGCTTTCATCTCAATAGCTCAGATGACAAAGGCAAAGTAGCTGCAGCAGCTCTGGCCCTGAATATTTAGGCAGATACGCCTCTGAGTTGCAGAGGTGTTGGTATCCTGCCCGGTCAGATGAAAAGCCACTTTGTGTGCACCTGTACAGCGGTTTTTGCATGCCTAACACTGCCAGCGTGAGGGAGAGCAGAGATCTGAATTATTGCTCTGCTAGTGTGAGGGAGAGCAGAGAGATGCCCAGGCATCGCTAAAGGGGCATCCTCACCTCCTGCAGCCCAGAGAACAGCTGGCGACATCGCAGGAGCGTGGGGCCCTTGCCTGAACTGCGAGGGGGCTGGGAACCGCAGCCCTGGTTCCTACCTCCAGACAAATATATTTCAAAAAAGGTGAAGAAACAGCCTCAGAGCCTTGCAGCAAGCTCAGTGTGGTGTAAATTCTTGAGGCAACACAAGTAAAGAGGAATTCAAAGTGTAGCTAAAGGTCATGAACTTTGCTTTCAGGACTGCAGTAAAATAGAATTAAAAAGAGTCATATAAATAACAAATATGTGTGTCTTGATGAATATAACGGCATTTTCAAAAGGACAAAGGATTCCCCTGAATAATATTTAAACTTTCATGTTGCAAATTGCTTGAATGAATAAAAATGACATTTTTAGAAGGTCAAAAATTGCTTCACAAAGGTATCTAATCTTTAAAGATCAGTAAAGAAATCTGCTTCTTACATGATGCTTCTGCTCATGTTGCTCTGGACTCACTTCCAGCTGAGGAAGCTGAGCTGTGGTGGAACTGACCCTCTTGCTCTGTGGATTAAGGTGCATCAGTCTGGACAGTGGCCCTTTCTGAATGCTTCTTATTAACACCGGTGACTGTGCGAGCTCAACAAATCTCTAGGAAAGCCCATCCATACCCCAAAGAAAGCTGAGGATGAAATTTGGAGCATTCTGTGCAAATTACAGTATATGTGGCAGAGCAAAAATAGCTCCTGGCAGAGGAGGCTGATAGGATTTTCTGTAGATGTGTGGTTGGCACCATTTTCCTTTAGCCCTGCATGGAGCCTCTTAGTGAGCTGCCTGAAGTGTCCCTGCACTTCCTTTTGTGCTTCTGCTCTCAGATTAGCAAGATTAGGGGTTTCCTCACTTTCTGGGAGATGTTTAGCTGTGGGCATAGAGTGTGCTGTGGATGGGGGGGTTGGGAGGGTGCAGGAGAAGCAGGGGCTCCCCCAGGGGAGACAACTCAGCATCCAGTACCTGGAACTGATGGACTGAACTTGCATTTTAGTGTCTCCATTCAAACACACACCTAAATGTGGTTTTGGCATCAGTGGTGTTACAGACAATGCAGTTAATTTCATGCCACCATATCAAAGGAGTGTCCCTGCCCTTAAACCTTATCCCCCTGAAGCAAATGTCCCAGAGAATGCAGAAGGATGGGGTTGGAGAGATGGTAACATGACCTTTTGTAGAAAGGGTAATTGGTGGGCTAAAGTTGCATTTTTAAGTACCTGTCTGAATCAGAGCTCTGCTGGTGTTGCATAGATCCAATGTATGGAAGGGCAGTGTCTGGCTCACCTTGAAAAGTGCAAGGAGCAATGTTGTCCTCTTGGAAATGTGCTCATGATCCTCCCTCCTCTCCTTCCTTGCCTGGCAGATGATGAGAGCAGGGCATAAATTGCCACCATTTGTATTGGGATAAACAAGGGTTGTGGGAGTTTTGAGCTGTCAAACTCAGAGTTTCCCATCTGGGAGGGTAATGTGGCACAGATCCAAATCTTCAGGGGTCTGACCTCCCCACGGCAAATTCTCTTTCTCGCCCTGTCTTTTTAAACTTTTACATAGTAACTGACTGTACCTCACCTGGAAATGGCATGTGTTGCTGTGACCCTTTACTTGTTGCTTTCTTTCTGTCAATTTTGTGCAATTCTGAGGCACAGTTACAGTGTAGGCTGAGTAATTATGTTGCTGCTTTACGTGCCTCTTATGTAATTATAGTTACAGAGGAAATATCACCCTCCTCTCTAAAGTTGCAGCATGATAATGTTGTTTTAACAGTATTGTATTTTTGGTTATTAATTTGGTCTGCTTAGACTAGCACAAATTTGTAAAAAAAAAAGGATTTTTCTGTGCTGTCACCAAAGGGTAACAAGCATTGTATGCACACTTGTTCTTGGAGAGTCCCAAGGGTGCAGAGGTGGATGGCACAAGCTACAGCAATACATGTAGTTAGCACTAGATCAAGGAGCAGAATGAAGAGGAAGGCTTGTCCTGATCTCATCAGCAAATTAGATTAAATAGACTTAGCAGACTGATTGAAGCTCTAGTTGTCAGAGTGCCACTGAACCCTGGTTCGTGAGCTGATTGGAAAATTCCAGTTTTCCTTCTGGTAACTGAATATCTTCTTTCCCTTCATCCTGTTATTGCTTCACTCCGGTATTTCAGAGCTTGCTCATTGTGGTTGATATTTCCAAGTAAAACAAAGTCACATGCAGCAGCAAAAGAAATATTGTTTGGGAATTTGCTGTAATAACAGTTATGAGAATTGAGTTTTTCTGATAAATGCGTAAATAACCAAAACTTGGAGTTTGACCATCTGCCCTCATCTGTTTCAGGCCAGCTTACTTGAGTACACCTTTGGATGGATGCTGACATGTTGGGAAGGCAACTCCATTCCATCTTTCCCACCACTCTGTACTGACAGACGAGGAAGTCAACTCAAGGTCCCTGTGTAACCTGGTAGGTCTGACTCTTTTCTTGCAATGGTGATGACCTGCTGTTGTTGGACTGCTGCAGATGCATTATGGCAAGCAGAAATAGCTGAATTGTGGGGATCAGCGGCTTCACAGGTCTTTGGACCAAACCTCCCCATCCTCAGTGCGGGTTTGACAGCAGTGAATTTCAGGAGTTGTGGTGGGAAGTTCTGGTTAAGTCAGAGAAATACACTCACCAGCTGGTGTCTTGTGCACTGGTCTGGTCACAGATGCATCCTGCACAAAGTGAGAGGTTCACTTTGGGAAGCCTTAAGTGGCATTGGGGCCTGACTCTGCCTTTGTCTTGCAATGTTAGAGAAATTTCATCACCAGACTCTCATCTCCACTAGATAATTTTTTGGCACAGACCAATCACAGTCTCTGGTAGCTCAAGCAAGGTGCCTCTAAAGAGGGACCCCAAACAAAGAAATCCTTGACCAATTACACCCTTACTATTTGAACTCCTCATCCTTCATGTGACAGTATGGACAAACAGATGAATTACAGTCTAGGGTGTTATCACTCCTAGTTGGTTCACTGTTTTGTTACCAAATGTTGCAATGTTGTTGTCTTCATACTTCCTTAGGTCAGATTTTGTGAAAGTTTCAGCTGATTCTCCAGTCAATTTTGTAGTGTGTCTGTTATAGTTCATATACCATGACCTGGGGGCTCTCTACCTATTAATTTTTAAGTAATATTTAAGTAGCTAGCTTTGTCTATCCTAATCCTAATTAATGTTCAGACTGTTAGCTCCAGATTTCACTTCAATCCATCTTCCACAACATAACCATAGAGTTCAGATAAAGTTCAACTTGCAGCCTAACAAACCTAGATATTTATGTCTACTTTCAAACAATATAAAAATGTCAACAGGCAGGCTAGACAGAGACAGGTCTTACCTGGAGCACCCGTATCTTTATTAATTTGTCGCATCTACAGGGTTATGACCTTGGCAGGACCACCCTGTGTGGGAGGGAGGCGGGAATTTGCGTAGTGTGAAGAGTTTGCTACTGGTGCCTCCAGTTCTCTGTCAGTTAAAGATGTCTCATCAGGCTTGACAGTGTGCAGGCAATTTTGCACATGGATATATGCACCCTTTCAGCGATGCTTGTGCAGATTTGAACGGTCGGGCTGCAGCAGTTTGACCTCCCACTGTCCTCCACAAGCATGTCTCCACCACCTCCCATCATGCTAGTGACTCTTAGAAATGATCTTACGAGCTAAAAACAGCCCTAACAAGAGTAAAGTTTTCTTTCAGACAGCCTGATGGACATGACACCTTAGATTCAGACTGGCTTCAACAGCTGTGAGAAAACCCATTGTCTTCAAACCCCATGGAGAGTTGCTTCCCAAAGGTCTTCCAAGCTGCCAGCCTAAATGCTGTCACAGGATGCCCATCCCTTCTTTCTCAGGACCCTAGTTTGTAAGTAGAGATGTAGGTGGAACTGTCTGCCCTTGTTATCTTCTATGGAAATAATGAAGAAGAAACCAAAGGAAGACAAGGAAGTGGGATTTATTCCATCACAACCAAGGGTTCTGCTCATGCTTCTAGGTGTGTGCAGTTTGCAGAGACTATGGCCCAAAGAATTTTTAAGTGAATAAGTTGCTAAGAGTTTGTTGTGGTGACGGGTGGAAAAGAAATTAGATAATTTTATCAGTCAGAGTTTAGGTGACATTTGAGAAATGCTAAATTAACCTTCAAATGTCTCCAAATGTCTTGTTTAGGGAAAAAAAAAAAAAAAAAAGAAAAAAAGAAAGGACATTCAGTCTGGGTAAAACAGACAATGAAGGAGTGCATGTAAACAAATTCCCTAAAGCATTCATAAATGCATTTCCTCAGCCTCCAGTATTATTAAATCAGGTAATGATTTATTTTCACATCTGTCTTACTGAACAAAAAATACCACCATCTGAGCTTGAAGGTGAAGAGGGAGCAATATATTTAAGCTAAACCTGGATGCAGTTGAACACAGAGAGATTATTAAAAAAAGACCCTGAACAGTCACAATATTCCTTCCCTGTTCCAATTAGAGAAAAATGAAAACAGGCTTAATTATGTATTAAGCAACTATCATATAGTTGCTGCTACAACTTTGCCATTAGTTTGTGTGATTCCAATTTCAGACCTTAAAAAACTGAGATGAAAATTGAATGAAATACTAATATATGTTGACTCTTGTGAAGAACCTTACCAGGCTTGCCTGGTGCCTGTAGGCCCTGTGCTTGCCCTCCCACACACGAGATGCTGACAGATATACATGTCCTTTCAAAGAGAGCCTGTCTTACGAGGATAACTCAAGCACACTGGAGCCCCAGTGTTGTTTCTGGAGCCATGGAGGGGATGGATTTTTCTTTGCTGGCCTAGGTGCCAGGGTTCTCTCAAGGGGTTGCTAGCCCATTGCTGCTTGGCTACAGGCATCCTGGCACTTAGACAAGGCCAGTTGTCAAGTTTTTCTGAGGCAGTACATCTCAATAGTCGCAGTGGACCACGCTCCACATGGGGATCAGCTGAATACACTGCCTTCAGGAAGGATTAATGCCCACTAATCCTCCATTCAAGAGAAAAAGACTCAGGTGTTTGCCAAGCACCAATGAGCCAGTTTAGTCCTTTCCTCCCTCCCTGCTTTTTTTTTTTAGAAAAATAAATCCTTCTCAAAATTACAAAAGCAGATCCAAGCAGTCACAGTGACTCAGCTGTAGAGCCAAAAGCAGTCCATATTGCAGATTAAAATTGCAATTGGTAATATCATTGTGGGGCACTGTGAAAATGTAACATCTCTCTTTTCCTATTTGCTATGTGCAAAGATTTACATCAAGCCAGAACAGTTGCTAGAAGAAGGAAAAGAGAAACTGACATCCACAAAGGGATTAGAAATCATCTCCTCCCAAACCCTGTTTTACCACTGCTGTGATCCTGGCTGGGTTTATCTGAAAAGGAAAAAGGAGACACACTCAAAAGCAATAGGGCACTCATTCACAGATGAATGTTGCAGGGAGTGGTATTTCACCACTTTTCTGTGACATTTTTTATTTCCAAAAATAGCAATCATATTTTTAATCTGAAATCCACCCAGAGCTACAGTAACTGCAGGTGCTGCTCATTTCAGTCAAACATTTAAGAGTTTACAAAGATTTAAACTGATTAAGTGTTAGAGAGGAGTGATGAATTCCAGATACTGAAAACCAGCACATGTGCTAATTATGATAATGCATTTCTAGTGATTGCTCACAAGTGTGATTGTCTTTCCTATTGAACCCAGTTATCTTTGTTCCTTGGTCATTAGGCCAAATAAATAGGGGTGTCATGAAATCTCCAAAAACTGGAATAAAGCTCCTTAACACCAACTCAGTGTTAAGAAGGGCATCATTTATCCAGGCACCTGGTTTCACAATCTGTTCTTTATCTCTTTTTTATATCTTATTCCTGTTCTCATAAGGTAACTGTCCCAACAGTGCATAAATAGTATCACGATGTTGTCCAGATTCTGGCTTTCTCCCAGATAAACTAAACAAGGTCTGTGTGTTCCTTTTGATTTTAACAGCAGATTTTCCATTGAAGACAATAGGAACAGGAAATCTCCTTCATAATCCTGTGAGTTTCTTCCTGCTACCCAGCCACGGTCTTGTTCATCCCTCTTGTTAAGATGCTCTGTTTACTCTGTTTATCCTGCTGGGACGAGGTTAGGAGTCTGCTTTACCCAGACTTCACCCAGTCGCTGGTTTCCCTGCACCACTTCAACATGTCCTAGAAGACATGTACTGGGGCACTTGACTGTTTTTGATTCTGCATTAATAATCATTGTTTTGTTTCTATCCCAAATCAAGGATGCAAAATCATGTTGGAAGCTGGAGAACCATTTTACTTTATTTCTTCCATTCCTCATTATGGCTAACTGTTGCTAGAAGGGATGAGGTAAATCCATGAAGGACATAACTCTGCTTTTCAAATACCATAAACTGAAGAAGGCTTGCTGAACTGCGCTTATAGAAGAGAAGTTCTTCAGCTTTGATAAGAAAAAAACCAAGATGAGGAACCCAGTATTTCTTGCTCATGGTAATTCCCTCCACTAGTTAAAACCACCCAAAATCTGTAAAAGCTTTTTGAAAAAGGTGTGATTTTTATGTCTACCCTTCCCATTGTGTGTGGAAGGGTATTGAATGACCCCTTGCTTCTTTTCCCTGATCTCCTTTGATCCCCTGATAACACTGGGAGCTCATGCTTTGTTGTTTATTATTATTATCATCTCTAGTCCCTTTCTGGTCTTGGATCCACAGCACCCCTTTCTCTAGATAGAGGGGCATTCTTTTCCCCTCGATGCATAGTTTGGTGCTTGATTGTACTCATACACCTTTTGTATTGGACTAATTTACTGAATGTCCTTGTCCTGCTTTTGTGAACTCAGCCCCCATCAGTGTTTATCTGTTTGACATCTGCATAGCCTAGCAGAAGTGATTTCCTTTATGTTTTCAAATCACTGATAAGTGTACTGGATCAGATCAATATGATATTTTTCCACTTTCTTTTTTTATCTGCCTACAGGGTTCAGATTGCATAACACTTGGTAACAGAGCAATTGCAAGAGCCCTGGGGAAAAGATTTTGAGTGGAAGGTGATTCCTCAATGCCCTCTTTGCCTGCACAGTCCTGGCAGAGGGCACCTACAGCCAGCTCTGCCTGTCCCCCCACTAATCCCCCACATTTCCTCCTGTCCCTTTTCCCTATAGCAAGTGGAGCTGGAGGATTAGATGGAAATCAAGGATTGTGTGGGGATTGCTGTGGATTTCAACACCCTGTAACATGGTGACAGGAAAATTTCTAATGCACGATCAGGGATTTATGAAGCTGCAATGGGGTGGCTGGAAAAAGCCCCATGTGGGGAGGTTTGGTATGCAAAAATGTCATGCTGCAGTTCTGATTGTATCTGTGGGTTGTAGTAAACAAACTTTCCTGACAGTCACTCTACTTGAAAAGTATTTTTTTTTCCCCCTCTGCTTTTCAGGTATGCTTTCAAGAACTTAAAAGCAGCTTTAGAGCAGAAGTGCCATTTCTGTCTCTGCTTGCAGGTATGCCACCTGAAATAATATGAACCATAAATCACTATAATAGATAACAGCAGAAGCTTCACAAATCCTTGTGATTCAAACTTCAGAGGCAGCTAATGTAGCAATTCAGAAGAGGAAAACTGGGAAACTGCACTCATATTTTGTGCTGCTGGCTGAAAAAGATCATGAAATGAATTCAGCTAATCACATAAAGATTGTCAGTCAGTGGAGCAGTGGCTCTGTGTTTAAATGGTTTAATGACTCTACTGGTGAATGTCCTGTAGCTTGATAATCATTTGTCTTTGAGTTAATTATCTGAGTCATATTAGCTTTGTGAGGCAGAAATGGAGTGGTGGGCAGCTTTTATTACACCACAGAAATATTAAAATCAGACTGCTATACGGTTTATCTTAAATGAGAATGCTTGGCAGAGACAAGCACTTAGGGCACTTTTACCCTAAGCTCACCTTCTCTTTGAACGAACAGCAAAGCAGTAAGGCATGTTGAGTCTTTTAACCAAAAGCTTTTACTTTACTAAAAAGACAGATGTCAGAGTTGGTATGGCTGTCTCCTGGACAGAAGGGTGGCATATATGCAGAGGCAGTGTCTAAGGATGCAGCTGGGTGCAGAAGCATGCAGAGATATCTAAACTGGTTCTGAATGCGGAGCAGAATGACCAGAGTACTGTGGCCCCTGACTTTTTGCCTTTAACCTCACACATGCACAAGAGTGCCATTTGGAGAACTACTCAAATGGTGGGCTTGGACATGGCTTTTGACTATGAGTAAACATTTCCTGGGCTTTTTCGAGTCTGATTCCTTCTTTCTGCAGACTGGGTTTCAGGCTGCAGACACAAGTACATGGTACAAGTTACCCTACAGAGATCAGGGTTTCCCCATGGTGAGAAGATGAGAAAGAAGATGAAAGAGAAGATGACAGTGAATCCCCAAACTCTCTATGTGACTGACACCTGTGAAATACTCCAAGCCCACTTTTGAAAGCCTATCTATAACTTTTTGTCACAGTATAAGCAGGGTAGCACATTTTATTAAGTTTTTTTTGTCTATTGGGACCTTTCAAGCATGGATTTTATGCTGCTTAATCCCAGTTCATGGTGGGAAGGAGTAAAATTCATCAGAATTCTGATCTTGACTAGACAGAGTTGCATTTTTCCTGAGATTGACTTTAGTTCCTATAGACGTGACTCTGAGCATACTTGGTGATCCAGGAATTACATTATACCACTGCCAAACGCATAAAAATGTCAAAAAGATGTCTGAGGTTTCTGCAAAAATCCTGGAAAGATTTGTGTCCCATAGTGTCATCAAACACATGTTGGTATTGTATGATATTTCTGTCTCTCCTGTCTGTAGTGTAATTTGAATCCACTGAATTTCAGCAGAGTATCAGGGGATCCTTTCAAGAAATAGAATGACGTGTGAAAGAGGAAGCAAGCATTACTTGTTTCACCACTCTGTCACCATTTCAGTGGTTCCTCCCATCCCATTTCTTAGGTGTTTTGTTAGATAATTCCATGTCACTGCTCACTATTTTTCTCCTTGCATTCTGCTTGGCCAAAAAGAAGTCACTGCAACCTGTTTTTTAAATGTCAGTTTGTTTGAGGTGGCAGTTAAATCAGTTCAGTCCTGCCCGAAATACTAAACATAAACAAATTAAACAGGTCTTGTGCTCTTCCTGAACAGAGCCTGATCAACTCCTACTGAAATCAACAGAAAGAATCTTCCTGACTTGCGATAGGGATGGGTTAATCTACCAGAAATATTTATTCATCACCCAACAGGCCTCCTCCAACAATGCAAACTGAGGTTCATGCTGCTTTATCTAAGAAAAGAAATTAAATTGATTAGATACATTCAAAATATAGCCGCTTAATTGCCTTCAGGCTTTTGCAAAGTCTCCAGCTGGCTAGACTACTAATCTTTTGCAATTATCCCCATAATTATAAAAATAAAATTATGCCTCTTTTCTGATGATTGATTGTGGCTCAGAATGGCTCACACTTGTGTTCCTCGATATACAGATGTGGGCCTGATCTAATGAACCCACCATATCTTCAATGAAAGGTGATAAAGACCTGCTGAGATGCATAAAGAGAACCTGGCTCCAAATATTAAACAGGTTGAAGTGTGAAATGCTGAATTCCCACCAGGCCCTTTCTGATATCTCACTGAGTCCCCGTGTGAGCTGTATCAACAGCTTGCCTCCATATATTGTTAATTAGGTATCCCACCCACGGCTTTGGGATTTGAAATGAGTGGTTACTGCAGTCATGCAGTATGGTGCATTCCAGTGATTCTTCCTGGCCAAGTACTGCTCTTTAAGAAAACTGAGGCAGAGCCATTTCCCCCCTCTTCAATCAGGTTACACTCATTTGCATGAAATTCCTCTCTTTTTTTCCATTTTCATAGGGATACAGACATTTTTCCACACTCAACAAGAAACCCCAAGCCACAAGAAAATCTTGGTGTAGGAGGGAAGACAGGCTAAGAGTGAGGGGAGGAGCTGTAGGGGGTTGTGAAAGCAGAGGCAGCTTGTCCTGGTTTTGCCTGAGATAAAGTTAGTTTCTTCCAAGTAGCTGGTAGAGTGATGTCATTTGGATTTAGTATGAGAATAGTGTTGATGACACACTGATGTTTTGTCTGTTTATGAGCAGCGCTTACCCTGAGCCCAGGACTTCTCAGCGTCTCATGCTTGACCAGTGAGCAGGTGCGCTAGAAGCTGGGAGGGAGCGTGGCCAGGGCAGCTGACCCCAGCCAGCCAAAGAGATACTCCATACCATAGAATGTCACGCCCAGTATGTAAACTGGGGGAGTTACCTGGACAGCATGGTTGGTTGTGGGGATGGGGTTTGACACTGGTCAGCACATGGTGATCAACTCTATTGTGCATCACTTGTTTTTCTTGGGCGTTCTTTCTTTCTTTTTCAATCTACTACTATTGTTATTATATTTTACTTCATTTCAATTATTGAACTGTTCTTAGCCCTACAAGTTTTACTTTTGACTCTCCTCCTTGTGCCACTGGGGTGATGTGGCAGCGGAGAGAGCAAGTGGCTCCGTAGCGTTTAGTTGCCATCTGGGCTTAAATCACAACACAGTTCCAGGATGCTCCTCTGTGAGGGTCTTTTCCCTAGAGTGGGGAGTCATGAGATGAGTCTGCGGGGTTCAATACTACAGAGTGGATACTGGACACCATGAGGGAGCGGGAGTCAGGAAATATCTCTTTATTTCTAGCCTTAGGGATTTTGGATCTGAGAAGCTACATGAAGACATTGATAAGCATGTTGCTTAACCCTGTGGCCAAGGCCATGGTGATGCTGAATTACCCCCCTTTTCCATTTGATCCAGAAAATGTTTTCTGCATGCAAAAAAGTCAAAGTTATCTCAAAAATAATAATTTGCTGCAAGAGCTTGATTGACAATAACTATTTCCAGATGACCCTACACCTCGTCCCACATTACCAGTCCATTCTCTGGGGAATGTTCTGGGAATTGCCAAGTGTTTGATGAGATCTGACTTTCCTCTATGAATTATCTGACACCCAAGGCATCTCATAAACATCATAATGTTGAGTCACATTTAAATTGCAATTTTGGTGCCATATTAAAACTGAGCATGCTTATTCTACCTACATTAAATATAATCAGTTTACAATGATCAATTGCATATACAAATCAGTAAATCCCCTGTCTAGGTTTTTAAAAACTTTCTTGGAATAATCCTCCCAATGACAAGATTAAGCCATGAGGTCCAAATGGGACTTGGTGATATTTTGCTACTTGATCACTTTAAAGTCTCCTTTCACCCCCTAGGAGCTACATGAAGTGCCTTTTAGCTTTTAGCACGATCAGGGGAGTCTGGCTTATCTTTAATTTTCTGTGAAAAGCATTTAAGGGACCCAAATCCTTTAAGTTAAGGACACTTCATCAATTTAGAGCTACAAGAATTTTTCCTTTGGGCATTAGTCTTTCCTGCCCAGGAGTCTGAATTCTGCTGTCACTCCGTACATAACTTATGCAATTACAGGCTTTTAGTCACTTCTTTGTAAAGCCATGAGCACGTGTGAAGGTAGAGTCAGAACCCAGACAGTGGTGAGTAGATCCAGGTTGTCTGCAAGCCACCAGTGTAGCCGTGGGCTGCTGCTCCGGCATGAGGTTTTCATGTGAGACTGAAGAGTGTGAGTGTCTTGGGCAAAGAGGACAGAGAATTATACTTCAAAGAGCACTGCGTGTATAACTCTGCTCTCATCAGTATTGATCTCAGCCTGAAAGCCTGAACACAAGTGAAAAGGCCAGCTTCTGCCTTGTACTTTCCTGAAACCTGTGATGTGATTTGGCAGGGCAGCAATGGGGAGAGCATGTTCATGCCTGAAAGTTCATTGCCTTTTCCAACTCTCTCAGCCTGACTTAAGAGGATATTATCTCCCCAAATAGAAGTCCCCTTTGATACTATTTATATTAGGTCTCCTTACTGCATTATTACAGAGGCAAGGCCATTAGCAAGTTCCAAAATGAGAGGAACAACTCCTGGTCCCATTGAAAATCTTGTA
This sequence comes from Hirundo rustica, assembly GCF_015227805.2. NCBI lineage: Eukaryota > Metazoa > Chordata > Aves > Passeriformes > Hirundinidae > Hirundo > Hirundo rustica. The sequence goes on from NC_053450.1 coordinate 109,283,724, forward strand.
GAGGAAGCCTTGTTTTGCTGTGGATTTAGATCTCAATAAACAGCCATAACAGAAACTAGAAAGGCTCTCTTATGACCCAAAAGCTTGTTTCCAACCCATAGAATGAGGTCTGGGTAGGCTGATCTTTGTATTAGATAAATTTATTCAAATTTATTCATAGTGAGATCATTCCAGGAGGCAGGGTCTGGGTTCCAGGGCAGTGTTGCAGACTTAAGTTTTTAAGTAGGTTTTTTTTCCCTATCTTCCTTTTCCCACTGACGTTATTGTCTTAACAGGCAGCAGAAATACCCCTTTTCAGCTTTCCAGCCTCAACAAACCAAAAGCTCAACTTGTTCTTTTCCACACTCCCTCTTCCTCTTGTTTAATACTGAGTGGTCTCATCAGAGAGCAACAGTGACACTCACACAGTCTTGGAGCTCCTCTGACAAATGCTTCACCAGATACCTGTGGGGATCATATAAGCCCCCTGACCTCACTGGCTATTATGGTGTCAGTAACCAGGCATGCTCTGGCTGAAGATGCTCAAGGCTTTCATCTCTTCAGACATTTCCAGCTGATGAGTTCCCAATTTACAATGGAATTTCTTGTAATTGATGTAATTGATTATTAACACAGTGTTGCAACTATCACATTTCTGCTATTTGGGTCCTGAAGGTCATCTTCTTATGTGATGCCTCAGATTCTGTTCATGTTTACTGATTTTATTAAAGCTGCTGAATTTAACGCATATTCACTTGCCTTACTTGGGTCTAAATCCACAAACTATGTACCACTGTAACCAGCTCAGTCTGAGGAAAGCTGTCTGTTTGTAAATTCATGCATATGCTTGTATGCCTAACCCTCTACCCCATATTTTTGCATACTCAGAATAAGATTCCATCAAAAATGACAAAATATTATCTAATGAGCCATTCAGCCATAATGTTTATCTTAATTAAACACTGTGTAAAATAAATTAGTTTGCTAAAGAAATTTATGTATATTTTACCTTTCACTAAAAATTGCATTTACTCCACAAATTAATCCCATTTGTCAAGGTTGAATAAACTAAAATCTCTGCTCCTGTAAGCACCAAGCCTCTGTCTTGCAAGGTACACACAGATAGCTTCCACACCAGTTTATTTTTGTTCGTGGAATGATTCTTCTCCTGACAAAAGGCACTTGTGTCCACAGCATATATGTATGTATACAGTTATTTTTTTAGTGTACTTTCTGTAATTTCTTTCTTTTTGTTGTTCTTTTTCCATCAAGTGTTTCTGAAAAGTACCTGCAGTCCTTGGGGGGGGGTCAAGTGAGTTGGCAGGTAGCGTGACGCCTCAGGTGTTCTTGTCTGAAATGTATCTGCACAAACAGAGATTTAGGGACACTGGACTTGAGGCCTCTTTTCAGCAAGCATATTCCTTGTAAGGAGAGCCAAGAGACGATTCTCAGTTACCTCGGCTCGGAGTTGCCCCACTGATCATGCTCAGTGTTGATATGGCACCTCTTATCTTGAGAAACTCTTTGTCAGTGTTGGGGGCGGTTCAGTTGGGTTATTTTTCTTATGTTTTTCACAGGGCCCTATGGTATGGTATTTTCCTTATTTTCTGTATCTTGTATTGTCAAGAAAACATGTAATCTGAATAGACATAAAGATTTCTGGTATTCAAATGTCAGGGCTTGAACTAAACTAAGTATTTTACTGGTTTTAACTCCTGCTTACATGTCCTTAGAGACAGCTATTAGGAGGGGTCTGGTGCTTGCAATACCTTCTACTCCAAAAGCATGTTTTGAAAGTCCACTTCTATGATGACATGCTTGACTCCCACTAAAACAATCAGTATTTAAATTCTTAGGTAACTTGTAGAGCATGGGCCTTCATTCACTTACGCCTTGCAAAAATTTGAGATGTGTAAGAATTTTTTTTTTTAAACTCTGTGGAAGTCACATCATCCTGTGTCATCCCAAAAAGTATAGTTATTTTTCCAGGAAAAATATCTTTTAAAAAGAGCTCCAAACCTGCAAACAACAAAGTAGTGGCTACATTTTTCTTTTCTTGGACTGATAATATCTGCATGTCTCAACACTGGCTTGGCAGAGTGTAGGAGGCTGAAGAATGTTTCTAGGTAGTTTTGCTTTGATGTTCTTCAATGGTCACAATAGGCAATGTTGAATTTTGCTGCCTTGCATTAGTTTTTTCAAAGTAAAAACAAATAGGAGACAGAAATATCTGAGGCAAAACCAAGGTGAAAAACAAAATACTGCTTTACATTTCTAGCAAGAGATGTAAATCTGTTCTAAGAGAACTGAACCTTAAATTCAATCAAAATATCAAAAAGAGAATTAAATAGCTTTCTCATTCAGATTTTATTTAAAACTTGCACAGAAAGCATACATGTTTTCTTGGAACTAGTGTTAGTTTGGAGAGTATCCTAGTCCTATGCTGTTTGATGTGACTTCTCTGAGGGGATGAGTGTCTGATTTTTCATGCTTCTCAGGAATCTACTGTCAAATAGGACTTTATCATCATACAAGTCTTTAAGTCCTAGCAGTCATGCATAAGAATATTTCTGTTCACCCTGGGAATGTCAGAAGGATCTCACAGATGCTCCTTGAAGTGTTAAAGCTGTTGAAAACCAGAGCTCCTCCTGGGCTGTGGTGGAAAAGCCAGCTGGATGCCCTCTTCTTGTTGTGTTCAGCCCCCCTCTCTGGGCAATCAGACCTTGACACTGACTTCTGCTGCCTCCTCCTAAGTGTGGGCTCTGTTGGAGCAACTCTGGCACCATTAAGCAGCTAAACAGTCAACAGATGTAGAGTGAGTTGCAGACAAGGAATAAGAAGTTAACGAGAGTCAGATGAAATTCTCTAAATCTCTCTCCCCAGAGATAAAGGAGGACTGTGCGAGTGTTTTCCAGACTAATGGAAAAACTCAGCTTTAAAACAGAAGATGTGGAGAACAGAAAAAGGTAGTGAAAATGCCATCTCCTGCACAGTAAGGAAGCAGCATAGAAAATAAAATGAATTATTTATTCCTGTGTTTAAACACTTGGAAGGGATACTGACAAAAGCAGTGTGAGGCCATTTAAACTGAAGGATTCTTATATGAGGAAAGGCATCACAATAGTGTCCAGACGAAAAATGATAAGAACAAATTGTAAATGTTACGTAGTACAATAATGAATGAAACAAAAAGCTGGTTTTTTGTAAATAAATGGATGATGACTTTATTTCAGTCCAGAGTCTTACATTAATTCATGCATATGTTTAATTTAGATGGATGGGATAATTCATGTGGTGACCCCAGTGAATATTATGTAAATTTTAGTGGGATTGAGTCATACTAAATTTGCAAATCGAAGTACTGCTCAGAAATGTTATCTGATTTCCAGGTATTAAGTCTAAAAACTCCATTCAAAAGTAGGTAGCGAGTACGCATTCATCAGATGAAAAAGCTAAAATCCACAATCCATGAAGCTTAAACAGAGTAGACCAATTTTAGGAAAGTTATTACATGCCCTTGGGAAAAAAATATTGTCTGGTTTTTATATACAGCCTATCCAAGGTCGCTGCTGTAAAGGCTGCTGTAGATTCATAGTTTTAATTAAGCAGTAGCAAAATTTAGACATAGAATCTAAATAACAGAACTTCATGGTAATAAAAAGAGATACCTTATTTATTTTCCTGAGAACATAAAGCTCCATGATTTTATATATCTCCTAGTTAGGAAAATGTATTTTTTTAATATAGACAATTATAAAGAAATTTTATTCAGTTCTTGCTTTACAGGGAACAAACTCATTGCAAATGATCATAATAATAAAAACACCTTTTTAAACTGAGTTTGCTTAAGTAAGAATAATTTTTTCACTGAGAGGAAACAAACTCAGTTGCCATGCATCTGGTTAGAGTGCATTTTTAATACAAAAACTTCAAGCTGCCTTGTAGTACTGAAGTTAATATCAACCACCCCACCTGCATGGAAATTTTTCCTTACATTTGAGAACAGTGTGATGGGAAGATGCCCAGAGGGCTGAGGAAAGATGATGCACAGGTTCTTGGGAGCTTAGCAGCAAACTTCTGCATACTACTGGTCCCCTGTGAAACCTACAATGCGTTCACAAGGCTGGACCATCAACAGATTATTTTTTCTAAATTTAATTTGAGTTTTGTGGTTTCTCTTGGGTCTTTTTCCAGCTCCGAGTGTGTGCAAAGACAAAGAGTGTGTGGTTCCCTGCATGATTTAAGAGACGGGGGTGATTTACAGGGGGTAGGGGATAGGGAAATGCTGCCATGTGGATGGTGAGACAGACCTGCACTGGCTAAGTGCCCTGCATGGCAGCTCCTCACAGGATCCTGAAGAGGCTGCTCAGGGCCTTTGCCACAGAAGTGTGGCAGGATCTGCACATGGGGTGCGCCATAGGCTCTGGGAGGGGCTGGTGAACCATTCATGAGCAGCCCAAGAAATAAAGGGCTGTCCAGATGTGTGAGTCCTGCTGGGACACTGATGTGCCCGAGTAGGAAAGCAGGGAAGTATCACAGTGGAAGGGGTGGAAGAGATAGAGGGGCAGTGCAGCTGGTGTGAGCTGGGAAGCTGGGCCAGGTGATGTGGCAGGCAGTATCCCAGCCCTTCATTCCGCTCTTCTCTGGCTACGACTTTGTAAGTGGTTCTGCATGAAACCCAGATAAAATTACATAGAGTGACAGCGGTGTTTTCCATTGGAAATGCTTCTGTGTTTTCATTCTAACTGGGGTCCTTGCTCTGTAATTGCTTGTAAACACTATCAGTTATAAGAGCCAGTAGATGGCTTTTACTGACTCCTGATAAATAGAGAAGACTCTGACTAGACACCATTTACAATTATTTTTTTCTGTTTGGAGCACATAGATTACAGCCTACTTTAAACAGAGGGTCCAGATGAAGCCTCATAACAGAGGCTTGTGAACCTCTCACACTGAGCTTGGCACTGGCAGTGTGCAATTGATGAAGGTGCAGTGCCCACCCAAAATGTATGTGCTATAAAGGTGCACAAGAGCACAAGGCGCGGGCTCCTGCCAGTCAGTGTCCATCCACTTCACGGTGCACAGGGCTGCTGGGGGACCTCTGTCTTCCTCTGTACAGGTGCCAGCGTGGCTTTGCAGAGCATTGCCTGTGCTAGATGTACTCTGGTTTCGACAGGACCTGCATCTCCTGCCCCCCATCGCTCCTTTCCCGGAAGGTTCCCCCCAGCCTCTGAGTTCTTCTTTCCCTACAAAAAATGAAGAATGGTCAGAATTAAAGGAGTCAAAACCAGTTAAGGAGTTTAGGGACTGTGTTTATGTGTTCCCTCCCTTCTTAGGGGTAATCAGAGTGACAGTAAAGGAGCAATACTCAGAAGGGGGGCAGAGGCTGTTGCTGAAGAAGCAGTAGATGAGGGGGTTGACAGCGCTGTTCAAGGCTGGCAGGTTCTGAATAATCACAGACGCGTAGAAGCGCTCTTTGGTCTCAGGGAGTATGTTGAAGTTGTCCAGGATATCAAAAAGAAAGTAAGGGCTCCAACAGAGAATAAATGCTGCAGAAGAGACAGAGAAAGGAACAGCTTGACATTGGATAGTTTGGCAATTTAGGGAAGTAATTACACACTCATGGAGTGACTGTCATAACACATAAATATTTGTTTATGCAAAAAAAAAAACCCCAAAAAACCAAAAACCAACCTTTCCCCATTCAGGATCTTATTTAAGAGAATAGTTATTAGATTGTGCTTTTATTTGTCTTTATTTTTATTTTAATGCCTATAAAATATATTACTTGTGTTTCTCTAAGTGTTTAGAGTGCTCCCTCTAGACATATTGAGACACTTCTGAGCACTACACAACACATAAAGGGTAAATAGGTAGCCAGTTAAAGCATCATCAGTTATAGTGAAGTGCTCTTTTAATGGTCCCCGGAGTGAGCAGCCAATCTAAATGAACACACAGCCAAAGTACTGCCCCGTGACAGTGCTGCCTGTCACAGCCACCTATTAAAAAAGGGTTCTCAGACACCCAGGAGCAAGGAACGACACTCTTTCACTTCACATCATGGCAAACCATCATGTCATTTGGCATGCTGTCTGGAGGTGGTGTGTGCATAGAATGTGCAGGAAGATTCTCCTAATTTCCTGTACTGTCATTTGAGAGATGAATTTGAGGAAGGGAAGAGAGGAGTGTACTGCTCCTAGCCTCTGCTTTTGTTCAGAGGTGGTAGGGGAAAAAATGGTTAGCCACAGATCTAGCTTTATTTGCAGGCATAGGGAATTAATCTGTACCTCCAAATTTCTATGCCATCTCTTCTCACACAGGCTTTTAATTCAGGATTTGCACAGAAATGCTGGGACAGGCAGTTCACTCAACTCAGCTAAAAGTACCTGGGTTGCAAACATACAGGTGATTGTGAAATCAGACACATGATCACATCCTGACCCAGATGACATAGCAGAGTAACCCCATGCCTGTTTTCTTGTCACATCAGAATTTCATTGCTAGCAGTTAACTGAGTGCTCAATAAAAGTGCAAGGAAGAGATAAGCTCCCCTCCTGTTTCCTAGACTAACCAAACAATTATATGCAAAATAGCAATACACAGTATCAGAGTGTGCATCATAGCACTCACTGTGCAGAACTTTAGGTGGCTTTAAAGAAATCTATGGATGTTAGATGTCAATCTGTTTGCACATCAAGAGATGCTGGGTGCCTAATATTATCATGGCCTGCTGAACTACTTGAACATCCATGTGAGCTCTCAGCATGATGGCCTTGCAATAGTAGCTATGTCTGAGAAAAGCTTTCTCTGATTGCCACACACAAAGGTTCAGACAAGGAGAAGATGTTCTCAGGTTTATGAAAAGTATGAATCACACTGGCCTCTCTCATGACTGTAGATGCTGCCACTAGACAGTGAGCTAAGCTACTCAAGTGGCTGCTACCACAATATTCTCCAATCTGAATTCTGCACAGTGTTGAAAAGAGAAGCAGTCTCTTCTTGAGTGTCAAGGGATGACTGTCAGCCCTTGGGAGTAAAGAGCTTTGGTGCCTTTCCTGCATGTCTCTGGCAGCTAATCACAAGCTCTGTGTGATGCTGTTTTTATTTATTGAGATAGAATATCAGCCTCCTAATTGCATCAGAATAATGTCATTTCCCTGGGGGACGGAGAACACCTGCACTAAGTCATCTGCTGCCCACTTGGGAAAGGAGAGCTCATTCTTTCCACCTTGGCAGGCAACACATCTGTGACATCAAATACAATTGCTGCATATCTCACCTCTTCTCTCCCTAGCAGCTCACATGCCATTCAGTGTCTCTAAGCCTAAAAGCTCGGTTGCCAAATCTTTTGGCAGTCTGGATAGGAAAGAAATTACCTCTCCCTTTGTTCCTTTTAGACATTATCTCCTTACTTTCTTCATGCACATGAGGGACTGTGCATCTAATTTAATTTCAGGCTTATGTCAGATACCTAAAATAGAAATGTATCAGCCAGGAGAGACGGGAAGGACAGGATCAGAAGGCAAGTCAGGTGTCTGAGTCAAGCTCCTTCTCCAAGCCATCTACTTCGTCTTCTGATGACAGAGGTTGCAGAGGAAAAACAGCTTCCTAATGTCAGCATCCTCACTAGCTACCTGCTGAGGGGCTTTTCACTTACCAAGGATAATCACAATGCTGTACTTGATCGCTTTCACCTTCGCCCTGGATATGAACCCACGACTGGTGTAGCCACTGGAGGCTTTGCCACCTGGGGAAAGAACAGTTCAGGTAGTGAAAAGAATAGGACTGGTGTGTGGATGTGTCAGTGTACACCTTGACAGTCAGGACAGGAATATACAATCCCATCTTTCCCTGGTGTCAGTAAGAACGTCGGTAGCTCCTGAAATTTGGACACTTGCAAGTATGCTCATGTTGGTCAATCAAAACCTGAGCCAACCAAAATAAAAATGGAAAGAGTAAGTAGAGTAGGTCTTCCCAAAGCATTGAGGCATGTGTAGTCTTGGGATGAAATACTCAGATCATTTTATAGCTTTCTGTGGCCAGGAATTTCTGATCTTGAGCAAAATTGAGACTTGCGAGGACATGTGAAGACGCAGAAAAAAGTGCTCCAGAGTATATGCTAGAAAAAACTATTATGGAAATGGACAAAGTTATAGGAATAGAAATTCTAACTTCTAGAATAAGTAGTTTTTACTTTTTATTCATTTTCTCACAGATGTTTCCTATTATGTCTCTAAAGAGAATTTAGTGTCAAAAGAAAGAGGGTAAATAATGTAGAAATGGGTTATGAATGAAAAAAACATTGAAAACCCATTCCCAGTGCAACAATGGGGGCCCAATGTGACAGTGCATGTCCAAGCACTCCCAGATTTGTGAGGATCAGCTGGAATTGGACCACAAAGCTGGAGTCACAGGTATGTTGAGACTCACCAGGACAGCTGGATATGATGACAGCTTGAGCTTTGCTCTTCATCCAGATGGTTCGAATCACAATTGAGTATATGACACTGCAGAAGGGGAAGAGTTGCTGGTATTAGGCACAATAAATTTAAAAGACATCCTGGTCATTTGTGCTCTAGGAATACACTTTTCTATGTGTAAGGAGTTCAAAGAGATGGTGGGACTGCATAGGAATAATGATAGCAAATGACGACAACAACAACAACGATGACAACAACAACAACAACAACAACAACAACAACAATAATAATAATAATAATAATAATAATTAGGATATAATTCTCCCACAGTATTTTTCAGAAGGAGATCTGAAGGCTTTTCACCATGCAAATCCTTGTGGTTGTCCTGGCTTTGTAGATGCCAAATCTGAAGCACAGACGAATGCAGTGATTAGGCCAAAAATCTTTCAGACAAGAGCTCATTGGAGATTTTGAGCCAGCCAATGCCAAATCCATCTGAGTATCAGCCCTAGAACACTAGCTCTGATGAGAGAAGCAAGGGAGGAACCTGGTTTTGCTGTATGTACACTTTGATTTTGCTGTTACTTTTTGGGCATGAAGCTGGTGAATAAAATTTCTCCCTGGGGAATTTAATAAGGGCAAGATCCATGACAAATGGAAATAAATACAGTGGTGGTCAATGTTGGGTCTCAGGGTTCTGTGGTGGAAATCAAGGATAGAAGAGTCAGATAAATGGGAGAAGTTAGATGATTCAAAAGCAGATCCACCACAATTTTCATATTTAGAGAGATTTATATACTTTCAACATGAAAGATGAACAGTGCTCTGGTACATAATGACCTTGGATAGTTATGGACTTTCCCTATGCAATATCCAGTCTGGACTTGTGTTGGTTCATTATAGAATAGATAAAAATACTTCCTTCAAGATGAATAGCTGTTTAAACCCACATCCCTGAAGACGTTAATTGTCATAAACCGTAGTGGTCCTTGTGTGAAAAAGGTGCAAAGAAGGACAAAATTTCAGGGTGTTTATAGAGGCAAAAATGTGTCTTACTGTTATGTGACTTCTTTTTGTTATCGGAAGAGGCATTATTAGTCCTTTCAGACTGATATGCAAGTCTTCGCTACAGCACTTTCGATTGCTAAGTGTGCTTGCAAAGGCAGAATTTGTGTTCTAAAAACTATGAAGGTTTGGAGGAAGTTTTTGGAAGTTTTTGGAAGTCTCTTTTTGTGGAATTTTGAGCCACCTGGTTTCCAGGCTCAGTAGGTGAGAGCTGTAAATTCAAAGTGCAGTCTGGGCTGTGCAGTGGAGCAGTAGCGTCCTTGCCCACTGAGAGGTTTGCTCACTTCTGCTGTGGACTACAACTTGCTCTCCTTAATCCCTTCAAAAGTCCAGCTGATTTGAACATTTTCCTTTTATCTCCTAGCTTTTCAAAAGCCTGTTTATTTAACAGCTCATACACTTGAGGATTTCTTTGTACTTTTTACAGACAATGGTGGAAAATTCATGAACCATTTCTCCTTTGATTGTTCCAATGAATCAGAATGTATTATAATGATAATTGTTATAATCTCAAAAATTTTACCAGCTCGCTCTTAAAAGTCCTGTTTCTATTTTCTTCCTAGCCTGCTGTCTCTAGTCTGACCTCTTTATTTGCAGTTGAGACAATGTCCTCTCTGATGCAGATTTTCCTTTGTCCAGCAGGACACATTCAGAGTTTCTTAAGCATCAGGACAAAGGAGTCTAACTCTGTAGTCAAAATATTCAGACTCCCTACTTTCAGCCAAATGCCATAAGGGTTGAGTTATGAAGCCAGTCTTCTCACTTGCTTTCCTTTTGATCCCAGAACTCCTGCCCTCTTGGCTGCAGAGTCTGGTCGGGGCATGTCTTTTGCCAGATACAGCTACAGCATCTGTCTTCTCTGGCATTTCACACGTGAGGTTACACGTTGATTCATTTGAATCCATAGGTTTTAGAACTCCAGAGGAAAGCTGAATCCTTGTTTTCATGCAGTAACTTATAAAATGCTGCCAACACAGTCGATCTGAGTGGGTGTTTTTGCCTCTGTTCATCTTTCTTTTCTCTGTAGCTGAAGCCACTGGAGCCCTTCTTATCAGGAGTGGACCAGAGGTGGTGCAAAGCTGCCCAGGGTGGGTGTCAGGAAAGACAAGTTACTTGTCATGCTAGGTAAACTTCTAAGCAACTCTTGTGCCAGCCACAGTTATTCATTTACAGTTTGATCTCTCTGGGACTCTAGGTCATAGTACTGCCTAACCCTTTTTTATTTTATTTTTTTTTTCACCCCCAGCAATGCTAGCATGGAGCTGAGAAAATGGACTTTCCAGAAATGTGTTACTTAAAGCATAGGATCATAACAGAACTGTATGTGTGTTTCAAAGCCACAGAAGTAAAAAGAGGGCTCTTATGGAAGAGAAGTATTGTTCTTATGAGGGAAAAGCAGCTGTTTTTCAGAATACATTTGTACCTCCTTTCTTTCTTGTAAAAGGTAGATGGATGACGATGCAGAGGTTGGTCAAATCTCAAAGAAATTCTCACTTGAAAAAGTAAAGATGACCAAAGAGTAGCAGGGAACAGAGGACAAACTGGTATTCAGAGGAGTGTTTGGAAATGGTCTGCAGCATTCCAACCATATCCTAATCTCTGTTCCCTTCCTCTGGATGTTGAACTGCTCAGCCTTCACTGGCAAGATGTAAATGCACAAGGTACACCTTGTCACAAATCTCTTTTTCCAACCCATGTAACACGCCTGCATACTGCTTGCCCTTATCTCTACTTGAAGAGCACATGGAGATGGGATGTGCAGCTGTTGAGCTCCAGGTGTTGTCAGGTTTCTCTGTGTCTGTAAGTGCACAGTGCACTGGTCTTCCAGCCTAGGTTGTAGGTGAGACATTAATGAAAGAGTACTGAGATGGAAAAGTCAAACCTGGATGGAACATTCATCCAAGCCATTCTGAAAAGTAGCTGCTCAGGCTTTGAAGACCACAGGACAGAAAGGACATGCTGTTGATCTGAAAATGTGACGACTTTTCTAACCCTGATAAAATGTGTATCTCTTGATGTGGCAGGAAAATACAAAAATATGCTTCACAATATGGATGCATCTCAGAAATTAAATTCTTCACATCTCCAAAAACAATTTAGCTTGATCCAAATTATAAAGGTTTAAGAGGCATGTTCATCATAGCCTGCTGTTAGTTAATGGTGTTGTTTAGTATGCTCCATTGTTAATTACAACATTTTTTAACCATGTAAATGTGTAACTTATGGTTAGTCATACAGATGCAACTGTGAATAATCACACTCCATCTGTATTTTTAATTCCTAGATCACTTTTTTTTTTTTTTTTTTTTTTTAATCTTCTGGTAAAGCTATGTACTGATATAATAATCATAAGCATTATTGATCTGCCCACTCTTTAAATACAGATTTTTTTGGTTTTTTTCTTAAGTAAATAATTGCACTATGACAATGTCCTACACAGCCTTGGTATTTTCTAGTAAAATGAGCCTTTATCATGGCCAAAGAGCACTTAAGCTCCCTGTTATAATTACTTCTATTTATCATCCAGTATTGCCTATTGTTCCTTATACATTATTTGTGCACAGTGATGCAGTCGCTTTGTTTTATGGCAGCTAATTTGCAGCACTATTTGTCTAAAGAGAAAAGCAACCTCATCGAACAAACCATTGCAGGCACATGTAATGGGTGAATGAAGAGTTGGGCAGATATTGGAACGCATGGGCAAGATCTAGGGTTGTTATTTAAAAATGGAAATTGCAGGCAAAGAAATGGCCTCACCGAATCAAGTTCAAAAAATGACCTTTGGTATTTTTAATAATGACATTTCCAGTCCCTTTATTTGATTTAATTCAGAGAAATACCTTTTATTTAATCTATTTTTTATTTCATAGCAATACCTTGGATTTAATTCCATATTTTTCCTTTTAGCTGAAATTGGTGGTTTTTTTCCCCCTTTCTAATTATTTTTCAGCTGCTCCAAAGCAAATGTTCTCTTTGGAGTTTAGATTTTAAACAGCAGATGGATATCTTTTTTCTCTGTTCTTCAAGAGGAGCTTTAACATTTATATTTTTTTTTTAACAATACTTCGCAATTATATTAGGTAAATCTCTATGTATTGTATTTATAATATTAAAATATAAAAACACATATTAGTAATCATGAATAACAGCTGAAAAACCTCTGAACATCTGTATACTCAATTGCCAGGACATAATTACCCTGTGGCACAGAGAAGCAATGCAGAATAGAAATACAGTAGCTCTTCTGTCTCCCCATCACAGATTCTGAGGGGGCCAGGTGCAAATATTTGCAGGAGAGCAGCGTGTAATCTTGATTTGACCCATACTTAACCTCTGCTTAACAGTGCCCCAGAGGCTTTCAACAATCACAGCAGACACCATTTGAGCCTAGCTCGGTGTATTTTGGAATAGGAGAAAAGGTTTTGCTTATAGCTGATGACACTTGTCCCAGAAGAGAAGAGAACTAATTACTGCAGGTTCCATAATTAGGGGGTTTTATGGTTTTTTGTTTGTTTGTTTGTTTTTGTTTGTTTGGGATTTTTTTGTTTGTTTTGGGGGTTTTTTGGTTTTTTTTTTTTTGGGGGGGGTGGGTTTGGGGTTTTTTTGGAGTTTCATAGGTGTAGTGGATTATGTAACCTAGAAATGTGTATTCTATTTCATCTATTGAAGGCTCGTTTTTTGGGAGATGTTTTTTCTTTCTCTTGTTCCTCCAAGGGGGAAGGAGAAGGATGCCTCCTGATTATGGCCCAGCCATTAAAACCAGGTGGAGCAGTGTTTCTTATCTCTTTCACCACCCCTCCATCCTCCAGGGGACATCTTCTGATAATGGGCCATTAGGGCCCACCAATGACATGACACATTCCATCATCCCATTGTGAGATGCTCCACGCAGTGGGGGAGGAGACAACTGTTCCCAGCTAGATAAAAACTGGGACTGAAGGAAACAAGGGATCCTGTTTTTCCACTGGATGCCCAGAGGAAGACTGGACTCATCTCGCCGCCACTGACATTCTACAGGACCATCTCTACTCCACAGAACCACATCTGTTACTTCAGCAGCTCTTGTTTGGATTGCTTCCAACACCCTGACCACCAGGGTGCCAGGTCATATCCCCAGCTCTGTCAGGGCTTTTTCCAGGATCTTTGTTTGCTTCCTTGTTTGTATTTTTTGTACTACTACATTTGTATTTTCCTTTTTATTTTTAATATTCCTAGTAAAGAACTGTTGCTCCTATTTCACATATCTTTGCCTGAAAGCCCCTAATTGCAAAATTATAATAATTCCAAAGGAGGACAATAGGTTAATAACATCAACTGCAGAAGAAATAGTAGAACAATGTAAATAAGAGGGAACAGGCCAATTTTTTAAGCACTGTATAGAAATACCTGAGTCTTCCTGTACGACACTGAGACAGTGGGGATGAGAGAAGTTTTATTATGGAAAGAAAAATATTCTCTACTTTTTTTTAGCTCTCAAATATATCCACACATGTGAGTTAAAAATACCAATCATAGCTTTTCATTTTCTTTTCATTATTCAGGTCTTGTTCACTGGTATTATAATCAGATGAAAAAAAAAAAAAAACTTGCTGAAAAACCACAAGCTCTTTGATAACTGATTGCTGATTCTCTAGTTGTGAAGAAGTGGTAGGAATAGACCTCAGAAGTATTAAAATCTTTCAGGCTGTTGCAGTTTTCTTCATAAATGATCTTTCTACATATACATTTTTTAAAAATGCAGGGGCTGAGGGGGAGAGAGTGCTGTGTTTTTCTGGTTCATGTTTTGCCTTGGAATCTGTAGGGTTTTCACTGCCCATCTGGGGCTTTAGCTTGTCAGTGGAAGGGTTTTCCATGGTGAGCACAAGGTTATCAGCTAAATAATTAATTCCATGGGCTGCAGTGTTATGAATAACACAACTCCTGTGAGTTAGTTGAAGGTTGTCAGGAACACGTGAAATCAGCTCCACTGAGAGAGCTGAGGGCTGGATGAGAGAAGCTTAAAAGATGATGGTGTCTGGACTGTAACAAATGAAAACAGCTCAGTCAAAGCAGCATATCTAGTGTGGAATTAAGTCCTGCACCTGAAAAGTAAGATTTTATCCTTTGTATGCATTTCAGATGAACAGCACCTGAAAAAGTGCTGTCATCAGTGAACTGCTTTGCTCTAGAGGTTAGGTTTTCAGCAGATTCAGGCAGCAGAACTAATTAAGAATTAACTCCGCCAGCCAGTGTCCCACATTGCATCAGACACCTGCCATGCAGCTAAATCAGAGTGCTTCAGCAGAGAAAATAAAGTAGCTGTGCAAACAATATGAATTATTGCAGAAAATGTTTTATTTTTTTCCCTGTGTGCATCCTGCCTCACTTCCTCACTAAGTGTGGTGTATGCCTTTCCTTCTGGCTTATATGTATTCATGGTTTCTTCTACTGATCCTTGACTTTTCAGCTGCACATTTATGGATCTTCTCTCAACTTTTATGTTGTGGCCTTTTTTAAATAACATCTTCAGATAAAGGTCATTAAAAAAAATAAATCACAAAATGCCTTCCTACACTTATTAAATAACACCTTTCATTTTATAAATAATCTCTAGACAGGGGAACACACAACTGGAATGTACGTGATCTCTCTCACCCTTATGAAATAGCATCTCATTTATCATCAAACCTCCTGTGCATCTGAAAGTATTGGGTGGAACAAAACTTTTGGAGAGAAACCGAGTCCCTGGAGATATTAACAGCCATTCCTGCTGTTCTTGAGCCACAAACTGCTTATCAGAGTATTTGTATGCTGCAGCCACATCAGGTGGATTAGCTTTAAACTCCTACACTGCCAACGATTTTTAAAGAAATGGATGTCACACCTTCAGGCTCTGTTGCCAGATGTTTTACAGATACACCAGCTGGGAAGTTGCAACTTTCACTTTTATGCTTGAGATTTAAAGTGTTCTAAAAATAACCATTTCCTTCCAAATTGCATGGCATTTTTTCGTAATGTCTCTGCTGACCTTGCCCTGATGCTAATCCTCTTTTTCTGTGGTTTTAGACAATTCTCTCTGTTCTGAAGAAAATAGTATCACTGACAACTAGAAATGAATGAGCACAAAATAAATCCTTCCCTGCACCACTCCCCTTCCTTCTTTCCAGTGCCAGATACCACTTTGGACCTGTCAAAAATCTGACTTCTGCTGGCAAGGACACAGGAGCGTTTATGTTAATAAACACTGAAACCAGGAATGTTTCTGGGCAGGTGGTGGACACTGCACTGCCCCTGGCTCCAAAACCGGTGGTTTTAGTTCCTATCCTGCCATAAATTTCTTGTGTGAATGTTGCTTAAGGTCAAAGCCACAAAAAATTTTAGTATGTTTTATTCAGATGTCAGGGCAATCTCATGAAGTGCCAGTTTCACTGCCTTTCTCTTTCCCCTTGTGTCCTCATCACCTTCTTGCTCCTGGGGATTTACAGTAAAGCAAGTCACAGAGCTGATCTGGTTTGAATATCTTTCTTTGGTAGGGAGGAGGGGAGAATAATGTCAACAGCTCTGAAATATTTATTGCTCTGTAGCTTGCCTTTTCTTGCCAAACAAGAATAGATGGCGTGTAAAAGGAGTGGCTTGTCTGTAACAGAAACCATGCAAATCTGTGTGTTTGAGTGTGAAAGAGATGTTTCACACACCTATGGAATGACTGGTAATAGGGCAGGCTGTTGGGCTTTTTTCCTGAAACACTTAAGCTCCTGGCTAGAATTTCCCAAGTGCTACCTATTTGAGAAAGTTCGTAAAACAATCCCTTTCTCTGTAAGAGCCAGCCTCAAAAATTTCTAGTGCCATTTCTTTGCACTGTTAAATTGTTTTTTCTCGGTGGGATGTATGTTTATTGTTTTTACTGCTACTGCTGGGCTGCAGATCTACCCACATTTTTATTTACATATTCCCAAAAATATTTTTTTGTATATTGAAAACTAAGCTGACTTTCAGAGACAGGAAAACATGCAGACAAATGATCCCACGTAGGAAGTATAACTTGGGAGCAGTTTTTCCTCTCATCACCTTGTCCTTTCTTTAAGAAGAATTTTCTTGATTTTTTTTTAGTTATATCTATGCAATCTGGCACAAAAAAATGAAAGGTTTAGCAAACTGACATGTTATGAGCAAAGTGTAAAAATCATCCCTTCTCTCTAAGGAGCAACACTGGTCCATTTTGAATCCATATCAAAAAGTCAGCTAGATGAGTTCAAGAGCCACATGGTTTTGATTCTATCAGGGATAATTTTGTTGCCAGTAAAAGCTACAGAACTTAATCTCTGTGATAAAACAGTAATCAAATTCAAGGCATTTATTTAGGTTATGTAATCAGTCCTGTCATCGTCTAGAAGAGATTGGCCTCTGCCCACCGCACTGCCACCCAGGGCACTAACGAGCAGGAAGGTAAGGGGGACTCATGGCTCACCACTTGTTGGAAAAGCAGATGGACCAAGAGATAAATCCAAAGGACACTGCAAAACTAGTTCTTCCCTCAGAGTCCAAGCAGCCTGTCACCAAATTAAGGGGGAGGAAAGGAGTCCCAGCAAGTCTTTCTTGCTGCTGACGAGAGGAGATGGACACCAAGAAATATGATTTTAACCCTACTGGTGAAAGAAAGAAAAATAAGGGCTCTGAGAACTGTCACTGCCACTGGCAGCATTTTGAGGCAGCTAGGAAGCCTCACTCCTGTTCCACTTGTGATTTTGGCTGCTCTTTTGCCTTGGTGGTTCCTCATGGCTAGTTAACTTCTGTTTAATGGCAGCCAATGGCAGTGCTCTAGAGGGAAGCTGATCACAAAGCTCAGTCTGCAATATTGATTGACCTCAGTTTAATACAGTTTCTGCAGCTTGTCTTTGTGATTTGAGGCAAATCTGTCTCAAATATCTGCAGCTCAGGTTTCCTATTACAAAGCCAGAAAAATTACATTTGTTCATATTTTAGGAGTAGTTGAAAACTTCAATGCTTGGAGATTTCTTTCCAGTCCTGGTGAAGGAATACTTGTGGAGTACTGTGAAGCTTAAGAGCACTTCAAGTTAATTTTAGTTTAATTAGTGTTAAGTGCAGTTTCCTGTCCTTCTATTAAAATTATCTTTTCTAATAACGGACAAATACTCATACTAGGTTTATAAAGATATCTTTCAAGCTTGAAGCTGTGGAGATAAGTGGACACACTTAGAGATTCATTTCTTTCCTCAGAGAAAATGTTTCTGGCTATTAATACCACGGAGAGAACACCCCGGGCAAGTACAACAACCCATGTATTATGTGCTAAAAACCAAAGCAGCTATGCAGCAGATATGGAAATGAAATCATAATGAATGGGTAGAAATTAAAGTATTAAGCTGATTGCACACTTGACAGCTTTCACCACACACCTGCTGACTGGGGTTTTCAGACTTACCTGATAATGATCAGAGGAATGAAATACACCAGGAAAGCCACAACTGTCATGTAGGGGATCCAGTAGGAGTCATCAGGCCAGAGAGCCCAGCACTGCACTTCCCCATTGGAGAGCTGTCGTTTCCCAAAAATAATCAGAGTTGGTATGGAAAACAGGAAAGAGAGGCTCCAGGCCACTCCAATAAGTACTTTCGCCTGCCTTTCTGTGTAACAGAGTCAAACAGACAGGGTCAGTGGGGTTGTTGGTGCGAGTGAACCCTTGCAGCGCTATTGACAGAAAGGCAGAGAGGAGGAGGAAATTCTGTGAATAAAGGGAATTTTAGGCTGCAGCGGGCTGATGCTGAAAAGACTTCAAAGGAGAAAAAGGATTTAATCTCTTTCTCATGATAAATTGTCATATCATTATGGGCTTGTATTTTGTAAGTTTTATTTAAGGATGCCTAGGGCCTTTTGGATCTGAAACACTATGAGAAAGGGACTGGTCAGGGTCAGCAAGTCAGAAGCATGAAATGCAAATGGTACCTCTATGCCACCGAGAGAACACCATTAATGCGTGTAAAGGACCTCAGGCTTCCCCTACTGCATATTTAGTGATGCACCTTGAAGTGAGAAAGATTGCAAAAGACTTCCTATGAGGAAAAAGAAAATGCCTCAGTTCAGGATCAGAACAAGACTGCACAACGAGCTGCCTTTAACTCCATCTGCAACTTTACTGTCCTGAAGAAACACAGGCCTGAAGAGCCTGGGCATCTCCTGCGCTTCTCTGTATAATGGTGGGGATCAAATTTAGCTGCTGTTGATTAACCCAAGCCATGCCAGGAGTAGACTGCTAACCATGAGACAGAAAATGGCACTCAAGTGCCCAGCCCTGTTTTATCTGATACAAAATACAGGAACAGAGAGATCCTGCTGGACTTCATGGCGGAGAACAGGAGCTAAAGGACCCCAAAACCTCCATCAGATTTGTATTACTGCAGCCTCTTGATTTCTGGCCACTGCCTAGTGAGGAAAAACAACAGAGAAATTAGATGATGTCTGGTGGCATCCACAAGATTTTGTAAATATCAATGGGTTGGAGCAAAAAAGACCCAAAGCTTCAATTTTCAAAAGCCTGCATCTTCTGGCTAAACTCCAGTTAGCTCTAGCTGAAAAGTGTTGGGGGAAAGGATTGATCTGTGGAGTACCCATGATTATCAGTGACACTTATTCCTCCTCAGCCAGATTGCAAGAGGGACAGATGGGGACAGATTTTTTTTTTTTTTTTTTTTTAAATCTGGGGAGCTTTAGTGCTCAAATACTTTATTGTCCTAAAAAATATCCGAGGTTGTGCGTGAAATAGAAAATCACTTTAAATTATGCATATCAAGAAGAATGTCTTTCCTCCTTGAAGCTCAAAGAGCAATACTAAAGCATGTGGGCGAAACATTCAAAAAGTAATTTTATGCTTTATAAAACATCAGTTGCAAATACTCAGTTATCCTGCTCATTTTTAAATGCTACCCACGTTCAGGAAAGTATGGTCTTGCTAATCTAGGGCTTAAGGGAACTCTGATGACATCTGCATAAGTGAGAGGGTTAGATTAAGGCTATAAATATTGTACAGGCAAAAGAGAACTGTGAAGTTTCCCAAAGCATAACAGAATAAACTTAGCAAAAGAAATATTGAGAATAAATTTTGCAAAATATTTCCTGCCAGAAAGGACGTTTCAAATATAAGCTAACTACTTAAACTACAATCCCACAAGCCTCAGTGGGGCCCATCTGTGATTTTCTAACTAAAAAAGATTAGAACTGGAAAATAAACCTTTTTTTTTTTTTTTTTGCTCTGTATATTGAACAGAACTGAGCAATTTCGGTTGGGCAAGAGCAGTATTTCTTCGTGTTTCATAATACTTTTCCTGCAATGTTAATTTATTTTTATTTTTAAATGCCCCTTGCATTTGGTAGAATATGGCCTTGCTAGTCTCAAGGGCTTTCCAGGGCACTGATAGGTAAGCAGATTTTTGTTTTATTAGAATAATGTTAATTTTCTGCCTTACCAGGAGGGGGGTTTATGCTATGTTTTTAATAGTTGCTCTAGTATGCTCTAAATGCCAGCAAATCACATAACTAGAGCTGTATCAGGTATAAATGAAATCAAACAAATAACTTTTCAAATACAATATTCTGTGACAATGGGTTTGAGTACATCTCTCTGCTTCCCACCTCTTGGAAGGTACTTCCTGCCATCAAGAATGTCAACGCTGTGCAATCCTTTGATAAGTTGAATGCCACCTTAAAATTAGGTTTTAAAATCAGAGAGAGCAGAGCTGTTCCAGAATTTCAGTGGTAGCACTGTTTTCAGCCCAAAGCCACCCAAGGATCAGCTGACACCTTTTTGTTTTGTCATCTACTTAAGCAGTTCGTTTTTCTCCTGTTGTTTAGTTTGCATGTTTCTTGCATATACCTTTCCAACATGATGGAGTATTCACAAAACGTTTTCTGCTATAACTTCTCCGTTTCTTTTCTTTTTGATCCTTATTTTACGTTTTTTTCTTAATGCCCTTTTTGTTGTAGAAATAGATGTCTCACAATAAAATCTTTAGGGCTAAAAGGCATATTTCTTTCCCATACTGCACTTTCTCTGGTCATTTATGTATTTGCAAAGTATAAAATATTCATCTGTTGAAGTTTGTTTTCTTAAAAACCACACGAAGAACAGGCTAGTAGCTAAACCAAAATTTAAAAAAATAGTTTGACATTTTTGAACTGGAATGTTTGATTTTTTTTTTTTTTTTTTTCCCAAAATGATGTTTCAAGGTTACATGGAAACACAATTTTTCAAATCAGTAAGAAAGGACTCCTTTGTTTCTTGATTGAAGGATTTTGGGGGGATGAGTGTTTCATTTTGCAAAGAAATTTGCCACAGGTTGACTCAGCACTGTTCATGAAGTTCCTCCGTGTCATCACCAATGACAAAGATTTGTAAATCTCTTTGCTCTCTATTTGTAGAATAGCTAAGAGGGCATTTCAAAAGCGTCCCACACAGCACCTCTGCAAGGAATAGCTGGGTACAAAAGGTGATTATTTTATGTATATTCCAGAAAGTTTTTATGATAAATATACCTCTCTAGAGCCTTCTTTTGTATTTACAGCTGCCTTCTTTTTTCCTTTAAACATGATCTTTGCTTGTGCATCAGTGTGTAGCCAGACCTTGCAAGAGGTGGATGGGCTTTGTCAGTGTTCTCTCTGCTTGTGACTTTTTCCCCTGACCAGAACTGCACCCAGTTGATGATTTTGCTACCCTCGACTGGGGCCAACATCCTCTCTTCTCCAGTTAAAAAAACACCAAAAAACCCCAAAAACTTTATGGCATAGGTATAGGAAATGGGATTTAAAAAAGGCTTTTATGAAGATTCTAAGTGATTTTTCGTGGGTTCTTTTTCAACTTCAAAGTGCTTTTCAAAGTTTATCTATCAAATTCTTTACTATACCCAGGTGGTTATTTAACAAGCACTGCTTTTCCTCTGCCATGCATGAAGAAGAAATGCCAGCAGGTCTGTCCCACAGCTCATCCTGCTCAGCCAGCAGGTTTATGATCCCCCGCCCTGCCTGGTTTAGGAGCCCTCCTGAAGGAGCTGTAGAGCAATGCCACCCCTCCCAAAGCCTGCTGGGAATACCTTGATATCCATCTCCCTGCTCTGAAAGAGTTGATCTGCACGCTGGGGAATATAAAGCTAAATTTCACACAAGTATTTGAAGCATTCAGACCTTAACATCTGCCAAAGCTGCACCACTGTCTCAGCTGTGATTGACTCACAGGTTTTTAAGGCCAGGAAGGACCATTAATCTGAGCCCCTGAATAGAGCTGTCTGGCAAAAGCCATCATTACTCCAAAACAAGAATGATATTTGCATCTGATTAAAGCATATCCTCCAGACCTCATGGTTCTTGTAACTGTTCTTCTTCCTCAACACCTGCTATCTCTGTTCCTTCACTCAGTGCAACACTTTTAATGCCCCACTTTGGCTCTGTGGGAAAGAAATAATTTTGTTTAAACTGTACCGCTAAGAGGCCAGGATATATCTGAGTGCTGTAAAAAAACCTGAAACCAAACAAACAGAGGAAATTATAAGAAACAATAGATATCCAAACTTATATGCTGTCTCTTTTGAAGACACATCAAACTATTGTATGAATTCTCAGTACCACACCCTCCATCCAAGTTATATTTTAATGTGAATAAATAGATGTAAAGACATTGCAGCTCCTACAGTCAGTATAGTGGAAAATGGGATAGCTTTTGTCCATTAAAAACTTCTGAAAATGCTGGAATATAATGAAAACCACTATACTTTTTAAAATGTCATTTCATTCTTTGCTAACACAATACTTATAAAAATTGCTGAGGGCTAAATGGAGTTTAATACATCTTGAAACCACAGCTACTTCGTCATTTGGAAATTGTTACAGAGTTCACATGTAGCTAGAGCAGGAATGAATAATTCATAGCAACAAGGTTAAGAATTTTGAAAACTAAAAAATTATCCAATAATGTCTGTAGCAATAACAAGGTGCTGAAGTTCTCCTACCTCCTTGCAAGAACTTCATGGGGTAAACTATGGCATGATACCGGTCTATGCTTAGTGACACAAGGACGTAAGTTGAGGCATAGAGAAGCACCACCTAGGGCAGAAAGTATAATGAGACAACAGTTGAGACACTTCTATTGCAGAAGGTGATGTCAATGAGAACTCTGAACTAGGAATACTTTAAAATGTATTAATTTTTAAAATAAATAAATAAATAAATAAATATTAAAAAATAACATCCCTCCCCCACCTTGTATATTCACCCAGGTATTTTTCCTTTATTCCTGTCCACAAAATTTAAAATATTTAATATGCTTTAACTAACATGTTTCGCCTTCAAATGATTATTTTCAACACTTAACACTTTTGCTGATAGAAAAGATTCCACACAGTGCTTTTGCCAGAGATTATGGCTATGGGGCAAAAAGGACGAGGGTTTTTATACCTGGAAGTAGCGAACAACCCTGCAAACGATATCAGGGGCCATAAAATCTCCAGTGTAGCGCCAAATGATGTCAGTCATTATGTTGATGAGTCCTGTGAATGAATCTGCAAAGAGAATAAGTGAAGAAGCATTGAAAGAAGCAAATACATGACTTCGGGTGAACCCCAGAGGCAGGTAGGACCTTTGGGATCTATCAGCTCCCCAGTCCTAGGGGCAGTCAAGCCATGACCACTTAGCCCAGTATGCTAGAGGAGCTGAGGAAGCCTCAGAAAACACCTCATAATTAGTGTTTAAGTGTGTCAGCTTGATTACAGCTGTGACAAATACTGAACCACTTAACGTCTTTTATTCTTTATCTGTTACTTCGCTCTAAAAACTCTCCTGCAAAATCACCTGGAGTGGCAACGAAATGCTGCTAAAGTTGGTGGAAATTTTGTCAGGAGTTAATTTGCAAACTTAATTAATTAATGACTAACCATGCTTTGTCAGCTTAACATTAACCTACTTATGTCTGTACTTTTATATTTGCCAAATTAAATACACTTCAGGCTATCTTTTCTTTTTTCTTCCTTTTTTTTCTCCTGCAAGAAAACCTAAAGAGTTATTCCAGACTTCGTTCTGTTTCTTATTGAACAAGTGAGTGCTCACAGAGATGCACATTTTACAAACCAATCACAAGAGCTGGTATTCCTGCATTACATACGGGTGACAATAAGGTTTGTCTTTAAAACCAACTTCTCTCACTTGGGCAAGATAAATATTTTCAGTGCAAACGATGGAAGAAAATGTGTACCAGTCCAATGTGCTGCCACTTCAAGTACTGTGTCATGTTGCTCTTCTTGCACAAATTACCACAAAGGGAGAAAATAGGTTAGGAAAACTTTTCGTCCAATTTTTCAGGAGAAAACCACTCAACATGAAGAAAAAAACTTAAATCTATATTTAAAAAAAAAAAAAAAAAAAAAAAGTGCTGAGGTAAAATGTTTCATTTTGCTACCACCATTTTCTGTTACCCTGGTTTTTCTGAGCCTTTTGATTTTCTTAAATGGAGTCAGATCTTTTTAGTTATTTTACAATATTAAGAGCAGTTTTCTACCTTTTCCCACAGATGTAACATAAACAAATCCTTTGTTTTTCATTCTCTGTCCTTTGTTTGCATATTTCTAACCTGAAAACCATTGTAACTGACAATTGGTCTGGCCACTGAGGTTGAGGGGTGGAAACCCCAAAAAGCCAATCTTCTGCTAGACCCACAAATGTATAAAAAGTAAGAAATAAACAAAGGGGCTCTCTTCTCTCCGCTCTCTCAGCTGGGAGCTGGTTCGGAAGGACCTCTGCCTTGCGAAAATCTCTTGTCTGTGTGTGACTGCTTTGTGTGTCTCGGTGACAATTTTCCACATTCAAAAAACATCTTTAAATTTTAGTGTGATAGAGATCTTTTAACCCCCATATCAGAAGACTTTGATTTGAAATTTATGCCTTTGGAAACAAGGTATTTCAATGATTTCAAATATTTTTTTTGAGAAATGAACTGTTTGGGACAGTATTTCCAAGCAAATAGGCATATGTCTTGCAAAACAGGGTTATTCTAACCCCTTTGAAATTACAGAAATTCCAGATATTTCTAGCTGGAAATTGAGATTTCAGCTTAGTGCTTCAGAAAAAGCAACTTGTTTGGTTTCACTAGAAAATCTGGGTTATTTTTTCTGTATCACTAATCCTTTATCTCCTCATTTTCTTCTTTCATTTATCTTCTTCTTCAAGGCTCTGTTCAAAATTAAAGTAGTGTAACTACATTGCCTCCCTCCTTATGACTACTGTTCAATTAATACTGGTTCACTCTTTATTCTCTCAGCATTTCCCAGCCCCATTTTCTCTCTCTTCTCTCTTCCCCTGCCTCCAGAGAGAGGCTGGATCAGAGACAATCTCCAGAAGGAAGTCTGTGGTTTGAAACATCATGTTAAATGTTGTTCATTGATTAGGCTGATGAGGTAAGGAATGATTGTTCCTCTGATGAGTATAGTGGCTTTAAGACTTCACTGAAAAGACTGTAGGTATATAATAAAGGTGGCTTTTGAAAAAAACACAGAGTATAAGTGTTTCAAAACGTGAAATGCATCCTCCAGCAGCGGTTCCAACCTATCCCTTTCTCTTTCCTTTCTCCTGCATTATTGATTCATATTCTCTCTCTTTCTACAGTAATGAAATATATATTGGCTCAAAGTATTACACATCAATAGAGCTTCACCTCAGCGTATCCCCTGGCTTTTGATGGTCTGAGCATCTGCCAAGCAGGTGCTAAATCAGAGCTCAGCTTTCCTCGGAGGGGCAGGGCACCGAGGCTCTGATGAGGAAAGGGAGAGAGAAGGGACAACACCTCACCTATCTCCTCATTTCCCTCTTCTCACGGCCATCTTCCTATCCCTTTTCAATGCACCAGGAGAGCGCTTTATAGGTGCAGCCTGCAGCTGTGGGGGGAGATGGGGCAGCATCCAGGAGTTTTCCTTCAGGTAAGCAATTTGGCAGTCCCAGACAACACACTTTCCGCTTACGCTCACTCCAGATTTTTAGTTTGCATCAGGTGTGTGGTTTTAATCTGTGTATGGGCCCCACTTCACTGGCTCATGTGATGGAGTTCCACAGGGGAATGAGCCTTTGTTCAGCTGATGCTCAGCCCAAAAGTACTCTCCAGTTGCTCTCCTTGCATCCCACACCACGCATCTACCAGCCAGAGCTCAGGTTGAGGGACCATGGCAAAGTTTATGCAGCAGCAGCAGATCCCTCTCCAGAAACACAGAATGTGGATATCAGCTCTGTCTTTTTCATGTTACAAGTCTCTACCCACTGTATGTCATTACCTACAAATTTATCTATAGCCTTAAGTACTTCAGGAGCTTTAAAGACAACTCAGGATTGTCTTTCCCTAGAGAGCAGTTGAGTGAGGTTTTTCAGGTGACTGCAGAGGCTTTTAAATGAGGCTTAAACTTCACAGCTTTTTTTGCACTGGCAGCCTCAGCTCATCTCTCCCAGCAGTATGTTTTAAGAGCTCCCTGTGCTGAATTTCAGAATTGCTGTGGAGGGCTCAGATTCAGCCTCCAAGCACGTGCCCCTGAATATAACACACACATGCACACCAAAGCCAATGATCCCAGCTGCACATGGGGCCAAATATAGCCAGATTTCTCGATGCCCTTCAGTTATAGAAACATTTTCCCACTCAATGCCCTCATGCCCTCCTCAGGTTTCGTCTCTTGTCTTTTCAGTCCTAAAAGTACCAGACTAGTTCTTCTCAGAGGATCCTTCAGTCTTCTGCTGCCTGCTCCAGAAGGTGTTTCTTATCCCATCTCTGCTAAGGACCAGGCTCTCTCAGTATGACCACACAAAGTCTGCAAGGATTAGTCCTGTGGACTTTACACAGGCTCACCAAGTTAATAATGTGCTTTGTGCCAGTGATAGCATGAAGGGAAAATGCAGCAAACCTACAAATTATGACAAAGGATTGCTATACACTCTCCAGAGACACAAGTACCTAGTGCAAGCCTTTATTAGTGATTTAGATACTAAATGTGCTGCTCATTAATCTGTTATCTTATGCTCATCACACCTTCAATAACTAGACTTTATATTTTTCACACCTTCACATTTTTGCTTATAAGCCTCTTTTTACACAGAGCCTCTATGTGCCAGCACTATAAACCTGGTAGAGAGATAATGAATTGCCAGCAGACCTTTTGCCACTGGTAGGTGAATCCTCCTCACCCTTGTATCATATCAGATGCAATTATATCCATGACCACAGCATCTTGAAATCCTCATTTGCCATGTAATTTGAATTGCTGTAGTAGAGGTCAGTGAGTGGAAGTCAGCTGGTTTCAGCAGTGGGATGTCAGCAGATCACACATTCCCTGGCTGCTTTTGGCAAGCTTACACCTCAAACCGTGTCACCGTCATCCTAAGTGACGGATGTCAGGTACAGAAAGCTGGCATAGCCAATACATTGCTCTGAACCTCAGTGTCCTCATTACTTTGAGTATCCTCACCACTCCTTACAAAGAGTGGCTCATGTTAGATACTTGTGTTCTTTCACTGACAAGGGTTCCTGGGCCAAACCAAGATAATTTCTGAAAACTGTCCTAAACAACCTTCACTCACAGCTGTGTGCAAGCTTGTCAATTGCCACTGCCTTCTTCATAGTCTTCGAAATTTTTTTATTAAGCAGTGGTGTGTTTAGTGTTCTAGGCAACAGTCAGGTTATAGGCCCATTTAATTACTCAGAAAAATAGGCAGAAATTCAATTAATGAAATATATTCTCTTTTGATACAAAGTAAAGATGCCAGCAAGTGATAATTTGTGACTTTTAAGCCAAAGGTATATTTAAAGAAGTATACAGATGAAACAATTCCTTGTTGAAGAGAGGATCTGGCACTAGTGCAATAGGAATGGAAGAAGTTTGCTCTTGAGGGGGAGTGGATTTTCTATAAACAAATGTAAAAGAAAAATCCTATGAAATTTCAAGAATAAGAAAAAGTAGAGGGAGGTAGGGAGTAAAGATGGCTTTGCCTGGGCGGAGGGAGAGAAGAATATCTTTGTGGGGTTTGTGCAACTGGACAAGTCTGCAAACCTTTATCTGCCTCCTCCCTGCCGCCAGTGCGGCCACAGCCAGTCCTCGAAGGCAGAACAAGTGTCTGCCTTTTACAAACCTGTCAGCATTTCAAAATGCAGCATTTTTAAACAGCAGTTATCCAAAAGGCCAAGAAAATGCCTGAGAAGGAGGAGCACCCTGTTCCCAGAGGAGACTGAAACATGCTGAATATAGAGCTATGGCATCTGTTGTTGGGAAATATGTCAGGTACTGAAATAACCTGTGAAAATCCTGGGCCCTAAAGGCCAACATAACCCAGGTTTCCATCACATTCAGCAAAATGCCTTTGGATTATTTTACAGGCATGACTGAGTGCAGGCATTGCCTCTGCACTTTTGAGCCCAGGAATCACTTGGTTCAGGAGGTGGTTGCAGTAGCTTGGGTGATTGGTGCTGCATCATGTGACTGATCTCAGAAATGTAAAAAGAAATCACTGCCCTTGGAGGAACAAATCTGAATGTCAGCTTGCTGTTGGTGTAAGTGAAAGAAATTTTTGTCGAAAAGTCCTCCACAGAGAAAGAAGTACATTATAGAAAGAAAATGGAGGTAATTAGCAATCTGACATGGGAATAGATAGGTTGCAACTGTCTCAGATAGTAAGTTCACAGAAATTCATTGACTTGACGGTGTTGCCAAAGGGATGTACCTGTGCAAACTTCAGGATATTTCTTTCATTACAACTAAGGAGGTTCAGATAAAAATCTGCACTAGCAAGTCTACAAAAAAATATCTCTATCATTTTATTATTAGTACTGACACCACTCTTCCCTCAAGACCCTCTACCCTGAACATGAAAGTCTTTTCTGTCAGAAGTAGAAAGCAGAGTGCTGGTAAACTGTGATGGGTTAAAAAGCTCCCCAAGTCATCTCAGCTACAGCATCATTTTCCCCTGATGAGAGTAGTTCTATTAAGTTGGATGCGGTGATCCATGACTTCTTGGTGAAGCTGTGCCTCTTACCGAAATACCCTCTCTCTTTTCATGTCACTTACAGAGTGATTCCATTTTAATGAGGTATATTTTGTTCTGCTCTGTAGACAGCGCCAAAGCTGCACAAGGCAACACAACATTTTGTGAGGCAAGACAAAGGGTGCAAGTTCCTGTTCAGGGCTGAGCACTTCATATGGCTCATTTTTTTTGGACCTCATGATGTACATTCCCATCACCTACCACTCCCTAAGGAGTGCATCCTCTGGAAGCATCAGAAGCAGCAGTTCACTAACACCTGCCTGCAATGGAGTGATAGACCCTTAAAAACAAAAGTGGCATCACTGCCCCATGACAAAAATAAGGTCCTGTCCATGATTTTTGAACTGATGAGGCAGCCACTGCTCTCTGACCTTGCTGCTCTGTATTATGCTTGATGTGCTGTCAGCTAATCAGAATCAGTGCTGTGAACTTGCCTTGCAAGTCAGCAAAACCCATATCTGATATGTCTACAGGCTGGTGGGTGCAAGCAATTTATTAGGTGTTCTTAGGGTTGCTAAAGGTTGGTTTTAGTACAGGCAGAGGGCAGAGAGAGCAGGAGAAGCTGCCCTACCTCCTGCAGACAAGCCTGCAGGCTATTTTCTCCCACTCTTCCCACAGTCTGTGCTTTCCACTGGAAACTCACGGGTGGCTTTGCATGTATTCACTGCATTGGAAATAATTTTGTAACCACATTTCCTAAAAAATATACCCAGCCCTCTGCTCTCATTCAGAAGCTGATAGTGAAATAGGTTGTGTCCCTGCTCTGGGTACCTGTAGGACAAGATATTTATACTTAGAAGATGCCCTTTCAAATTATGACATTTTATCTCTATAAATGCTGAGCCATGAGAGCCTGGTGTGTGGCCTCTCCATGCAGTCATGGTGCAGCGTGGGGTTGCGTGTGGAGCAGGGTGGGTGCAGGGGGCCTCACTACAAGAGTTGCCCTCATGTTTTGACAACTTATTCCTCCTCTTCACAACTCCTCCAGGCGCATTTACCTGAGTTTATTGTTGTTTGCAGCCCCTTGTTCCAGCACTGCAGAGCATCTGGATACCCTGCTGGAGACGGGGCCAGTAGGGAGGATGGTTATGAGCTGCCATGAAGCTGCCAATCCTGGTTTTAACTATTTCAGAAGTGCTGATATGAAGCAGATATGATTGTGCTTATGCAGTGTAAGGATCCCAGCTCTCCCAGCAAAGGGACAGAAAGTGTCCCTTTGGGATGCACTAAGATTTGTGGGGAATCAGCAAGGACACCCAGAAGCTCTTTGTTCCGTTGTGGTGCCTGCATTGGAGCACACATTTTGCATTGCAGCAGGAGCAGTTTTGCCACAGGTACCAACAATGTGTACTGTGCTGCTCTTGGGCATTTTCTCCTTCAAGCCTGGCAGCCTGGAACAGAACACCAAATGTACTGTATGAAGCAAAACCCACTTGAAAATTGTTGAGAGAAAACCTGCTGAATTGACCTGTTACAGCTATGTGGATTTTCTTGTGGCAGAAGCGGTGCTTTCTTTCTATTTCTGGATCATACAAAGTGACAGAAAATTTTGTTGAATTGTGTGAGCATCTAATTTATTTGTTGCATTTCTTATATTTGTGCTCTGAGATCCACTTCCTCATGAGATGAGGCAGGCCCTGTTAGGCTAGATGTTGTAAAGGATGGATGCAGTGAAGCTCCAGCCTCACTCCATAGCTCATCCAGGTTAAAAGATAAAAGGCTGACAATATCATATACTGCACAACACCAACCCCTTCTGAAAGAGCACTTAAAAGAGAGCTGGAGATCAGGTGTCTAGGAATTAAAATTCAACATGCCCTGCCATTGTGAAAGGTACTGAGGTTTTGTGTAATTTGCCTTTATTACTATATCTCTTCCTTATTTCCTACTGCACCGTTGCTGTGGGAATACAGCTGGAAGGGGCTGGACTGATCCAGCAGTTCTGCTAAGAAGGAGCATGGCGCCCACCAAAACAAGGCAGGATAATGGGAACAGCAGCAGCACAATAAATACAGTGGAGGGGTGGGCGAAAAGGAGATCTTGGTCACCACATGAGCAATGGTCTCGTTATTCAGAAAAACTGGTACCTCCCACAAAGTTGAAGAAATGACTGGAGAATTGTTTTTTTGTAAAACCAGGATGTATTGTGAACCAATCAGGACAGAAAAGGCAAGTAATTTTCAGATGTCCCCTTCTTCAGACCTCTGCAGATACTATGGTTTGGGATTGGTAGTTGCCCTTAGGGGGAATTATGCAGGGGCAGATGAAGTCAATGATAATTCTGAACCCTAGGACAAAGTTTCCTTATCCCATCTTATGTTACCTGCACATAGATGCCACTGTCTACTAGATGAAATATTATTTTGCTGCATACAGTTGTTCAGTGGTTCATTCATTGTAAAGAGAATGAGTCTCAGACAAATGCAGAAGACACACTTCCGTGGACCAATTTGTCTTACTTAAACACAGAAAAACAAGGATATGCCTCCTCAAAAGACAAAGGAATCACACTGCTTGTAATTCATTGCTGCTGTATATATTTCAAGTTGTGCCTGTACTTGAAGGGTTTTCCAAAAAAAAAAATTCTTAGATAACCAGTATCAAAAATGTCACATTTAATTATTTCCTTCCCCAAAACCTTGTATACAGGTGCTTCTGCTATTTCTTCTGAATACTCTATACTGATCCTTTTGCCAACTCCTTGCCTCAAGTATTTGAAGGACTGCAGGTTCATATCTTGGTCACAACAGAAACTGCATGGTTATTCTCATCTAAAAATGTGGACTATCCTAGGAGTATTTTCTGTTGGTGTAGTTCAGGTACCCAGGTCACTGTAGCCATGGATTACCCATATTTCTTCCAACATAGCCTTAGTTGGCTCAGATATTGTTGATGCAGATACTTTAGTCTAAGTAGGAGTGGTAAGGGTAAAGCCCTCTTTCTTCCCTCACAGTAAACTGTAAATCAGACTCCCATGGTGCTCAAGCAGTGACATTGCATGCTGCAGCTCAATTTTTGTTGGAGCTTAGGCTTTCCATTAATTCCTTAAGTTTTAGCTTTCTTGTTTTTCAGATTCTGTGCTGCCTGGGTGTGTAGTTCTGAGCCTCATATTAAGTGTTAGTCAGCTCTCTTCACAGACTAGGTGGACAAAACAAATCCTTTTCCTGCTGAAGACCAAGGACGAGTACAACTTTCAGGCCCAAAAGCATAAACAATGGTGGACTGAAGGGAGAAGCAAGAAAGATGAGCCCTCACAACCTGGAGCTGCAATTGGACAATTAAACCCCAATGTGCAAATAGACCAAAACTTATAAATGTGTAAGACCTCGTGACTGGTTGTCCATTTTTGTGACCATTTTAAGTCCACCTCGGGTGTAGCCCTGGTCAGGCTCTTGTCCTGCCCAAGGTGTCCTGCCTTTAAAGGCTTTTCAATAAATATCTACTTTATTCTCTAGCTCTGTTCAGTCTCTGTTTCAGGTCAGCCTTCCCAAGGCATCAGCATTACAGAACAGTAGAATAATGTTCATTCTCATTTTTGTATCTTTGTCCCCCCGGTGTTTGCTCATAGCATGAACAAAAGCACACTGGTAAGTTTTTTTTCCCACGTAAAATCATCATGTAGAAAAGGTAGATCAGGCAAACACACACTGAGCTGTTTTCCATTAAATATGCTACAGTGCCAAAACAGGCTGCAAATTCATTACATGTGATCTGGATCTCAGTCCTGTAATTGAGCTGAACATGGCCAAAATGGACTTCCCAGTATTTGGTCTTAACAGAGCAACTAAGTGTCTGTAGTGCCACATGATCTCTTTGACCTGAATTCCATAAATCCTGTTAATCATTTGTAAACATTTGGTCACCAGCTAGGCAATAGAGTTAAATTGACTCTCCAGAGAAAACCTGTAAAACACATGAATGCGGGTTGAACATATTGGCAGGTGATGAAAAATGACGTGAAAATGTTAGATGTGTTGTCCGACAGCCCTTTGCAAAGATGGGTAAAGGGAAATGTGCCAGTGTTATTGTTAGCGACACAAAGACAATCTCAGTAAATAATTATCACTGCTTTAATATGCAAAAGTGGAATAGAAAACCCCTGATCTTCTTAATCTAACTTTAGTGCATGCAAAGGCTATTTCCAGAATAATTTCTGTTTGATTGCAACTAGATGTGCTGCAGTACAGATGACAGACTAAAAGGTGCTAATGATGTATATGTACTTTTCATGTCAAGAGTTTAAAGTCATGTCTTTTAATGGGAGCTAATGCGATCCCGAGCGATGGATCCAAGTAAAGCGTAGTCTTTACAGCTGTGCTGATGGCAGCACCACATTTGTGCATTCCTGTTTCTCAGCATTTACTATGGGTACGTGAAGAAGACAGGTAGCAAACTCCACACACCTACCTATATTTAGCAACAGAAGTCAAGCTCTCATGTAGAGTAACTGTAAAATAAATGTCCTCTGTCAAGTGACAATCCTGCCTGGATACCCATCAGGGAATCAAACAGGAATCCATACAATTTAGAGGCAATGTTTTCCAAGTAATTCAAAAAGAAATCCATTTCCCCCCTTAATGCTGAAATGTTGGACTCAAAGGATTATACAATTTAACTGCCAAGCACCTTTTATTAAAAACAAAACCGAAAACAAACATAATACAACTGTCATTAGGATTTGAATGTCTGAAACAGGCTGAAGATAGGAAAACCATAATCAGTCCTTCAGGACCACATAACAATTCTGTAGCTGTCAAAACAAGAATTAAGTCTTCCTATAAATTGACACAAATTGGCACAGCGAAAGCTGACTGCTGCTGATGTAGAAAATGCATGGTTCATTTCATTGACTGTCAAGTGTATCTACAAAACAGATTCAGGGCCACCACTGGGCCAAAGGAAAGGCAATCAAAATAACCTTCCTAAGGTTATCAAAATAGCCTTCCTAAACCATCCTCAAGTCTGGTTTTGCTCTGGAGCTCCATAGAAAACCCTGAGTTCACCTCCTGCCCTTCATGTTTCCTTGTGCCTCACTACATGCAACAAGAATAAAACCCCACCTGTTCTTGCACGCTGCCTTGTTCGAAAAATGTGGCATTTTGAGGAAAGTAATTTATGAAAAGATGCATTAAAACAGACCATTGTTTTTCCAGCCAGACTTAGAGATGCTGCTGCTCTGTTTTCCCAAACTATGTTACTGTTCTGCATAAAGGCTGTGCCTATGCCTGCCACGTACCACATCAGGACTGCGGCACTGCATGGAGCTGGTGCATCAGATGCTGTCAGTGTGGCCAAGTCAGACCTCTCTGACAATGCTGGATGCAGACACTCCTTCCCTGGGCTTCCAAAGGGTTCAACCTGAGACCGATATGAGGGCGCAGAAAAGCTCTGAGACCTACACACAGCTTTGCTATAATGGAGTCAAAGATCCCCACCAATGTAAAAAAGTATTTGGATTGTATCTAAATTTTAGTTTAAGGGCTAAGCCAGCCAGCCAGAAGCTGTGTCTTGAAACTTCAGCATGTTAAAATCATAAAAGACATTAGCTTTTTTCAAAATGTCTGTCTTCTTCTCCTGACCAAAAATGCATGAGCATCTTTGAGATTAATAACCAGATATTGGGATTTTCCCTGCAAGAAATTCACTGAGATTGATTCACTATAAAGAGTGTAAACAACTACTCTAATTTGAAAGCTAAAATCAATTGACTTGTGCCTTTTCCACATCCTGTCAGTCAACATTCTAGCAAAATAATTTTGAAATTGGAATGTCTTCCCAAATGATAAATGAATATGAACTTTTGTGTTTATTTACAATTCGCACCAAAAATGTAAATGTGGGAAAAAATATAAAGATCCAAGAATGTTTATCTACATCTGAAGCAATGAATGGTCAAGAAAGGGATGTGAGTATTTTTACAAACATCTTAGAATCATAGCATTATTTAGGTTTGCAACGATCTTTGTGAGGAATAAATAGCATAATCAACAGACTTCATAAATTCAGCAATATGAAGAATTTATAACCACTATCATTTCAAGAACATTTTCTGCAAGGCACAGAAAATGTATTGTGGAAATATTGTTAGCTGAAAGCAATGCTAACCCACCAAAGCACTCATAGTGGGAATATATTTGGTATACTAATGAGTGAGTGTTTAAGGATGTGGAAATAGAGTTGAAAATGCAAAACTCTATCTTGCAGGAGTCCATTCATTTGTGACATTTCAGAATGATCAAATTAGTCTTGTGTGAGAGCAAAATATTTTGTTTGTGATAGCATCTGCACACAAAGAGGTCCAATAGAATATCTCAAAACCATTCCCTTTCACAGATCCTTTCAAATTCACATTGACATTATAAACTGTGTAAGCAGGACACAGAGGTATTTAAAAGCATACCTCCAAGGGGCATGGTTTTGGAAGCATGGCTTTGTTTTTCCAACTATTTTGTTGAATCGATTTTTTCCAGTCTATTTGTATTAGCTGGGTAGAGGATTCACAGAAATGCAATTGTGTATTGTAATTTGACTTTGATCACAGTAATTTTCTTTCTTGTGTCTTCCAAGCAGTCTTCTAGAAACTACAGCAGTAATGGTATGCAGCAGTGGATATTGAACTGCTTGCAAGCCACTCAGGCAGCTCATAAAAACATTATTAAAAGGCAAATGCCCTTTGTGCTCATAACTTCTAAACTACACAAGCTGAAGTGCCTTAATATTTCTAATGGATTGTAATAAATTGAGATGTGCTCTCTTGGAGTTGGTGTGGTGG
The DNA here is from genome assembly GCF_015227805.2 of Hirundo rustica. NCBI lineage: Eukaryota > Metazoa > Chordata > Aves > Passeriformes > Hirundinidae > Hirundo > Hirundo rustica. The sequence continues at coordinate 109,319,007 of NC_053450.1, forward strand.
CTTTCCAGCTGACAGCTTGTGCTCCCCTGCCACTCACCCTGGTTTGGTTTGACTCTGACCCTCCCTCTAGTGCAAGAAGTCAGGGGTCTGAGCGTGGTTTGCTAAGAAGCTCAGTGACTGACAGGTGGAACACACATTCTTCCTGGAGTAATCTCATCTCCTGTGGAAGGAACCTTGTCAGAGCATCCTGAACCATTTGTCTTCTACTAATGGGTGTTCTCCGAAACCATGGAGGCTCTGGAAATGCCCAGTCCTGCAAAGGTGCTTTGGCTCACCTACTAATGTGAATCTGCCCCCAAGGTGAGAGTTCTAGGCGACCTGTGAAGGCCACAGAGGGCAAGAGTGATTTCTGTCTCCACGTGCTTTGTGTGTTTTAACGGGTAGAATAAAGAAACCATTTTAAAGATAATCTTGATGCTCACTGAGAAAGTGGCATAGTGCTTTATTTTCTGGTTGCATTAAACAGCAATCTTCCCATCTCCTAAGATCGTCCCTTGGCCAGCAACATCCATGAATGTTATGTTCAGACATATGAGTTTTCTCCTTTACCTGAAAAATAGGGAGCACATCTGAGGGTGTGCTTTCTCTCAAAATCAGAACCTGTGCCGGTCACCTGGAGCTTTCCCCAGAAAGAGAAGAGCAACAAGACTTGCTGTAGAGTTCAACAGCTGAATAAGTACTGCTAATCCTTATAGTGTGCTGGGGAATTCTTCTACCATTTTTTATTTTCTGTAAGTGTTGGTGTTATTATCGTCATCTTTTTTTCCTATCTTGTCTAGTTCTTTTGTAAACTAAGCATCAACTTTATGCTGTCTACAGGGTTCAGGTTTTGTGGCCTCAAGAAATATTTCTGCAAATTGCAGTTTAAAAGGATGCAGGATCTGTTGGAATATCTAAGACTTTCACACAGACAATAAGGCACCATTCTAGTCAGTATCAAATTGTCAACATATTTTTTCAGTTGGCCTCAAGATCTTTATCCCAAATAACAATTTCTGTATTGACTCACAATTTCCACTAAAACGGAAATTACTGTCCCTTCTGGTGTATTTTGGTGTATTAGAGACTCCCCTTTAATAGTGAATAAACTGTACTGCCTTAATTTCCACTGCTCCCCTCCCCATCCTCCAGTTCCATCTCTGAATGTAGATATTTGATTTGGATAACTTTGGTCTAGATAGGAGTGTGAATGCTCTTCCCAAAAATAGCACTTGAAAGTTACTTTTAGAGGTAGAGTTTATGCCTCTACCATAACCAAAAGAAGTTAGTAGGCAGAGGGCTGAAATTCAATTTTAAGTATACAAGTTATTTCATGCTCCATGCCTTTGGACATGGTATGCACTTACAGTAAGGTAACTTCAGAGTGCAAAACATGATTTTAATGCCATTACTGACAAAAACCCCATAGCTGAGGCAATATATACATGCTTTTCCCTGCCCCAGACACAGTGCAAAACAATTCCGTGCTGATTTCCATCAACCATTTATTTTCTCATCTATTCTTTCTAATGCCTCAGCGGATGGCCAATACTGAACCTTGTCTCACTTGTTCTACAATCAGGACCCAGTAAGCTGAGGTTCTACATGCTTATGTACTCAAAAACTTCTGGTGTAACAAGCATTTGGCAGACATGTAACTCCCTTTGAGAAATACCTGTGGGGTGCAAAAAGTGCCCTATTTTGAACAAAGCCAGTTGGTTTATTTACTGCATAGAAGGCAAACTGGGAATTCCGGAGGCATTGGATGAGTCCCATGTTGTGGTGTCCCATGGAACCTGGCAAACTCTAATTATCAGCATACCTGTGCAGGGAGACTTAGGTCTTCACTTACAGCCGGATTGCAAAGGCACAGGATACATTACTGATTTGTTTGTCTAAGAAGCTTCAGTGTTTGAGAGAGAAGATTTTATAGCATATTATGAGAAGACACTCCAGAGAAACTAGGTTGATATGCAACTGATGTGGTTGTCACTTATTAATATTAGACTAGACACCTTAGCAAAGCAAGGATTTCAGGTGGGTAGTTTTGTGACTGTGCTGTCTTTTGTGCATTAAAATTTCATTAGAGTTTCTGTCTTAGAGCAATCAGATTTGCCACTAATAACTCTTTGACACAAAGAAACTTATTTGATATTTGAGTATCACAACACTGTAAAACCTTATCTGAGCACATCATCAGAGATTGCAAATGCATGGATTCCACGAGTGGATTGGTGTTATAGCAGAGTCTTCATGGGTTCTGTACACTGTGAGGATACTTCAAAGGGATCTAGCAAGATCACTACTTAGAACGTGTCAAACTTGCTGTGTGCCTGCATGTATTTCTGACAGTGATGAGCAGGAATCAAAATTTACATTGATTCTCTGAATGAAAGATGGAAGAAATGTTCATGGAAGAAATGTTCATGGTATACTCCTTTCAAAAAGATGAACAAAACACTGAAAGACCCTTACTTTACCAGGGTTATGTACAAAGCTGTCCTCAGGAGTGGTGACACTGAATTCCATGCTAAGGATGAGGGAAAAAGCCACTCTGCTTTTCAGCCCTTTTAGAGGGAATCTGCTACCGACTTCCATGAGCAAACAGCTGTGACCTTGCAGTTCTTAAGAAAAGGATTTAAGTAAGAGAGAATGTCCCCTTGATTACCAAAAGTTTTGAATGTTTCATTAAAACAAAGATGATTAAACAGCAAATGGCATTTCTTGTGTTTCAGTTGGCTTATCAGATATTGCTGGAGAGACAGTTTCATAATGAGTATTGAAATTACCGTATTTAATATACCTTAAATCTTTTATCTTACTAGTACTTACTAGTAATACAGCAGTAACTCCAGCATTCCCATAACACACTAGAAAGCCAGTCCCTATCTCTGCAGCATGGAAAAGCCATTTTCTAAGAGGGGTCTCCATCCTTTCCATGCATGGCATCAGCTCCTGATTTTGTCCCTGCCTATGGGAGCTGAAAATGAAAATGTGTAGAAATATTTTTTCCATTCAAGACTAGAAAATGTCCATCAAAAAAACCAACACCAACTCAAAATGTATGTGGGTTTTTGGCTATGGTTTTGTTTTGTTTTTTAGGAAACAAATAAACATCTCTTTTTTGTCATGTATCTTCAAGTTCCCACAATTTCAAAGCAAACTGTTTCCTCATGCAAACAACCCCTTATTCTCCTCTTCTAGTGTGCAGGCTTCTGGTATATTTGAATAATGTTTTGTCTATTGTTCTCTTTTGCTAGTTTACAATGAAAGTAAAAATATCTTGCAAGAAAAAAATCCTTCTGTTTGTTATCAGTAACCCTAAGAAACTAGCATAATCAATCAACAACTTCTGCTTTGCAGCGCTGTTATCCCTCTTCCTTAAGAACTAACAAAAAGTTTCACTCATAAATGAAGTATTTGGAGATTTTTCCAGATGTAATTTTCACCCTATTTTGACTGATCACGTTCTTGTTAAGTGGGTCTTCACTCTCCTTTCTTCTTGCTACTGCATTTTAACAGAATAGGAGCGGAGAAACATGTGACTTACCTGCAAGTCACTTTTGGATTTCAAGGCTACAGTGTGGGCTGGTGGGTGGGTGTGGATGTGTGTGTATTACATGTGTGCAGAAACAGAATCAGATCCACACTGCATCCTTCAGTAATTTCAAGTGGTTCTTTCCACCAATGCAGTGGGGCACAGCACTTTTATGCACTGAACTAAAAAATCCTGAAGTTCTTTCCTAACCTAATCAATTTTATGATTCTAAAGATTCTGCTTTAAGGCTAATCATGCAGCTGTAGTCAAATGCACAGGTTTGGAGTAATATTTGTCTCTTAAACTACACTTTTGTTCCATATCCCATTAGATCTCTGCAACTACCTAAAAGGACACTGTAGAAAGTTGGGGGGCAGTCTATTCTCCCTAGTATCAAGCAACAGAAGGAGAGAAAATGGCCTCAGGTTGTGCCAGGGGAGTTTAGTTTAGAAATTAGGAAGGATTTCTTCACAAAAAAGGTGGTCAAGCATTGGAACAGACTGCCTAGGGAGGGGGAGTTAATCACCATGCCTAGAAGTATTTAAAAGACATGTAGATGTGATATTCAGGGACATGATTTAGTGATGGAGTTGGCAGTGTTAGTTTGGACCTGATCTTTTCCAATGTAAAAGACTTTGTGATTCAATGAACGAATTGTCTTTTGGGCAGTGCCTAGAAAATCTTGGGCAAGTTCCAGATGACAACTGAGAAACAAATCTGAGCACAAAAGAAATAATCCTGCAGTTTCCATCAGGTGACATTTCTATGCCTTACTGTGCTAAAAATAAAGAATCTGAAAGGTTCTGAGAAACATCTTCTCTGTAAAACTTTGTGTTTGGGGATGGAATTTGAGTCAGAGCCTTCTAAGGTCTGATTAAAATGGAGGAAGATTAGGTTCTTAGTTGTCAAAAATGAATAGTAATCCTGACATATTTGGTGATGTATGAACACTAGAAGGATTTATGTAGTCAACTTTAGAGATCTAAATTAGGAATTGAGTCCTTCTGTGCAAGTCAGTGAAACTTAAGCCCAAGTATAGAGCTGCTTGAAGTGTTTTGCTCTGTTGGCTATAAATTGAGCATGGAGAGGGTGACTTTGTATCTCACATACCTACAGTGAGGTGCCTAAAATAGACGGCATGAATAATCCCTAAAATGAATACCAGTGTGCTAGAATGCAGTCCTGAGATTTAATCCAATTAACTCTGACAATTATGTCCCATTTTTCTTCCCAGGACTGATGTTAAGATGTGGGCTTTCTTCAGAACTACATCTGTACACATGGCAAGAGGCTAACAGGGCATCTGCCCTTCACCCTCCCTGCTATTACACAGAATCACAGAATATTCTAAATTGGAAGGGACTCTCAAGGATCATCAAGTCCAACTCTTACGTGAATGGCATGTAAGGAGATCAATCCCACAACCTTGGCATTATTAGCAACAAACTCTCACCAGCTGAGCTAATCATTTATACAACAATGATGTTGTATAAAGCAAAAGTAGTAATGTTCTGAATAACCGTAACTTCCTCAGGTAGAAAAGGTCACAGATTAAAATTGCTTTGGTCAAAGACCTGCAGATGTAAATTGCCACCTACTAGTCAAACACCCAGCTGTGAGACAACAAAGGTGTCTGAAGATACTTGCCTAATCTGCATTTCACGTGGCTGACTAGAAAAGATACCAAGATTGGAATTTTGTTGTTCTTTTTGCTGTTTCTTTCAAATGCCACGTGGCTGCTCTAGAATACAAGTCCAGATCATACTGCATTTTTTTTTTTTTCTTACAGCCCTCAAAGTGCTGCAGTTGCCCATACAAATCTTTATAATCACCACACTGACTAACTGGTATCAGCAGAGCTGTGACAGTGCAGTAATTTAGCTACACAGTTCAAGTCTAAGCACAGGGTTAGAGAAATTATATTGCAGGTGAAACTAGGGGGTAAAAAGCTACTGGAAAAAAAACCCAAAACAGCTGAAAGGAAATGCTTTCGTTTTAGTCACACAGACATCTAGTCATGAAAAACATTTGTATGCAAAGATCTGAAGGAAGGACAGCTTCCTTCAAAATAATAGAAATGGTAAATATGGACCTCCTAAACGGAAATCTGTCGGTGGGTAAGTGGAATCGAGTTTAGGCTGTGTGTGTCTATTGAAATGAGAAAACTGTGCCTTTGATAAAGATAGGGTATCTAAGGTCCATTCATTACTTTTAATCCTTTCAGAAATGACTTATCAGCCAGGAAGAGCAAACGGAACTGATTCCATCTTAGTTTAAAATGGCATTAGCTGGGGTGAACTTGGGGAGATAGGATTATCACTAAGATGTTACATTAATATTCCTTATTTCCTTTCTGGGGATGTCCAGGGGCCCAAACCTTAGGCATAGCATTCAGAAACACTCCCAGATGACTTGAGAACAGAAGTCTGGTGCCTGATTGTGATTTTAAACCTACACATACACTGCAAAGGAGTAACTGTTGCACACTGTATTGCATACTTATAGACACGTTGTAGTTAGTTTTTCCCCTGCTCTAGAAGCAAGAGGATTTATGAAACTAAAGCCTATTAAGTCTCTAAAGTCTATATAAGGAAATACTCAAAATCTTTGTACAAAAATCAACACAAATGCTGAAAATACTTTATAGCTCAAAAAAATTACAAATTAAAAAAGGATATAGCTGGCTTCAGAGTGTTAAAGTGATTGAGATGCAGATGAAATGAGGGCATATCATCTTTGTTGCTGATCCCAGGTGGTCCATATTCTGCATTAAAAGTGGTGCTGGAACTACTGACAAGCAGAGAGAGTATGTCTGCTGGTTTGCATTTGCAGAGGAAGATACAGTTTATAACCCTAGGTGCTCTGAAAATTCCACTCTGAGTCCTGATATATGACAAACACGCAAACTGTCCCCTTCCAGAACAGTTTAGTACAGGATTTAGGAACTGTACTTTGAGAAAAGCAAAGACTTTTTTCATGAGTTCTCCTTGCCTGTGTGAACCTCAGCCCTGTGCTTGGGTTTAAGCTGCAGAGTGATTTTTGCTACCCGAAAGGGATCTGAAGAGCACTGTTCACAGAAAACAGAAAGAAAAACACTGGTTTAAGGATGTCTGCCTAGTGATTGCATTAATTACAAATCATGAATCATGGACATCTTGTTCCTGCATTTGTAAGATTAAAGCAGGCTATATAAATAAAAGTCATTACAGGGGTTTTAAGGGGATGATCATGCTTGCTTCCACTAGCAAATCTGGAGAGCTCATTACCTTTATATTGCCACTAATGGGAGGGACACTGCATTCTACCCTTATAGTTACTGAACATCAGCTTTTGTTGTTGTTGTTGTTTGGTTTGGTTTCATGTGTTTTTTTTTGTTTGTTTGTTTGTTTTGGTTTTGGGGTTTTTTTGTGTGTGTGTGTGGTTTTTTGTTTTGGTTTGGTTTTTTTGAGGGGGGTGGGTTTTTTTGTTTTTTGTTTGGTTTTGGTTTTTGTTTTTGTTTTGTTTTCTTTTTGTTTTTTGTTGGTGCTTTTTTGTTGTTGGGTTTTTTTGTTTGGGTTTTGTTTTGTTTTGTTTTGTTTTGTTTTGTTTTGTTTTGTTTTTGTTTTTGTACTAGTGTTGCTGCTTTTTACTGCAGTGAGCTCCAGTGGATAGAGTCTTAGCAAACACAAATACTGTGTCCAGCCCTGGACTTTTCAGTGAGCACCTGAGAAAGTATTTAATTATAAAGAACTACACGAGCATTTAAAAAAATATAGCATAACAGGCTTCCATCTGTGGCACTTATGATTTGGTTTGGAATTGGATTCTAAAGCAGAAGTTGTTGTCTGCAAACCTACAGCTCATTTCTGCATTCTCCAAATGTCCTATCTCTAGAATAGCTCCCAGCCAGCTTTCTGGGTACCTCATTCTGGCCTAAAACTGTCTGGTTACTGCATTAAGATTTGATCCATTGTTGTTTCTTTGTCTTTCCTCATATACTTGCCTGACTCCAATCCTTTTGTGCACACACAGTAAAGTCAAAGGTGATCCAAATGCCTTAGACCCCAGGATTACTGCCAAGTTTCCTCTACCTTTTTTTCTTATAGTCCCAGTCTTGTGATATCATAACTTTACCTCTTCAAGGAGGTAAATATTGCACAAAAAGAAGTTTCTTTTGCTTTACACTTCACAGGGAAGTAGTGTAACTCCATGGATTGTTTGAGCACTAGTCCCAAATTCAATGTTCCTACATTGCTAGACCGGACCAGAACAAAGTATTTTCAGGATACCAAACGTTCTATGTCAAACCTCTTCTTTCATGACTTCACCTCTAAAACATGACATCGACTGTATTTTCTGTGAGCATTTTCCTTACCCTGGCTGACCAAACACTGTGAAATAAAGACCTTGATACCCCCTAAAGAGAACCTCACTCCTTCAAATAAAGCTTCTTTCTGTCTCTCAGTTTTGATGCTGAAGTTGACTTCTGATTTCCTTTCCTACCTTCTGAGGATATTCCACTTTTTACCCCATCCACTTCAGGACTGGTTTGGGAGAAAATGCATTTTAAGAGGGATGCAGGTATTGGATATTTTCCTCAGGAAAACATCTATGTTTTGACTAACCGTTTATGCAGAGAAAAAAGAAGAGATACAGAAATTCAGAAATACTCGTGGCTCTTTATATAATAAATCTTAGAGTGTAGTAAAAGATGGTTCATAATATCAGGCTGGAACTGTACAGCACTAATGTCCGAGCTGAATATTACATATTTACTTACCTAAATTAAATAATACATACCTAAATTAAAGTAAGTCCCATGTTGCTTTCCTCTTACTGAATTAGTCTTCTTGGCAGAATCAGGATGGAAAAATGATTGCTTTTTTTCCAGCCAACTAATGCAGCCATGCAACAAATTTTCTTATTCACATAGTTTCACGGGATGCATTGAATAAGCAATACTAATATTGCTGTGTTTACTCCCAGAGACCACTTTTGCCCTTGGTAAATCGAATCACATTTATTCTGTGAATGCAAGGTGAAAGTTGTACTAAATGCTATAGTTTCCGTAGCCTACAGAGGAAAAGTGCACGTAATCAATTTCTTTCCCTGTTTATCAAGCCATGTGTACAGTCAGGTGATTTGCAGAGTTCTTAGACTTCCAGCTAGGTGTTTGGGAATCAAGCTGCTTGCAAAAGTGGGGAAATTGGATGCCATTGGGTACTCTATAAAATTTCTGTGTCTGTGCCTGAGGGAATATTAACAAATTACACTCTTTCTTCCCAATCTTGACAAGCTTTTTTCAGCAGCGATGGGAGCATGCAGTCCAGAACACAGATGATCCATTAGCAGAGACCGTTTCCTTAGATTAATTAGACTTTCAAGAGGTTTTAGGACATAATGAATATAAGAAATGCACATGTCCTTCTTTCAATTTTAGCAATGAATTCTGCAGTACAATTGTAACTTCCTTTAAGTTTTCTGCCTGTGATGAAACCTCTCCCCTTTTTTCAGACTTTATATTTTTCCTAAAAATTAGCAGACAATCACTGTGGAAAGAGGAGGAAGACAGATTTCTGGGAATTAGTTCAGTTCTGTGCATTAAGTTTCTGTGTCTTAGGTGGACAATCATGTAAATCATATTGGCAGGTTCTGGCCAAGACCCATCTGGCAAGATAGGCAAGTTTTCCAGTATAACTGGGAACTCTACAGACTTTTTGGCTGCCAACAGTCCACCTCCATTAAGGTGACTTGCTGATTTAGCTCCTAATTGGCTCTGTGCAATAAACTTCCAATGCTCATAATCACTGTGATATCTAAGGTACTTGTAAAACTGATGAATTTGTAAGTATGATTTCTCTAAAGTGCAGAAATATTCCAAGTATCATTTTCCAGATGAAAAGTTGGAAGAGAGAGCATTATCTGTTAATCATGTTCTACATGTTAATTTTGGTAATGGTGTTATTATATTAAGCTTTTCTACAGATCATGGAGTAACAAGTCATCTTCATTCATTCAAGTCACACAGAACAATGAAGAAAATTATTGAAGGACGGGCACAGTCCATTAAAGCAGTCAGTGCCAATATTGGTTGGCGGGCGGGGGGGAGGTGTGGAAGGAGAAGATAAAATTTGTTCTTGTACTGCACAGTTAGATGCACTCATTTAGTGCATTTAGCTGGAAAATTAGTTGGTAGTCTCTGCCTTCAGTCATCTAATCCAAAGTCTCCCTAGAAGTCTGTGACTGAGCCCAGTTGGTTTTAGTCTCACAGTCATGCTCTCTCCAGGCAGGGCAGCACAGAAACAAAGCAGCACTCTTTGCTTTAGCAGGGCCCATTTCTACCTGTATGCTTGTATTGCCCGGTGGTAGCGGGTTCTCAGCGTGTTGGCTTCTTGCAAAACTCTAAACAAAATGAGTGCAGCCGATAAGAACCAAGGCCTTCAACTTTCTGGGAGTAACTGAAGAAGGTGGCAATGATACACTTTTTAAATTACCTCCTTGTCTTTTTAATTCCATTCTCAAGTCATAGCTTAGGATTTGGTATTTATACCATAATATGGACTGTAGTGCTACATATGTTAACAGAATATCCTTTGTTTTCCTGTTCATATGTAAGCTACCATGGAAGTTAGGTGACGTTCTTTTCTATTTTCTCTCTTCATTACAGCCACAGCAATACCTATATGAGCACATATTTCCAAACAAGACTGCCAGACCATAGCTTAACATTTGGCATGCAGTGAAGTGCCTACATGTATTTCTACCCATAACAATGGACAAAATGCAACTGGTCCTAAAGTATTGATCTCTGCTAAATGGTGGGATAGAAACACACTGAGCTAAAGGTCATGACATTTCAAGTTCCAAATTTCCAGATGTTAATGTTGGAGAAAAAGATCTAAATAGACTACCTATTTCTGGTCAATAAAATGAACTTAAATACATTCCTCTGTCAGAAGTAGTTAAAGCTGAATGGAAAATAATGAGAAGCAAATTTTTTTCTTTTCATTCATTCTTATCAATTCATTTCTCTTAATTCATATTCAGACTTGTTTAATCTATTGCTTGATTGGTTTTGGTATTGGTCAAATAACAGTTCTTACTGAATTAACTCTTTGGCCCATGAATTACCTTTCTTATCCGCTACTACTCAAACAATTTGGTTTGATATATGCCTTATGTCCTGCTTTTACATTTTGAGAGTAAATTTAAGAAGGCTTTCATTTGGTAGAGCTGGGTAAACTGACCTATACAGATATAAATGACCTATACAAATATAACCATCTTTTCTGAAAACAACAGTATTTCACTTCAATATTTCCAGTTTTTACAACACCTGTGAGCTCATCCCATTCTTTGATCTTGAACCACTTGGTGATTTCAGTCAGAGGCAAACATCTTAAATACCCTAAGACTCTGAAGTTATGTAAAATGGCATCAGGTAGGGGAAGATGTGAGAGACTTCCTGCCAGGAGAGATATCTATGCCATGAGCATAACTTGTGCTAAACTCAGAAGAAATCTGTTTGGGGAAAAGTGTTTAGAAATACCCTCCTCACAGGGTAATCTCCAGAGCTTGCTCTTTCTGAGAAACTAAATTACCTTGAAGATAGAAATCTGTAGGAAACCTAGTTTCAGTTTCAATCTGCACAGATGAATTTGTTTCCAAGAACAACATTTTTACCGAAGAGGAACATGCCCAAAGGCAAACTGAAAACTGAACACAAGGCAAATATGCAATATTCCTCTTTGTTAAATTAGCTGATGCTGAGTGATTAGTGCTATTGTTCAGCTCAGCTGTTAACTCTTAGCTGATTTCCTAGTGCTTAATTCCCAGATAATTTCAAAGAATTGTGCACAAACTGAGAGACATAGACTTAAACGTGGTACTGACACAAGCATTGTCTAAGTGTATATTTAATGTGAAATACTGTGAATCGAGTCTTCAGGAATGTCCTTAAGCATTCTGAAGTTGAAGGGATTACTCACATTCCTACAGATCCCAGCAACCCTGAGCACCACATTGAATTATGATGTAGTAAAGGACCAGTAAGAGTCTTCTCTAGATTTGCAGAGTGGGTTGAACCATTGAATTCTGTTGGTGTTGAAAGAAGCCTCAATCAGTTAGTTACTTCTCATCTGCATCTGGCTTGGCAACCAGTCAAGAAGAAGAGCACTCACTTCCTATTCATGTATTATGCACGATTTTGCTTTGAATACCTTGTTTATTCTAACACGAAGGCTGTATTTTAACTTCATTTTGGTACTACATTAGTGGGAAAATGTGTGAATTGAGAGCACCACTCAACTATTGAGCCACAGATCAATAGAGAAAAAGTTTTTAAATGGCTTTGAAATGCCTGCATTGATAAAGCTATATCCATTATTCTTCTTTCTGCTACTGGGCAGAAATAATAAATATTTTAAGAACATCAAAATAGATGGAAGTAGTAATATTGACTAAGCAGAAACTGTTTGCCAGGAGATTAGGCTTCAGTTGGTAGGATTTAAATATGCTTGGCATGTCAAAGCAATGTGACAAGTCAGTGTTTTCATAATGTTATGCGTCTACCTCATAACTTGTTGTGAAAGGATGATGGCTGTTGCCAGCTTGCTTTGTTCTTAATAATGTTTTTAAAGATAAGAAAGTGAAATGGCTCCATTTCAGGAATTAAGTAATTTCCTTGTGCCAAAATACTGACAAGCAGTCTTGCTACAGGAAGATAAATTAGAGTTCTGACTCCTGCATCACAAAAAAGAAATCGACATTGCTTGAAAGGAGCCTTGCTGTTCAAGCTGGAGTTACTTCTTTTAACACTGCAGATGTGAATGTCAAATGAGTTTTCTTAGTGAATTTTTGTAATATGAAATGGAACAGACTGTTGAACTCAGGCAATTTTAAAAGTCAAGGATAATTTTAGGGAAGGGGAAGTCAGAAGAATCAGCAAGTGGAACACACGGATCTCAGTCAAATTATAACATCAGCTGTACAGCACTATTTGCTGCCCACATCTAATGGTATATTTGCCTTGTTGTCTTTGCCACTGTCACTAATTCTTTCAGCTCCCTCAAAACTGTACTTGCAATGCCTCCCTCTCCTTTCATGCTGACAGTATTTAAACCCCTAGTGAATAGTTCTCCATGTACCTCCATTCAAATACAAAAAGTCCTCCTTCCTACAGGTACAAAATGGAAAAATTCCACTTATCCAGCATAGCAACAGCAGTTGACTCCTCCCAGTACACCTGACAGTAGGTAGAAAAAGGTTTATGTCCATCTGAGGCTTCCCTCTGCTCTTCTGTTCATTGTCTTTACTTCCACTTGGCTGCCTGAGTACATTCCATGCACCTGGGATCGGGAACTCTTTGAGCAGAGACTATTTACTTTGAAACTCCTGTGAACACTGAAATGTTTGATCTGTGATTGATGCTTCCAAGCTGTGGGGTGAAGCTTTATTGACCTTCCTTACCTGATGGAAAATACCGCTGGCACATGAAGGAAGTGGCAAAAAGGTCGTGACTGAGATAAGAACTCAAACCATTTATAACAGATGATTCAGGCAAACAGGAAAACCAGCTGTCAGCACTTCAGAAGAGGGGTCACTGCAAACCTTCATCTCCTCACCTTGCAAGGATTCTTGCATCACCTGTTACAGGCCTGCCTCTTTACATTCATTTGCACACCCTGGTCTATCTGTTTCAGCCGAGAGTAGTTCTTCAAACTGAACATGCTCCTGAGCAGATATGGTTGAGACCATGAAGTCCATTGATTCACAAAAACGCATGTTGAAAATTGGGCAGAGTAGTGCTTTGTTTTTCCAGTTTATACACAGGTACAACAGACACCAAAGGAGGATCTGATATTGTTGGAAAATCATATATTAAATGGCTCTTTAATGAAAAAGTGCTGTAATTCCTACCATAGCTTAGGAGGGGGGAAAAAAGCAATAGAAGACATATAAATATATCCTAAATACACAAAGAGTACAACACAGATGTCTTGTAAGCAGGGATTAGTAGCAGGACACTGTTATAGAAACAGCACATATTTTCCCTTGGGAAACTTAAACCCCCACAAATGTAGTCCCTTCAAGATCACAGAGAAACAAGGTGCTGCTTATACCCATTTCCTTTCCTTCTTGCTGAGACTGACATTTTACAAAGCAGACTTCTGTATATTTCACATTCTGTTTAAAAACTAAAAAGTCCTTGGATCAACATCCTTTTGTCCATTAAAAAAAAAAAAAAAATCTAAATGCATTCCTCTCCACCTTTATATTATTTTCCTTACTTTGTTAAACTGGACAACATTAAGTTATTTTCACTCTTCACTGCCAGAGTATAATTGATGGAGTAGTTTTAGAAGAAAAACACAAGAGATCAAGAGATTCATCTTAAACTAGTCTAATTTAAACAGTTCCATGACAACAGCTGGAGACATACCTTCTGGGAAATGCAGATGCAAACTCAGACTGGAAGATAAGATTTAGTGACTTCAGTGAGTTGCAGCTGCTGCATACTACTACATCTAGCAACATCTTTTTTAGATCAGAGTCACACTGAGCCCTAAGATAAGCAGCCACCCATTTGCTCTATGGCAAACTGCAACTGGACATTAGGTGGCAACTGAATTCTTCACCATTCAACTCACATTCTCTTATTTGTCATTTAATAGTGATTCCTGTGCAGGTCAGGTGCCCTTTCCCCTCCCATGCACTACCTGTGATTGCCAGCTGAGTAACAAAGTAGGTCATTCGAGATTTCCGCTTCCTCCTCCAGGTAGAGAAGAGCACAATGGCATTTCCAGCAATCGTGACAATAAAGAGAATCCAAAGAGTCACCAGCTGCTCTGTCTGCAATGGAAAGAAGGGAAAAGAGCATATTGATGGAGACAGTCATTTATCCTCAGACAAATGAGGTGAGAATGGAAAACAGGAGTGAAATTTGAGTTTTGGAATTGATTTCAACTATTTAGTCTAAAACACATTCTTGGGTGTTTTCTTGTTGGTTTTTTTATTGTTGTTGTTGTTTTTGGTTTGTGTGGTTTGTGGTGGGTTTTTTTGTTTTTGTTTTTGTTTTTTTCCCCCAGAAAATACTTAACATGCATCACTGCTTGTGATGTTCACTCCAGTTTGGTTTGCAGGGGCTGTATATTACCTCTCTCTTCACAAAACCACTAGCAGTGTCTGTATTCTGCACCTAGTGCGAAAACAAGAGTCAGCTCTCAGCTTTCTTTGTGCTGCTCCAGCAAGCTGTGAAATAACCAGCTGCCTCACTTCATAAGGGATGTTGATAGATGAGCTCCTTTGGAGAAATGGGGGAAATAAATACTTCTCTCTTCCCCAACTTCAGTAAGTCTGGGTCATTCACGAACCCTATGAAATTCAGGCATCCTCTCCATGATCTAGATGTACACCAAGACAGAAAAGGAAGCATGACCCGCTGAAGAAAAGTGTAATTGTGTAGCGACTGAAACGTGATGACAAAACGTCCCCTAGTGGTGTGTGTACAAAGAAAACAAAGTAAGAAAGCTGCTCGTGCTCTCAAAGCATCAATATGATCTGTCTGCAAGATCATCAGGGTATGTGTCCACGTTTATTTGTTTGGTGAGTACACACCCAGCCTTTACATCCTAGCTACTGGGATGAGTTTTAGGTAACGTCCGTGCAGTCGTTCGGGATCTTTCCATCCCAGACAGCAAAGCCACAAGGTGGGAGTTAGAGGAAGATGGAGGAGGCAGGTAAGGGTTGCAGCTGAGCAGTGGTCCCAGGTGCCAGCCCTACAGACGTGGCCCCAAGGACCTTTTCCGAGCAGGTCGGGGGAAAAATGCTGTCAGCAAGACCCCACCTACCTGACTGGTCTGATGGTAGAGCAGAAGCTAGGGAGAACGCTCATTCAAAGCATTTCCATACCACTATGGGTGAGCAGGAACCAGAGCTCCTTCTGCTTGCAAAAATAACAGCTCACTTCACGTGAGCGTGGGGAGGGAAGGTGAAATGAAAGGAATAGAACAGGGACATGGAGCTTCTTGCTTTATAATTAACCCTAGTGTCCGATCAGCACTTAGCCCCATTCCTGGCCAGCAGTCATTGTCCGTCCTCGTCCCTCCCATGGCTCTCCCTGGGCAGCCTCTCCTGGGAGCCAGCCCCAGCTTTGCTCCAGGCAGGAAGCCACACTGCCTTGTGGATCATGCGGTCATGCAGGGAAAGCAAGACCTGACCAGGAGTGATTTGATGTTGCGCTCTGTGCCTGAGCCCAGAGATTAGTTTAGGCAAACAATGAAGGCCGTGTAGAGAGGATTTCATTTCCCAGCGTGATGATTTTCACCAGCATAATCTACCTACTCGTGTCATCTCACCTAACTTTAAATATCCAAAGAGACGCAACTATTCTAAATTGTCTTAGTATTGTCTGGGTAATGACAGTGTCTCAGAGATGAGTCACTACTCATCTCACCTACCTTGGGACAGTTGTCTCCACTGAATATAGAGTGACCTAGATGAGATAACCTGTGTGGGCTAGATACTCAGCTTTTAGATTAAAAAAAAAAAAAAAAAAAAAAAAAAAAAAAAAAAAAAAAAAAAAAAAGAGCCATATTTTTGGGGTATCTGTAAATCTCTTGAATTTCTTGGAAACAAATTTCATTAAAAATGTGCGGCAGAGGTATGGTGAAACTATTTTTATGGGGATGCTTTTCTTAGTACAGGAATTGGAAGGAAATGTCTTTTTGGAAGACAATAAAATCATAAAAGATAATATTTCACATCACTTTTGTCCTTGAAATCAATTATTTCCCCTCAAGTTTTGTTTTGGCTTTTCCATTTCAGAAAACATCTCTCACATAACGAAAACTAAGGGACTAGGCCTATTCCTGTTTTCTTTGTATAAAATCAGAAGAGCATTTTCTTGAAAGAAATTATATCCCTATATTTTACTGATATAGATAGGAACAGAACAAGGGTCTGACACTCAAACCTCATGATTCCCACAGAAGAAATAGTTATGGAGCAACAGAGGCAGTGGTAGAAGGATGTTTCCCCCACCACAGAAGCACAACACAAATGGTCAGATTAAATCCCTTCTGCCAATTTAAAAGCAATGCCTAACAGTTAAGCAACGTTAGACTCCAGAAATTAAACCAGACTGCAAAGATAACTTTAAAATGCAAACACTGAAAATAGAGGTAATTCTGGAAGACAAAGAAATAAAGCCAAAATTTCTATTAATCTATTTGTGGGGGCTGCCATTTAGACAAAAAGGAAAAAGATCACATTCCTGGGGATTAAGGAGACATAACAATAGGCAACTTAAATCACCGCAGCCTCTCTCAGTCTGTGTTAACTTGCAGAATGAAAACTTCCATGGTTATTAATGGGATACCCACTGTGATAAAGGCTTTTGCAGAAGCTAGGACTGGAATTCAAAATTATCTTCATGAATTGGAAACCTGTACCAGGAAAAAAGCAACACGCTGTCCAACAAGGAGAACTTCAGGACTGCAGCGTAGTGAGTGTAATCACGCTTGGTTGGACCAGAAACAGCCTTCAAAACATCAACCCTCACTCACAGCACACGTGCAAAGTGCCCCAGAACATCATGGCATCACCCTACCATGAGAGCAACAGCCACCACCACTTAGGGATCAACACCAAGCTCATATCCACTCTAATCTTTCTACTGGGCCATGCCCACTCCTGGACACAGTACCTCAAGAGAGACACACAAATGAGTTGACATAAAGGATATAGATGGGTGAAACAACTGAATAAAACAAGTTGCTAAATCCAGGAAAGGCTGACTGCGGGAAAAGATGAACATAGCCTTGAGGACACAAAAAGACTAATGTAAAAATGTAAAGGACTAATCTCTTTTTTAGATCCACTGAGGACTGGACAAAAATCAAAACTATGGTACAGAATTCAGGATGAAAATTTAAAAAGAAAAAGAAGGCTTTAAACTATATCAGAGAAACTGATTGAGCCAGTAACACTTTAATCTGTGAAGCCCTAAAAAATAGTTATTAGATTAGAGAGATAGCTGATGGCTCTTTGAATTTCACTCCAGCTGAATTATCTCTAGTTTTATTATAAATCATCTTCAGGTGGTTTAGACATAGAAGTGTTTAATTTCATGTCTTGTTAATTCATCAAACAAAAATCCTTTCTTAATTACAATCCTGGATGAAATAATTTACAAAAAACATTCCTCAATAATATGTTGTGCAAACATCAGAAGCATTCTGATAAAAAGAAGGACAGTGATATCTCCCAAACCTCTGTTGACAAGGGCTTCTTTTGAAATGGGCACTAATAATTACACTAGATGAGAATGGCATGAGAAACTAGTGTCATACAGCAGTTATTTCAGGTTAGAAAAGCTAAAGATGCTGTTGACAATATTAAGCTTGCCAACAAATGAAAGTCTGCCTGGACTCCAACAAAAGTCAAGAGGATTTCCTTGGCTTGACACATGCTGCTGTTCCACAAAGCTGCTGTGTTTGCAGCATGGAAGCGCTTGACATTCAGAGAGCATATACGTGTTTTGCTATGTTGCTCCAAGATTAAAACCAGGTTTAGTCAATGAAGAAAATGCCTGTTCATGGGTGAAATGTAAGCCAGAAAACCTGCCTGAAGATTGTGTGCATTTTTCTTTGGCTATAGAAAAAGGCTTGTAATTTTCTTTCTCAAATAAAATTTCTGAATCCAGAGGCTGGAGTAAGTCTAACCAGAGGTGTATTCGGCTTTATATTTGAGGCAAAGATCATCCAGGCAGCCCCTTTAATCAAGACCGTAGTTAAATCCTCTTGGAGATGTAGGGTGGCATTTTGGTACCACAAAGCCATCCCTCCTTCCAGTTCCCCCCAGCCAACTTCCTTGCTTTGTCTTCTCTCAGGATTTGTATCCCTTTTGCTGGGAGCACCAGCTGTGACTGTGGAATGGGGATATACCTGATAGCCCGTTCCAGTGGAGGTGCTGTTCCACATGTCTTGAGGTGCAAAAAAGCCTTTGATATTAGAGAAGTTGTCTAACAGAAAGAGAGGTTCAACTATCAATGGACAAGGCTTATTTGTACTTGATCAGGGACCCAATCTAAAGCAGTTTAGCTCTAGCTGCTGAGGCTGCTTGGGAAACAACCTGGAAAAAATTAGGTTTCCAGGTATGAAATGAGCCAATAGAAAAAGAGAAGGAGACATACTCCATTCCTGGAGTGGCTGACTGTCCTCTTAATATGAGGACTGCAGGGCTGTGGTGAATTCTTGGTCCTGCTGACCTGGTGTCTTTCTGCACCATGTTCTTGGTCTCTTGGATGAAGAAGAGGCATGATCCCCCATATCACAAACCAGTAGCAGTTTAAGTCTCTGAACAGCTTTTTCTTGACAGTTGATAAACTCTGAGAATACACAAATGATCTTGCCTTTGGTATATTTTAAAAATTACGGGGTTAGCATTGCCACAATTGAGATTGTAAGAGACCTGCAATCATGGAGCAAGAAAAATAATTTTGTGAGAGTGTTCTTAACACATAAGAAGAATATATAAATCCCCTTGTTAAATTGGGTAACTGTCATGCTCATGCTCAGGTTCACCACTAGTAGATTGTATTGCACTTTCTTGATGGAGGAATAAAAAGAGAAAAATCTTTTCTCATTCTCTAAAATAATCACATTAATTGCAGACCATGTCGAAAAATGAAGCAGTCTAGATTAGCAATTTTTTTTTTTTTTATGCTACTGTAGAAGATCTTGGATCATGAACATTGAAAACTGAAAATGTCCAGGATGGATTTGCTATTTTAACATCCCCCATTTAGGATGGAAACTTAAAACCCTTAAAAAAAACCCACCCAAACAAAAACCAACAACCCCCCCCCAAAAAAAAAAAAACCAAAAAACCCCAGGAGAATTAATTTTCCAGAGGCAGACAGGTGCCATGCAGTTTGACTCATTTCTGTCAGGGATTTATAATCAGCTTATCTCTTAGGCAAATTGCACTTTGGACTGCAACACTGAAGGGAATCGAGGAAATACACGCATTAACCCAATTAGGGAGTTTTAAAAGTACTGTCTAAACCTCTGATATAGTTTATTGAATTTTAAATAAAGAAACAAAGCAAAAATAATAAACCCCCCCTTTTTCTCTGCCAGATTCCTCCACAGCAGAAACCCTAGAGGTGCCTTCTGGGGTCTAAGTGCTGCCTACAATTATCTGGCAGAAGGGTGCAGAGAAGGTAGAGCCAGATTCTTCTCAGATGTGCACCATGAAAGGGCAAGAGTCCACAAACAATGGCTGAGACATGGGACATCTTGGTAGGAAATCAGGAGAAAATGTTCTTCATGCAGGTGGTCGGGCACTAAGCTGGGAACCCAGAGGGGCTGTGGGATTTCCATCCCTGGAGATATTCAGCAGACACTGCCCTGAGAAATCTGGCATTGTTTGGATTTGCTTTCAAGTGGTTGGTTCAGGTGATCTCCAGAAGTCCTTCCCCACTTGTATTATTATGCACACACACAAGTATGCATAAGACCTATTTTCTTAGAGATTATTCTTAAAACGAAAAGGTACTTAGATATAATCAGGCGAGTGCTTTGAGCACGTTGCGTATGATATATTATATCACAGAAACATGAACAGCTCAGATCTTTCTGGGAATCTTTATGTAAATTAAATTTTTCGCTGCCAGTGAAGAGTATGGGTATAAAGGCTACTGTCATGGAAATGGAAGAAACATATTAGTCTTAGGAGAAAGAACTTTAAAAGCATAAGATGGTGTTTTTCTTGTATTTATTTGAAGTCCTGAGATGAAGAATTTCTGCCAGGTGTGACCAGCTTAAACTATGGGCTTTCAGAAATGAAGTATGATGCCACTGAAGAAGCCATGACCGTGGTTATGCTACAAAATAAAGGTTCTTTATTACACAAAAAGAACAAACTTGTTTAAACTTCCTGTGTTGAAACTTTCTGCACAAGTTGGACTGTGAAAAAACCCCACAACCTAACAGAAATCTGCTTGAAGAAAAGCTGTAGGCGCATTGCGTATACTTTAATAGTAGACAACAGTGCTGACTGTCAAGAAGGAAAAAAAACAAGGGGCACCAAATATCTTACAAGAAGAAACACAACAAACTGTGTGAAGCAAGCTTCACAAAGCAAATGCTGATGACCTGAATGTGAAGATTCAGATGATTAATTCATCTCCTAATGCTCAAGAAAAGAGAAGCTGAAAAAAATGGCTGAAAAGCTCTTGATTTATTTGCTGATAGGCCTTGTTTCAATAAGAAAGAAACATGCTCAAACAGCTGGAAAGGTCACAGAAATCTTCAGCCTTAGCTGTCACAAGCAGCAGGAAGTTGTACTGTCCACCCCTGTAAAACAAATATGTTTCAAAACAAGGTTCTCCATCTGGCAAGGCAAAACTGAGAAGATGTTTCTACACAGAGTTCATAAAAGATATTCCTGAAAATTTTGGGAAAACAATTTGACTGACACCTAAAAACCCATGGAAAACTCATGTAAAGGTAAGAAAGACTGGGAGAAAAGAAAGTTCAAAACTTAGTTTTATATTTTGTCATTGAAAGTACTTTCATCATGATTGAATTTGAGAGAAACACATTTGGGGTGGCAACCAACCCTATAGGAGTTTTTTTGTTGTTGTGTGTGGGGTTTTTTGGGTTTTTTTTTGTTTTTGTTTTTTGAGGGGGGGTTGGTGGGTGTTTTTTTTTTTTTGGGGGGGGGGGGGGGCGGCGGGGTGTATTTGTTTTTGGTTTTTTTAATTAGTGTGGCCTGGAATGGAGCCTGATTCAAAGTGCATAAACACCAGCCCAGCCCCAGGACTGACTCTGGGACTGCCGCTTTCCCAATTAAATGCTACTGGTTGTGCTTGACAGCCCTCCTATCCCCTCTGCAGAGGCTGCCTCACTGAGATTCTTTCTGACCAACTGCCGGGGTTATTCTCCCCGCTCAAGGTTATGGAACATTCTGGCAAAGCTGGGATGCATTGCCACATGAAACCTTCACAACATATCGAGCGTGCTGGCAACAGACACTTCCCAAGGAGTCCTTATCATTGGAAAAAGGCACACAGCTGGAAGGAACACGAGTTGATTTTTTTCTGTTTTGTTGAACTTGAGAAGCAGTTTTGTAAGAGTTTGTGTCAATATGGTATTCCTCTCATAGTCTGTTATATTTTTGTGTTACAAAGAGAAGAGATCTATAATATTTTCTTCGTTTTAGACTTAGGGAAACAGACAAGCTGAGAAAGTCTATTCACTAAACCAGGACACTTTTTCATGGAAAGGGGCAATTTGTTATTAAGATTACTTTCTCATTTTTAAAAAAATTAGCACAGCTGTTTTTGGGGTTTTTTTGGTGAACCTCTGTTTTTTTAAAAAACTATTTCTTACCTCTGCCTTCATCAGGGTCTCTTTGGTACACACAGTCTAATGCATGCTTGTTGTGGTGATCTTTCCAGCCTCAACAGCTGAACAAGCCCCCACCCTGCCCCAAAATTCTCCATAGGTGTGATGGTGACTGTCACAGTAACAAACATGACAAATTCAATTCTATCACCAAGTAGTTCTTATATGTCATTCTGTTAGGATTTTGTACAAGACAGTTAATAAATCTGGGCAGTACTGCTCAGTTATTGCAGGATGTTTCACCCTTTGCGCTCTAGGAAAATTCCACAGAATTAGACAGATATCCCTGATTTAAATGTCATCAGGAAACACAAATACCTTTTTCTTTTTTTTTAAGACTAATTTCAATGTGGAAAGATAATAGTAAGTGATTCACAGGTCCATCCATAATTTTATGATTATTGGCAGTCCTATTTAAAACTCTGAAGTGTTGTTTTTGTCAATCACTTAAAATTATTAAAAATGCCTAATCATTAAAACTAAATATCTCAAAAAATGTAAAAAATTATAATTTCGGGGCATATTTATCTAGGAGAGGCAGACAGGTGCAAATCATGTGCCTGTGTGGAGCACAGGGTCAGCAGTATGAGGGTTGCTAGTGTAGAGCAGCCCAAATCAGCTGGCTCAGAGCTGCTCCCTGTTGGGCTGTCGTGTCACCAGATCACTTTTGTGTTGTGTTTAAGCTGCTGGATGAGGCCAGCCTGGCCAACAGCACGGCAGCAGCAGTTTCCCAAGATCATTTTCAGTGCAGCATCTCAGGAACAGCAACAGTCATTACAGCGTAATGCAGAGGCTGTGTTCAGGAGACCCTGACACCTTATTTGTGTAAACTTAATCCTCCTCCTCTCCCCCTGCTGAAAGATTGCAAAGTTACCTCTGAATTATTTGATAATGTCTATTTTCTAAAGTGTGTGATTGCATTTGCAGAGATTACTCCAGAAATATGACAGCACCCATTATTATTTTCTTTTTATGTATTCAATGACGGGATGCTCGGTGATATTTGCTTGAAAATCAGAATGAGCAATAGCATAAGCAAATGATTTTCAGGAGATAAAGCGACTCCTACATTTGGATGAAAGGATAGGGACATCAGAATGCAACTTCAGCAGTCTCTGAGAACACCTGGAGCCAAATCCATGTAACTGGATAGTCCTACAAAGTTCTCGGCATGTTGGTCTCCTCAGCTCTCTGCTGGTGATGGTAAACCCCGACCTTTGTAAAGAGCATTATCTGCATTGATAAGCAGCCAATGTCCTTAGAGCTGTGCTTACTTGAGCTAGGTAAGGTAGGTGCTGTCCTGTTTAATATCTGAGCTACATGGGCTAAAACAGGCAGGTACACAGAATGCTATAATGTGGGGGGAGAACAGTCAAAGACATATGTTTAAAATAATTTGTGATGGTTTTGATAGGCACACAGTTCCTCCTGAGAGCTGTAACTCTTCAGTATCACTGCTGTGCTAATGCAGCACGGCACTGGGATCAGGGCTCATGGGGTCAGAGGAAGGGGCATGTCAACATTTGGACCAGTGATTTGGGTTCCTACTTGGCAGGGGGTGCTCTGGAGTTCCCAACAACCTTGGATGTAAACAACAAAACCTTTGTGTCCTGCTGCACAGGTGAGGATTCTACACAGCAGGAAACAAAAAGTACTACTTAATGGATTCCCAGCTCTGCTGGGAGGTAGGAAATGATGGCAGGAACACACTCCCACGGAGAAAACTCACCGTTGCTGTTCCATTCTCTTTTTGAGCACTCCAACCTCTACTTTCCTGCATAAAAGCAGGGCATCTCCTTTCTCAGCAGAGCTCTTGAAAGAGAGATGATGCCTAGCCAATCTTTCTGAGGACAGGCATATGCTCCTACCATTGTGAAAGCTTCCACACTGTTTGGGTTAGCATCTGGCAGGAGGAGATGCTTCCTCCAGCCCTGACAAAGGCTCCCAGACCTTGTGCAGAATTGGGTCAAACCTAATCTGAGATTCCAGCTTTTGTCCAGGCAGGTTTCTGGTTTGTAACTTGTAAGGTTTGCAGAGTTAAGAAGGTCCTAAAGTAGAGGAAAGCTACAGGTATTTAAATGATTTCTGCTCTTTCTGGACTACTGTATTTGGCAGGTGCAGCTGATGCTTACTTAGACATGGAATAATCACATATGGAAGAGATTGTAAAGGGATGTAATGAACTCTCCTTTGGCTTGGGACATTGGAGCTGTAATTAATACCAATTTGCACATCTGTTCTGAATTAGGTGCTGAAACAGCTAGCAGAATTCTTTGTAGTTTAAGTCAATAACCTACCTGTATACCCCATTGAAAGACACCCAGGAAAAGAGTTGATCTGGCTTTTCAGGGACAATTTGCTATAACACAGCAGCAAGACCTAAGTGGCAGTGGGAATGAGGCAGTGCCTTTGCCATGGGAAGCAGCAGCTCATCTTGTTTGTTGAGTGGTGCGTGGATACACCCAGTCCTGCCCCAAAAGCTGCCACTCTGTATGCCAAGAATCAGTCTAGTTAGCTCACATGGCCCCAAATCGGACTTCATTAGCAAAGCTTTGGTGGGCAGCTAGCCCTTCTGTAGTAATGACTACCAGAAGAAAATTTGCATTCCTCTAAGTGGAGGAAATGCTCCATTTTTGAGCTAAAATAAATCGCAAAATTCCCCCCAGCCTCCCCACCAAATAGATAACAAACACCTGAACTGGCAAAACACTCTCTAATCTGAAACTGTGCAGGGTTTAGTTGTTAAGCAGAGGAATAGACAGAGGCTCAAATTTTTCTGAAAAAGAAGCATTCACAGCTCAGCCTTTAATAGACCTTAGAGCACTGAAATGCCCTAATGGACATTATTTTACTTTTGTCACATTGCTACCACGGTACAACACAGACACTACCTGGGGTGGGCACTGGCTGTCCTTCTGCAGCTTGGGAGGAAAAGAAGACACCGGCACATGTACATGTCATTTGAGGAGCATGTGAGATACCCTGGCAGCTGTCATTGGGTAAAATCATTAAAAAGTCATTAACACAGGTACGAGGTGTCACTCCCTAGCCTCCGTTTGTCTGTTTAGATCATGTTTTCCTATGACTGCTTTGATAAGGTAGGTTACACCTGCATTTTCCAAGCAGAAATAGCTTGTGTGCTCTGTCTGCACCCTGGCACACAGGGGTCAACCTGTGCAGTGACCACTCACCCACCCTGCCTTCACAGTCAGCCACAGGTGACAGTGTGTTTGAAAATCCAAACCCTATTTGTAAGCCACATTTTGAACACTGCACTCTGTTTTTCAAATTCATCCAGCCTGTTCCAAAGTGAAACCTAAGTTGTTTAACTACAGCATTGTAAAGAGGAAGATGATGCTTCTTGGCTTGCTGAAGTGAGCAAGGAAGCAGCCACAACATGGGCAGAGCTGGTGGAGAATGGCCAGCTGAGTCAACAGGTATCAGCAGCACCTTCCACACGTGAGTTTTACAGAGTGCTGAAATTGCTAGCAGGAAGCCCTGTCTTCCCTGTACTGTAGTCATCAGAGCAGGTGCTTTCCCCTTCCTTTCCTACAGCTGCGCCAGCTGTCATTCGTCTCTGGAGTCAAAATATTTCCAGGCTTATCAAGAGCTAGTAATTGATGTGAAATCAGTGAGTCTTCTTGCAAAGTTCGCGCTACATGTGCCAGAGCCAGGCATCCGGCAGAGCCTCAAGTGCAAGTCTAATGAGAAGCCCTCAGCTACAGAATCATTTCTTTTAGCAATGGATGAACATGCATGACTATCCTTGGTTTCTCAATTATTGTAATTTACTCAATCTCTCCTATTAACGAGCATTTTTCTGCCTGGGGACTTTCTAATCATGGAATTAATTGTCACTTTTACCATTATAAAATACTGCTCCCATGACATTTTTCAGATTTACAGCCCTAACTGTGAAGACAGGAGATAAAGAAAAAGTTGTTAAAATATTTTTCTTGTCTCTTGTAAATGTGGGGTTTTTTTGGTTTTTTGGTTTTTTCAAGAGCACTTTAGGAGTCTAACATGGAGAGGGAAAAAAAAGGAATAAAAAATAATTTTCATCCATGAAATCCTAGGTAGAAGTACTACTTTGGCTATTATAAGCAGCATGTTAAAAGGGACCCTCATTAATTAAGACTAGCACTGTGGCTCATCTCTTCCTTTATCAGGGCTGGGAACCTGCTGTAATTCCACTGATTCCACTAGGATTGTGTAGAGAACTAGCAAACTCACAGATACAAATACTGCTTCTGAGTATATTCCCTTTTACCTCACGTGTGGTCAAATGATATAAATGCCTGTATCTTTCCAGCTGAAATTGATCTCTTTGGTGCCAAGCTCCAGAAGGAATGGCAGGGTACTCCTAGCCACACTTTTTAACGACTTGAACTTGTACAACATACCATAACAGTAGAGAGACACGTGGCATTCAGAACAAAATTAAGCAGTAGCAACAGGCACAGACATCTGAAGGAAATATGAATTTCAGAACTTCTCTCATTTTTTTTCCTATATTCATATATTGCTAAGGTGGTGTTTAGTTTTGGAGATGACTGAATACACTTCCCATTCAATCTAACAGCATTCACTACTGAATGACTCATCCGATGCATCCTTAACAACAGATTTCAAGAGACACTGTGATCCCTGCTCAATTTACCAACAAGGAAACAAACAAACAAGCAAATGAATTAGAAACTGTTCCTCATGAGTCAAAAAAACCCCAAACAACAGAACCCCCCTCTCGCTTGTGTACAATGTTTGTTACACCTGGAAAATTGAAAATAAATCCCTTGTGTCAAGATGATGCCTCTAAGAAATTACATTTAAAAATTGTGTTAAGAACAATACAAGCTTTTGCCTAAAGATGCATGTATAATTACAATACCTCTACCAAAAAAAAAAAAAAAAAACCACAACAACAACAACAACAAAAAAACCAGTACTGTCCTCTTGTGGAAGGAGATAGAGTTAGCTAAGACATGTTAACCTGAAGTCCAGTTTCTATAAGGATTTTGCTTTTCAGTAGATGTCTCACATATGCTGTCGGCTATCTTTGCAGGGGGAAAAAAAAACCCAGCAATATCCGGGAAAAGTTCAACAATCTTAGTTGCCTCCCCACATATGTGCTGAAAATGCTCTAAAGCTGCAAGCATTTGAGAAAAGTAATTTTAAGCCTTAAAGTAATACCTTAAAGGAAGAATAAAAGGATCCCCACTCCTCTTCTGCCTCCACTTCTGTGAAAGTCACTGTTTCTGTGTGGGTGACAAGGGTCAGATCCAGACAGCCGGTACTTCCCTGGGAGCTGCTGCTGGCTTCTGTGGAGTTGACTTCCATCACTGGATTTTGCTTAAGTTGTCTAGGCGCTTGTTTTACTAAGAGTTAATGCAGCCAGGCTTCTCCCGTAAAAGCGCAGCACAAAACCAGCTTCTCACTGGCTACCAGAGGTGTCGGGCTTCAGTGCAGCTGAGTGATAGGAAAAAAAAATCAAAAAACAACAAAGCCAAGCTGGCATTCCTTTGAGCTTTCTTTTGTTACAACTCTGATAACAGCCATCCACACGATCTTTCCAACAGCAACAGCAACAAAGTCAGCACATATGGACACAGCCATGGGATTTGTCAGCTCTGGATTATCTTGCACCCCAGTCTGTTAGCTCTGGAGTCAGGCACACCTGTAAAAGCATGGAGCTCCCCCCTGCACTAAACCCAGGAGCCTGGGTATTCTACTCAGCAGCACTGCTTACCTTAGCCAAGCTCACTACGATTTTGATTACCTTTGGTCTTATGGTATATCCATAAACGAGCACCAACATGCACTCCCATATTAGCAAAACCCAATTAAGTTTGTAGGCTTAAGGGATCACAATTTCCCTGTCAACATCTACCTGACTTCATAAATAGACCTCTCCCCCACCTTTGCAAAGAGCTGGAGTGTGCTGCACACCCAGGAAGCAGCGCTTTCTTCACCGTATGGAAAACCTGTCTGGAAAGGCACAGATCCTATATGCTTAGAAGCTCAAGACTTCAGAAAAAGGTAATCAATTATCTCTCTATTCACAGATTTTCTGGGCACCAATCCCACATACCCTCTGTTTATTCAGATGTTTTTACCCATCTCCAGTGGCATCACCCCAGCTTTACATCAAGGTGACAGATGAGAGTGCACTCACCTTCCCTGACCAGAGCTCAAAGTCACTTGTAAATACAGCTCTTGTTCAGCTTTGTGAAGATGCTCTGCCTCAATGACAGTGCAATCCTAAGCAGCACTTGATGTGTTTCACACTCACACTCCACCAATTCAATCTCTCCTTTGTCTCCTGCTCATGACAAAACCCAGTCCTGTGTTTATGTAGGCACAGATGGCCACGGGTGAGCTCAGGAGTCTTTAAAATCCTCTGTCGTGTTAGCACCACACAACTTCTCCCCAGGTGCTGGAGCAGGGGTCTCCATAACATGCCCACATCATCCATGTCCCTGATCTTCTTGGGACTGTGCCCATCCCTGCCTACATGAGCAGCAAGAGAGTCACTAAAGGGCCCTCCAGTTCCCAGTGCCTGTATTACCAGGGGAAATCCAGGGAAATTCAGGTCCAGATTCTGACTCTGAACCCTCCCATGTTAGGACATGCCTGAATCTAGGATTTTGGACCAGGCTGTTCTAGAGACTGCAGAAACCTTTGAGTGTCTGAGCAATATTCAGACTCTCCAGAAGATGCTGGAGTCATCAGAGTCATTCAGCAGAGTCATTTATAGGAGGGAATCAGTCTAGACCACTACATATAATCAGTACTAGTCATGACGCAATCAGCTCTGACTAACAGGCACCAGTGATCAATATTTAAAAATGACAAATGATTCATGGGTTGGAATATGAAATAGATAAAAAAGAAATATTATAAAGAAAAAAGGTAAAAAAGAAATATTATAGAACCACAATATTTTGCTGAAAACCACTGGGGAAATGTTCATTTATATACTATATAAAAGAGAGGGGAAATATTCTTGCATTTTTTTCTGATTGATTGTACAGGTTGACTTTGAAACTCTGCTAAGAAGTATTTAGGTAGCATACAAGCTTCTTGAAAACATTTTACCATTTTCTTACCTCTTCTTCCTTCTTCTTATCTTTCTTTCTTATATTTACAGAATTCTCTTAGCTAGAGTTAAAATTTATTACACTGAACTTTTGGGTTTTTTGCACTTTCATTCCTACAGAGCTGCTAAGCTCGAGCATATTACAGGCACTAAGAGGCTTTTCAGTATCTACACCACACACCTACTTTCTCTAAGTAGTGCTTATGGTGCTGCAAAAGGTTATACCGTGCCCTGCTCCAGCACTCTCCAGTCTACACAGGGCTAATTTTGGTTTTCCATCACTATTAGCTTTTCTGCTGGTGAGTACTTCTCAGAAACTGTCACTGCCATGTTTCATTGAGGGCCAATGGCTGGCTGTGACACCATATCTAGAATTAAGATAATTCTCTAGAATAAAACACTTTGTTTTTAAACCACCACAAGTCATTACAACTCTTTGAAATTTGATGTTCAGAATTTTTTCCCCACCCTACTCTCCATGGTAAGATTAAGCAAATTCTGAAGTGAATGGCAAAATAAAATACTTTTATGATTTAATCTCAAAAGCTTACAAAAGGCAAGATCAAATCCTAGAAACTCCTCTGTGCTGAAGGAATAGCTGATGGATCCTGGTAATTCACTTTGTTTTTTTCCTCACTTGGGACCTTGAAAAGTCTCTCAGAACTTTCAGTGTTTTAAGAGATTGAGACAGTTTTAGAGGGAGAGAAATTCCATCTTCTCTCTGCTTTAATATAAATGCTGTCCAATTATTATTGTAAGACTTTTTTTTAGCTAATGTATGATAAAATATGCTTCTTCTTTCTTAACCTTTTGTACAAAAGAGTGGCTTTTTTTTTTTTTTTTTTTTTTTTTTTTTTTAAGTCACTGTACTGTAGCCCTTCACCACAGCATGCTTCATAAGTTGGAAAGCTATTGAAAAAATCCATAAGCAATAAGAATGGATTATTTGAAAGAAGAATAGAGAGAACTTGCTTTAGAGGCCTCTTCATTTGTCATTCCCTTTATCACAGTCTCAGAAGCTACAAGCATTTCCTTTTCTTCAATAAAACCTTGAACCAAAGGACCAGAAAACCTGAGAGGATAAATGGTTCCGCTGAAAGGTAAAGAGAGTAGTCTGTGGTTGCTGTGTGCAACAAAACTGATATCCTCCAGAAAAAACAGAAACATGGGGGCAGATGTGCAATCTCTATCTTTCACCTCCCCACAGTGGCGTGAGACTCCTGACTGGAAAGAAGAGAAAACCCTGTGCAACTGTAGAAAGTGAAACCAGGAGATTCATGTGATGATTGATGTGATGTGATGTGATGTGATGTGATGTGATGTGATGTGATGTGATGTGATGATGTGATGTGGTGTGATGTGGCAGATGCAGGCAGGTAACTCTGGAAAGAAAAGGTTAAAAAAAAGGAAAAACAAGAAGCAATGAATTGAAGTTTTTAAAGATCAGGTACAAATTAGTGGTTTTGACTATTTAAGCCTGAAATTTCTCATGCAAAGACTCTGGTCTTTCCTGCACAACAGCTGTGGAATGCAATAGGTGAAGATGAGTCATTTTGTACACCACACTGTGGATGCTCCATGGCAGACAAAGGTGCCATCACAGGGGATGTTACTCTCCAAAACTCAGCAGCAGTAGGAGGAGGGACTATAGGAGGGAATACCTAGTACCTCCTTTGCTATCCATTTCTGTATCTTGACTTCCCTGGCAAAAACTCTTGTGTGGCAGTATTTTTGTGCACGATGTTGGTCATCTGCCAAAAGTCAGCCAATGTAAATATGCTAATGTGTCTAATTGTTGAAAAGATTAAGCACACCTGAAATGGGCAGAAAAAAGGTCTGCTCAAGTGTATATTATCTTTTACTGAGACTTTATGGTAGATTTCTCTTTGTTGTATTTAGGCATCATTCAGAGAAAAACTAAAAAAAATATTTGGTTTTTTGCTCTTTGGAGCTTTGGTACCCTGGAGTAGTTAGACGAAATCATTTTAAATGCAAAGAACAAATAATGGTATCAGATTATAGGAAGAAAGAGCATGAGATATTTCTTAGTTCTAAAAGAGCAGCAAGTTAATTGCTTTTCTGTAAAAAAACACGCTTATCCAAATCTTTATACGTCAGCTTTGGAAGAGAAAGTTTAGCTTGCTCTTCCCAATGCACAGCTCTTCTCCCCAAAAGCTGAACATTTGGGGCAATTCAGAGGGACTCAGCTGCTGGCTCTGGCAACAGCCACTTTGCAGCTGTGTGTCCCCATCCCTGCTGCACAGGAGAGCAGAACTGACACATTAGTGACACAATTCCTCTTGACTGTCAGAAACTCCTTCTGCTTTAACTTAACAAGCTGCTTAGCACGCACGTTGGTTTCCTTCCGTGCTGTGCCTCCAGAGGGATGCAGATCACGGGGCATGACGGGTAGGCAATGCCCAAACAGGCTGGATTGATTCCCTGAAATCTGGAACCAAAAGCATCTTCATGTGGTCCCGGTGCCGGGGATGTGGCTGGGAAGGGATGCCCGTGTTTCTGGACTCTTGTAGGTCACCGCGGTGTGTGAAAGAGAGGGCTTCACGTATGTCCCTTACTTAGGATGCAAGTATTACCCCACACACTCGCACTCACATTTATACAATTCTTGAGCCACTCCAGCTGGAGATGACATCAAATTTCTAAATCTTCAACAATTGAAATAGCAATGATCTTTTATAGGCGAAATACACAGTTATTGGGTTTTTTTGACAGAAACCCCTGACATCCATTCGCCACCCTCCAGAATGAAGTGGCCGTAACTAGGATTTAAAAATTTGGGAATCAAAGTAAGATTTCAGGAGGGGGTTTTAATCTCCTCCCAAGCATTTAGTTTCAGGATCTGCATCCCAAAGCAGGACCTGGCAGCAGAATGTTGACACTGCCAAATTTAGCCATTCCCCAGATGCTCTTTGTGAGGTGTGAATTTCAGCTACACTCTGCAGAGACTCCAGGATTGTGACTCTGTCCCATCTGTGCTACATGGATCACCTTGAGCCACAGGGCCAACTAACACCACACTGCATTCACTGCATCCCCAAATTTATTGGTTCTGGTGTCACAGGATAGCAACTACAGCTGAAAAGCCCTTCTCTTTGATGGAAAAATTTGAGTTTGACTTTCATTCAGAATCTGAATAAACTTAATTTTGAAATATTAAAAGCATCAAAGAATGAGAGAACTGTTTTCTGCTGGGCTCCAGGCTGATTTCTCACTTGTCAAGTCCCTATCCAGTTTTGAATCAGATCCCCAAACTGACAGCAAGTTGAATTTTCCTCTTAATGTCAGTTTTGAATCAGAACTTTGGCAAATGCTTAGATTTTAGCCATAGTAAAACACTAGAGTTGTAAAAATCACAGAACATTTTCATAATAAATTACAAAATGCATGAGTTGAGAGTTGGTTGCTTCTCTTTCCTATATAATTTAAACAATTTTTTAAAGAGGAGATTTTTCCTCATCTTTATTACTGTTTGTAGTCTTATTCCAGATTGGTTCACTTTGCAAAAGGTTACACAGCCATTTCTCATTTCTTGTTAAGAAACTTTTGCAGAAGAATGAGGAATCCTTAAGGGACTGTCTTTGAAAAGAAGCAAGCAGATAAAGAAAACACAGAAAGGAATGCCATTAAATATGAATATTGTGTTAGTGGAACTGTCATACACCCTGAGATTTCAAATCCCTTCACTCTGTTCTCCTCAATATTGCCATCAAGGAAATCATATATTCTGCAAGGGCCTGATTCTCCATTCATTTAGCGTGTTGCAGAGCAGAATTTCTTCCTGTTCTGCGACTAGAATGGCAAGTAGCCTCCACAAAAAAGGAGCCAAGCCCCACGAACTGAAACAGATGCCTGATGAATGTGCACTCCTATAAAATATTGAGGCAGTCAACATAGCCACTTAAAGTGTTCTAACTTTTAAGGAGCTGAGCAGGCGGCCAAAATGTATGGCATCCATCAGGTGTTGGCATGCAGTTACGTGTACTGATGCCAGTAAGCAGGTAGAATAAATTCACAGCTCGCATCACCACCAGAAAGATTTTTCCTTCAAAATCTTCCACTTCCAATTGCCAGGGCACTGTCTGCCCTTCTCAAAGCGCTGCAGCTGGAAAGGGAAGCAAGCACAGAAATAAAGCCAGGCTGCCAAAAGGGAAAGGTGGCTTCAGGTGAGCCCTGGCCACATCCCAGCACAGCCAGCAGGAACGCAGCCAGCCTGCCCGACACACTGTATGCTCATTAACACGGCAGCCACGGGGAACAAAACACCAGCCATATGCTTGTCCTGCCCCGCTCCTCCCCCTGCTCAAGGTCCCATGTAACTACAATGAGCACCAATGTACCTTGAGAGGAGGGCCAGGAGGCTGTGCAGACGCAGGTACTAGATCCCATTTTGTCTACAGCTGGCATCAGAAGCTGGTTGCAAAATCTCCTGAGCCACAAGCCAGAGCCTCAGCAGCCCAGAGCTCTGTATTCCAGAGTTGAGGAAAGCCATTGGAGGAAAATTGGGTTCAGGATTTCCACAAACTGCAGCTCCACAAAAGTGGATAACTTCTTAGCCACTACTGACAATGCGTATATAAATAGGAATTCTTTTCAATTCTGTTCTCGCATTGTTGCTTAGAAGCAGTTTTCTTCCCTTTTCCTATGTTTAATTGAGCCAAAACCAATTTAACAGGCTGTTGGACAAGATGATCATTGTAGGACCTTTCCAACTGAAAATAGCCTAGTCTAGTCTCTTCTATACCAATGCTTAATTCACCTTAATCTACAGAGTATGGACAAGCCACATCGTATCTGCTTTGGGAGAGAAATACTCCTCTCCTCCCGTTCCTTACCTTTCTGTCTGCAACCCCTGGTGAGTGCACATGAGGTCATTTCCATTATTCCCATTCAAGCCTGCATTGATATAGTAATTAGATTAGATTTGAGATGTTGCCTGGATCTGATAAACATCTCTTTTCTTCTGCAGGGAGTGATCCAGTGGCTGAGACTCAGGTTTGTACTTCAGGGAAGACAGTAAGCACCTTGCTCTTCTGCACATTCCCATTCTGACCATGGCCAAGGGATCTTCTCTCCCATAAGGAAGAGCTTTGGGAAGTGAACATGTGACAGAAACTCAGGCCCTCCTGGACATCATTCCTCTTTCACCTGGGTGCTCCTGCCTTGATAGTTATCTCCAGCTCTGGGCACACAGAGCAGTTGCAGCATTCAGCTGGTGTTCAACTGTAATTTTTGACAGACTCTCCACACACAGGGACCCGATTCTCTGTTTAAAGAGACCACACCATTGGTCCTCAGCTGCCAAACTGGAGCTAGTGAAATCAGTAGTGAGCTAAAACTGTGCCGGGCAGGAGCAGGTTTTAAAAAAATGCAAGTCTAGGTGAAATTTTAAATAAAGTTCAAAACATAGCAAAAAGATAGAAATTAATACATAATAAGAACATGCTTTCAGACTACAGTGCTGTCTTTAATCTGTGATCAAACAGTACTACAGATACTACAAAGACAGAAGAGGACAACAAAGGAAATTAATCTAATCCATCAACACTAAAAGCTTGGGAAAAGACCAGCACGAACCACACAATGCAGGCCAAAAAAATGTGCCCATAGAGAGGTTGTGGGAAGAAAAGCAATTGTGAGAAGAAAAAATTTTAAATGCCTGCATCCCTGCTCTCCTTTCTATGGAAGAAGTTGTACCTGAAGTAATGAATATACTTTGTCTTGTGGCGATGAGCAGCAGAGTGGAATTACAGATTTACAATGGAGGTAGAAAGCCATTAGATGAATTGCAGGACCTTTTATTACCAATTGCAATTTCATGGCAGAGTTATTATTTATTAAATATAGAAGCAGCCAGTTGAATTCTAACTGCTCTTTGGTTTAATTCCTCCTATAAAAAGGCTGAAGAAATTACACAGAGCAGACTAAAAGTGCTCTGCAGTAGCAGGCTTCTTTCTCACTGCCTTCATATGGATACACATACACATACCCATCCAGACAGAGAAATAAAAAAGGTCATTGTATGGAAGGGAAACAAGTTACACCCAATTTCCCTTTTAAAAAGCCTAAGGTAGAGTAAAATAAATGTACTGTTTTGCTATCATTACTGCACCTGGAGAGCAGTTTGGACCATGTAACACCCTCAAGTACTGAAGCTGAGTTTTTTACCATCTCCAGAAAAAGATACACTTTACCCCTGCTCTCTCATACAAAACCAGTGTGCAGACAGAAAATAAACCCGTGAAATGACATGATCCAGATCAGAACTAGTATGTGACCGGGGGGAAGAAGACAATATTGGCAATAATATACAATTGCATCCCAGGTCTTCTCCATGAAGAGGGATTATGTATATTTTCAGGCAGCAAAAGGGTTGTGCTATTCAAACTCCAGCAGCTTTGTGCCAGCACTTACTTTGGATTCACTGAACTGCAGCGCAGTAGAGAGGAGGGGGAAGCAGAGAGAAGTGAAGAAATACCCACTGAAGAAGTTGTCTCAGCTTCACAGAGAGCTCTCATGGCTCAAATCTCTAAGGCTTTGTTCATGCTTATCTGTCAGTGCACACTAGCACAAGCAGGGTGTTTAATAACTTACATTGACCAGAAGACCAAACGCCATAAAAAATTTTCTTTTTTGAAAACCTTTCCTTTAGTGTTCGGCACATAATAATAATAAAGATTCAGCAGGAGCAAAAATGTATATAAAATTTCTATAACATATATTTTGTATATGAAAAAGTAGTCTTCTGCAAGCCAGCTATTTTTAGACTATAATGTAGATGTAGATTAGTTTGATGTGATAAAAACCTTAATTTCCAAAATAACATAGTCCTTTGCTAATATAGTTAGCATATAGTTAGCTTTGGATATTACATGATATTCTTTAGCAGTACATTGACGTTCCTGATCACACTATGAAATATATTTTCATTAAAAATGTGGAAATGAACAGCTGTAATTTCCATTTCTGCACAAATAAAATCATTCAATTACTGTTCCAGTCCAACAAAGAAGTGAAACAGGAATGCCTCACATGCTGAGTTGAACACAGAAAGTGCAGTTCAAAGAAACAAGACTGTCTAAAGAAAAACACAAAATTTAGCAACCAGTTTAAGGTTGTGGATACAGCTGATGTAAGTGTTCACACCCCAGTGACCAAACAGGCAGCCAAATCTATCCAGGCAAATAAACTCTGTTCAGTATTTTTATGTCCCCACATTTTGAGACTGTTATGTCTCTTAGATCATCCGCATTGCCATAAGGTGACGACGATGTGAATATTTCATGCTAATGATTCTTTGCTCATCATCGTAAATGTGAGTATTATGATACAAATGTTCAGAGAAATGTGAACTAGGGTGCTGTTTTTGCAGTGGGTATGATTACCCTTGCGATGGCATTGCACGCAGGCAGCTCTCACCAGCTAGCAGAGGACAGCTGCCCTATGTGCAGGAAGCTGAAAATCCAGCAGCACCAGATCTTCATGCAAATAAATGGGATCAGCCTTTTCCAGGTCACAGGTTGTGCCCAAGCATGTGAGCAGCTGATCTGACTTGCTCCATTTGGGAGGTAAGCTGTGGGTTTTTTTCACATTAGTAATGATATGCGTTTATGTATAAGCAGAGATGATTTACTGTCTATACAGATAAAACAATGTCTCCTTTAGCGGGTCGAGAAATTTCCAATGCTTGTCCAAACATACCTCTGAAACAGGTAATATTGTTCTTGTAATAAAGCAATAGAGGATAAAATAATAAGTACCATCTAGGAAGCAGGAGTGCGAGAAGTTTCGAGCTCATAACAGTGGTGTGGGCGGAATACATGAAATAGCAAATACAATACCTAATTTGCTAAAGTCATTAGAAGCAAACCAGAAATCAGTGTGGGAGACATTCGTTGCGCCTGCTGCTCAGAGCTAAGTTTTCAGAACTTTTTAAAAGGCCAAAATTGTTAAAGAGTTCCTGAGGTTTTATCTTTGGAACATAAAGAAAATTGGAAGGGAAAATAATTATTGTTATGCATCCACATGTATCAAGCTAGTAAGAGATTAAATGAAGGAAAAGGAAAATGTCTCTACACTCAAAGCGTTCAAAGCTTTGTAGCACAATTTGCTTCAGGAGAAAATAATGTTTCCTATGGTTATGAACATGCAAAAAGATTCCAGACTTTATATGAACTGCTTCTTGGGGATTAGATGAGGATTTAATATCTTTCTCAGAGAAAAGATTAATTAAAATCAGTCTTCTTTGGGAAGGTGATGAACAAAATAATTTCATATGCATACAGAGCTTTTGAATTTTTTCTCTACAGAAACGAAATTGATGACTTCACATTTCATATCTTTTTTTGCAAAAAAAGGAATAATTTTATATTTTTATTCATAGGACTTGCTGAAGGGATTTTAACGTGCTTTCAAAATGTCAAAAAAATTGAATCATGGGAGTCTCCTTTAGAAAACTGAAAATCTACTGTTAGGAGCTGAGGAAATGCTACTTAAACATCTCTAAGAATCTGTCCTTTTGCTACATATTTTGCCATGCTTAACAGTGAAAATGGTTAGAAAGTCTACTGGCTAGAGATAGACCTAACTGGATGTTTAATTGCATGATCATATTGTGGAAAGTTTTACTTCTCTTTCCACAAAAGGCCTCAATTGTCATCAAAAAGCTGAAGCATACACACATATAATTATTTTTGGTTTATTTGCAGACCTTAGCAGTTAGTGTTTTAAGGAACTTGGATGAAGATCCAAGTAATGTGGCCCTGCCACAGGGTCTTAGAGTTTGGAAGTGTCTTTCACCACCTTGTGAAAGGAATGACACAAATTGGAGCATCTCATAGGATACCTGCTGGTGCCTGGCCCCCTCCATTCTCTTTCTCTCTATAAAGTAGCAATCCATGACAGCTGCAATAAAAAAAAAAAATTAAAAATCTTCCATTATTTGTTGCATGATAGAAATGACAGTAGACATGTCTGAATTCCCTCCAGCACTGATATGAAAGAAACAGGTATTTTACTGAACAAATGTAATTTTAAAAAAATGCTAAAAATATTCACT
Organism: Hirundo rustica; assembly: GCF_015227805.2. Lineage (NCBI taxonomy): Eukaryota > Metazoa > Chordata > Aves > Passeriformes > Hirundinidae > Hirundo > Hirundo rustica. The sequence goes on from NC_053450.1 coordinate 109,357,088, forward strand.
GTGAACCATCAAGACTAAAAATGCTATGATTCCTAACTGTTTTTGAAAACTAACCTCTTTTACGAGGAGTTTGTCACCAGCAATCCTTTAACTGTACCATTTTTTTGAAGAAAATGTCTGGCAAGTTTACGTAAATTAATAGATACATATATATGTGTGTGTGAATATATATAAATATAAATATATAAATATATAAATATATAAATATATAAATATATAAATATATAAATATATAAATATATATATATAATTAGTAGGAATTTAAATAACTCAGGTTAAATTGGAGAGCTTCCTGTACTGAAAATCATTGATACACAATGAATGGATAATTAACAAACAAACAAACAAAAACAGCAACCAAAGAAACCCCCCACCACACTAAAATAAACCCAAATAAACCCAATAAAGCCAAGCAAGCAAACAACAACAAAAAAAAAAAACCAACACAAAACACTCAAACAAAAAACCCCAAAAACAATAACACAAAGCAAACAAACAAAAAAACCAACCCTAAACACACAAAAATCTATGTAATAGGTGCAAGACCCATACCAGAAGTGTAGGAAAGTAAGAAACAAAGAGTGACAAACTGAAAGTAACATCTAAAGAAGCCAACAAAACCAAAGGCTCTACTGGAGAACTTTACACACTTTCTTGTACAGCATATGTCCTTAAAAGCCTGGGACTTCAATTGGATTTTTTTTGTGTTTCATCTGTCTCATTTCTTCAGCCCCAATTGCACAAAGGCTAAGGCAAAGGCTTGTCAGCTTCTGCTGCCCTGTTTGATAAGCATCAGCGTCCCTTGCTTAGGCAGTCAAGGTCTCTGCCCTGCAGCACAGCACCAGTAAGGCCAAAAAAAAACAGGTGATACTCCTCCTGATGAGCACACTCGAGTAATTACCAAATAGTTAGTATAGCAGGGAGCAGCATCTCTTGGATGGAGTAGAGAATAGAATTGGATGATCTGGCTTACTGATTTAAACACGGCTCAACTCCGAGGAGTGTTTGCCTGAACTTGATAAGTCAATCTTAGCCCATATGTTTATCATAGATTCAAGGAGCTCAAGAAGGGATTGATAGCCTGCAATTTTATAGTCACTGCATGGTCCTGTAAGATGAATATGGATTAACTGTCCTAGCATTAAATATTTAATTTAATAAAATGCTTTCCTAGAAGTATGGAAGTGTGACTTGGTCCTGCATTTTAATTGTGTTTTAAAAAATTCCTGTCAACATCTAATTTGTTCTGTTCAAATCCCAACATACTCCAAAAATAAATCTCTTCTGTTGGAAGAAGGTCAAGAGAGTCAAAGGAAAAGATCCAACAATTAGGCATAGGTGAATTTAAAATCACTGTTCCAGGCTGTCAAATAGATTAGACTTCAAGGGCAGAATAGTAAATTATACATATGTATAATATATATGTACAATTTTCGTTCCATTTTTGTAATTGAAAAAAGAAAAAAAGATGTCTTATTAATTCATCCCAAACTCTCTATGTACTCGACACTACGTCAGCAATTATATTAAATTAAAGCTATAGTGAAATCTTTGTGGTACCTGCCCAAAATTAACCTGAGCCTGTACCACATCATAGCATATCCATAGTTCTGTCTACCTGAGACTGGGTATGCATTTCGCCTTCTGTACCTTTTCTCTTACAATACTTTTTGGAACTGCGCTAATAAACTATGAGGACAGGAGGTATGAACTCACTCGTAGTGAAATGAAAATAGAAAATTTCAGCTGTGTTGCTTTAGGTCATGTTACAGGGGTTTTTTTGTTTGTTTGTTTGTTTTTAATTACAAGTAGATGAAGCTATAATTTTTCAAAATTTATAAAATGAAGAAAATTAAGTATTCCAGTGGGAAAGTGCTGAAGTTGAAATTTCTCTGACCTTTTATTTTAGCTGAATAAAGTTTTTGCTAAGCTGAACGCTGCTTGTGAAAGCAAGAACACCATTAAGATTTTATCACATTGGCCTCTTACTGGTTCTTAGTGGTTTGCCTGAAGATGAACCCAGATCGTATCTGCATGTCATTACTTAAGAGCAACACCCTTCAGTTCAGGTCAGAGGCAGAATATTTTTCCTCCTCTCCTCTGTTCCTGGTATCAACCAAGCCGGTGGGTGAGAAGAGCTGGATAACAGAGAGGGGGCATCCTCCCACCTTTCTCCCCTGGGCTCAACCCCTTTGCCCACAGCTCACCTCCAGTCCTGGGTGTCCCCCAGTAGGCTCAAGTTTCCCAGCTTAGGGAACACAGCCATGCAAGGTTAGGGACATAGTTCCATTGGCAGGTAGGTTAGGGGTTTTGGCCACCACCTGCAGCATCAACGTAGTGACTGGGTTTTTAAATGCCTTTTTATAGCAGAGACCATTAAATCACAGAATGTCCCTCCTGAACATTATGAAGTGGATAATAATGTGAGAAGCTATCAGTGGTTTCTGCATCTTCACTGCTGCCTTTCAAATGAAAGAGTGAACCCAACAATTTGACACCAGCAATTAAAAGGAAAGAGGTGAGCAACAGTTAATTTTATAGCAAGGGGCACCCAAGCCAATACCCACTAGTGGAGCCAGATTATAAAGTGACCACACTGGCTTGAGTGGCCACATTCTGGTGATACACTTCAGTTCATAAAGATTCCTTGTTATTTAACACATTTTCTTTTGATTGATGATGGCAGGGTTTCAGCTGCAGCAGGGCAGACTCTCTGGGGACAGGGAACTTGCTTGTAGGAGCAAACAAACCAAATCCACTCATGGAGGTGAATTGTCAAGCTTGCCCTGGTGTATCTCCTACACCTGTGCAGTGGGAAAAAGGCTGCTTGTGACTAGCATGACTTTAAAATGAAGCTTCACACCTCTTGACACCTACCATTCTTCTGGAGACCAAAGTAAATGCAATTTTTTTTTTTCATTTCACAGTGAAAACTTAGTTTGATCTTCAACCTGAAGAGACAAGATGAAATTTCATTTGTGCACAATCATTGTCCCATAATTATATTTAAAAAATCAATAGGAACAGCTGTCCTACGGCCTGCCTTTATTGCAAAGTACATTGATGTTACCAAAAACAACTTTCCCAGAAGTCCACTACTGCAATCAGGTATAATAAACCTTGGATATGGCAGCTTGCAAGTGGCTGATCAGTTTCTCGCATTTTGCAGTATCGTGACACTTTTTTCCCTCCAGACGCTTTTCCAAAGACCACTTTGGTGGATTCTCTGAAAATTAAGTACACGGTACAGGGTCTGCACTTTAAAAGGCAGAAATCAGCTGCTTCCTATATGTGAGGCATCATGCTTGTTTTCAAACTCAGGTAGAATTTTGAAGGCAAATTCAGCATATAAAAACCAACTAAACATTGATGGGTTGCCTTGAAAAGCTGATAGAGGCTTGACAGACTATCACTGACAGCAGGAAGAGCAGGGACTCCATGAGTTTTACCTGTGAAAAAGATAAAGGACAACTATCTCTGCTGATGTTTAAAAATCAACAGCAGCACTCATCCTCAGTATCTCCAACAAAAGCCCTACATACTGCCCACTGGAATCAGAAGAAAATACCCTAGAGATGCAGAAGGCAGCAGGGTGGGTTTCTCAAGGTGATTACAGGTTACTGGCACACCTATCCCGGTCGTTCCAGATGGTTCCAGCAAAAAGTTGGAGGAAGGACACAGCTGACAAATTACATAAAGCTCACCACAGTATTAGTCACACTACTGCACAGTCCTCCTAGATAATTGAATTTTCCACTCTTGTATCCATGGGCATACCTACACCTTTAAGTATTTCCAGTTGCTGCACAGACACATCTCATTATCTTAGCTTGAAATGGAGGAGGAGAAAAAGCGGGATTTCTAGCTCATGGAAACTTTCTTCCCCTCACTGTCCAAGTCCCTATTCTTCCACTTCACGTTTCCAAACTCTTGCACAAATTGACAAGTCAATGGTCTGACAGGAATCTTCACTGAGCAGTTGCCTGTTGAGAGCCAAAAGTTAATGAACTTTCGATTTCCTAAACTCAAACAGAGACACTGCAAATTCTGGTGTGGTCCTGCTGGAACTGCCTGGGATTCAGAAAACACACACTAAGCCTGATGTGTGAGAGATCCAGTACTTCAAATAAATCACTGCCTTCTAATAAAAGAGAATCATACCTTCTACTTTACGAGCAGCTGTTTTGTCAAGTTCTGCCTGTCAGTCAGTAATGATTCTTTTTACTGTCCATAAGATGTCAATGCCATAAAAGGCATTGCGTCCTAAATCAGGGGTTTGCTGGAAACATCTTCTCATCTATAGATCCTACTCAGTGCAGTAATAAACCAGCTTTGTCAGAGCAATTACAAACTCACAAGAGGACTTTGCATTGCTCTTCTCCATCAGCCAATATGACACCTAGCTAAGAGAGCAGAGAGCACTGACTTCAGCAGGTAAGATCCATATATATTGTGACAGAAGACATAGGAGCTTAGAGCAAAGATGTTAAAAGTCAACAAGCAAAATGACAGAAAACAAGCTAACAGAGAGGGAAAAGTGCTGCTTAAACCTCAGCTACATTTACATATTCTCAGCTGCAAGAAACTTAAAACTTGTAGCCCCTCCTTTAGGTGTAGGTAAGCATCAGAGCATCAGCATCCAGCAAGATGAATTATCCATCCAGAAAATCTATGTAATAACAGGAGCAAAGAAAGACAAGCCCATCAGCTTCAGTAAATGGTCCAAATTTTAAAGGTCTGAATCATTTGCAGCTATAAAGCAACTGTTCAGTGTTTTCAAATAGCTATTGCAACCATCATTATTCAATAACACATCTTCCCTTAGCAAAAGAGGAAAAAATAATGCCAGTGCATAGAAGATATATGACATATAATGTGAACACTATTAAGTACCTTATTTAAGCATTAATCTTTAACCTTCACAAACTTTGTGACAGCATACAATGATAGCTGCCGGAGGCAACTTTTTTTCATACTCACACAACAGCATTATTTATAGCAGCAATGCACATCTGAACAACAAAGGAACAGGAAAGGTAGTGATGAAAGATGCATTGTAACAAGCAATAAATCATACAGCACTGAATCACTGAATGCTAACGAAAATGAAACAACCTGAAAATAGCATCCTGATTTAGCAGAAGTCCTTTAAGATGTACTTGATGCTAAGTACATATTTGTTTTTTACTGAAGTAGTGAAAATGAAGATTTTATTCAGAATTAAGTATGTTCTTAAGTGTTCTGTAGAGTCAGGATCTAAGGGAGGATGACATTTATGGTGATTTCCATCCAAGTCTACAGGATAAACAATGTTTTCAGGGAAATTCATAAAGCCATCAAACACATAGGCACATCTCCATTGATAACAATGAATATCACCGACAAAATAAACCCTATTAGCATTCCTTTCAGACTGCATAAGTGGCATTCCTGTAAGCATTCATTTTTCACCTTCCACTAAAGTGTTTTTCCTCATGAAAAACTGCTTTAGAAGACTTAAATATATCTAAGAGCTGTTACAGAAAAGCCATTCTTCTTTACCCATCATTTTCATGCCTTTCTAGGGCAACAATTCAAGACAGTCAGGAATGAAACATTGAATTTATACATTTGGTCTCTATCTTTCCAGACTGCCTGTGATTTTCATATGTGTGGAATTCTTTGTTTGTATTGTGTGTGTGCATGCATTTTTATTGCCTTAAATAACATTTAAGTGTCTATCTTAGATTCTCTAAGGATTGTCTATAATCATCACTTTCATTAAAAAGGCTTTATGCATCAAGCCATAAGGATCTTACCCTTGCAATATTTAGCATGATTATTTTATACGAATTATTACTTTTTCACTGATTTAAGACAAAAACCTTTAATAGTAAAAATGATCAAAATCTTAGGGCATGTGGCTATGCAAAGTCTCAAAAGAACGATTTTATCAGGAGAAGAAGTGAGTGAAGAAAGACACAGGACCAGTCTACAAATTCATCAATGTGGGAAGAGATATGACACAATGGACACAAATCGTAGCAAGGATTTAAGGTGGACATGAGGGACAAAATAATTTCTCTAGTTATAAGGCAATGGAAATCTCTGAGTCAGGTTGCCTGCGGATGTAATGTAAGCTCATTCCAGGGGTTTTTCTAGTTCAGCTAATGAAACATACATCAGGAATGGTATAGGAATAAATTTGTCTTGCCATGAGGATAGGAGACATGGCTCCTGACGTGTGAGTCATCCATTTTTTTTTGGTAGGTTTTTTTTTTCTGATTCCAGGGTAAATTTTAAATAGAAAGTAATAGAGAAAGATAAACAGAGGAAAAATTATGCTAGTTTCTTTATTCCAGACTGAAGAGACCGATATGACTTTGTTCTTGGAGAGTTGTGGCTCTTCAGAGTACCCCTTAATGATGCACAAATTTTTATCACCTCAGCAGTACGAATCAGCTGCCTAGATGTCCTGGAGTCACCACACAGGGTGAGATATTTCCCACAGATAACTTGACAGACCTCTAGGTAATTTCCATTCATTAAGATAAATGCAAAAGCACCTCCTGTGTGTTCCTGGAAGCTTGCTCTCTGCTCAAGAGGGACCATAGGTTTCCTTGCCATTTTCATATACATACATACATTCATATATATAAGTTTTAGCTTAGCAAAACTAGCTCATGCTGCTGGTCTTTGGTGATGTAAGGTAATATATCTGACCGTGGGAAGCAATCTTTGATACAGAGAGCATCCTCATTCATTAAATTAGTTTCAGCCTGAGTCTATAATAATGTGACAGCATCTTCGCAATGAAAGCCTTTTGACTCATACTCCCTCTTTAAATGCTGAGAATCTAAGCAGCTGCAGAGGTCAGCATCAAAGTGTGAGTCATAAAATGAGTTTCAGACTCAGTTATATAATGAATCTGAGCACAGAGCCTCCTTTGCACAGAAAAAAAGCAGAACTCTATGAATCAAATGAGAAATGGCTAGAAGGAGAAGAGGTTTTCTGGTCTTTGATGTAAGACACTGGTATTTTTCAGCTTGAAGACCCCATAAAATTTTCTAGTATAGCTGTGTACTGTCCTCAGTGAATTTCAGCCTCTGATAGCTTTGCTTTGCTTAGTACTCCCACTGATCCCTTAGAAGTTGAAGAACATAAGTATATGTGAATTCCTTTTACTCAGCAAAGTTTAAAAGGGAGCAAAAATTATGTTCTTCACAAGCCTGCCTGAAAATGTTTGCAATTACCTTGATGTTCTGGTTGCAATTAAGGAAAGCTCATCCTGCTCTCCGTAAGTAATATAAAATGAACAACGTTTTCCCCTCAAAGACACAACACATAAGAATGTAAAAACGAGTGTATTTCAGAGCAGAATTGGGCTCCAAGTAAGATTTCTCTTGGCAAATTTCCCCATGCTTTTATATTAAATTAATTTCAGAAGGTTTTTAGGCTACTGTTCCAATATCAGCTGAAGCCATTGATACTGATATTAATGAAGAATAAAGACCAAGCAGTTGCAGGATTAGTGTGTTTTCAGTTTTCTGTGAACAATTACCTAAAGACCAGTATATTCAGGGCAATTTTGCACATCTGCTCTATGCTAGATACTTCTCTAGTTAACTCATTCCAGCTGCAACTACAGCAAGCCCAGTTTTAAAATTGTTTCAGCAAAGTTTGCTTAATTCAGTGTGTGAATCTGTAGGATTCCAGCCACCAAAGCCTGCAACCTTGTCTGCAACCCTGTGAAGAACCCAGTGCAGCATTCTGAAGAGCGTTTGTGATGAACAGAAAGGTTCACACTTCAATTATCAGACATTACCTCTCCACCAGTTGGTGCTTTGATCAGCCTATTACAGCGACGCGACAGAAGTGATGTACAACACAACACGGCATGGTAGCTATTTTTACATGCTCTGAACAGCTGCACAAAACAGCACACTGCGAAGAGAAGGCAATGAGATTTGCTGTGCCCTCATCTGGGCCTTTTTACCACGCATTTATTATTTATACCGAGCTGTAAAATTGGTCTGTGCTTGGCAGTCCTAACAGGATTGAAATTATCTTGGAGAAGTGACACCATTCTCAGCCGTTGACCTTCCTGCAAATAGGACATACCTTATGCATCTGATTTTAATTTAATAAATAGTGTTTTACTTTCCAATAGGAAAAACATTATTGTAATTTTCTTCAGCTATACCTCAGGATACATTTAAAATATAGTTCCATTTTATTTAAAGGTCACAACCTATGTACATATTTGACAGTTTTCACCCAGAAGCAGCACAGAACTATTAGAGATCATTATAGAACTGCTTAATTTTTAGAGGGAATATTGCTGATAGCAAAAATATGACAGGTTAGTAATCCTTATTTATTGAATTTCTCTGTCTTGCACTGAAAGGGACATGCTTTCCTAATTCCTCTTCCATCTTTAGCAATTCACTTCAAATTTACTCAGTTTAGGGCATTTTCATTCACGTATTGGGTGGAAATCTCAACAAAGTGAACTTCCAGTTCATACCAGGCTGTAAATTCTATTTGAAAATCCTCCATCTTTCATCATGTGTTTTATGCTACCCAAAATCACTTTCACAACCACTTCCTTTCCTCCTTTCAAAAAAAATCTATTTTAATCCATGATACCATCTAGGTCTTGTCTCTTTATGCAAACTGCCTCATCCCTCTTTCTTTTCATGGGAAAGGATTTGGATATTTTGCCTTTTTTTTTTTTTTTTCCTCTTATCTACATATCTGCATCTCATAGGAGATCTAGAATTAAAATATTAATTACCTTCTAACAACAAAAAGGTGTTAAAGGGCCTTCTGAAATATATGGAAAGCTTCCCAATAAATTCAGTAGGGTGACAATTACATCCTGCAAAAATCAGCATATTTTGTGGTGCTGGTTGTAGGCACACATGGATACATTTTTTTCACTAGGTTTTAAACATATATATCTTTGTTAATGTCTCCATCTATGATCAAGACACTATTTAAATTTAAAACAGTAATAAGCACTGTAGAGAGAGATATTAATTAACCACCCAAGAAATCCAACAAAATCCACCATTAAAATATTTGGAAACACTTTTTAATACCACTTAATGTACTCTTAACGGATAAAACTGTGCATGTCATAGATTCCCTGCTCTACCTCCACTCAGTCCAGTTGTTGCATATTTCTGACTTAACACTTTTTCTGATGAGACAGGGAATCCTTTTTTTACTTGGATATCTGTGAGAGGCATCTCAGCTGTGAAACTGGGAAGCATCTCAGTGTGGATATCAGAAAGTCCTACCTCTTAATCCTTGCTCTGCCACCATGTCAGTTATACACTTGCTAGTGGCAAAAGAGTTTTCCACAAGTAGGCAGGTACAGGATTTTAAGCAGGGAAAGACAATTTCAGTATAATTTGGCTCTCCCAGAACTCACACCAATTGTATAAGCCGCAGAGCTCTTCGACAAAGACCTTTAATTTGCCCTGATACACAAAAACAGCACTGTTACTTCACCAGTACATTGTGTGTTTTCCTGTTGGTGCCCAATTGCCACCATAATAAATAATTTTCCAATTACAAACCATTACCTAGCAGAAATTTAAAAAACAAAACAAAACAAAACAAAAAAACAGAAGATAAAAAGTTTTATTAACTTTATAACATTTGTTAAATGGTTTTTATTTTGCTATAGGTTTCTGCACATTCCTCACAGTTATTCTCTCCCTATCTTTGTAGCTAGTCTATAACTGTTTGTTCACTTATCTTTCCCAAAGAACAAGATGTACTGTTATCCCACTTTAATTCTCTTATTCTGATCTCTTCCTTTCTGAGAAGTCAGACAGAGTAAGAAAGAGCACAGTAAAAACAGTACTGTCAGAAAAATGGACTGTATTTTAAGAATAGATTGGCATTTTTCCATTAATTTAAAAGCTATCTAGTCATAACTTCAAAATTGAATCTAAATCTAATATCATGAAGCATCATCTTTCCAGTAGTTTTCCTAACCAGTCTTTTTCTTTAGAAGTTTAAAACTGGAGATCATTTTCAGTTACGGTAAACTTATATAGCAATACCCTACTGCAGAAAAGAAGCAAAAAATAGCCACATGGATTCTGTCTAATCACATTTCCAACATTTTTTCAAACACAGTTGTTTTCCACCAGCTGTGCTAGCTTAAGAACATATTCAAGAAGCACCTTTTATTATCAGGTTTTTACTATTATATTAGTTTTGGGGGTCATATTGGTTTTCCCCTCTTTTCTTTTTCTCATGTTCCTGGTAAACTCAAAGTGGGAAGGCTTTTTAAACTAGTGTGTCACAGCAATAGTCTTCCTCCTAGTATTTTATTTACCCAGCACCTTCATAAAATCAAACACCCAGAATTTAACCACAAATATTTGCTCTTTGTTTGAAGAAGAGGGAAAAAAAAAAAAAAAAGAGTTGATTTTCTAAACTAAACTGACACACTCAGCTTTTGCTGAGATAATGCAAGCAAAGCTCTGGAAATTCTGATACTTTGATCCCTCAGATTGAATCATCAAATTTATGGGGTTTTAAGTGCTTTGTTCAATCCTGCTAATGAAAAGCAATGTTTTTTAATGAATGAGTAATAGGAATGACATTCAGAAAGCTTCAACTCAGTAGCCTTGGCAATGTAACTTTGGCTCAGTGTAACTGCAGAGCTTTAGACCTTAGCTGATTAAAAGCTGATCTTCTCATGAAATCTTTAGGATATATGCAAACCATTCAAGCTGCACTGTACTGTAATGCAAATGTAGCTTAGTTAATTATAATGGAAAATATGTTTTATTAAATTGCCACATAGTTTTCTCATTTTGCAAAGCAAATTAAAAATAAATGTTTTGTCATGATTCTCTCCTTTTCCATTTCTTCTAAATCCACTGCTATAAGCCAGTCTGTCAGAATGTAGTTTATTTATATGTTTGTCCAAGCAATGGCACAAGAGAGAACTGTTAATGCTTTGCACTCCTTGCTCCATTTCAATTGTAGTTCTCAACCTCTTTAGCAGAGGTTTCAACTCTACTAAACAGTTTTCAAATGTTTTCAAATGAGGTTTGCTTGAGAGGCAAGATATCCCTTCTCCTCCACATGTGGAAGTTTTTTGAGTACTTTTTTTCTCTGCCCACTTATTTTAAATTTCTGACATGGATACACTTAGCTACTGAAATTGTCACTGCTTAAAGCTTCTGAATTTTATCTCCTCTTCTGTTCAAGGGGGCATGTTTTTATACACCCCTAAATGCCACACTGAACCAATCTGAAGTGTCAGAAGCAACTCATTTGTCCTTCCAGGCAGCTCTTTTCCACCAGTGGCAGAGAGTCAGAGGGGTGCATGGTTGCCACACCTTTCCCAGGGCTGTTCTAAAGTCTGCTCAGAGACCATGCTGGCAGGACAGGTAGCCCATAGGGACCCACCACACTGGAGCAGTCCATTCCCAAAGAACAGGACATATCTACAAATGGTCCATGCTAGAGAACTTCTTGAAGCACTGCAGCCTGTGGGGAGAACCCACAGTGATGAAGGTTTGCCTTCTATAGGTGGAACCCTATATGAAATAGGGACAATATGAGAGGAGAAAGGAGAAGGGGAGAGGAGAGTTGTCAACAGACCACAAACCCCATTCCCCATTCCCATGTGACACTTGGGGAGTGAAGGGGAGGTGGATGAGTTGGGACTGAAGTTGAGCCTGGGAAGACTGAGGTGGGGTGTAGGGGGAAGGTGATTATGTTTAATTTCTCATTATCCTTCTTTGCTGTTAACTGGCAATTAATTAAAATGCTATTCCCCAAGGTGAGTCACCCATGAGAGTGATTGGTAAGTGCCATCCTTATCCCTATCTCAACCCAGAAGTTTTTTCATCTTATTTTCTCCTTCTATTCTGCTTTGGATGGGGAACAAGTGATCCGCTTGGTTGGCAAATGACAGCCAGCCCAGATCAACCCATCACAGGTGGACAGATGAGTGGAGGGTGGGTGGAGGGATCCTGCTCTATGTGTTTCATCTAGAGGTGCATGGGACTCATTTTCTCCTTTTTGCTCTGAGCTGTACCAGCTAATGGTGGGTATTTTAAAGCTTAGCTTGCTTGCTGTTTGTTACTTTGGGCAGCAAATTTAAAAATGTAGGACCTAAGCAAATTGGTCCAACATAAAAACAGGAAAAAACATTGAACAAACAGCAGCTATTCTTAATTAGAGTTCCTTATTTATCTTTTTTATGTGACTTTCTTTATGCATCTATGAATGTCCCTTAACACTGTAAGAAACATTTCCCTCCTCAGCTGCACTGGAGAGGACAAATTCCTGTAAGGTGGCAAAAGTACATCAAAGGTCAGCTCTATCCTGAGAGATTGGGTAACTCAGTTCCTTTTGCCCTGCAGAGAGACATTATAAGCTCAGATGTGCTAAGCATTTCATGTCCTTGAAAGAAAAGTAAGGGTCCTACCTGTGTTACGACAATTATGTTTGGAAAAGAGATATAGTTAAAATCACTTTTAATTTTGTGAGAGGCATCTGCACTTAAATTTTCCAAGGAATTTGGCAGAAGCCACAGATCTAGCCTTTCTCACATGCTGGTGTGCATTATTGAAGGGATGAAGGCTGACTCAACCAAGGAGGTGTGCTGCATTCCTACTTAATGTGTGTTACCGTTGCCAAGTAACATAAATTCAGTGCCGCAGTCAAATTCTGCCATAAGTCAACAGCTACCCTCCAGCTAGGCATCAATCTTGAAATGAGTTGCTAAGATGCAAATATAACCTTTTCATCATTTCTCTGCAATGGAATATTGGTTTGTCCCTCCTGTTTTCCTCTACTTCTTTCTCTTTCCACCAAGGTATGGGCAAAAGAATGTGACAAAAGTATTTGCTCTCTGTCAGCAATTTTTAACCCTAAGTGGTCTGTCATCATTTCTTCAACGCTAAGTCAACAGTCATTACACTCAGTTCAAAGTTTTGGCATGTTTCTTCCTAATCAGCTGGTTGAACCTGGAGTCAAACTTCCAAGAATTTCCTTCGTTCTTCAGTCAACCAAACTGGCTGGGCTTACATGATACAAGGCTGTGCAGGTTTTGAGTCTGAGATGTTCAGCAAGACATTATGGAAATTGGTAGCCAGATGGAAGCACAGAATTAATCCCTTGTTTTGCTTTGCTTGTGTGCGCAGCTTTTGCTTTTTCTATCAAGCTGCTTTTATCTCAACCCACAAGTTTTTCTAGCCTTTACTCTTCCCATTCTCTCCCTGATCCCGCTGGTGGAGGTGTGAGCAAGCGGTTTGTGGGGTTTGGCTGCTGAGTGGGGTTAAACCACAGCACACCCTTTTGGATATGACCAAGCAAAGGAATTACATGTATGGAATCTCAAAATGCTCAAAGTTAATTTAGCTTCAATGAAAAGGTAAAGACATGTTTATGCACCTCTGTGAGAGTTGTGCAAGACTTGTTAAATGCTCTGAGAACTTTGTGTGGTGGCACTACATAAGTGAAGGCCGCAGAAGCCATCTTACCTCTACTGAAGTGTCAAGGGTGCAAACAGTTTCCACGGGAGAGCAATAAATGCCAGGACATCTTGAGTCAGGATATCCAGAGGCTGGGATTATAAACAAGGGAGGAAGGAGTTCAGGTTAAGGCTTATTTAGGTTTAACACAGACTTTCGTTAATTCATATTTAATGGATTCAGGCTCAGTCCCCATTCAACTAACAGATGGAAATTAAAATGGAAATATTACAGGTCTTTTGACTATTTTTAAACTTGGCAAGTAACGAGACTTTCGCAATTGAAAGTGTACCTGAGAAATTTATAGCAAAATTCAGGAGACTGATAAAACATTTTTTTTATTTGCTCAGTTATTTTACCCCTCAAGAAGACTCATAATACTAAATGTCAGCAACATGTGCTTACATAGCTGGACTAGACAGAATAATTTTTGCTAGTTGATACAGCCAAGTTCCATCTTTCAGCAGTGGCCTCAGAGACTTAGTGTCGCTTCTCACTTATTGAGATTTAGTTCATCTGCAAGGCATTGGCTTGTTCCTTTTTCAGAGCATTGAGGTTTCTGTATAAAACTCATGAAATCTTGAAGTTGGAAGAAAGAAATTTCAGTTCTTGAGCTGTACTTTCAAGGTCAACTATGTTTAACATGGATTCTGTGATGCCAATTTTTTTTTGTTTTGTGAGCAGTCTCTCTTCATTTATGTGTGTTAGATAAAACTTTGTGCTACCATTGCCCAAATTTTCAAGTAGGACTACTATCCGTGACCACTTTACACATCCGATGAAATGCGTATGTTCATGCAGTTTTTGCTCTTTATCTTTTTTTTTTTTTTCAGCGACATTTATAAAGCTTCAGGAGAAGAAACAACCTGATGGTTACAGCTGACCTTTTAACAAAATACCATGAGGTTCCTCATAGCATTATTCACATCAGAGAGTCTTTGTTGTTGTCTTAGCTGACTTCATCACTTATTCCTTCGGTGGTATCCTATGCTCATTTCTGTTTCAGGATGTGTACTTCAGGTCACTTTATGTTGCAGTTAAGTGTTTTATAACATGGCAGGAATCCATGGGCTCAAACTGTTGCTTAGAAATACTTTTATTTAAATGTTACTTGTAGGACAAACTAAGAGGGCTTCTGTACATCTTTCCAATTCTTACCTTCTGAGTCCACTGGCAACCTGCAGTCACAGAGCACTGGATATATCCAAGACATGAAGATCCTGCAACTTCATGAACACCAGCTACAGTAAGTACTAGTGTCTTCACAGAGGAAACACAAAGGAGAATTTTTTTTTTTTTTGGTGGGGGGAGGGGGGGGGGTGTTTTTTTTTTCCCCTGCTGGGATGATTTTCCATTTTCCTGAGCAACAAGAGGCCACCCAAGATATACACAGATGAACACACACTGAAGCTACCAACATCTATGCTACAGCCACCAAACTGCATGAACAATTTATTGCACATGGTGGTTTCTCCCCTGCCAAAGACAGAAGGGAATATGGGAGAACAGTGTGGTGAATACAGTATGGTATTTCAGGAGGCATACATATGATGCCTTTAGAATTGTATGAGAGATTGCATTAATTTTAACTTTGAACCATAAAGGGAAAACACCCCCCTCTTATTTAAGATGGATCCTTTTTAATGCCCAGAGAACATCCTGTTCTGCAACAGCACACTTATTTCTTTAGTCTTGAGGCAAAATGTTCAATCACTAAAATCAGTCTTCCCTTTATTTTTGTTGATGGTAATGACCGTTGTCACTATTCTTATATATCTCAAGTGTTCAGAATTTCAGCAATTGTTCAAAGTTTCGAGTCCTAATAGCACTGAGTCAATTATTTTGCAGGATAATGATTTGTAAACACTTGGAGAGGACACAGGAAGCAATTTGCTGTACTTTTGTAGTATTGACTGTGAAATACAAAGAAGTGACCATGAAATACAAAGCTTGTGTTGCAGTATCCTTCTTGTATATGGATTTAACTGGGAATATGTTGTTGAGGGAAGAAGATGCATAGGATTTGAAAGAAAGTGCAGCAGTGCAGCAGTCTTCTCAGGACGATGTATTTGAGCGAGTTTTCACAGACTGGTTCCCACACTTAACTACTGATTTTCCTTCTTTAGTTTATCACTGTTATACCTCTAAGAACATTCTTGGGAAACGGGGTTTTTTGCCACTTACTGCAGTTCAGTTGTTGCTGCAACGTACACTTAAAGCAGTAAGTTACTGCTGTAACTTACAGAAATAACCACTTTATGAATTAACCAGAGGCTGGAGAGGTGTCTGCTTACATTTGTACAGAATGGAATTAAGGAGAGCTAAGTGGCTTTTTAATAACAAAAGGGGTCTGAGATGCTGCAGAGTGATCTTGACCCATACATGGTCCTTCCACTTCAAATCCCAGTTCTGTACACAAGATTTCTCCTACCCTTACACAGACAATGGGGTAGATTAAGTAACAAAATGCCCTCCACACTGCATCTCAAGTCACAAATGGGTGGCCAAGTGCTTTTCTATATTGCCTTTATTGCATCTGTCACTCCTAACATAGCTGAAGAAAGCAGCTTTTACTAGGTGGCACTAAAAGAAAAAAAACCCTTCAAACAAACAAACAAAAACTAACAGCCAAAACCCCAAACAAAAAAAATGCAAACAAATCAAACAAACAAACAAAACCCCCTCACACAAACTTAAACTACCAAAACCATGACTAAAACCCACTTTCAAGCATAAGATAGTTTTGAGGTTGGTTTTTTTATATGTATCTGAGATGTTATTCCCTATACACGCATACACACTTTCCTTCCGGTTTGAATTTGGTTAGAAACACTGTAGACCAAAAAAGAAAGCTGTATCCCCTTTAATTTTTTTCTTTAACTCATTGTTGGACTGTAAGCTGAGGAGTATTTGATAAGTTCAAAAACTGTGACTCACTGAACCCTGGATAAAGGGTTGGTCTTTGATCTCAACAGCCTTACCAAGGTTGTCTCAGGTGGGCAATTCTCTCTCCCCCAGGCAAGTCGGACCCAGCAAGCAGCTTGTTCAGCATCACATCAAACTGCAGGCCTCCAAACTCACCTCCTAATGAGCTAGGCGGCATCCTACTTGCTATGTTGGTAGTATATATCCAGGTTTGCTGCCTAAACAGCCCTCGTTTTCACTTTCCTCACTTTCGCAGTCTAGACTGGCAGAAACCTCCTCGGGCAATTCATTTGACAGCTGTTACAATACAGGATGGTGCTGGATGGGCCTTTGAGCAACCTGGTCCAGTGAAAGGCATCCCTGCCCAAGGCAGGGGGCTTGCAACTAGGTGGCCTTTAAGGTCTCTTCCAACCCAAACAATTCCATGATTTTATGATTCTATGAATAGTGCTCCTGGCCCAGAGGCTCTTCGCACAGCTCCCCATATTCTCAGCTGAATTTTTCTCCAGCTGCTCTCTCCGGACTGGCTCCTCCAGCAACCTTCTGAGAACACTCTCCCTAAGGAAACTTGTGCCCCTCTGCCTCATGGAACAAGACACAAGACTGCTGCAATGTAATAATAACACTGTCAAAGTTCAACAGTTGCCCTACTGGGACAGTGCTGCCACAATCAAACTTGTATCTGTTGCTGTGCTGCACTAGACTTGTCTGAAACCAACATGGGAGAAAAGCTTTGCATCTTTTAGTTTACTTTTTACAAGCCATGCTGACTGTTAAGATTTCCACATGACCACTTTACTGAGCAATTTAAATCAAAGGAGTGCTTTCATTAACAAGTTTGATGAGTTGATTTGTGGTGGGCTCCAATCATTAGAATCCTATCTGTGCACAATATAACATGCTAGACATGTATTTCCTCTAGTGTCAGAGGTAAAGGTTATTATCCTACTTTAAATATTTGGGTTTTAATTCTTTCCACAATACTGATCATGGAAGGACCTCTTCAATATAGATTAATTTTGTACAACCTTCTCTGAGCTCTCTGTGTGTTTTGAGCTTCTCTCGCTGTAGGACATGAAAGAAGTACTAAAGACTCCAAGTATTTCAGAAGCCAAGGAGTATAGAAGGTTTATTGTCTAATTCTTACCACCTTTTATAAGGTGTTCTGATGCAGACTTAACATCATTGGTGAATAGGAACGACACCTTTCTAATCCCACTGGTGAAACTATAGAAACAGTAAAACACCACTTGGAGAAGGATTGCTTTGGGAAAGGATAGTTGTTTTGCCGAGATTGTTTTGAGAAGAAGCTTTCTCGAGAACTTTTCCCTTGGGAAACAGTTAGCACTGCTAGCAGGCTAAAACCCCTCCAGACTTAGAAATGTCAGGCCCACAAGCTTCAAGACACCAAGAGTGCAAGTACTGCAGGTATCTTGAGAGACAATGAAAGCCATCTTTTACAGCCAACTACTCATATAAAACTAAATGTGCATCAAGGTCTGCTTTTTGATGGATACACCACTTCCACAGTGTCTCTTGGTGCTCAGCTGTGTAACAATGATTTTTTCATAAGTGCATACCCACCAGCCACAATTAGTAGATCAGTTGTCTGTCTCTCTCTCAGTGACAAGAGATAGACCCCACATCCTCAGTCCCATTTAACTACAGTCTTCTCCCAAGACCACCTTGACCTGAAAGATTTGTCTGTTCAACGTTAGCATGTGACCAGCAGATCAAGAGAGTTATTTCTGCCCCTCCACCCTAGTGAAACCCAGCCTGGAGTGCGGCATCCAGCTCTGGAGACCCAAACATAGGAAGGATGTGGACCTGTAGAACTGAGTCCAGAGGAGGATCAGGAATGTGAGCAGAGGTCTGGAGCACCTCTCCTATGAGGACTGCCTGAGAGAGTTGGGATTGCTCAGTCTGGAGAAGAGACTTTGTGGCACATTTCCAGTGCCTGAGGGGGGCCTTCAAGGGAGCTAGAGGGAGACTTTTTACATGTAGTGTTGGGACAAGGGGGAATGGAATGGCTTCAAACTGACAGAGGGCAGTTTTAGATAAGATATTAGGAAAAAGTTCTTTACTGTGAGGGAGATGAGGCATTGGAACAGGTTGTTCTGAGAAGCTGTGGATGCCCCATCCCTCACAGTGACCAAAGCCAAGCTGGACGGGGCTTTGAACCATCTGGTCTGGTGGGGGTTGTCCCTGTCCATGACAGGGATGTTGGAACTAAATGGCCTTTAAGGTTTCTTCCAACCCAAACCATTCTGTGACTCTGTGATTCTATGTTTGTCTGATCACACAGCATGTAGGAAGGTTCAGATGTAGCTACCCAAGAAAGCAGCCACATCACAGCTTCTGTGTACATATATTTAATCAAATCTTCAAACACTGCATCCTGTACTTTCCCATTAATTAAAATGCTTCATTTCATTAAGCACACAGTTGAGCCTCAGTCATCAACAGCAGTATGTGTTCACCTTAAACCATGTGTCTTCAATTGCCGTGTTCGGCCGCTTCCAGCCTCCATGTCCCCTGTGCACAATACCGCAGGCATCTCACACGGAACTCTCATTTTCCTGACAGGGTCTCAGTCGTTAGCCTGTTATCTGCCTGCTCACCAGTTGCACTCCTGACAGTCATGCTCCATTACCTCATCCATATTGCTGTAATCATTAGCCTTCCTGTTTACAGGCACACACAACATTGTCTACAACATGTACACATCTCAAGAAAAATTTCAGGCAAGTAAAACCAGAACATATCCAAACC
Source organism: Hirundo rustica (assembly GCF_015227805.2). Taxonomy (NCBI): domain Eukaryota; kingdom Metazoa; phylum Chordata; class Aves; order Passeriformes; family Hirundinidae; genus Hirundo; species Hirundo rustica. The sequence goes on from NC_053450.1 coordinate 109,376,281, forward strand.
CTGTGCAGAAGCAAGAATACAATAATCATTCAACCTCTTGTACTGGATAATGCACTACTACCAGTAAAGATAACAACACTGCCTTTAGTTTGTGTTTCACATTCACAACATGATCCTAAGGAAACACATTTATTGACTTGTTTATTTATAAAAATATATGCTTTTACATTAGTTGAATTTTCCCTTTGTTTTCTTCAGTGTATTCTAACAGCTATATATCAGAACACAGAACTTGAAGGAGCATCCTGAAGGATCATTGTATCCTGTCCCCTCCTCTTCCAGGCACAGCTTCATACTATTCCTTTCACAAAGTATTATCCACCTTGGTCTGAGACATGGATTTTTATCACCCTCTCACCCCTACTGTCAGAAAGCTAGTTCAGAACCTCATGCTTCTGATGGTTGGAAATCCAATTTGCATCTTCACACTATTTATGGCTTTTTAACAACCATTTTTTCACATGCCTCTGTTGTCACTTCTCTGAGATTTGTCTTTCTCACTGGGAACTAACACGATTGAGTATTGACATGCTAATGTTCCACCATGTTTTTATTTTGTTTGGCTAAAGAAACAATGTCCTTTTATGACACTGTTTAAAAAACAATGTCTTTTATGTCCTCTACACTGGCATCAGGCTCTTCATTCCGCTCATCACCCCTTCTGTGACTGTCCCAGTATGACTTCATCTTTCCAGAGGAAAGACTTCAAGTTTACACATTTGTCCTGATAATTTCTTAATGTGACTTGTCACAAGATCCAAAATCCTTCCCTGTCTTTGTTGAAAAGCTACCCTGGATTACTTATCTCTATTCCTCTTTTTTTTTTTTTTTTTTCCAGCTAATTTCACCTTTTTTAAGTCACTGTACCACAACTGAACCATCTAAATACTCCCCACGAAATCCTGGCTTTCAGATGTCGTTAGCAAAACCCTGCTGAACTTACAGAAGGGAAACAATTTTACATTCTGAATTCTGATCATTGGTTTCAGCTTCCTCCCACCACCCAGACCATGACACACAAAGAATAACCTTCTGCAATCATGCACAAAACTCCAGCAGGTTCAGCACATGAACATTAATTCATCCTTGCTCCCCATTCACCTCCCCCAGCTTTTACATGTTTGAAAGACTTCTTCAAATCAGTTCACCTTCAGTTGGTGAAAAAAAAACTGCAGTATAAAGCAGATGAAAGCTTCAGTCAAGAAGCACTGGAGGGTGTTTGAGCCTGTGCTCCTGCTCCACAGGAAAACACAATTAAAGCTGATCCATTTGGTTCTGGATTACAGTTCCATAAGAATATCTTGGAAATTTCATTGCAGAAACAGTGCTGCGGACAACATAAACCAGAATTTTCTTCCTCTGGCAAATTTCATTTAATGCAGATTCTCTACTCCCTGTGTCTTAAGAAATGCCTTCAGTTTTCACATGCCCTTAATGATACTTGAATAAAACCAGTAATTTGGCTTTCAAGCAAACAGTCTGTGTGGGCTGTTAGACTGCAGCAAATTGGCCTTTCTAAAAACCCCAACACACACAGTGGGTATTATCACCAATTAAATACAGTACTTGAGCCATGACTGGACATTTAGCTTGGAAAAAATAGTACCTTTGCCAGCACTGTGATAAGAAATAAATGGGAGACCTCTGTAGAGCTTTCAGATTTGTGCAGCAGCTTCCTACACTACTTACTAGAAATCGTGACAGACAGGGAAAGATTACAGATCCATCTGTGTTAGCCTTTTGGTTCAGATTGAGAGTGCCCTTTTAAGGTGAACCTCCCAATTTTTCTCCTTACCACATTTTGGTTCACATGGCTGGGCAGTCCTGTAGAACACAAGCTGGGTGTCTTTCAAATAAAACTTACCTGTAAGAAGCTTTCCGCAACTCCCCGTAGGGCACTCCAGTCACTGACAGATGTGGACCCTACAGGACGAGACTAATCCAAAGCATATCCCCCTGAAATGTGTGTATCTTGCCTGCTGAGCCTGCGGTGTCAGCTCTTTCCCTCTGCAGATCCACCACTACTATTCCACTGTACTTACTGATGCAGGTGTACAGCCCAGGTCAGCCCAGATGTCTTGCCCTTCAAGCATTTCCTTCTCCTGCTTCTTCCATCTTAGCTTCATTGCTGAGAACTTTCAGAAATTTCGGGGCTGGAATTCAGCTATGCCTCAAAGGTCTGGGTTTTTCTTCAAATGCTTCTGTGCCTGCTAAGGCAGCAAAACAGGACTAAAAGTATTGTATGAATTTACTCACTTGCCAGAAATGTGGCATTTCTGCTGGATGTAATGTGAAGCAAAAAATGTTGTATGAGGAAATCTGAAGTTTGTTCAGATGAAATCTGAAGTTTGAACAATTCTCCTTGCACACTTGGAGAAGGAATAAACACAAAGAAATAAACCAGAAATAACTAACATCTCTCAATCTGTTTGGCTAGAAAGAATTATAATACACAGTGAAGCTGGAGATGCATAATCCTGCTCATCTTCTGGCCCCAGCTGGAAAATATGGCCATGAAGTGCTTAAGACCAGCCTGAAGCCTTCAAATGCTGAGAAGACAATATTTAAGTCAACCAAGTCCTTTATAGACATCTCTGAGCACCCATTTGGCTTGTGCTGCGTTACTTTTTTTACCACAAGGCTCAGAATGTACATTCTGGCAGGTGTAACACCACAGCAGGAACACCTTTATCAGAGCTCAGTGGGCAGAGGTTTCCGGAGTGAAGCACTGCAGCAGCTTAGAAGTACACAGCAAGAAGCAACAGCCGGGCACAAGCCACACAGCCTGATAATCCTTACAAGAAAGACTCAGAAAGGCAGCATTATAAGGCACTTTTAATACCACCAATATGTCAAACTCAGAGCAGAAGGGCTTATTCATTTAAGCAAGGGAATACAAATATAACCACATATAAGCAGCTCACCCGTCCCATCCTGTCAGACACAGAGAAACTAGAGCTACATGCATCTATCCCCTGCCAAGAACAGTCTCCAAGGAGAGATTACCATGCGCTATCATCCTGAAATGCATTAATTTGATCAAGGGAAGTTATTAATAGCGGCCAACTTCTTTAGCAAATTTCAACCTAATTTACTGCTAGTATATTATCTACAAACATCTATAAATCCCAAACTGCTGATGGCTCTGTAACTCAGGATAACATTAGAGCTGCAGAGTCTTGAGGGTATGAACAGCCCTTTTGTCCCATTCTGATCTCTCCTGGTGACACTCCTACCTCTGCCTATGGCCCAGGACCCCATTTTACTCCGTGTCCCATTGTGTAGCTGTCATTTGTCTCTTCCAGAGCTACTGGCTCCATTTTGCCCAGGCTAGCTTGAGACTGTGACAGACAGGAAAACTCCCCTGGGTCCCAGAAACCTGGGGAGTGGCGGAGGGGCTTTTTCCTCTTTTCACGGGAGAGAGACCCCGTCGGTGGTGGAGGAAAGGAGTCAGACTTGATCTGAGGGCGAGTCCAAGGCTTTATTCCAGTCTTTGTCCCGCCCTGTTTGGACGTCTGTCTTGGTCCACAGCTCATGCCAAGTCATTGCCCTGGCCTCGTGTTCCGGGCTTCTATAGAGGGGAGGGGCTAGAGGAGGGGACAAACCAACACCCAGTGAGGGATAAGGTGGGAGGAGAACTGAGTTGGAGGGACATTCAAAGGAACCAATGGGGAGAGTAAAGGGAGGAACCTCCTCGGCTCTTACCCTACCATTCGATGTCCTTACCCGAACTCTCCAGAAGCTGGGAGGAGCAGCCGAATGACAGACAGGGCCTTCAGGAGGGGACTGGGAGGAGTGCAGGAGGATGGACAGGAAAAAAAGTGCAGGGACAAACCTCAGAATACAACATTTTCCAGGAGAACAGAGGAGTACATAACAAACCATTGTAACATAAAACCCAATATGAAAATGAAATACAATATGAAAACAAATGACACACAGCAACATGTAGCAATGTTAGTCTTCAGCTCCTCACAGCCCTGAACTGCCTGGCCATGGGACCTGCTGATCCTGTCCCCCATGTGTGGTGTGGGCTGACGTCCCAGATTGGACTCAGCCTATTCCCATGTCTGTGCCAATGACCATCCCCATGGATCTTCCTGATGCCCCAGACTGGGGCCCCCATGACGCCCCTGTCTCAGTGAGCACCTACTGCATCCAGCACTGATCACTCAGGATAAGGGACTTTCTCTAGGTGGTTCATACAGATGACTTCTGCTCCCTCTCAGCTCTCCATGAATATCACTGCTATAAATGCATTTGCTAATACATCTTTGCAAGATTACTCTCACAGCAGGGCCATGTGTCTCTTTGTGCGGCATAAACAAATTTATTCACAAAACATTGAAAATGCAAAGGAAAATATGACAAGCAAAATTCAGGGCGCTGGGCCAAATCAAATATCATCCAGCTGAAAATATCTAAAAAAATGAAAAAATAAAATGTCTCTTTCAAATCTCAGAAGCCACTATGTAAGGACAAGGAAGAAAGTTTTCCACAAATGAAATTTAAATGTCAGTAGGAAAAACCTGTATAAAACTGGATACTTCTATTTTCCCTGTTCAGCCTGAGCAACCTGGGAACATTATAGCTATCCAAGAAGCACTGATAAACATTGAGAATTAATTCCTTTTAAGTTTTCATCCTAAATTCAACACACCTAATTTTAAAAGTACCCATCTGTTCTGAAAATTCTTGGTTTTCATCTGAGAACTTAGCAATGGTAAGACATAGGGGACACAAGGAAAGCTAACATCTGTGTGGCAGAATCATTAAATCAGTGATTTTTTTTTTTTTTTTTTTTTTTTTTTTTTTAATGGATGCCTAACCTTTTTTCTACTAATATGACATGAAGGTTGCCATGTGCAATTCCAGGACTTGGTGAGGCTCAGGCAGGGAGACTGAGTAATGTTACTAAAAAGATGGCTCAGTAAAGGTGGTAAATTTGTATTTGCTTGGAATAAAAGGCAGGAAGTCTGCCAGAGCCTGCATATGAGATTCGTGAAAAAGCAAAGATTTCTATGAAGTCTCCAGTAGGATGAACTCCAAGAAATCATATAGCTTAGGATAAAATTATCAAGTACGGTAAGTGGTGAAACAAATGAACACATTAAAAGGTTTTTTTGGGTATCTAAGCTCAGCTGGGAGCTGTATTTAATTCCCTTCTATAATTTATATTTAGTCAACGTTCTTCACAATTCTACTGCTGTAATTAGTGCATGCAATCAGGGAAAAAATTACTGAAGGTTGGTCTTCATAAGAAGACATTTCTAGATGTCTGAAGATCAGTGCAGCAGTGAAAGAAACAAGGGGACTTTCCCATGCTGAGTCTGCGACCTTAGCGCAGAGGTAGCCAAGTGCCCACAGACAGCTAGGAATTATTGGGAGACAATATCTTTAGTGTGTCACTTGGCTTTCTTTTCCACCACCACCCTCCCCTCTTGTTTTTCTTAGGTTGTTCCTATCAGCAACCCCAAAGGATAGATCTGTCAGCCTGTTCAGAAGATGGGAAAATAAGCTCTCCTCTGAACTGCCAGCCTCTGAACTGCCAGGATTATAGTAGCCAGAAAAGAGTCTTTAAATGGAAAGAGGAGAAATATTCCATGAAAGAGATGTCTCCAAATTAATAATGTCTGCACAAAAATGCCTACAAGAAAGAAAGTTAGCTTAAACCAGAACTAGTATTCTAGGGAAAGAGTAACAGTCTCTGTTTTTACAATTCCATGCAATCACAAAATTGCAGATTATTCTGAGCTGGAAGGGTGACCTGTAAAGATCATCAATATCCAACTTCTGGCCTGGCACAGAACAGCCCAAAAGGTCACACCATGTGCCTGAGAGCATTGTCCAAATGCTTCTTGAACTCTTGCAGGCTTGGTGCTGTGACCACTTCCCTGGGGAGCGTGTTTCCGTGCCCAGCCACGGTCTGGGTGAAGAACCTTTTCCTGCTATCCAGCCTAAAACTCCCCTGACTCAGTTTCAGGCCATTCCCTTGGGTTCTGTCACTGGTCCTGAGCGTGAAGGTATCAGTGCCTGCACCTTCACTTCCCCTCATGAGGAAGCTGCTCACTGCAGCGGGTTCTCTGCACCCACTGCAATGGGTTCTCCCCTCAGTTGCCTCTTCTCCAGGCTGAACAGAACGAGTTCCTTGTACAGCTTCCCTCAAGGCCCTTCACCCTTCACTGCAGCTTCTGCTAAACCATTCCCAACTCGATAAGGACCAGGCAAAGGTGACTGGAGAAAAATTTCTTTTTCTACATCCCTATTTCCTCCCATGTCCAATCTCAAAGCCAACACACAAGAGTACAGAGATACTCAGAGGCCCCAGCAGCCTGGGCCCCTCCTGTCCTGGGGATGAGGAGGGAACGGTTTCACACCAGTGCCCTCTTCCTTTGCCTTCCTTTTGGCAGTGAGAGCAGTGATGCTGTCTTGCTCTGAGAGGCTCCCAGAACAAGTGCCAGTCAGCACTGCCCTTCCTATGGGGCCCATCCTGAAGGCTCTGAGTGTCCATAAGTTGTACAAACCAATACTCAGGGAAGATTATCTCATCCCAGAAGAGTCCTTTTCCTACAGCATTCAATTCATTGACATTCACACCAAATTTTACATATAATTCAGGTTTACAGAACATAAAACCCCTCACCCAAAGCAAAATGCCACCAATCCCAAGCCTAAGCTTTGGGTCAGAAAGTGAAAAGAAGCAGTTTTACAGGGATTAACAATCAGATTTTCCATGTTTGATTCATTATTTTTTAAACTGATTTTGAGGAGGGCTCTTCAAACTATGTATCTCAGTCTTTGTCACAAGCCCCTGCAATGAACATGACAAGAAAGTATTTGCTCTTCCTCTTCAAATTGTTATTAACAATGAAATAAAATCTACAAAGATTTAGTGTACCAAACACAAAATACTCAAAGAACAGAGTTGTATAAAAGTCTAAAATTTAAACATGATGTTACCTTGGGCAATACTCGTAACTAAGGTATGTTATAGAGATCTATGCTTATGTCCTCTGCATTCAAGAATAAATTACTTTAGCAGAAGTTACGTGAACAAGGATATACATGGAGGTATACAACTTACATGTTCATATCCTGTGTAATCACTCATTCCCATCTCGTAACCAAGTCCACAAACTTAATAAACTGAAAGAAAGAAGGACCGATAGTACAATTTTGCAGACAGAAAACAATGTACTCCATTTAGGGTTCATTTTCACTGGAAGTGGCTGTCATTCCACAATGAAGCTATATTAAGAGAAGTGCAAAATGTTATTGCTTCAGGCTTGTCTTCACTGTTGTATCAACATCAGGAACAATCCTGTCATTACTTCCCCAGGAATACTAATTCCTGCCCACACACAGAGATCTCAAGTCTCCATTTAAACCATATCACAAATCCTTCAGACAGGCAGAGGAAAAGCAAACTGATAAACTTGCAAGACTAGAGCCACAGGCCATGGCTTGTCTTGGACTAATTAATAAGCTATTAATACAAGTATTCTGTCTTGCAAACATTCCTTCAGCATGTAGCCCTTCTTTCTCATGTCAGAGCATGTTAATGCAGTACCAGGCCCTGAGCACTGCAATCAGGCAAGCCCTTTTGTGTATATTGCCAAACGTAGGGACTACAAGAACAGCTCATCATGAATGAGGTGGAAAAGCATCATAAAGTACCTGTTCCTACTCCATGCTCTGGTAAATGCACCTGACTAAAACACAGATTACCAGTTTGTCATTCTTTCTCCTGAAAGAGTATTTTTAAGCTAGTAAAGAGGACTTAAAGACAAATCTTCACGCTTTCAGCACCAGGGGAAGAAAAGTCAATATATGCAATTTCAGGGTTTAAAGCTGTCATATTAATTCAAGCCTTTAAATATTAACCCACCACAGTGTTTTAATAGTATAATTGTCTTCTTTGCTATTTATGAGTCAGTATGTTACCAAGGGATACCATCTTAAGGAATCGGTTTCAAGGAGGTAAATGTGTTGCTGGATCCTAATCTTGATTACCAGTGATATCTTTCTGTGAGACTGCGTTCATGCACGGCAGGGATAGCTGGTTTTCCCTCCTCTGACAGTTTCATCTGCTTGCCTAAAGGTAGGATAAACCCTGTAGCAGATTAAAAGTAAAAAAGATTGATGCAAAGATGATACAAGGGCAAAGAAAACTTCCTGCTGGTACGATCTACTTATACCACCCATCAGAGACCCAGGAAACAGGGGCAGAAGGCTGAGCCCACATCTGCAACTGCAAGGAATGTGACCCATGGGGGTGGGCCTGTAGAGTGAAACACTTAATGCTGAGGACCTGACTTCCCAACTCTGCTGTGCTTGGGTTTATGTTCAGACTATTTCTCGTCTGGCCTCCTGGCCAGCATGCCCACTTGCAGCTGAAGTGCTGCACTCCAGCACATATTCAACCTTCATTTCTTCTTGAAACAGCACAGCTCATGAGCTCTAAGGCCACCACATGGTACAAAATTAGGTGCAGGAAGTGAGAGAAACCAGGAGGTTCACTTTGATCCAAACAAAAACATTAATCTAAGTGGACCCTTAATGCTTAATTGATGCTAGCAAAATGCAGCTTTAGTCCATGATATACAGGGTGCCAGGGAGAAAGAATAGAGGCGAGAGAGGCTGTAATAGAGGAATCCACCCAGAGGTCTGGCCAACTTGAAAATCTTTCTGCCAAAAACTGGAGAACTAATCCAACAGGCCATAATGGCATCATGTATCTTTTCTTCTACTGAGCTGCCCAACTTTTTTTCCTTGTCATTTATTGCATTGACTACGGGTTGTGCTTTTTATAGAAAAATCACACCCAATATCGAGCATTTGAAGACTGTTGGAATATAGCTGGGAGGGAATAAAAGTACTTTCAATAATCACCTTAGAGGAAAGGGGTATCTAATTCTCCAGCTTTTAAATTAAAAGATGACATTAGAACCAGGCCAGAAGGACACAAAATGGCAGTGAGTAAACAGTCTGGAAAAAAATAAGAGATTTATAATCATCAGGGAACTGGAAATGTGGAACTAGCTTCCAGCAGAATCCAGGACACATTTTTCAGGTGAAATTCAATAATTCTCTAAAGGAAACTGCCAGACATTGTCTACACTGCTGGACTACCATCGTAAAGTCCCTCCTAGTTCCATAAGAACTACATCAAAGCCTAAAATCAGGAAAGAACATGAGGGACAGCTCACCCCCACTCAAAAGGAAGTGATCTTTCTGCTCTCAAAGAGGAAGAGCGGTGGGTTTTGCGTCTTGTCTGGATGAGTGCTATGGACACTCAAAGCACAGCATTAGACAGAACTCTTCACATCTCAGAAGCCATTGCCCGCCCCCTTCCTTGGCATAGAGATAGATGTTCATGGGCTTAGCTCCAGTTTTGGATATAGATCTCTTGCTACAGAGATTTATTGCTCCAGCTTGCCAAGAAGCAGATTACTGTCTTTGGGAATAACACTACTATCTTGGGAACATGCAAATGCCTCTCCTTGTAAACTGTAAACTGCCACATATCTGTTAAGATTTAGACCAGACTCGCAGCAATGTCAGTACCTACCAGATCAATGATCTGCACTATCTCACAGGACTTTCAAGCAATACTGCCTGAAGATTAACTTGGCTCCAATATCCTACTTGCTTTCAAATGCTCACAATCTCAGATTTTACCCGTACAGAAAACTGCCAACTACTGCTTATGGATTTATAAAAATCCCCAGCCCTTCACTAATAATTTGTTGCAGTGTTCCCCTGGAAATGGAAAGAGATCTGTCCTTGTGCTTGGAATTAAAGAGATTCACTGGACTGTTGTTATGGAAATGTTTTGCATTTTTTGTAAATGCCAATTATATGAAAACAAAAACCAAGGCTGAAAAAGTATGAAGGTATTTTTTGCACTGTAATATTTCAAAGGGATATATTGACAGTCCCTCCGAGATAATGGACAAAAGAAAAAAAAGCAAATCAGGAATAGCTAATTACTAGGTTTGGTCTGAAGTAAATGTCAAAAAGGAATCAAAACACAAAAGACATCAGCTAAACCATCATAAGCTTCTACTCTTACTATCTTTCTTTTCAGAACATTGTTCTTTATTGACTTGGTTTAATTCAGTTGTTGCATACACACACACTCTGGCACACAGAACCAAGACTTCTGTGCTTTGGTCAAGAGAGAAAATGGTAAACAATATATTAATATTACTCACACTTCGTTTCATACAAAATCAAATAGTTTCACTAATGGTGGGAGGGTCTCACACTGTTTTCCAGGGGCACACTCATGCAGGCTGTGAAGAACGCGCTTTCGACACATTGTACTGCAGTGCTTTTATTTAAAAAGAGCCATAGTTCTTCTGCTTTCATTTTTATTTTTGCTTATAGATAAAACTATTCACTGACTTCTGCAGAAATTCTTTCAGCTAGTCTGAAAGCACACATCTTCTAAAACTAAAAGGCTATTTGATGCAAATTTTCATCAAACTCCATACAGGCAATGAAAACAAAAAACCAAGCTGAAATGAACCTGGCATTGCTGATACACCAATACCATGGCCCTTGCCATACCCCTTTTTAAGTACATCTTGCACCCATGGCAACCTCGTGACTGAGTAATTAACTGCAGTAATAAAATATTACAGTCACTATTTTACGGAAAACTTTTTTTCTAGGTCAGTATGTGGCAGGCAGCTTTAGAGTCACATCAAAAATGAGTCAGTAATGAAAGAAATCATTACCACAACAATTTTGATCTCATTAATCACCATTACTAACTGACTTTTGTAGCAATTTCTGTTATTATTCAACAGCATATTGACGTTTGTCTCAGTTCTGCATTACAGATTTTGTTTCTTTTTTTTCAGTATCCCCTTCTTCCAGAAGAATTAGAATCAAATCAAAGCACACATTTCCTGTGTAGGCTCATGCGTTAATATTCAACCAGCACAGTTTGTTTTTAACCACTTTTCCTCCCTACCTCCATCACTGCTTTTATTTATCATTAAAAAAAAAAAGCATGCTTTTGAGAAGCCATAACATTTAATGGCATCATTATCAGCACAGCTTTATTTAGCATTAAAATTCATATTTACACTGGTAAATATGCAAGGGAGCATGCAGGGGTGAGAAAAGGATGTGTGCATATCTGTGTGTGTAAAATGAGCCATGGGTATGGTGAGCGCAGGCAAACCTCTCACAGTCCCTCCTTGAGGGGACAGCCAGACCTTCCTGGCCTCCTTGGCTGGCGATGTGCCTATTTCACTGCCTATTTCTGACACATGAGGGTGACTCTTTGTAAGTAGCTTCATGCACCAAGAGATCTCAAAACAGCTTCCAAGGGAGCAGATATTGGACCAGCAAAAAAGAGTATCTGTGATCAGGCAGAACCCTGGTTCTCCTGGTGCCCAAGTCTATGCTCCATACGCTGCACCACATTACCAAGCATTACCTTCAGGCCACTGAAAGGAGATCCTTCAAACCTGAGATCCACTTCTCTTCAGACAGTAGCACAAAAGTACTGTGGCTCCCTGCAGCGCTCACAGAACAAATCCTCATATGTTTTGTGATTCACATGCCCCTTCCTCCCCATATTTTGCCGTTGCATAGTTTCAGACCATAATTGTAACATACAATAATTCTTCTCAGGAGCTGGAAAACACTATTTTTTTCCAGTTTGGCTACTGAGCGTTGGCTGCCGTAAGCCCACTAAGATGTTAAAGGCATTAGTACAATCTATAGATCGTTTTAATGGCAAATCAGTCTTGTAATGCTTAAATAATGAAGTCTCATTTTCAATAGTGACATTGTAGCAGATTTGTTAAGGCCCTCCAGTGCTTCAGCCTTCACACACATTCCTATCAGACATCTTTGAAATAAGGAGGCACAATAGTGTCATTAAAAATAATTGGAGTAGAGGATATAGCTAATTTGGAAAAATCTTCCAAGTACCTACCTGTATCTTTAAGCATCTAAATACCTTTAAATTTTGGGCTGAAGGGAATACAAGTCATTAGCATTTCCTGCCAAGCTCTAGTTTTATTTTTTAATTAAAGTGATACTATTTCTGTTGATCCTGTTGGTCCTTTCAGTGACCAAATGCCAGAAACAGCAAATTCTAAATTAGTGCTCTGAAGGTGCCATGGAGCAGCACCAGAAAGTTGCTTAATGAAACCTTGCCCCCTCCCAGTGCCCTTGGGACGCGCAGCAATCAGCAAAGGAGGCAGAGAGGTCAGACTTTCCCTCCTATCTAATTACCCTGCCTGCCATAGCCCTGCAGTATTCTGGGATGTCATTTAAACCCTGTGACATGGTTCAGAGTTTTATAATCTGCTGGTGGTCTACTTGGGATGTCTGTAGTGGGACAGATCTCTTGGACTCCAGTGGTGTATGGCACCCGTGAATCTAATTATCAGCACTGATACCTGGCCTCAGGTTTTTGGATCAAATCATAGATGACATGAGAAAGGTAATTTACTTCTAATTCCCCTAAGTTCAATTACACCAACATATACAGCCTTGACAAAGGAAAAAGGAAAATTTTTTTCAGTGGGCATAATGGCATTTATTTCTAATGAACAAGAAACGCCATGCTGTCAGAAAGTTTCAGTTTCAGCTCAGCTTGTAACACCTCCGTGTTGGTAACACACTTTGTGGCCAGGACTGTACCAGTTTCTAGAGGCCCATTTTGCTAGGCTGACCCAGAAGTAGGCAAATAGTGCACAATGCTTGTATTACCTTATTTTAAAAGACCCCAAGTACATATTCATCAAGAGAAAGAAATTCTAATAGGCTGTTTGATGCTAATAGGTGAATCACATTGCTTAGAAAGGGAAGTTCTAATTGTTCTCTAAGAAGGAGCAGGGAACTCAGTTGGCAACTTTGCTGGCCATGGCAGCTACTGTCTTGGGAGTGCAATGTACAGCTTCTCACAGTACTTCCAGCTATGCCATAATGACCTATGGGCACTGTAAATTTTCAGAGAGCTGGTCTTGGAAGAACATCAGCTTAGCTTCTCTTACTATTGCCAAAGAGCCATCCCTCTCCTCCCTGCCCCTGACATCAAAGAATACTACCACTTTTCCTAACCAAAGAGTTCAGCACCAAACCCTTGCATGTAGCTCAAAAGTTCAGCGAAGGCGTGTACAGATGACATAAATGGTCACACTATTTTTTTTTTTTCCAGAACAATAACCACCAACACACTGCTGTGATGGTTCGGTGCACAAATCCAGATTAAAGCTTTGTCACTGCAGAATTGCTGATAATCTAGTTGGTACCGAATCAGGCCACTGAGTCCTGCCTAAAAGCATTACGTGCCTGCAATATTTGCATAGCTCTACAACCTTAACAAAGAACTTTGAGACTGAATTCTTAAAAATCACCTTAATCTTATGAAATAGATGTGCTAATAAGTAGGCTCAGGTTTGTTCTCTGAACTTTCCAATCAACTTAATCTTTCAATTAGACATACTTAAAACTAGCCTGGAAATTTGTCCTTTCATTCCAGTTTTCTTCCCTTTGTGTAAATATCTTTCCTCTGTTAGGTGATGAATTTTGCGGGCTCAAACTTGCTGTAGTCAGTAAAGCATATGCCACAGTGTAAGCTGCAATGCAAAACAAAGCACAAATTCAATATATTCAGGGAAAAAAACAAATACATGAAATGAACATATGTTTCCTTTCAGAGACTTAGCATTTACTTGACTACTTCTGCATTTGCCTTGGCTTTTAAAAATCCACCCAAGACATTGCAGTGCACATAGCCCACTGCCTTCAGAGTCTAAATTCACACCTTGGGGAGGGATGTATAAACTACACTCTCCCCCATTTACAAATGGCTGACCAACATATAGGCAAAGTATTGTGCTGCACACTTGGGAACTGAAAGCACAATGCAACTACTCCTTACTCATCTGCACCCCTGCTCGTACAGATCTCCTGCTGACCTATCTCCAAGTGTCTTCTTTTACCCCACCAGTCTCCTGACTTGACCCCTTCCATGGCTAACACTCCTGCTTTATCGGTGCCAGGCATGTCTGCAGTGTTCCTGCCAAAGGTTAATTATTCCCAAAGCAATTTTTCCCCCAATAGTTTAGATTGAAATTTGTGGCCACACCATGTTGAGATCTGCTGATTTGCTCAGCTACATTTTGTGTCTTAACAGCCAAGGCGTTCGTGTATCAAGATGGAATTACCTCGAGAGACCTGTAAAACAGCCTATCAGATTTACTATTTTTGTGTTTTATGCTTCCTTGTTTAGTATTTTCTCAGCATCAAACAATCGATCCCCTCTCTTGCAGGCATCCCAGTAAGGAAATTCAATCCTTACACTGTATTAAAGTAGCACTTTAATATATCAATTTTGCCTGGAATTGTTTTTATTGTACAATAACAAATCTCCTGGAAAAACTAAAATCTTTCCCAGCAAGAGATTTATCATCTTTAGTAGTCTGTGTTAGAAAATACAAGCAGTTTTGAAGTGTATCAATGTCAAAATATAGTGATAAAAATTAAATACTATTGTCTCCACTTAGATAAGAAGCAGGCAAGGCTAAAGAGCTCTGACATGCAGGGATTTTTGTGATGCTGTTGCAGATGAGTTCATACAAATTGTTATATTGATTGCACTGATGAATGTAGTGCTGCAAGTTCAGGGGAAACCTGAATTGAAAATCTTAAACATTTTTTCATTTCAAACCCTACTCTGATGTAGGGTTTATTTTTCCACTAATGCAGTAAACAAAATAGTTTCTCCTGTTCCTCTTTTGCTTTCAGCTATAACAGATCTAGCCTAACAAGGTTTCATCTGAGGACAGAAGGAATGGAACATCTCCATTTCCAGGAGATGTTGGCTACTGAGCAGAACAAGTATTCATCTTGCTAATGCTACCCTGATAGGAAATGCAACCTCCAGACTAAAAAAATCATATTTTCAGGAAAGAGGAAATTTTACAGAAACATTTCTTCCCTTTTCTTGGATGTGTTGGATCACCTTGGAAATTGCCTTTCTCTGCCTAGCCAAGGGAGAGAGTCTAGATGAAAACTCAATCTGGACACCCAGCTTTTAAATGCTAAACTGAAGAACATTAGTCTGTTCCTTGGACTCACAGCAACTTGCTCCTGCCAGGATGCTAAAGAAAGGAATAGCTACTGGGCTACTCTCAGCTGCAGTGCTGGAAAAAACAGAACTATGTACTAGAAGGAAGGCCGCTTGACAGCTTGGTTGTTCCCTGTTTATTCTGTGGCTATACAGAGAGGGGGAAAGGAGACAAAAATATGGTGATCTTCTAAGCTGGAGAAAAGAGAGCATGAAGTAGACTGCTGAAATTACAGGGATCTCATGACAACATGCAAGTAGGTTTCATTAAAAATACCCATTTAAAAACTTAAACACTAAATTTAAACATTAAATACGTGCACTTTTCTGTTAATCTTTTCTTTCACCTGCAATAAGGCAGCTGTTTCACTGAAGCAAATCATCTGCCAAAGGAAACAGACTGTGGAAACCCTCTCCCAAAAGGCAGGTTTAAAATCAGAAAAAGAGAGCTGATATGTAGCTGAGGTCTCTGATTACAGATAGGCTTCCTTGTCTGAAGCAGCCTTGGAATTCCAAGTGCTAAGCCTGCCACCAGAGAAGAGCTCTGCCAAAAAAGTACTGAATTGACTGCCTCACCTCCTCCTGTGATTTTAATCTCACATTTTCAGAAATTAAGCAGAATCCTCTTGATTTCAGCAGGGACCAGATGAACCCCATGCATGAGGGCAGTATCTGAGTGTTAAACATCTGCTTTTCCCAAGTCAGCCTGATAGAATACCAAAGAGCATACGGACCACTTATTCAAGTAAAGAGTGTTTCTTTGGTTATAGATGCTGCAGCTGTCTTGAGACTACCTAGAAATTAACTGTTCAGAATTTGTATGACTTTAATTAGCCCTCCAGAAAGGAAATGTGTAATCTACCCCCATGACCATGAATGGGAGAATTCAAGAAACAGCAATTTACACAGGGCTGCAGGTGCAGCCATAAAAGAATGAGTGTATGTACAACACACGTATATTCCCACAACAAACAAACACTTGGGCTTCATATTTTAAGCATTTAGACTTTGTGAAGACACAGAAGAAGCTGAGAATGATGTCAAAACACCTTAGCTCAAATTGCCTCAGCTACTTAAATTGATTTCAAGTGTCTGTTAAGTTTCTTCTGAAATTACCTAATAATACACTGCATACATAAAAATCACAGCTGAAAATGGGACATCTCTCTCTCCTGATGAACATGGAACAACTCCAGGGCACTGAGCTATATTTAAAAGCTCCTACAAACTTTCAGGAGGACCTTGTAGCAGAAAGACACAGCAAAGAGCAGGACGAGAGTTCCCAGGAACCACGGAACAGCTGGGCCATGGACAAGTTTGTTCCACAGTTTTGTTTGGTTTTGGAGGATCGGTGTTTCTGAGCTTTTTGGTCAGTGGACAGTTTAGTGAAATTATTTTTGTGCCACAACAAGAAAGGCAGGGGTGGGTTAGCATAACCCTACATATGTTCAGGAGCGAGAACTTTGCCAACTGTGATTTGGGTGAGATAAAATTGGTGGTACTGCTAAGCTCTCATTTTTTTAAATTCTCTTGATTTTTTTTTTTCTCCCATAAAATTTGACAGAACTCTGGAAAGTGTGAATATTTAAAAATGGTAAAATCTTGGAAAATAGCCCAGTTGTTTGTCTCTGGTTCAGGTAATGATTTTAGGTCTCACTTTCAGACTTTTATCATAATTTTTAAAACAGGCATTTTACTTCTTCTGTGACTGAGATTTTCACATAATAACATGAATTAAGTAGCTAGAACTTTAAAAATAACACAGCAAAATATTACACCAAGTACCACAGGACAAAAGATTTTTAAAAAGACTCCACCGCAGATTTCATTGCTTGGGTCCCTGACACAGCACTGCTGCTCCAACAGGAGACCCGTCTGTCCTTCCCTCCCCAATCCCAGCTGAGTGGAGAATCTCCTTGGTAAGAAGGGGCCGGATGAAATTTCCTCTTCAAACGGAATGTTTCTGCTGGATATTAGCAACCTTTTCATGACTGATCCACTGGGAAATAGTGTTTAATTGAGTTACTGTGCTCACCTCTGTATAGTTATTCAGTCCTAGAAGGATACTAAGATTACATTATAATTAGATGCCACAAAATTATTTTTCCTGGAACCAAAACTTTCTGGCAGTTCTAGATCTTAAAATTAGTTTTATAAAAGAGTTTTAGAACATCCATATTTGAGTTAGACTGTTCAACACACAAAACTGGTTTGTCAAATAATTTAATGTAAAAATTAATGAAATGTGGCACCTTTATCTTGTTCACATAGAAGCCAAGCCAAGGAAGATATTTAAAACCAGCCTGGATATAAGGCAGTTTAGGACTGATCTTTCCCATAATAATTAATTATGTTATTATCGCACCTATGCAAACGGTTGGACTTCAGCAGAGTTAAATTATTCTATGACTTGACAATGTAAAATTCCTTCCCAGAATCTCCTAATACAAAATTCTGCCTTCATACTGTCTGCAGGTCTTGGTCCTTCCTAATCAGGGATCGCTACCTGAATTTCTTTCCTGCTGGGATTCAAGGTCCAAAGCAATAACGCAGAGTACAGACAGGTATGCAAAACATGTAAAATCCACCCGGGAGATGAGTGTTTGACTTCTGTTAGCTCATTTGCTTCCTCAGACATTCAGGGCTGCATTTCCCTCTTTTCAGAGTTCAAGGCAGAAGTTAATCTAGTAAGAAATCATGGCATTACGTTGCTTACCTGCTACAAGCTGGGGTAGTCCCAGGCTGTTCTGTCTTGCTCTGGGGAGAGCACCAGCGGCCACCCCGAGCAGCAGGGAGGTTGCTGAAGGTGTAGAGAGACACTTCTGCATTGCTGCTCATCACAGGCAACTTGTGCATGCTGCTGTGTCTCCATCACACTCCCTGGGTGATCCTACAGCGATTATTGCTCAGCCAGGTGCCAAAGTTTCTCATCTCACGTTTTCAGTTGAAGTTGATCCAAGAGAAGGGAGCTTTGTTCCTGCAAGGTATTGCCCTGTGAGGTAACAAAGACTATTTTCCCTTTCATGTCATCTGGAAAAGGATTCTGGAGGCAGAGCACAACCTCGTACATTAACAATGGTTTGCAAGAATACTGAACAGTTATGTCTAAAAATCAAATACACGTGCACCCAAAACCATGCCTGCACTTCAGGCTTCAAAAGGATGTATAACACTTAGGCATTAATAGAGGAAGATTCTAAGATTAAACTGAATTTTTCTGAGAATTACAAAAAGAAGGAAATGACAGATAATAAACAGTTAAATGTTTCCAACTGCCTGATTGGTCCCCAGCATCCCCTCTTTGCACAACATTGTACAGCCCGGTATTTGGGAACACTTCCAAAAACCTGGAGACACAGTCTTTCTTACTGTTTCAAATCTGGAAACAGTAACAAACTCTGTTGACTTCTCATTTTCCCCCTGGTTCATTCTGCTCATTTTTCTGATTACCAAAGCGTCATTTGGCGTTGATGCATTTTGCATGCACAGAAAGTCCCGCATGTTCACTTAATTGAATCTGCCTGACAGATGTGACGCAGCGAGATAATGAATACGCAGTTGACAGATGTCTATGCTATGTACATACACATATTAGGAAGCAGGGACACAGATTTCCTGTGATGGAAAACAGGGAGAGCTGCTCATTGGAGTTGAGCTCAGAGTTGTTGCAGATCTGTTTCATTTAAGAGAATGAAATAGTTGGAGGCCAGGGAGAACTTGGGGTAAGTTCAAGACCACCAGCTGAATGAATTGAGACTGTTTGACACTTGCTGCTGCTGGAAAGGGCTTCTCCTTCCCACTCGGGCTACACAGACCCCCTATCTGCCTTGCAGAGGTTCAGGTGCTTACTGCACGCCCCCAGGCCAGGGCTCAGCAGGCAGCAGAGCCAGGACTGGGGCTCCCTGCTGCCAAAAGAGAACGATGCTGCATCCACATTTTCTTGGCGCATCATTTCCTGTTCCCACCCATCTGGTACTGCTTCCTCCCCAGCTTCAGCCCTGAGACTCCTCAGGTCCTTCCAGGGACAAATCTATCTCTTCAAAATGTCATAGCTTTGCAATGTTATGGCACAGGGAAGATGCCAGTCTGGCTGCAAAGAGCAGCCAGATCATTTTATTGTTTATTCTGTGCCAGTGAGCCCTGGCGGGGTGTTCTGCAATTTACACCAGAGACAACAGAACAGAAAGGAGAGGCTGACAGGGAGCATCATTACAGGTGATGGCAGCAATGGGATTTTGACTGGCAACTGTCAAACCCAGCATTCCAGTCCCATATGTCGTTGTGCAAAACCAAATCCTATAGAAAACAGGCTCAAGCAAGGATTGCAGAGGCAGGTAGCATTTTAAACATCACCAGCAATGTGGTAGGGTCACTACTAGATTTGTGCTGATTTAAAAGTTTACATGAAAATTACCAAAGGCAGTGTGATTTATCACAGAATCTGGTAATGACTTCCCCACACAATTTTCTAACAGTGGTGTTTTGATACTTACTGTGCAAAAATTAGGTCCACAGACTGGAAGTCTCAAATCCTTTGGCTGTGTGTCAGTCTAGAATTTCCTCTGGGACTCTTCACAGGCTTCAGAGTCTATGCCAAATTATTGCGCCAATGCCAAATGCTGAGAAACTTGGAGTTTCTCTTGAAGTGCTGATTTTCAATGAAAACTGGAAAGTAGTGTGAAATTCAAAGTGAAAAAAACCAGAAAATCTGATCTTTATCTGTAGCAATCAAAGCTGAAGGTTATGTGAACAGAGCTGTGATGGGCTGGTCTCTTTCTAATGCATTTCATGAAGTGCCAGCCATGTGTCAGTGCTCTCAAGTGCTCACAGCTTCCATCAGCCTCATGAGGATGAGAAGGTGGTCGGCACCTTGCAGGACTGCACAGCCCCTGTTCGTGAAGACAAGGAGTAAACGGGTGGCAGGTTTTCCTTCATCCCAGATGGGATGCTTGTCACGTGCCTTGCCATGCAGAAAGCCATGCAGAAAGCACAGGAAATTCTGGGCCATTTGCCATGTAGTTGGAGGTCCCCCAGCAGCGAAGGCAGTGAGGTGTATGTGGTGCAGTCATGGAACAGCAAAACTGGGACTTTGGGGATTTCTCCTGAATCATATAACTAACTCTACAACATGCAGGAGACAGCTGTTTGTTTCTCAGATAATTAAAATCAGTCACATCATTCCTTAAAGATATATAATTCCCCCTAAACCAAGTAAATAATAAAAGAGCAAAAGGAAATCTTGTTCCTTTTTTTTCAAATAGGGGAACTGCAGCAGAAAGCTATTAGATGTGAACCAGGCCTTTCTGTCTTCAAAATTACACTGTTGTCTCAGCCTCCAACACACTGCAAATCTTCCTTGCACCCGTCCGCTTTGAAAGCCATGAATCCCAAAGAAAAGCAACACTGACCAAAGAAGAGAGCTGTTGGTGGGTGAGCAAGAGGTATAGCAGGAGTGCATGGGTATTGATGCTATCCCCATCTGGAGTGCAAATGGACATGGCTATTACATGGCCCCAGGAGAGGCAGGTGAGAAAAGCAGCCTGTCCTTGATAACCTTGCTTCCACTTGTTGTCTATGTCTTTTTGTCCTAGTGGGATTATGATTGCCAAAAATCCCTCTCTGTGAGATATTCCATGTTGCCTGAAGCACCTGCCACACTAAGCAGGCGTGGAGAAGAATATACTTAGTTCACAGTGTCATAGGAGGACACAAGAGTAACCACTAGGAAAAGGTACTGGGATACCAGCATCTGTATCCACACCTACACAGAGGTTTATGCCTTCACAGATAGACATATTTCTATAACAAATTTGTCTAATCCACAATGCTTGGAAGTTAATCCTGAGTCTCCATCCTAATCTCAATCATGGATCATCAATTATTTGGTCATTAACACTCTCAGCTGCCATCTTTTTTTTTTTTTTTTTTTTCTATGGTTCTCTAGTGGAAGCTACTACAAAAAGTTATATAAAAGATTGATCAAAGTTTGCTCATGTTTGACCAAGAATAGTGCTGTGTCAAGTTCAAGTTTTGTCAAATTGTGTTGCAAGACACAGATCCAATGCAAGTTTCCACCCACAGTGTTTTACTGGACTACTAATGCAATTAAAGTAGTATAACTACAAAACATGGAACAAAAGGTCAAGAAAACAGGTACATTCAGTTAGATCAAATGAAAGAAATGCTGACTTACACAAGCTCAGATTTATCTATCAAATGGCTGAGTAGCATCACTTTGTGTTGTTTTACGACAGCATTAAACAGAGCAGTTTCATGAAGATCAAGGAGTTTCCTCATCTATTCCCCAAAATCTTAGTTTAACATCTCAGGGGCTTTAACATTTTAAATGTGAGTAAGACAATAACGACAGTAAAATGCACAGTAAACTGCAGCAGTTAATCAACGTTTGCATACATAACTGTCATCTAAACTGCTTTTGGATGTGTTCTAAGATTAGTAAAATGGAAAGATATAAACTTGTATTTTGTGTAATTGTTTTCAAAGCTTGGTAGTATCAGAAACCAACATTCTGCAAAACTGCATGTTATGAAATCTTCTCAAATCAAAATTTTATGGTAAAACAGTATTATATGTTAAAATGTAGATACCATAATAAAACCCTGTTGCATTTCCAGGATGAACTTCAATCATGCTGTCATATTTGCACAGTGTAATAGCTTTTCCTTTAATTTGACATGGATCATTAGAATTCTTTCTGTGACCAAGGGATTTGCACTAAAACAGTTCTAATTGAACGTTTGGTGAATGTGTGCACTGTTAGAATAGTCACTGAGTTTCAAAAGCCTTATAATTAGTATTTTGCAGGTATTAAGCAGACCTGCCTTAGGGCTTTCTGGAACAGTCAAATGATAGCAAAGCATAGACAGATGACATTTTCTCTCTCAGAACAGTCCCATTCTCAAAAGAACCTGTCTTAAAAAGGCTTAGCTTAACTCCCATTTGACAGGAAATAGGAAATCAAGACACCACTGCAGAGAGGAAAAAGGTGAAATTGGCAGTAGTCAGACTTACAGACAGCAAGATGCCACCCAGAAGCTGGCTGCACTGGCTAGCAGAAAATAATGAGTGGGCTCAAAGACACTTGTTTCCAAAAGCACAAGTCCCCATCTGGTTTTGCTCATGCAGCACAGTGACAGCAGGTACCTTCCAGCTGTATTTCTTGGCAAACATTCAACTTATCAACCGTGCACCTGGTGCTAGAACAGCAATTTAAAATGCCAGCGTACTGTCAACTGCCAAATTTCACAGTTTTGGGGGGGAAATCGACCCAGTACAATTGGGGTTTTTCTATTTAAAGTAGCATTAAATAAACCCAAAGACTACAGGAGCAGTGAATGGAATTGAAGGAAATGTAGTTCAACAGCTACAGCATCTTTCCTCCTCTCTCAATGCCTTTGTGTCCAATAGATACAGTTTGGGGTTTCTTACATTTCAGATTAAATACCCACTTATAGAAATTACAGATCTATGAAAGCAATAATTATAGTTACAGTTTTCCCCTCAGACTATACATTTATGTGCGCTGATCACCCACTTCATATATAAGAATATAAAACACTCAAGCAGATGATTGAAGGATACGACTTCTGTGTAAAGCCAGATGCTGCTGGGCTTGCTGCTCCCACAGCCCGGGAGATGCTCTGAGGCAGCTGCTTGTTCCATCTACTCTGAATGGCCTCAGGTATTTGTGCACTCACAGGAAAATGGCCCCGCTCATCATCTTTGGCATGAACCCTGTCAGTAACATGAGTTCTACCCTTGGCACGTTGCACTAAAGGTGTGACAGGGATCCCATTTCTAACCAACAGAGGAAGGAATACATGCACATTTTTGTGATGGCAAAAGAGTTCAGCTGAAATTATGGATGTGAGGAAAAGTCAGGAATAGGAAATTTATAGGAAGCTCCCACAATAAGGAGAGCTGCAGGTAAAAATTCTCTCGCTGTTAAAGTTTGGTACACAGTATTTTCCCACATAAAAAATGCATTCAAAGCATGTATTCTTTTTGCCTGGATATTGTAATTATTTCTTTCTGTCTCTGACAGAACTCTTGTTGCACAAAAGGGAAAATACTTAGAAACTAGGTAAAAATATTACATCTTTCCTTGTTCCAAGGTCCATCAATCAGGTGTTACTGGTGTAGACAGATGGATTAGAAGTTATAACCTCCTTAATTGCAAAGTAATAATAATCTGCAGGACTTCTTCATTGTGAAGGGATTCTAGAATCCATTTAATACTCACAAATACCAGGAAAAGATCAAATAAACAAACAAACAAATTGCTTGATGAGTAAAGAAATGGCTGAAATAATGAAGAATTCACTGAGAAGTCAAGAGAAGGTCCAAGCAGAGCTTTGTATATGTGCCTTCTATTAAATTCATTTCTGGATATGAAAAGTTGGTGCATTACAGACAGTTTGGCTGCTGAAAGTTTAACAAAACACATAATCTTTTGACATCTAGAGAACCAAGAGATGTTTAAACTAACTGGAGTTTCAAAACACTTAGATTTCCTCTTTCAATCAATCATTTACCTGCTGAATTTAAAAAAATAAAAGTAATAAAAAATAGGTATATAACACAAAGATTCAGAAGTATTCAGGAAAGGCACATCATTGACATCTCTTGTCTGCAGTAAAATAAAATGCAGCTTTCACACCAAAATCATGAAAAAAAACCCACTGAGAAAGATCAAGGGCAGATGCAGTCAAAGTCTGCACTTCAAGATCTTTATGTTTCAAATCACATTCACAATCTCTGTTAACAAATAAAAAATTCAACGTTGGTTCATGCAGAGAAATGCTACTTCTTTACCCTGTGAAACCTGATGTCAAGGAATGGGACAACAAGCAACCCACCAGTAGCAAAACTATTTCCTGATAGGATATAATTTTTTTACCCAAATACTGCAATATTTTGTGCCACAAGGCAGAATTTCAATAAGCTGCTTGAGGGGAGGAAGTAATTCCCTAAAGAGTGCAATGCAGGTGTAATATCAGAACAAAGAAATGAGCAAATGAATGTAGTCTGGTTTGTGGCTAGAAATAGCATTTCTTGAAGCATTTCTTATGTGTAAGAGGAAAAATGGATGAAACATAATGTAATGGAAATTTACATTATGGTTTACTCTTATTTCTTAATAATAATTATAATTACATTTAAAATAATAGTAGTAGCAGCAGCAGCAGCAATCGTAGTAGATATTTAATGTTAATATTAGTACTAGGATGATCCAAGATAAAAGTGAGTATACATTTGCAGAAAGTTTTAAAATACTATTTGGTCTAACAGTATTTTAAAACCAGCTTGTCTAATGTGCAAAGGAGCACCTGCATTTACACTCTTGATCTCTCCCACCCTCCAAAGCAAGACAGCCCTATCTGAACTGCCTACTGAGAATGGCCCAAGCTGGCTCTGGCCCCTGCTCAGGAATTGTTTGGGAGGACTCTACTTGCCACCTATAGCTGTCAAAAGCCTTCCTACAAATTTAACAGTATCACAGTCCATCTACAGTGTCCAGTACTAATCCCTATGCACTGGCAACCATCCTCCTTCCTGCGTAATCAGTGTCTGATTATGAAATAAATCTGCAGCTTTCAGGTTATAAGAGATGACCAGGAGTATTAGTATAGACTCTGACACAGCTTACATCAGAGGTCTCATTCAATTAACTTATGCCTCCAAAATTCTCATTCATGATGCCTTTGAACAGAGGATAAAAGGTCTTCTGTGGGCATTTCATCAATATTTTATAAAATAGGCTTTACCTTGGTTTGTTTTTTTCCGGTAAGATTTGATAATGGAGATTAAGTTTCAGCCCCTCTCCTTAGAGCAGGTTTTCAAATTTATTTTGTTAATAAGAAGACAGGAAATTGACACTCTGCTGTGGAGAGAGGCTCTCCTATGGTTTGATGGCTACACTGAGCAACTATTCAAGTGGTGAAGGGGGCCATCCAACCTGTAAATGTCTTTACAAGTCCCACCACAATATTATAACCCTACCTAATAGAAATCTCAGATGTTAGGAGCTATAAAGCCCTCGGATAGTACGTGGCTCTCACACTGAAAACTTTCCTTCCATATCCAGCAGATCTCCATAATTCTCATCCAGTTTTCTACATAGGGAATAAACAGCTGTGTTCCCATACAGCAGAACACAGCAGCTCCCCCACGTGATATTTAACAGATGTCTTATGGGAACCCCAACATCACAGGGGAGAGGAGAGTAAGCCTGGGGCATGTCTTCACTTTCTATGAAAGGAGACACGTCATTCCTTTAATTGCCAAAAGTCCGTATTAAAATAAATCTTCCCCTGATGTACCTAACTGTTAACATCTTTCCCACCTCAAAGGCATCTAACAAAAAACAGAACATGTAGTACTGTAATCCTTTTTCCCTTCCTTTAATAGAGATTTCATTTATTCAAGACACTATTATGGGAAGATGACAATAATGGATGACTTTAGTGAACAGAGACAAGATTTTTATGTTTCCAATCAGTACATGGCAATACCCCAGTTTAACTGTAGGTAGTCTATTAAGTATCTGGAAAGCCACTTAGTCTTCTGGACAGACTCCAGGATTCCTCTGCACCTAACATTTAAAACTACACAAATCAAAATCTTTATTTTCCATCCCCTCTCAGTCTGAGCCCATTAACAGCCTTGTAGAATTCATCTCTCCCTACTCCTGGGATGAGCCAAGGAAGCCCTAAGAATGATAAAATACACACCCTCCACATCCGGCGTAAACTGATCCAGCCCTGTGTACCACCAGCAAACTCCTCCTAGGTAACTGAATTTGGTGTTGCAGCCAAGATACCCATCATAAACTAAATGGTTGAATGAGCTGGGGGCGGTGTGGTGCTGCACAATTAAACTGTGCTTTCAAATGCCATCACTGCTAATCATACCTTAAGTCCTCACAAGGGGTGGTTGTGAGTCAGACTCCTGGTGCCTTGGACAAACCAGTGTTCAAGTGCAATGCAGAAAGCCAGACAGTCTGCTTCCACTTCTATTTGCACACGAGTTTGTATCAGTAGATCATAGAAAATCTTGAGCAAGAACTGTGGTGCAAGCTGTCCTCTAATTAACACTCAACACCTATCAAGGGAAACTACCAAAACCCCTGAAGATGAACAAGACAAACTTTTTGATACATTTGATAAAAGGTAAGTATTCTGGTTCAGCTTTTGAGGGTGTGCAGAGACATCAGCTTGTGAATAACATGGCCTGCGACATCCTGTATTAAAATTCTATTTGTACACTTTAAAAAGTCAGGGACTTTTTCCTTTCAGTATGGTTGTTTACACTGCCTTTCAGAGGCTCTGCCAGCCTATTACTCTCCCCAAAAGGAATAAAAAAATCGACAAACATCTAGACCTAGTTGGACAAAAATCCTGTTCATAAGGCACTGCCTTTATTCTGGTTAGTGTTCTACGAAGCAGCAGAGTCTGAGCCATAGCCAGTAAGCACAGAGAAAAAAACTGCATGTCTCTCTTGTGTTATGTGTTGTTGCAAGAGGGTCAGGCAGGAAAGAAAGACTGTAGAACACCTCATTCTCTTCTCATTGATAGTACATATACATAAGTAAAGAAAAAAATCACAATTGAAAATTACATCAGACTTAATTTACCTTTTGATACTGGGAGTTTGAGTATAACTTTGTGATCATTAAATTCTTTCTGGTAGAAAATCCATTCTTCTGCATATACATTTTCGTTGTACTAGGGCTGAGAGATGAGACACTACTTTTTCTCTCAATGTCCTTTGCAATAGCTTTCTCTCTGTTGCTCAGGTCATGTCACCCATCTGTGGAAGCTGCAAGACACACAATCCCAGCACAGACAACCCTGCCTCACCCTCTTCCTCCACAAGGAAACAAGGAAAGCTGCTTGAAAAGCAGCATTAAGAGATGTGCTCCTTCAGCATACCTGTTCATATCCTTCAGAGTTATCTCCTCAGAGATTTCTTCTTTCAGTGTGAAAAGCAATGGCAATTTGACAGATCTGTAGATATTTTTAGTACTTCTCTGGGAAAAGTCTTTTTTTGACACCTTGTTACAATTATTTAAAGTTCTGTTGAAGACAGATAGAGAAAAAGATCCAGCATGTCGATAAGATACACTTACCACCCATCTCATCAACATACTCGTCACAGTTCATGCCTTTCACTACTGTCTGAGGTATTTCACTAAGCCCTATCTTAAGAACAGGTCTTAAAAATGGTCTATTCTTAAATTAAAATAGCTGATACATGTCACCTAGTATTTAGAAGAATTTTACTGTTGTGTTCTATAAACCAAAACTCCAGTTTCATCACATAACAGATAGATATCAGTGGCCTTAAAGGTATATTTTAAACCTGTTAGCTCATATGAGGTGAGAAACAGGCCCACGATATTCCTCCAAAAACAAAATGCAATGTAGTGGAGAACATATTTCTGCGAAAAAGACAAACGTGTTAACGCGTTTCCAAGCAGAGATGCCACAGTGCATCTGTGCCACATAGGTCCTCCGGCTGGGCAGAAGGCTGCTCTGGCAGGAAAGCTTTGGGAATTCTTGACAATCATCCAGCCAATGGAGAGAAGCATTCTGAAGAGCTGCGGGGAAATCTGAGGCAGAAAAAAGAGCAGTAACTTGTGTGCCTATGTGGGTGAATGGAAAGAAAAATTACAAGCTGCTGGATTTCTTGAGCAATCACCAATAACACTCAATAATTCAGTCTGCATTTTTTCTTTATCAAAATTATTACATTTAGCAAGAGTTTTTAATCTCATACCGGCTTCAAATCTACTTTTATCCAAAGGCATTAAAAACTTCAAGGAGACCATGACTAACAAATTATTGTTAGAACAGCAAGTCTCTTAAAGAAACCAAAAACCTTTATAACATTCATCCATAAGGAGAAGCAGAAAACAGCAATGAAATCTGCTGGGGAAGAAGAAAGCAACAACAGCAGGAATTTTTACTTTAAGCATAAAGCATCAGTGTTAAACATTTGATAAGTCTCATGGTTTTGCTCTGAAAATAGATGAGAGGGAGTGTTTTCGTGCATGACTAGTCCCACAGCAAATAAATTCATGCATAAAAATATAGCTTATGCACAGATGGCTGCAGAACAATTACTATGTATTAGTGTTTCTCATTCCATATTAAACTTGTGATGTACTAGAAACTCCCTCTTCTCCCACTCTGAAGATTTCTCAGAGAGATTTTATTGCATCATTAGTTCAATAATTATGACATGTCCATATTGCACTTAACCTTGTTTTATTCCTCCAAACGCATAATAATTCTCTTTCTTTTTAACCAGTTCCTTTCATTTAACAAAGTTACAGTCTTCTTGTAATGATAAGGATGTAGGCAGTCAGATGCCATCTGGCAACACAACAGCCTGCTTGCTGTCCACGTACATCATCCAGAGCTTAAAAAAAAAAAATAAAAAGAAAGAAAAGAGAATAGCCAGGCTATCTGCAATTTAAACAGTAAATATCTCAAGATTCCATGCATTAACTGGAGCCTGTGGTTTTGGTACATGTGCCATTCATTCAGCTGGACACTCAGCCTGTAATGAGGATGCACCAGATACACTTCAAGGATTCCAAAAACAGATACAGCAATTCTGACAAAATGCAGACCTGACACTCACATTGCAGCTCTTCTAAATCAGATTGAATTTACAAAAAGGAAACAATTAGTGACATGAGCAGGCTTGAACATATAGGCTCATTTTCTCTTGTTCTCTTCTAGAAGGATGTGAAAAGTAACACCCTTAATGCTATTATTCCTATTATGCTATTAACTCTAGAATGCTCCACTTTTTGTGCAAAGACTTAGATTTAGTTGCAAAAATATATGCTTGGCTGTAGGATACCTTTTGTTTTAAATTCAGTTTTCACTTATTTGATCTATTCTGAGCAGACAATCTATTCATATCGGTGACTTTTTTTTTTTTTTTTTGGTCTTTAAATTATAACTTGCCCGAGTGCTGTTTTCCCCATCTATCATGTTCTCTCTTTTTATGATTAGCAATCTTTGACAGGAGATTGATGCAATGTACAAAGGCAATGCTGAAAAACGGCAAGCTTTTTAGGTTCTTTGAAAACTACACTATTATAGTTTACTCTCCAAGATAGCACTATCAAGCAGTATTTTGGTTTTGTAAAATTGAGTCACTTTATGTCAGATTTGAAAATAAAAACCTATTTGGCAATTTATGCTTTTATCAAAATGCTCTCTTGCTTCTCCCGGTTCTCAGGGAAGTTGAGCATTAAACTCACACTTGAGTACCACATGACACAGCTCTGACCCAGCTGGGTGTTACCTGTCCACTCAGGCAACAGAACCTTTACCTGTGAGCATCCCAGAGCCCGTCCTGCAAGGGTACACATTCATGTATCAGACTGTGATGCACAAAGTGCACAAACGACACCACACTGGGAGTGGAGGCAGATCTGCCAGAGGAAAGAACCTCCTCACAGACACACCTTGACAGTGTGAGAAAAAAAAAAAACAAAACAGAAAAGCCAAGAAGGCCTGTACAAATATAAATGCTAAATGCTGCACCTGGGATTCAGCAACTCCACACAGCAGTTGAAGGCACGCCTTGGGTGGCCCTGATGGGTGGCAACCTGGATGTGTTTCAGCAGGGTGCCCTTGCAGCAGTGAAAGCAAACCTTGTCACAGGTTGCATCAACAAAGGGACAATCATCTAATTGAGGGCTGTGATTATTCCAGTCCATTTGGCACTTGTTAGGGCACACCTGTAACACTAGGTCAAGGTTTGGACTCCTCACTTCAAGAAAGAAACTAAAAACTTGGAGAGGGAAGGGCCACCGAGATGATGAGAGGGTAGTAGGACATGACAGATGGAATAAAATTGAAGGAACTGTGTATGTTCAACCTAGAGAAACCTTGAGAGAATCTATTCACATTTTTCTAATACCTGAAATATTACAGAGGAAAGACAGAAATTCCTTCCACAAGGATGCCTAGGGACAAAAAATAAGCAATGGATGCAATTTTTGGGGGAAGAAATACCATATGATAAGGAAAAATTGTGCAACATGAGAAAAAATAAACATTAGAATGGGTTGTCCTATAGGATCACCCTTTCTGGAAATGGCAAGATTTGACAGGAGCCTGCATAACTCAGTTTAAGGCCCTGCTTTCAACAAAAGTTTGGACTGTACAATCTCCAGAGGTCCCTGCCAGCCTCAGCTTTTACTTGGTTCTGCTTTGCTATACAGATCTGTTGGCTGGTCCACGTTCAAAGGTGACAGACGGAAACATGAGAGACTAAACCTCTGCAAAGAAACAAGAGTCAAAATCAAGAAGATGCTGCTCCCATCTCTAACCACGAAGGTGAAGCTCCTCGGCACGAAGAAATACTTATTGCTGTTATCTACAGAATTCCACACCAGTAACTTTTGATACAGGGTCAAAATAGACCAGCAACTATGTAAAAGTTGTTCCACATTTCAAAATAAAATATTTTATTGATTTAATACAAAAAATTCAGGACAAACACTTTATTATTTTCCATCTTTCATTGCCTGTGAAAATCCATGTCATGTTTACTTCCACTTTCCTGACTGCTGTCTTCAAATTTCAGGGGGCTGGGATTGTTCTGAACCCAGCGTACGGTAAGGTGCTTTGGGCCCCTCTCCAAGTGTGACACAATGCCCACCTTGTCTGCCAGGCTGAGCACGGCTCAAGTAGCACCACACCCCCTTCTCCCTGCCTGCTCGCTGCCAGAGGCAGAAATCCTAAGAGAGGAAAAGAGCCTGGGAAGGGGTGGAAGGGAAATCAAACAGGTTAAAGAGATAGTTCCATGGTATGAAATCACTGATTACACTGCTCCCCCCTGCCTGCTAGATGTAGAAGAGGAAAAGAAAAAAAACCACAGAAGTCTGTCTTGTGAAATAATCTATTGCTATCACACTTATTGCTCAGCATTATACTAATAAAATTGTATTTCATAGGGTTTGGATTATAAAAGAGAAAAAGAAAGAACAGAAGACACTGAAATCTTCATTATACCTGTGGGTCACATATATGTCACATTTCACACAACTACCAAAGTATGGAGTGATGGGAAAGAAGTGCAGGAATGAAATAAAAATTGAAGCACATTAGTAACTCTACCCAAAGATGTAAAAGGTTTTTGACCGAGTGCAAAAAACAATTATTGTGACAGATACTCGTGTGCATTCCCACCAGCACTGTGCAGATGACAACCTGTGCTAACTGGTTCCTACTCGCTGCCCAAATTTCTACAGCTCCTGTTTGAATGGATCACTTCTTCCCCTATCTGCATGCAGAGTGTAGGTGTCCCACGTTGGATTGTCAGCTTTCCCACTGGGGGCTGGATGCACACATAACAAACATAAATACTCAGGCACTGCAGTCCCCAGGTCCCCTCAGTGTCTAGGCACTCCTCTGAAGCTGCTTTGCTTTTTCACCCACAGAATATTAATATCAGGCTGTTTGCTTAAAAAAAACCAATTCAAAAGTAAAGAAAGATTTCATTTATTTTCTCTCTTCCAACTAGAAATTATTTCAACCCTGGAGAGAAAAACTCCAAACATCTGACTGCCAACATAATTTTAAATTCTAAATTCAGCTTAAAAAACTACTCCCGGAGATCAGAAAGGCTACACTCTGACACACAAATCTTACCCATGAAGAAAAAAGCCTTTACATTCCACCCCTAAGTCATTCCTGATGGCAATTAAAGCTCATTTTATCATTGAAAATGCTCTTCGGTGCAGTCTTTCATCAATGCAGTTATGTGAGTTAGAAAGAAAACATCACCCTTGCTTCAAAACCGTTTTATCCAGAGTATTTCCAGAGCACTGAGAAACCCTTTGATTCCTGATTTAGTTTGTAATAGGGCTTTCGAGAGGCAGGAACCCCAATCTTTACTAGCGCCCCTGTTTTGCACAAATGCTACTAACGCAATTTAAATATCTTCAACGTTAAAGCATCATCAGTACTCCCTCTAGTGGGTGTCCTAAACGGAACAAACATTAACCCGCTGACTTCCGAGGAAAATACTTCGCTAGCTATAAAGTTTCTCTGAAATTGAACACCGACCTGCAGCTGTCATAAAACAGGATTGTTACCCGAGTATCTCAGGACCTTTTGTTCCCTTAGAAGGCGCAGGGGACCGGCAGCAGCCAGCACTACACTTTTCGTGGAGCTCGTAGGAGCAGGACAGATAGAGAAGAAACCTGGTTCTAAAGGAGCAGAACCCAAAGACACCGGTTTCCTATGGATGTGCATCCTGCATCCCTGCACAGCCCTTCACAAATCCATCGGTACTCAACATCCTCACACACACACACACACACAAACTCTTCTTCCTGCCTCGGTCCCCCCCAGACACCCACACCTGGGCCAGAGGGGGCATGTGCTTTGCCTTGCCTTTTTGGTTTGTTTTCTATTCCACTGGCTGAACAGAGAAAACAGAGAGAAGGATGGAAAGTATTAGAAGACCCCCACTGCCAAAATCCGAAGGGGGCAAAAAGGTCCCTGTCTCCCAGCCCCACCAGAGAAATAGCAAGCCCTATAATTTTATCAGATTTACTGTCCCTGCATGAAATTCTGGCCAGTTTGAATGATCAAAGTAAATACCGAAACTCTTGTTGAAATCCTTGCTTTTTCATTAAGAGCAAATGATGCAAAATTAGAAACACTAATTTGAAGCAGAGTGTTGATTTGTGTGATCATTTTATATACTTTCTGAGTCAAAATTCGTCTTCTTTTTCCTCCTCTAATAGAAAAAGAATTAGAAACGTACACCACGAACACAGAGAAACTTTCTGCATGTAAATCACTACCAGATTAAGTAATGGCAGCAAAGTTATTTATGAATACATTGCATTGTTCCTGTGTTTCAAACAATAAGTCCTGCTGAAAACAACTTCCCAGCTGATTGAGTAGTTTAAAATGTCATCTTAAAAGATGTTCAGTTTTGAAGCGTTTAATGCATGCTTTTAGAATAGGAAAAAATTATGTGCTACTTCATAAAAATAGCTGTATCAAGAACATATTGATGTTCTACATTTCAGAGATAGCACACCATTATCTCATCATAGAGTAGCTACTTAAGACTAAAGCAGCATGTTTAAGAAGTTTAGATGTTTGCACGATCCTCTTCAACATTTTTTTGGAAAAAAAAAATCTCTCTAAATACACTGATCAGGAAATAGTCTTGTTTGCTTTGGGGCGGGTACTAGTCCTGGTTTTTGTGTGCCTTGCACCCATCTCCTCACCTTCAAGGACTCTCTATGTTATAATACTGTGATAACCCACCACAGATGAGCCCCTGGGAAGGCATTGATACTGGAACCTTCCTCACACTTCCTTTTTCTAAATATGAGACGGCAATAATACTCCAGTTATAGATATTACCCTTAGTGCAGGTGAGTTGCTAATGAAGCTGTTTCAGCCACAATTTCAAATACAAATCCAATCTTTCTCCTCCGGTTATCTGTAAGGGGAGAAAAAGCACAGTTTATCTGGTCATGTAAAATAAAATTAAATGTGAAAATTAAAATGTGAAAGCAAAAAGCCTTGCTTTAGAAAGCTTACAAGATCTACAATTAACTGTTGCAGAAAAGTGCTATATATTTTTTATGTTTTATATAGTCCGTGGGCAAAGTGGCACAACAAGAGTTTAAAACCTCTACTAGAGAAACAGAGTAAACAGAAGGAAAAAAATCACAAGATAGTGATTTTGAATGTGAATGATTTTTAAAATCCAATCCAGATTCTTTCACTCTTTAATTATCCTAATTAAGCGTTTATCCTTCATTAGTCATCAGACATCAGACCATGACCATATACCTAGATTTTATATTATATTATTTCAAGAATTACAATTTTATGCTGAAAGGCACAAAACCTGTGACATTTCTGTACTTGCACTTCTCAAATTCTGTTATGAAAGCACCTGCACTAGCAACTAGGACCAAGAAAACCAAAGGTTTTGAAAACTGAGTAAGTCCAGAGGCTACAGGGCCTTATGCATCCCTCACCTGCAAGAGAAAGGCACTGTTGTGCCCATGTCCAAAGCTGGGGAGAATTGATCTGATTTCTGTCACAGATTTCCAGCAACTGCAGCACCAGAAGAGGGTTGTATTTAAACATTTAAACAGTCTAAGTGACTAAAAAAGTCCCAGTAATCTGATAACAAAGAAAATGTGATTGACCACGGAGAATCTTTTTCTAAGTTGCATGTGTCCAATCTAGATATTTGCATTTGCATTTGTCCAAAAAGGTATTTGCATTTAGCCTGCACAGTTGAGATGCTGCGTTAGCTGTTAAACAAGAAATGTTGTAAAACACTCATCAGCACGCTAACAAATCTGAATGTCAAGACTCAAGTAAAAATAGAACAGTTTCGTGCGCTAAGTGGTGACATTTATAGCATTTCTCATTAATTACAGGCCGTGGGGCTCTTTCATGAAGCTAAGTGTGGGAAATGTTAAGATGACTATGAATTCTTCAGTCACAGAAAATAAACGAAACAATCAAAAAGATGTAAAGAAAAGTGATACAGACTTAAACAGAGCATTTTACTTTTCCAAATGGCCACTCTTCTGACCTTTTGAGGACATCTATGCAGTTAGGACAGATTCAAATCTGAAAA